>NC_132950.1:0-620833 GCF_034638445.1 Ciconia boyciana
TGCATTCGCTGTCCCATAGACATTCGTGCTCTGTAATAGCTTTGCTTGGTAAATGGGCAAAACTGTGTATCTCAATCTCCTGGAGCACCGGAGCGAAATTCAAAAGGGCCAGCGATTGCGCCCACACGAAAGCTTCCAGCACCGAAAGCTGTAGCTGGTTTTCACTGTCCCTTGGAACTGCATTTGCTGTCCCATAGACATTCGCGCTCTGCAAAAGCAGTGCTTCGTAATGGGGCAACATTCTGTATCTCACTCTCACGGAGCCCGGCTCCCAAATTGGAAACCTCCAGAGATTGCGCCCACACGAAAGCTGCCAGCACCGAAAGCTGTAGCTGGTTTTCACTGTCCCTTGGAACTGCAGTCGCTGCCCCATAGACATTCGCGCTCTGCAAAAGCAGTGCTTCGTAACGGGGCAAAATTCTGTATCTCACTCTCACGGAGCCCGGCTGCCAAATTGGAAACGTCCAGCGATTGCGCCCACACGAAAGCTGCCAGCACCGAAAGCTGTAGCTGGTTTTCACTGTCCCTTGGAACTGCAGTCGCTGCCCCATAGACATTCGCGCTCTGTAAAAGCAGTGCTTCGTAAAGGGGCAACACTGTGTATCTCACTCTCCCGGAGCCCGGCTGCCAAATTGGAAACGTCCAGCGATTGCGCCCACACGAAAGCTGCCAGCACCGAAAGCTGTAGCTGGTTTTCACTGTCCCTTGGAACTGCATTCGCTGCCCCATAGACATTCGCGCTCTGCAAAAGCTGTGGTTGCTAACGGGGCAACACTCTGTATCTCACTCTCCCGGAGCCCGGCTGCCAAATTGGAAACGTCCAGCGATTGCGCCCACACGAAAGCTGCCAGCACCGAAAGCTGTAGCTGGTTTTCACTGTCCCTTGGAACTGCATTCGCTGTCCCATAGACATTCGCGCTCTGTAATACCTTTGCTTGGTAAATGGGCAAAATTCTGTATCTCAATCTCCTGGAGCACCGGAGCGAAATTGGAAACGTCCAGCGATTGCGCCCACACGAAAGCTGCCAGCACCGAAAGCTGTAGCTGGTTTTCACTGTCCCTTGGAACTGCAGTCGCTGCCCCATAGACATTCGCGCTCTGCAAAAGCAGTGCTTCGTAAAGGGGCAACATTCTGTATCCCACTCTCCCGGAGCCCGGTTGCCAAATTCGAAACGTCCAGCGATTGCGCCCACACGAAAGCTGCCAGCACCGAAAGCTGTAGCTGGTTTTCACTGTCCCTTGGAACTGCATTCGCTGTCCCATAGACATTCGTGCTCTGTAATAGCTTTGCTTGGTAAATGGGCAAAACTGTGTATCTCAATCTCCTGGAGCACCGGAGCGAAATTCAAAAGGGCCAGCGATTGCGCCCACACGAAAGCTGCCAGCACCGAAAGCTGTAGCTGGTTTTCACTGTCCCTTGGAACTGCATTTGCTGTCCCATAGACATTCGCGCTCTGCAAAAGCTGTGGTTGCTAATGGGGCAACACTGTGTATCTCACTCTCCCGGAGACCCGGAGCGCAATTCAAAACGTCCAGCGATTGCGCCCATAGGAAAGCTGCCAGCACCGAAAGCTGTAGCTGGTTTTCACTGTCCCTTGGAACTGCAGTCGCTGCCCCATAGACATTCGCGCTCTGTAATAGCTTTGCTTGGTAAAGGGGCAACACTCTGTATCTCACTCTCCCGGAGCCCGGCTGCCAAATTGGAAACGTCCAGCGATTGCGCCCACACGAAAGCTGCCAGCACCGAAAGCTGTAGCTGGTTTTCGCTGTCCCTTGGAACGGCATTCACTGCCCAATAGACATTCGCGCTCTGCAAAAGCAGTGCTTCGTAACGGGGCAACATTCTGTATCTCACTCTCACGGAGCCCGGCTCCCAAATTGGAAACGTCCAGCGATTGCGCCCACACGAAAGCTGCCAGCACCGAAAGCTGTAGCTGGTTTCGCTGTCCCTTGGAACTGCAGTCGCTGCCCCATAGACATTCGCGCTCTGTAAAAGCAGTGCTTCGTAAAGGGGCAACATTCTGTATCTCACTCTCCCGGAGCCCGGTTGCCAAATTGGAAACGTCCAGCGATTGCGCCCACACGAAAGCTGCCAGCACCGAAAGCTGTAGCTGGTTTTCACTGTCCCTTGGAACTGCATTCACTGGCCCATAGACATTCGCGCTCTGCAAAAGCAGTGCTTCGTAACGGGGCAACATTCTGTATCTCACTCTCACGGAGCCCGGCTCCCACATTGGAAACGTCCAGCGATTGCGCCCACACGAAAGCTGCCAGCACCGAAAGCTGTAGCTGGTTTTCGCTGTCCCTTGGAACGGCATTCACTGCCCAATAGACATTCGCGCTCTGTAATAGCTTTGCTTGGTAAAGGGGCAACACTCTGTATCTTACTCTCCCGGAGCCCGGATGCCAAATTGGAAACGTCCAGCGATTGCGCCCACACGAAAGCTGCCAGCACCGAAAGCTGTAGCTGGTTTTCACTGTCCCTTGGAACTGCATTCGCTTTCCCATAGACATTCGTGCTCTGTAATAGCTTTGCTTGGTAAATGGGCAAAACTGTGTATCTCAATCTCCTGGAGCACCGGAGCGAAATTCAAAAGGGCCAGCGATTGCGCCCACACGAAAGCTGCCAGCACAGAAAACTGTAGCTGGTTTTCGCTGTCCCTTGGAACTGCATTCGCTGGCCCATAGACATTCGCGCTCTGCAAAAGCAGTGCTTCGTAATGGGGCAACATTCTGTATCTCACTCTCACGGAGCCCGGCTCCCAAATTGGAAACCTCCAGAGATTGCGCCCACACGAAAGCTGCCAGCACTGAAAGCTGTAGCTGGTTTTCACTGTCCCTTCGAACTGCAGTCGCTGCCCCATAGACATTAGCGCTCTGCAAAAGCAGTGCTTCGTAACGGGGCAAAATTCCGTATCTCACTCTCACGGAGCCCGGCTCCCAAATTGGAAACGTCCAGCGATTGCGCCCACACGAAAGCTGCCAGCACCGAAAGCTGTAGCTGGTTTTCGCTGTCCCTTGGAACTGCAGTCGCTGCCCCATAGACATTCGCGCTCTGCAAAAGCAGTGCTTCGTAAAGGGGCCATATTCTGTATCCCACTCTCTCAGAGCCCGGTTGCCAAATTAGAAAGGTCCAGCAATTGCGCCCACACGAAAGCTGCCAGCACCGAAAGCTGTAGCTGGTTTTCACTGTCCCTTGGAACTGCATTCGCTGTCCCATAGACATTCGTGCTCTCTAATAGCTTTGCTTGGTGAATGGGCAAAACTGTGTATCTCAATCTCCTGGAGCACCGGATGAAATTCAAAAGGGCCAGCGATTGCGCCCACACGAAAGCTTCCAGCACCGAAAGCTGTAGCTGGCTTTCACTGTCCCTTGGAACTGCATTTGCTGTCCCATAGACATTCGCGCTCTGCAAAAGCTGTGGTTGTTAATGGGGCAACACTGTGTACCTCACTCTCCCGGAGCCCGGCTGCCAAATTCGAAACGTCCAGCGATTGCGCCCACACGAAAGCTGCCAGCACCGAAAGCTGTAGCTGGTTTTCACTGTCCCTTGGAACTGCAGTCGCTGCCCCATAGACATTCGCGCTCTGCAAAAGCAGTGCTTCGTAAATGGGCAACGTTCTGTATCTCACTCTCCCGGAGCCCGGCTGCCAAATTGGAAACGTCCAGCGATTGCGCCCACACGAAAGCTGCCAGCACCGAAAGCTGTAGCTGGTTTTCGCTGTCCCTTGGAACTGCAGTCGCTGCCCCATAGACATTCGCGCTCTGTAATAGCTTTGCTTGGTAAACGGGCAACACTCTGTATCTTACTCTCCCGGAGCCCGGCTGCCAAACTGGAAACGTCCAGCGATTGCGCCCACACGAAAGCTGCCAGCACCGAAAGCTGTAGCTGGTTTTCACTGTCCCTTGGAACTGCATTCGCTGCTCCATAGACATTCGCGCTCTGCAAAAGCTTTGCTTGCTAACGGGGCAAAAGTGTGTATCTCACTCTCCCGGAGCCCGGCTGCCAAATTGGAAACGTCCAGCGATTGCGCCCACACGAAAGCTGCCAGCACCGAAAGCTGTAGCTGGTTTTCACTGTCCCTTGGAACTGCATTCGCTGGCCCATAGACATTCGCGCTCTGCAAAAGCAGTGCTTCGTAACGGGGCAACATTCTGTATCTCACTCTCACGGAGCCCGGCTCCCAAATTGGAAACCTCCAGAGATTGCGCCCACACGAAAGCTGCCAGCACCGAAAGCTGTAGCTGGTTTTCACTGTCCCTTGGAATTGCATTCGCGGTCCCATAGACATTCGCGCTCTGCAAAAGCAGTGCTTCGTAACGGGGCAAAATTCCGTACCTCACTCTCCGGGAGCCCGGCTGCCAAATTCGAAACGTCCAGCGATTGCGCCCACACGAAAGCTGCCAGCACCGAAAGCTGTAGCTGGTTTTCACTGTCCCTTGGAACTGCAGTCGCTGCCCCATAGACATTCGCGCTCTGCAAAAGCTGTGGTTGCTAATGGGGCAACACTGTGTATCTCACTCTCCCGAGACCCGGAGCGCAATTCAAAACGTCCAGCGATTGCGCCCATAGGAAAGCTGCCAGCACCGAAAGCTGTAGCTGGTTTTCACTGTCCCTTGGAACTGCATTCGCTGTCCCATAGACATTCGTGCTCTGTAATAGCTTTGCTTGGTAAATGGGTAACACTCTGTATCTCACTCTCCCGGAGCCCGGTTGCCAAATTGGAAACGTCCAGCGATTGCGCCCACACGAAAGCTGCCAGCACCGAAAGCTGTAGCTGGTTTTCACTGTCCCTTGGAACTGCATTCACTGGCCCATAGACATTCGCGCTCTGCAAAAGCAGTGCTTCGTAACGGGGCAACATTCTGTATCTCACTCTCACGGAGCCCGGCTCCCAAATTGGAAACGTCCAGCGATTGCGCCCACACGAAAGCTGCCAGCACCGAAAGCTGTAGCTGGTTTCGCTGTCCCTTGGAACTGCAGTCGCTGCCCCATAGACATTCGCGCTCTGTAAAAGCAGTGCTTCGTAAAGGGGCAACATTCTGTATCTCACTCACTCGGACCCCGGTTGCCAAATTGGAAACCTCCAGCGATTGCGCCCACACGAAAGCTTCCAGCACCGAAAGCTGTAGCTGGTTTTCACTGTCCCTTGGAAATGCATTCGCTGTCCCATAGACATTCGTGCTCTGTAATAGCTTTGCTTGGTAAATGGGCAAAACTGTGTATCTCAATCTCCTGGAGCACCGGAGCGAAATTCAAAAGGGCCAGCGATTGCGCCCACACGAAAGCTTCCAGCACCGAAAGCTGTAGCTGGTTTTCACTGTCCCTTGGAACTGCATTTGCTGTCCCATAGACATTCGCGCTCTGCAAAAGCTGTGGTTGCTAATGGGGCAACACTGTGTATCTCACTCTCCCGGAGACCCGGAGCGCAATTCAAAACGTCCAGCGATTGCGCCCACACGAAAGCTGCCAGCACCGAAAGCTGTAGCTGGTTTTCACTGTCCCTTGGAACTGCATTCGCTGGCCCATAGACATTCGCGCTCTGCAAAAGCAGTGCTTCGTAACGGGGCAAAATTCTGTATCTCACTCTCCCGGAGCCCGGCTGCCAAATTGGAAACGTCCAGCGATTGCGCCCACACGAAAGCTGCCAGCACCGAAAGCTGTAGCTGGTTTTCACTGTCCCTTGGAACTGCAGTCGCTGCCCCATAGACATTCGCGCTCTGTAATAGCTTTGCTTGGTAAATGGGCAAAACTGTGTATCTCAATCTCCTGGAGCACCGGAGCGAAATTCAAAACGTCCAGCGATTGCGCCCACACGAAAGCTGCCAGCACCGAAAGCTGTAGCTGGTTTTCTCTGTCCCTTGGAACTGCATTCGCTGGCCCATAGACATTCGCGCTCTGCAAAAGCAGTGCTTCGTAACGGGGCAACATTCTGTATCTCACTCTCACGGAGCCCGGCTCCCAAATTGGAAACGTCCAGCGATTGCGCCCACACGAAAGCTGCCAGCACCGAAAGCTGTAGCTGGTTTTCACTGTCCCTTGGAACTGCAGTCGCTGCCCCATAGACATTCGCGCTCTGCAAAAGCAGTGCTTCGTAAAGGGGCAACATTCTGTATCCCACTCTCCAGGAGCCCGGCTGCCAAATTGGAAACGTCCAGCGATTGCGCCCACACGAAAGCTGCCAGCACCGAAAGCTGTAGCTGGTTTTCACTGTCCCTTGGAACTGCAGTCGCTGCCCCATAGACATTCGCGCTCTGCAAAAGCAGTGCTTCGTAAAGGGGCCACATTCTGTATCCCACTCTCTCAGAGTCCAGCTGCCAAATTCGAAACGTCCAGCGATTGCGCCCACACGAAAGCTGCCAGCACCGAAAGCTGTAGCTGGTTTTCACTGTCCCTTGGAACTGCATTCGCTGTCCCATAGACATTCGTGCTCTGTAATAGCTTTGCTTGGTAAATGGGCAAAACTGTGTATCTCAATCTCCTGGAGCACCGGAGCGAAATTCAAAAGGGCCAGCGATTGCGCCCACACGAAAGCTGCCAGCACCGAAAGCTGTAGCTGGTTTTCACTGTCCCTTGGAACTGCATTTGCTGTCCCATAGACATTCGCGCTCTGCAAAAGCTGTGGTTGTTAATGGGGCAACACTGTGTACCTCACTCTCCCGGAGCCCGGCTGCCAAATTCGAAACGTCCAGCGATTGCGCCCACACGAAAGCTGCCAGCACCGAAAGCTGTAGCTGGTTTTCACTGTCCCTTGGAACTGCAGTCGCTGCCCCATAGACATTCGCGCTCTGCAAAAGCTGTGGTTGCTAATGGGGCAACACTGTGTATCTCACTCTCCCGAGACCCGGAGCGCAATTCAAAACGTCCAGCGATTGCGCCCACACGAAAGCTGCCAGCACCGAAAGCTGTAGCTGGTTTTCACTGTCCCTTGGAACTGCATTCGCTGTCCCATAGACATTCGTGCTCTGTAATAGCTTTGCTTGGTAAAGGGGCAACACTCTGTATCTTACTCTCCCGGAGCCCGGCTGCCAAATTGGAAACGTCCAGCGATTGCGCCCACACGAAAGCTGCCAGCACCGAAAGCTGTAGCTGGTTTTCACTGTCCCTTGGAACTGCATTCGCTGCCCCATAGACATTCGCGCTCTGCAAAAGCAGTGCTTCGTAACGGGGCAACATTCTGTATCTCACTCTCACGGAGCCCGGCTCCCAAATTGGAAACGTCCAGCGATTGCGCCCACACGAAAGCTGCCAGCACCGAAAGCTGTAGCTGGTTTTCGCTGTCCCTTGGAACTGCAGTCGCTGCCCCATAGACATTCGCGCTCTGTAAAAGCAGTGCTTCGTAAAGGGGCAACATTCTGTATCTCACTCACTCGGACCCCGGTTGCCAAATTGGAAACGTCCAGCGATTGCGCCCACACGAAAGCTGCCAGCACCCAAAGCTGTAGCTGGTTTTCACTGTCCCTTGGAACTGCATTCGCTGTCCCATAGACATTCGTGCTCTGTAATAGCTTTGCTTGGTAAATGGGCAAAACTGTGTATCTCAATCTCCTGGAGCACCGGAGCGAAATTCAAAAGGGCCAGCGATTGCGCCCACACGAAAGCTGCCAGCACAGAAAACTGTAGCTGGTTTTCGCTGTCCCTTGGAACTGCATTCGCTGGCCCATAGACATTCGCGCTCTGCAAAAGCAGTGCTTCGTAATGGGGCAACATTCTGTATCTCACTCTCCCGGAGCCCGGCTGCCAAATTGGAAACGTCCAGCGATTGCGCCCACACGAAAGCTGCCAGCACCGAAAGCTGTAGCTGGTTTTCACTGTCCCTTGGAACTGCAGTCGCTGCCCCATAGACATTAGCGCTCTGCAAAAGCAGTGCTTCGTAACGGGGCAAAATTCCGTATCTCACTCTCACGGAGCCCGGCTCCCAAATTGGAAACGTCCAGCGATTGCGCCCACACGAAAGCTGCCAGCACCGAAAGCTGTAGCTGGTTTTCACTGTCCCTTGGAACTGCAGTCGCTGCCCCATAGACATTCGCGCTCTGTAAAAGCAGTGCTTGGTAAATGGGTAACACTCTGTATCTCACTCTCCCGGAGCCCGGTTGCCAAATTGGAAACGTCCAGCGATTGCGCCCACACGAAAGCTGCCAGCACCGAAAGCTGTAGCTGGTTTTCACTGTCCCTTGGAACTGCAGTCGCTGCCCCATAGACATTCGCGCTCTGCAAAAGCAGTGCTTCGTAACGGGGCAACATTCTGTATCTCACTCTCCCGGAGCCCGGCTGCCAAATTGGAAACGTCCAGCGATTGCGCCCACACGAAAGCTGCCAGCACCGAAAGCTGTAGCTGGTTTTCACTGTCCCTTGGAACTGCATTCGCTGTCCCATAGACATTCGTGCTCTGTAATAGCTTTGCTTGGTAAATGGGCAAAACTGTGTATCTCAATCTCCTGGAGACCCGGAGCGCAATTCAAAACGTCCAGCGATTGCGCCCACACGAAAGCTGCCAGCACCGAAAGCTGTAGCTGGTTTTCACTGTCCCTTGGAACTGCATTTGCTGTCCCATAGACATTCGCGCTCTGCAAAAGCTGTGGTTGCTAATGGGGCAACACTGTGTATCTCACTCTCCCGGAGACCCGGAGCGCAATTCAAAACGTCCAGCGATTGCGCCCACACGAAAGCTGCCAGCACCGAAAGCTGTAGCTGGTTTTCACTGTCCCTTGGAACTGCATTCGCTGCCCCATAGACATTAGCGCTCTGCAAAAGCAGTGCTTCGTAAATGGGCAACACTCTGTATCTCACTCTCCCGGAGCCCGGCTGCCAAATTGGAAACGTCCAGCGATTGCGCCCACACGAAAGCTGCCAGCACCGAAAGCTGTAGCTGGTTTTCACTGTCCCTTGGAACTGCAGTCGCTGCCCCATAGACATTCGCGCTCTGCAAAAGCAGTGCTTCGTAAAGGGGCAACATTCTGTATCTCACTCTCCCGGAGCCCGGTTGCCAAATTCGAAACGTCCAGCGATTGCGCCCACACGAAAGCTGCCAGCACCGAAAGCTGTAGCTGGTTTTCACTGTCCCTTGGAACTGCATTCGCTGTCCCATAGACATTCGTGCTCTGTAATAGCTTTGCTTGGTAAATGGGCAAAACTGTGTATCTCAATCTCCTGGAGCACCGGAGCGAAATTCAAAAGGGCCAGCGATTGCGCCCACACGAAAGCTGCCAGCACCGAAAGCTGTAGCTGGTTTTCACTGTCCCTTGGAACTGCATTCGCTGTCCCATAGACATTCGCGCTCTGCAAAAGCTGTGGTTGCTAATGGGGCAACATTCTGTATCTCACTCTCCTGGAGCCCAGGAGCGCAATTCAAAACGTCCAGCGATTGCGCCCACACGAAAGCTGCCAGCACCGAAAGCTGTAGCTGGTTTTCGCTGTCCCTTGGAACTGCAGTCGCTGCCCCATAGACATTCGCGCTCTGCAAAAGCAATGCTTCGTAAATGGGCAACGTTCTGTATCTCACTCTCCCGGAGCCCGGCTGCCAAATTGGAAACGTCCAGCGATTGCGCCCACACGAAAGCTGCCAGCACCGAAAGCTGTAGCTGGTTTTCACTGTCCCTTGGAACTGCATTCGCTGCCCCATAGACATTCGCGCTCTGCAAAAGCTTTGCTTGGTAAATGGGCAACACTGTGTATCTCACTCTCCCGGAGCCCCGGAGCGAAATTCAAAACGTCCAGCGATTGCGCCCACACGAAAGCTGCCAGCACCGAAAGCTGTAGCTGGTTTTCACTGTCCCTTGGAACTGCATTCGCTGCCCCATAGACATTCGCGCTCTGCAAAAGCAGTGCTTCGTAACGGGGCAACATTCTGTATCTCACTCTCACGGAGCCCGGCTCCCAAATTGGAAACCTCCAGAGACTGCGCCCACACGAAAGCTGCCAGCACCGAAAGCTGTAGCTGGTTTTCACTGTCCCTTGGAACTGCAGTCGCTGCCCCATAGACATTCGCGCTCTGCAAAAGCAGTGCTTCGTAACGGGGCAACATTCTGTATCTCACTCTCCCGGAGCCCGGCTGCCAAATTGGAAACGTCCAGCGATTGCGCCCACACGAAAGCTGCCAGCACCGAAAGCTGTAGCTGGTTTTCACTGTCCCTTGGAACTGCATTCGCTGTCCCATAGACATTCGTGCTCTGTAATAGCTTTGCTTGGTAAATGGGCAAAACTGTGTATCTCAATCTCCTGGAGCACCGGAGCGAAATTCAAAAGGGCCAGCGATTGCGCCCACACGAAAGCTGCCAGCACCGAAAGCTGTAGCTGGTTTTCACTGTCCCTTGGAACTGCATTTGCTGTCCCATAGACATTCGCGCTCTGCAAAAGCTGTGGTTGCTAATGGGGCAACACTGTGTATCTCACTCTCCCGGAGACCCGGAGCGCAATTCAAAACGTCCAGCGATTGCGCCCACACGAAAGCTGCCAGCACCGAAAGCTGTAGCTGGTTTTCACTGTCCCTTGGAACTGCATTCGCTGTCCCATAGACATTCGCGCTCTGTAATAGCTTTGCTTGGTAAATGGGCAACACTCTGTATCTCACTCTCCCGGAGCCCGGCTGCCAAATTGGAAACGTCCAGCGATTGCGCCCACACGAAAGCTGCCAGCACCGAAAGCTGTAGCTGGTTTTCACTGTCCCTTGGAACTGCATTCGCTGCCCCATAGACATTCGCGCTCTGCAAAAGCAGTGCTTCGTAACGGGGCAACATTCTGTATCTCACTCTCACGGAGCCCGGCTCCCACATTGGAAACGTCCAGCGATTGCGCCCACACGAAAGCTGCCAGCACCGAAAGCTGTAGCTGTTTTCGCTGTCCCTTGGAACTGCAGTCGCTGCCCCATAGACATTCGCGCTCTGTAAAAGCAGTGCTTCGTAAAGGGGCAACATTCTGTATCCCACTCTCCCGGAGCCCGGCTGCCAAATTGGAAACGTCCAGCGATTGCGCCCACACGAAAGCTGCCAGCACCGAAAGCTGTAGCTGGTTTTCACTGTCCCTTGGAACTGCAGTCGCTGCCCCATAGACATTCGCGCTCTGTAATAGCTTTGCTTGGTAAATGGGCAAAACTGTGTATCTCAATCTCCTGGAGCACCGGAGCGAAATTCAAAACGTCCAGCGATTGCGCCCACACGAAAGCTGCCAGCACCGAAAGCTGTAGCTGGTTTTCACTGTCCCTTGGAACTGCAGTCGCTGCCCCATAGACATTCGCGCTCTGCAAAAGCAGTGCTTCGTAACGGGGCAACATTCTGTATCTCACTCTCCCGGAGCCCGGCTGCCAAATTGGAAACGTCCAGCGATTGCGCCCACACGAAAGCTGCCAGCACCGAAAGCTGTAGCTGGTTTTCACTGTCCCTTGGAACTGCAGTCGCTGCCCCATAGACATTCGCGCTCTGCAAAAGCAGTGCTTCGTAAATGGGCAAAACTCTGTATCTCACTCTCCTGAAGCCCGGCTGCCAAATTGGAAAACTCCAGCGACTGCGCCCACAAGAAAGCTGCCAGCACCGAAAGCTGTAGCTGGTTTTCACTGTCCCTTGGAACTGCATTCGCTGCCCCATAGACATTCGCGCTCTGCAAAAGCAGTGCTTCGTAAAGGGGCAACATTCTGTATCTCACTCTCCCGGAGCCCGGTTGCCAAATTGGAAACGTCCAGCGATTGCGCCCACACGAAAGCTGCCAGCACCGAAAGCTGTAGCTGGTTTTCACTGTCCCTTGGAACTGCATTCGCTGTCCCATAGACATTCGTGCTCTGTAATAGCTTTGCTTGGTAAATGGGCAAAACTGTGTATCTCAATCTCCTGGAGCACCGGAGCGAAATTCAAAAGGGCCAGCGATTGCGCCCACACGAAAGCTGCCAGCACCGAAAGCTGTAGCTGGTTTTCACTGTCCCTTGGAACTGCATTTGCTGTCCCATAGACATTCGCGCTCTGCAAAAGCTGTGGTTGCTAATGGGGCAACACTGTGTATCTCACTCTCCCGGAGACCCGGAGCGCAATTCAAAACGTCCAGCGATTGCGCCCACACGAAAGCTGCCAGCACCGAAAGCTGTAGCTGGTTTTCACTGTCCCTTGGAACTGCATTCGCTGCCCCATAGACATTCGCGCTCTGTAATAGCTTTGCTTGGTAAAGGGGCAACACTCTGTATCTCACTCTCCCGGAGCCCGGATGCCAAATTGGAAACGTCCAGCGATTGCGCCCACACGAAAGCTGCCAGCACCGAAAGCTGTAGCTGGTTTTCACTGTCCCTTGGAACTGCATTCGCTGCCCCATAGACATTCGCGCTCTGCAAAAGCAGTGCTTCGTAACGGGGCAACATTCTGTATCTCACTCTCACGGAGCCCGGCTCCCAAATTGGAAACGTCCAGCGATTGCGCCCACACGAAAGCTGCCAGCACCGAAAGCTGTAGCTGGTTTTCGCTGTCCCTTGGAACTGCATTCGCTGTCCCATAGACATTCGCGCTCTGCAAAAGCAGTGCTTGGTAAAGGGGCAACACTCTGTATCTCACTCTCCCGGAGCCCGGATGCCAAATTGGAAACGTCCAGCGATTGCGCCCACACGAAAGCTGCCAGCACCGAAAGCTGTAGCTGGTTTTCACTGTCCCTTGGAACTGCATTCGCTGTCCCATAGACATTCGTGCTCTGTAATAGCTTTGCTTGGTAAATGGGCAAAACTGTGTATCTCAATCTCCTGGAGCACCGGAGCGAAATTCAAAAGGGCCAGCGATTGCGCCCACACGAAAGCTGCCAGCACAGAAAACTGTAGCTGGTTTTCGCTGTCCCTTGGAACTGCATTCGCTGGCCCATAGACATTCGCGCTCTGCAAAAGCAGTGCTTCGTAATGGGGCAACATTCTGTATCTCACTCTCACGGAGCCCGGCTCCCAAATTGGAAACCTCCAGAGATTGCGCCCACACGAAAGCTGCCAGCACTGAAAGCTGTAGCTGGTTTTCACTGTCCCTTCGAACTGCAGTCGCTGCCCCATAGACATTAGCGCTCTGCAAAAGCAGTGCTTCGTAACGGGGCAAAATTCCGTATCTCACTCTCACGGAGCCCGGCTCCCAAATTGGAAACGTCCAGCGATTGCGCCCACACGAAAGCTGCCAGCACCGAAAGCTGTAGCTGGTTTTCGCTGTCCCTTGCAACTGCAGTCGCTGCCCCATAGACATTCGCGCTCTGTAATAGCTTTGCTTGGTAAAGGGGCAACACTCTGTATCTTACTCTCCCGGAGCCCGGCTGCCAAACTGGAAACGTCCAGCGATTGCGCCCACACGAAAGATACCAGCACCGAAAGCTGTAGCTGGTTTTCTCTGTCCCTTGGAACTGCATTCGCTGCCCCATAGACATTCGCGCTCTGCAAAAGCAGTGGTTGCTAACGGGGCAAAAGTGTGTATCTCACTCTCCCGGAGCCCGGCTGCCAAATTGGAAACGTCCAGCGATTGCGCCCACACGAAAGCTGCCAGCACCGAAAGCTGTAGCTGGTTTTCACTGTCCCTTGGAACTGCATTCGCTGCCCCATAGACATTCGCGCTCTGCAAAAGCAGTGCTTCGTAAAGGGGCAACATTCTGTATCTCACTCTCCCGGAGCCCGGCTGCCAAATTGGAAACGTCCAGCGATTGCGCCCACACGAAAGCTGCCAGCACCGAAAGCTGTAGCTGGTTTTCACTGTCCCTTGGAACTGCATTCGCTGTCCCATAGACATTCGTGCTCTGTAATAGCTTTGCTTGGTAAATGGGCAAAACTGTGTATCTCAATCTCCTGGAGCACCGGAGCGAAATTCAAAAGGGCCAGCGATTGCGCCCACACGAAAGCTGCCAGCACCGAAAGCTGTAGCTGGTTTTCACTGTCCCTTGGAACTGCATTCGCTGCCCCATAGACATTCGCGCTCTGCAAAAGCTGTGGTTGCTAATGGGGCAACACTGTGTATCTCACTCTCCCGGAGACCCGGAGCGCAATTCAAAACGTCCAGCGATTGCGCCCACACGAAAGCTGCCAGCACCGAAAGCTGTAGCTGGTTTTCACTGTCCCTTGGAACTGCATTCGCTGCCCCATAGACATTCGCGCTCTGCAAAAGCTTTGCTTGGTAAATGGGCAACACTCTGTATCTCACTCTCCCGGAGCCCGGCTGCCAAATTGGAAACGTCCAGCGATTGCGCCCACACGAAAGCTGCCAGCACCGAAAGCTGTAGCTGGTTTTCACTGTCCCTTGGAACTGCAGTCGCTGCCCCATAGACATTCGCGCTCTGCAAAAGCAGTGCTTCGTAAAGGGGCAACATTCTGTATCTCACTCTCACGGAGCCCGGTTGCCAAATTCGAAACGTCCAGCGATTGCGCCCACACGAAAGCTGCCAGCACCGAAAGCTGTAGCTGGTTTTCACTGTCCCTTGGAACTGCATTCGCTGTCCCATAGACATTCGTGCTCTGTAATAGCTTTGCTTGGTAAATGGGCAAAACTGTGTATCTCAATCTCCTGGAGCACCGGAGCGAAATTCAAAAGGGCCAGCGATTGCGCCCACACGAAAGCTGCCAGCACCGAAAGCTGTAGCTGGTTTTCACTGTCCCTTGGAACTGCATTTGCTGTCCCATAGACATTCGCGCTCTGCAAAAGCTGTGGTTGCTAATGGGGCAACACTGTGTATCTCACTCTCCCGGAGACCCGGAGCGCAATTCAAAACGTCCAGCGATTGCGCCCACACGAAAGCTGCCAGCACCGAAAGCTGTAGCTGGTTTTCACTGTCCCTTGGAACGGCATTCACTGCCCAATAGACATTCGCGCTCTGTAATAGCTTTGCTTGGTAAAGGGGCAACACTCTGTATCTCACTCTCCCGGAGCCCGGATGCCAAATTGGAAACGTCCAGCGATTGCGCCCACACGAAAGCTGCCAGCACCGAAAGCTGTAGCTGGTTTTCACTGTCCCTTGGAACTGCAGTCGCTGCCCCATAGACATTCGCGCTCTGTAATAGCTTTGCTTGGTAAATGGGCAAAACTGTGTATCTCACTCTCCCGGAGACCCGGAGCGCAATTCAAAACGTCCAGCGATTGCGCCCATAGGAAAGCTGCCAGCACCGAAAGCTGTAGCTGGTTTTCACTGTCCCTTGGAACTGCATTCGCTGCCCCATAGACATTCGCGCTCTGCAAAAGCAGTGCTTCGTAATGGGGCAACATTCTGTATCTCACTCTCACGGAGCCCGGCTCCCAAATTGGAAACGTCCAGCGATTGCGCCCACACGAAAGCTGCCAGCACCGAAAGCTGTAGCTGGTTTTCACTGTCCCTTGGAACTGCAGTCGCTGCCCCATAGACATTCGCGCTCTGCAAAAGCAGTGCTTCGTAACGGGGCAACATTCTGTATCTCACTCTCCCGGAGCCCGGCTGCCAAATTCGAAACGTCCAGCGATTGCGCCCACACGAAAGCTGCCAGCACCGAAAGCTGTAGCTGGTTTTCACTGTCCCTTGGAACTGCATTCGCTGTCCCATAGACATTCGTGCTCTGTAATAGCTTTGCTTGGTAAATGGGCAAAACTGTGTATCTCAATCTCCTGGAGCACCGGAGCGAAATTCAAAAGGGCCAGCGATTGCGCCCACACGAAAGCTGCCAGCACCGAAAGCTGTAGCTGGTTTTCACTGTCCCTTGGAACTGCATTCGCTGCCCCATAGACATTCGCGCTCTGCAAAAGCTGTGGTTGCTAATGGGGCAACACTGTGTATCTCACTCTCCCGGAGACCCGGAGCGCAATTCAAAACGTCCAGCGATTGCGCCCACACGAAAGCTGCCAGCACCGAAAGCTGTAGCTGGTTTTCACTGTCCCTTGGAACTGCATTCGCTGTCCCATAGACATTCGTGCTCTGTAATAGCTTTGCTTGGTAAATGGGTAACACTCTGTATCTCACTCTCCCGGAGCCCGGTTGCCAAATTGGAAACGTCCAGCGATTGCGCCCACACGAAAGCTGCCAGCACCGAAAGCTGTAGCTGGTTTTCACTGTCCCTTGGAACTGCATTCGCTGCCCCATAGACATTCGCGCTCTGCAAAAGCAGTGCTTCGTAACGGGGCAACATTCTGTATCTCACTCTCACGGAGCCCGGCTCCCAAATTGGAAACCTCCAGAGATTGCGCCCACACGAAAGCTGCCAGCACCGAAAGCTGTAGCTGGTTTTCACTGTCCCTTGGAACTGCATTCGCTGCCCCATAGACATTCGCGCTCTGCAAAAGCAGTGCTTCGTAACGGGGCAACATTCTGTATCTCACTCTCCTGGAGCCCAGGAGCGAAATTTGAAACGTCCAGCGATTGCGCCCACACGAAAGCTGCCAGCACCGAAAGCTGTAGCTGGTTTTCACTGTCCCTTGGAACTGCATTCGCTGCCCCATAGACATTCGCGCTCTGCAAAAGCAGTGCTTCGTAAAGGGGCAACATTCTGTATCTCACTCTCCCGGAGCCCGGCTGCCAAATTGGAAACGTCCAGCGATTGCGCCCACACGAAAGCTGCCAGCACCGAAAGCTGTAGCTGGTTTTCACTGTCCCTTGGAACTGCATTCGCTGTCCCATAGACATTCGTGCTCTGTAATAGCTTTGCTTGGTAAATGGGCAACACTGTGTATCTCAATCTCCTGGAGCACCGGAGCGAAATTCAAAAGGGCCAGCGATTGCGCCCACACGAAAGCTTCCAGCACCGAAAGCTGTAGCTGGTTTTCACTGTCCCTTGGAACTGCAGTCGCTGCCCCATAGACATTCGCGCTCTGCAAAAGCAGTGCTTCGTAACGGGGCAACATTCTGTATCTCACTCTCACGGAGCCCGGCTGCCAAATTGGAAACGTCCAGCGATTGCGCCCACACGAAAGCTGCCAGCACCGAAAGCTGTAGCTGGTTTTCGCTGTCCCTTGCAACTGCAGTCGCTGCCCCATAGACATTCGCGCTCTGCAAAAGCAGTGCTCCGTAAAGGGGCAACATTCTGTATCCCACTCTCCAGGAGCCCGGTTGCCAAATTCGAAACATCCAGCGATTGCGCCCACACGAAAGCTGCCAGCACCGAAAGCTGTAGCTGGTTTTCGCTGTCCCTTGGAACTGCAGTCGCTGCCCCATAGACATTCGCGCTCTGCAAAAGCAGTGCTTCGTAAAGGGGCAACATTCTGTATCTCACTCTCCCGGAGCACGGTTGCCAAATTAGAAAGGTCCAGCAATTGCGCCCACACGAAAGCTGCCAGCACCGAAAGCTGTAGCTGGTTTTCACTGTCCCTTGGAACTGCATTCGCTGTCCCATAGACATTCGTGCTCTGTAATAGCTTTGCTTGGTAAATGGGCAAAACTGTGTATCTCAATCTCCTGGAGCACCGGAGCGAAATTCAAAAGGGCCAGCGATTGCGCCCACACGAAAGCTGCCAGCACCGAAAGCTGTAGCTGGTTTTCACTGTCCCTTGGAACTGCATTTGCTGTCCCATAGACATTCGCGCTCTGCAAAAGCTGTGGTTGCTAATGGGGCAACACTGTGTATCTCACTCTCCCGGAGACCCGGAGCGCAATTCAAAACGTCCAGCGATTGCGCCCACACGAAAGCTGCCAGCACCGAAAGCTGTAGCTGGTTTTCACTGTCCCTTGGAACTGCATTCGCTGCCCCATAGACATTCGCGCTCTGTAATAGCTTTGCTTGGTAAAGGGGCAACACTCTGTATCTCACTCTCCCGGAGCCCGGATGCCAAATTGGAAACCTCCAGAGATTGCGCCCACACGAAAGCTGCCAGCACAGAAAACTGTAGCTGGTTTTCGCTGTCCCTTGGAACTGCATTCGCTGGCCCATAGACATTCGCGCTCTGCAAAAGCAGTGCTTCGTAACGGGGCAAAATTCTGTATCTCACTCTCACGGAGCCCGGCTCCCAAATTGGAAACGTCCAGCGATTGCGCCCACACGAAAGCTGCCAGCACCGAAAGCTGTAGCTGGTTTTCGCTGTCCCTTGGAACTGCATTCGCTGCCCCATAGACATTCGCGCTCTGTAAAAGCAGTGCTTCGTAAAGGGGCCACATTCTGTATCTCACTCTCCCGGAGCCCGGCTGCCAAATTGGAAACGTCCAGCGATTGCGCCCACACGAAAGCTGCCAGCACCGAAAGCTGTAGCTGGTTTTCACTGTCCCTTGGAACTGCATTCGCTGTCCCATAGACATTCGTGCTCTGTAATAGCTTTGCTTGGTAAATGGGCAAAACTGTGTATCTCAATCTCCTGGAGCACCGGAGCGAAATTCAAAAGGGCCAGCGATTGCGCCCACACGAAAGCTGCCAGCACAGAAAACTGTAGCTGGTTTTCGCTGTCCCTTGGAACTGCATTCGCTGGCCCATAGACATTCGCGCTCTGCAAAAGCAGTGCTTCGTAATGGGGCAACATTCTGTATCTCACTCTCACGGAGCCCGGCTCCCAAATTGGAAACCTCCAGAGATTGCGCCCACACGAAAGCTGCCAGCACTGAAAGCTGTAGCTGGTTTTCACTGTCCCTTCGAACTGCAGTCGCTGCCCCATAGACATTAGCGCTCTGCAAAAGCAGTGCTTCGTAACGGGGCAAAATTCCGTATCTCACTCTCACGGAGCCCGGCTCCCAAATTGGAAACGTCCAGCGATTGCGCCCACACGAAAGCTGCCAGCACCGAAAGCTGTAGCTGGTTTTCACTGTCCCTTGGAACTGCAGTCGCTGCCCCATAGACATTCGCGCTCTGCAAAAGCAATGCTTCGTAAATGGGCAACACTCTGTATCTCACTCTCCCGGAGCCCGGCTGCCAAATTGGAAACGTCCAGCGATTGCGCCCACACGAAAGCTGCCAGCACCGAAAGCTGTAGCTGGTTTTCACTGTCCCTTGGAACTGCATTCGCTGCCCCATAGACATTCGCGCTCTGCAAAAGCAGTGCTTGGTAAATGGGCAAAATTCTGTATCTCACTCTCCCGGAGCCCGGCTGCCAAATTGGAAACGTCCAGCGATTGCGCCCACACGAAAGCTGCCAGCACCGAAAGCTGTAGCTGGTTTTCACTGTCCCTTGGAACTGCATTCGCTGCCCCATAGACATTCGCGCTCTGCAAAAGCAGTGCTTCGTAAAGGGGCAACATTCTGTATCTCACTCTCACGGAGCCCGGCTGCCAAATTGGAAACGTCCAGCGATTGCGCCCACACGAAAGCTGCCAGCACCGAAAGCTGTAGCTGGTTTTCACTGTCCCTTGGAACTGCATTCGCTGTCCCATAGACATTCGTGCTCTGTAATAGCTTTGCTTGGTAAATGGGCAAAACTGTGTATCTCAATCTCCTGGAGCACCGGAGCGAAATTCAAAAGGGCCAGCGATTGCGCCCACACGAAAGCTGCCAGCACCGAAAGCTGTAGCTGGTTTTCACTGTCCCTTGGAACTGCAGTCGCTGCCCCATAGACATTCGCGCTCTGCAAAAGCTGTGGTTGCTAATGGGGCAACACTGTGTATCTCACTCTCCCGGAGACCCGGAGCGCAATTCAAAACGTCCAGCGATTGCGCCCATAGGAAAGCTGCCAGCACCGAAAGCTGTAGCTGGTTTTCACTGTCCCTTGGAACTGCATTCGCTGTCCCATAGACATTCGTGCTCTGTAATAGCTTTGCTTGGTAAATGGGCAACACTCTGTATCTCACTCTCCCGGAGCCCGGCTGCCAAATTGGAAACGTCCAGCGATTGCGCCCACACGAAAGCTGCCAGCACCGAAAGCTGTAGCTGGTTTTCACTGTCCCTTGGAACTGCAGTCGCTGCCCCATAGACATTCGCGCTCTGCAAAAGCAGTGCTTCGTAACGGGGCAACATTCTGTATCTCACTCTCACGGAGCCCGGTTGCCAAATTGGAAACGTCCAGCGATTGCGCCCACACGAAAGCTGCCAGCACCGAAAGCTGTAGCTGGTTTTCACTGTCCCTTGGAACTGCATTCGCTGTCCCATAGACATTCGTGCTCTGTAATAGCTTTGCTTGGTAAATGGGCAAAACTGTGTATCTCAATCTCCTGGAGCACCGGAGCGAAATTCAAAAGGGCCAGCGATTGCGCCCACACGAAAGCTTCCAGCACCGAAAGCTGTAGCTGGTTTTCACTGTCCCTTGGAACTGCATTTGCTGTCCCATAGACATTCGCGCTCTGCAAAAGCTGTGGTTGCTAATGGGGCAACACTGTGTATCTCACTCTCCCGGAGACCCGGAGCGCAATTCAAAACGTCCAGCGATTGCGCCCACACGAAAGCTGCCAGCACCGAAAGCTGTAGCTGGTTTTCGCTGTCCCTTGGAGCGGCATTCACTGCCCAATAGACATTCGCGCTCTGTAATAGCTTTGCTTGGTAAAGGGGCAACACTCTGTATCTTACTCTCCCGGAGCCCGGATGCCAAATTGGAAACGTCCAGCGATTGCGCCCACACGAAAGCTGCCAGCACCCAAAGCTGTAGCTGGTTTTCACTGTCCCTTGGAACTGCATTCGCTTTCCCATAGACATTCGTGCTCTGTAATAGCTTTGCTTGGTAAATGGGCAAAACTGTGTATCTCAATCTCCTGGAGCACCGGAGCGAAATTCAAAAGGGCCAGCGATTGCGCCCACACGAAAGCTGCCAGCACAGAAAACTGTAGCTGGTTTTCGCTGTCCCTTGGAACTGCATTCGCTGGCCCATAGACATTCGCGCTCTGCAAAAGCAGTGCTTCGTAATGGGGCAACATTCTGTATCTCACTCTCACGGAGCCCGGCTCCCAAATTGGAAACCTCCAGAGATTGCGCCCACACGAAAGCTGCCAGCACCGAAAGCTGTAGCTGGTTTTCACTGTCCCTTGGAACTGCAGTCGCTGCCCCATAGACATTAGCGCTCTGCAAAAGCAGTGCTTCGTAACGGGGCAAAATTCCGTACCTCACTCTCCGGGAGCCCGGCTGCCAAATTCGAAACGTCCAGCGATTGCGCCCACACGAAAGCTGCCAGCACCGAAAGCTGTAGCTGGTTTTCACTGTCCCTTGGAACTGCATTCGCTGTCCCATAGACATTCGTGCTCTGTAATAGCTTTGCTTGGTAAATGGGCAAAACTGTGTATCTCAATCTCCTGGAGCACCGGAGCGAAATTCAAAAGGGCCAGCGATTGCGCCCACACGAAAGCTGCCAGCACCGAAAGCTGTAGCTGGTTTTCACTGTCCCTTGGAACTGCATTCGCTGTCCCATAGACATTCGCGCTCTGCAAAAGCTGTGGTTGCTAATGGGGCAACACTGTGTATCTCACTCTCCCGGAGACCCGGAGCGCAATTCAAAACGTCCAGCGATTGCGCCCACACGAAAGCTGCCAGCACCGAAAGCTGTAGCTGGTTTTCACTGTCCCTTGGAACTGCATTCGCTGCCCCATAGACATTCGCGCTCTGCAAAAGCTTTGCTTGGTAAATGGGTAACACTCTGTATCTCACTCTCCCGGAGCCCGGTTGCCAAATTGGAAACGTCCAGCGATTGCGCCCACACGAAAGCTGCCAGCACCGAAAGCTGTAGCTGGTTTTCACTGTCCCTTGGAACTGCAGTCGCTGCCCCATAGACATTCGCGCTCTGCAAAAGCAGTGCTTCGTAACGGGGCAACATTCTGTATCTCACTCTCCCGGAGCCCGGCTCCCAAATTGGAAACGTCCAGCGATTGCGCCCACACGAAAGCTGCCAGCACCGAAAGCTGTAGCTGGTTTTCGCTGTCCCTTGGAACGGCATTCACTGCCCAATAGACATTCGCGCTCTGTAATAGCTTTGCTTGGTAAAGGGGCAACACTCTGTATCTCACTCTCCCGGAGCCCGGATGCCAAATTGGAAACGTCCAGCGATTGCGCCCACACGAAAGCTGCCAGCACCGAAAGCTGTAGCTGGTTTTCACTGTCCCTTGGAACTGCATTCGCTGCCCCATAGACATTCGCGCTCTGCAAAAGCAGTGCTTCGTAAAGGGGCAACATTCTGTATCTCACTCTCCCGGAGCCCGGCTGCCAAATTGGAAACGTCCAGCGATTGCGCCCACACGAAAGCTGCCAGCACCGAAAGCTGTAGCTGGTTTTCACTGTCCCTTGGAACTGCAGTCGCTGCCCCATAGACATTCGCGCTCTGCAAAAGCAGTGCTTGGTAAATGGGCAACACTCTGTATCTAACTCTCCCGGAGACCCGGAGCGAAATTGGAAACGTCCAGCGATTGCGCCCACACGAAAGCTGCCAGCACCGAAAGCTGTAGCTGGTTTTCACTGTCCCTTGGAACTGCAGTCGCTGCCCCATAGACATTCGCGCTCTGTAAAAGCAGTGCTTGGTAAATGGGCAACGTTCTGTATCTCACTCTCCCGGAGCCCGGCTGCCAAATTGGAAACGTCCAGCGATTGCGCCCACACGAAAGCTGCCAGCACCGAAAGCTGTAGCTGGTTTTCACTGTCCCTTGGAACTGCATTCGCTGCCCCATAGACATTCGCGCTCTGCAAAAGCAATGCTTCGTAAATGGGCAACGTTCTGTATCTCACTCTCCCGGAGCCCGGCTGCCAAATTGGAAACGTCCAGCGATTGCGCCCACACGAAAGCTGCCAGCACCGAAAGCTGTAGCTGGTTTTCTCTGTCCCTTGGAATTGCATTCGCGGTCCCATAGACATTCGCGCTCTGCAAAAGCAGTGCTCCGTAAAGGGGCAGCATTCTGTATCTCACTCTCACGGAGCCCAGCTGCCAAATTCGAAACGTCCAGCGATTGCGCCCACACGAAAGCTGCCAGCACCGAAAGCTGTAGCTGGCTTTCACTGTCCCTTGGATCTGCATTCGCTGTCCCATAGACATTCGTGCTCTGTAATAGCTTTGCTTGGTAAATGGGCAAAACTGTGTATCTCAATCTCCTGGAGCACCGGAGCGAAATTCAAAAGGGCCAGCGATTGCGCCCACACGAAAGCTGCCAGCACCGAAAGCTGTAGCTGGTTTTCACTGTCCCTTGGAACTGCATTCGCTGTCCCATAGACATTCGCGCTCTGCAAAAGCTGTGGTTGCTAATGGGGCAACACTGTGTATCTCACTCTCCCGAGACCCGGAGCGCAATTCAAAACGTCCAGCGATTGCGCCCATAGGAAAGCTGCCAGCACCGAAAGCTGTAGCTGATTTTCACTGTCCCTTGGAACTGCATTCGCTGTCCCATAGATATTCGTGCTCTGTAATAGCTTTGCTTGGTAAATGGGTAACACTCTGTATCTCACTCTCCCGGAGCCCGGTTGCCAAATTGGAAACGTCCAGCGATTGCGCCCACACGAAAGCTGCCAGCACCGAAAGCTGTAGCTGGTTTTCACTGTCCCTTGGAACTGCATTCACTGGCCCATAGACATTCGCGCTCTGCAAAAGCAGTGCTTCGTAACGGGGCAACATTCTGTATCTCACTCTCACGGAGCCCGGCTCCCACATTGGAAACGTCCAGCGATTGCGCCCACACGAAAGCTGCCAGCACCGAAAGCTGTAGCTGGTTTTCGCTGTCCCTTGGAACTGCAGTCGCTGCCCCATAGACATTCGCGCTCTGCAAAAGCAGTGCTTCGTAAAGGGGCAACATTCTGTATCCCACTCTCCCGGAGCCCGGTTGCCAAATTGGAAACGTCCAGCGATTGCGCCCACACGAAAGCTGCCAGCACCGAAAGCTGTAGCTGGTTTTCACTGTCCCTTGGAACTGCATTCGCTGTCCCATAGACATTCGTGCTCTGTAATAGCTTTGCTTGGTAAATGGGCAAAACTGTGTATCTCAATCTCCTGGAGCACCGGAGCGAAATTCAAAAGGGCCAGCGATTGCGCCCACACGAAAGCTGCCAGCACCGAAAGCTGTAGCTGGTTTTCACTGTCCCTTGGAACTGCATTTGCTGTCCCATAGACATTCGCGCTCTGCAAAAGCTGTGCTTGTTAATGGGGCAACACTGTGTATCTCACTCTCCCGGAGCCCCGGAGCGAAATTCAAAACGTCCAGCGATTGCGCCCACACGAAAGCTGCCAGCACCGAAAGCTGTAGCTGGTTTTCACTGTCCCTTGGAACTGCAGTCGCTGCCCCATAGACATTCGCGCTCTGCAAAAGCAGTGCTTCGTAACGGGGCAAAATTCCGTATCTCACTCTCACGGAGCCCGGCTCCCAAATTGGAAACGTCCAGCGATTGCGCCCACACGAAAGCTGCCAGCACCGAAAGCTGTAGCTGGTTTTCACTGTCCCTTGGAACTGCATTCGCTGCCCCATAGACATTCGTGCTCTGTAATAGCTTTGCTTGGTAAATGGGCAACACTGTGTATCTCACTCTCCCGGAGCCCCGGAGCGAAATTCAAAACGTCCAGCGATTGCGCCCACACGAAAGCTGCCAGCACCGAAAGCTGTAGCTGGTTTTCACTGTCCCTTGGAACTGCATTCGCTGCCCCATAGACATTCGCGCTCTGCAAAAGCAGTGCTTCGTAACGGGGCAACATTCTGTATCTCACTCTCCCGGAGCCCGGCTGCCAAATTGGAAACGTCCAGCGATTGCGCCCACACGAAAGCTGCCAGCACCGAAAGCTGTAGCTGGTTTTCACTGTCCCTTGGAACTGCATTCGCTGCCCCATAGACATTCGCGCTCTGCAAAAGCAGTGCTTCGTAAAGGGGCAACATTCTGTATCTCACTCTCCCGGAGCCCGTCTGCCAAATTGGAAACGTCCAGCGATTGCGCCCACACGAAAGCTGCCAGCACCGAAAGCTGTAGCTGGTTTTCACTGTCCCTTGGAACTGCATTCGCTGCCCCATAGACATTCGCGCTCTGCAAAAGCTTTGCTTGGTAAATGGGCAACACTGTGTATCTCACTCTCCCGGAGCCGCGGAGCGAAATTCAAAACGTCCAGCGATTGCGCCCACACGAAAGCTGCCAGCACCGAAAGCTGTAGCTGGTTTTCACTGTCCCTTGGAACTGCATTCGCTGCCCCATAGACATTCGCGCTCTGCAAAAGCTTTGCTTGGTAAATGGGCAACACTGTGTATCTCACTCTCCTGGAGCCCCGGAGCGAAATTCAAAACGTCCAGCGATTGCGCCCACACGAAAGCTGCCAGCACCGAAAGCTGTAGCTGGTTTTCACTGTCCCTTGGAACTGCATTCGCTGTCCCATAGACATTCGCGCTCTGCAAAAGCTGTGGTTGTTAATGGGGCAACACTGTGTATCTCACTCTCCCGGAGCCCGGCTGCCAAATTGGAAACGTCCAGCGATTGCGCCCACACGAAAGCTGCCAGCACCGAAAGCTGTAGCTGGTTTTCACTGTCCCTTGGAACTGCAGTCGCTGCCCCATAGACATTCGCGCTCTGCAAAAGCAGTGCTTCGTAACGGGGCAAAATTCTGTATCTCACTCTCCCGGAGCCCGGTTGCCAAATTCGAAACGTCCAGCGATTGCGCCCACACGAAAGCTGCCAGCACCGAAAGCTGTAGCTGGTTTTCACTGTCCCTTGGAACTGCATTCGCTGTCCCATAGACATTCGTGCTCTGTAATAGCTTTGCTTGGTAAATGGGCAAAACTGTGTATCTCAATCTCCTGGAGCACCGGAGCGAAATTCAAAAGGGCCAGCGATTGCGCCCACACGAAAGCTGCCAGCACCGAAAGCTGTAGCTGGTTTTCACTGTCCCTTGGAACTGCATTTGCTGTCCCATAGACATTCGCGCTCTGCAAAAGCTGTGGTTGCTAATGGGGCAACACTGTGTATCTCACTCTCCCGGAGACCCGGAGCGCAATTCAAAACGTCCAGCGATTGCGCCCACACGAAAGCTGCCAGCACCGAAAGCTGTAGCTGGTTTTCACTGTCCCTTGGAACGGCATTCACTGCCCAATAGACATTCGCGCTCTGTAATAGCTTTGCTTGGTAAAGGGGCAACACTCTGTATCTCACTCTCCCGGAGCCCGGATGCCAAATTGGAAACGTCCAGCGATTGCGCCCACACGAAAGCTGCCAGCACCGAAAGCTGTAGCTGGTTTTCACTGTCCCTTGGAACTGCATTCGCTGTCCCATAGACATTCGCGCTCTGCAAAAGCAGTGCTTGGTAAATGGGCAAAACTGTGTATCTCAATCTCCCGGAGCCCGGTTGCCAAATTCGAAACGTCCAGCGATTGCGCCCACACGAAAGCTGCCAGCACCGAAAGCTGTAGCTGGTTTTCGCTGTCCCTTGGAACTGCAGTCGCTGCCCCATAGACATTCGCGCTCTGCAAAAGCAGTGCTTCGTAAAGGGGCAACATTCTGTATCTCACTCTCACGGAGCCCGGCTCCCACATTGGAAACGTCCAGCGATTGCGCCCACACGAAAGCTGCCAGCACCGAAAGCTGTAGCTGGTTTTCACTGTCCCTTGGAACTGCAGTCGCTGCCCCATAGACATTCGCGCTCTGCAAAAGCAGTGCTCCGTAAAGGGGCAGCATTCTGTATCTCACTCTCACGGAGCCCAGCTGCCAAATTCGAAACGTCCAGCGATTGCGCCCACACGAAAGCTGCCAGCACCGAAAGCTGTAGCTGGTTTTCACTGTCCCTTGGAACTGCATTCGCTGTCCCATAGACATTCGTGCTCTGTAATAGCTTTGCTTGGTAAATGGGCAAAACTGTGTATCTCAATCTCCTGGAGCACCGGAGCGAAATTCAAAAGGGCCAGCGATTGCGCCCACACGAAAGCTGCCAGCACCGAAAGCTGTAGCTGGTTTTCACTGTCCCTTGGAACTGCATTCGCTGCCCCATAGACATTCGCGCTCTGCAAAAGCTGTGGTTGCTAATGGGGCAACACTGTGTATCTCACTCTCCCGGAGCCCCGGAGCGAAATTCAAAACGTCCAGCGATTGCGCCCACACGAAAGCTGCCAGCACCGAAAGCTGTAGCTGGTTTTCACTGTCCCTTGGAACTGCATTCGCTGTCCCATAGACATTCGCGCTCTGCAAAAGCTGTGGTTGCTAATGGGGCAACACTGTGTATCTCACTCTCACGGAGCCCCGGAGCGACATTGGAAACGTCCAGCGATTGAGCCCACACGAAAGCTGCCAGCACCGAAAGCTGTGGCTGGTTTTCACTGTCCCTTGGAACTGCATTCGCTGCCCAATAGACATTCGCGCTCTGCAAAACCAGTGCTTCGTAAAAGGGCAACATTCTGAATCTCACTCTCCCGGAGCTCGGCAGCCAAATTCGAAACTTCCAGCGATTGCGCCCACACGAAAGCTGCCAGCACCGAAAGCTGTAGCTGGTTTTCACTGTCCCTTGGAACTGCATTCGCTGCCCCATAGACATTCGCGCTCTGTAAAAGCAGTGCTTCGTAAAGGGGCAACATTCTGTATCTCACTCACTCGGACCCCGGTTGCCAAATTCGAAACGTCCAGCGATTGCGCCCACACGAAAGCTGCCAGCACCGAAAGCTGTAGCTGGTTTTCACTGTCCCTTGGAACTGCATTCGATGTCCCATAGACATTCGTGCTCTGCAAAACCTGTGCTTGCTAAAGGGGCAACACTCTGTATCTCACTCTCCCGGAACCCCGGAGCGAAATTCAAAACGTCCACCGATTGCGCCCACACGAAAGCTGCCAGCACCGAAAGCTGTAGCTGGTTTTCACTGTCCCTTGGAACTGCAGTCGCTGCCCCATAGACATTCGCGCTCTGCAAAAGCTGTGGTTGTTAATGGGGCAACACTGTGTATCTCACTCTCCCGGAGCCCGGCTGCCAAATTCGAAACGTCCAGCGATTGCGCCCACACGAAAGCTGCCAGCACCGAAAGCTGTAGCTGGTTTTCACTGTCCCTTGGAACTGCATTCGCTGTCCCATAGACATTCGCGCTCTGTAATAGCTTTGCTTGGTAAATGGGCAACACTGTGTATCTCACTCTCCCGGAGCCCGGCTGCCAAATTCAAAAGGGCCAGCGATTGCGCCCACACGAAAGCTGCCAGCACCGAAAGCTGTAGCTGGTTTTCACTGTCCCTTGGAACTGCAGTCGCTGCCCCATAGACATTCGCGCTCTGCAAAAGCAGTGCTTCGTAAAGGGGCAACATTCTGTATCTCACTCTCCCGGAGCCCGGTTGCCAAATTCGAAACGTCCAGCGATTGCGCCCACACGAAAGCTGCCAGCACCGAAAGCTGTAGCTGGTTTTCACTGTCCCTTGGAACTGCATTCGCTGTCCCATAGACATTCGCGCTCTGCAAAAGCTGTGCTTGCTAAATGGGCAACGCTCTGTATCTCACTCTCCCGGAGCCCGGAGCGAAATTCAAAACGTCCAGCGATTGCGCCCACACGAAAGCTGCCAGCACCGAAAGCTGTAGCTGGTTTTCACTGTCCCTTGGAACTGCATTCGCTGCCCCATAGACATTCGCGCTCTGTAATAGCTTTGCTTGGTAAATGGGTAACACTCTGTATCTCACTCTCCCGGAGCCCGGTTGCCAAATTGGAAACGTCCAGCGATTGCGCCCACACGAAAGCTGCCAGCACCGAAAGCTGTAGCTGGTTTTCACTGTCCCTTGGAACTGCATTCGCTGCCCCATAGACATTCGCGCTCTGCAAAAGCAGTGCTTCGTAAAGGGGCAACATTCTGTATCTCACTCTCACGGAGCCCGGCTCCCAAATTGGAAACGTCCAGCGATTGCGCCCACACGAAAGCTGCCAGCACCGAAAGCTGTAGCTGGTTTTCGCTGTCCCTTGGAACGGCATTCACTGCCCAATAGACATTCGCGCTCTGCAAAAGCTGTGGTTGTTAATGGGGCAACACTGTGTATCTCACTCTCCCGGAGCCCGGCTGCCAAATTGGAAACGTCCAGCGATTGCGCCCACACGAAAGCTGCCAGCACCGAAAGCTGTAGCTGGTTTTCACTGTCCCTTGGAACTGCATTCGCTGTCCCATAGACATTCGTGCTCTGTAATAGCTTTGCTTGGTAAATGGGCAAAACTGTGTATCTCAATCTCCTGGAGCACCGGAGCGAAATTCAAAAGGGCCAGCGATTGCGCCCACACGAAAGCTTCCAGCACCGAAAGCTGTAGCTGGCTTTCACTGTCCCTTGGAACTGCATTTGCTGTCCCATAGACATTCGCGCTCTGCAAAAGCTGTGGTTGTTAATGGGGCAACACTGTGTATCTCACTCTCCCGGAGACCCGGAGCGCAATTCAAAACGTCCAGCGATTGCGCCCACACGAAAGCTGCCAGCACCGAAAGCTGTAGCTGGTTTTCGCTGTCCCTTGCAACTGCAGTCGCTGCCCCATAGACATTCGCGCTCTGTAATAGCTTTGCTTGGTAAAGGGGCAACACTGTGTACCTCACTCTCCCGGAGCCCGGCTGCCAAATTCGAAACGTCCAGCGATTGCGCCCACACGAAAGCTGCCAGCACCGAAAGCTGTAGCTGGCTTTCACTGTCCCTTTGATCTGCATTCGCTGTCCCATAGACATTCGTGCTCTGTAATAGCTTTGCTTGGTAAATGGGCAAAACTGTGTATCTCAATCTCCTGGAGCACCGGAGCGAAATTCAAAAGGGCCAGCGATTGCGCCCACACGAAAGCTGCCAGCACCGAAAGCTGTAGCTGGTTTTCACTGTCCCTTGGAACTGCAGTCGCTGCCCCATAGACATTCGCGCTCTGCAAAAGCTGTGGTTGCTAATGGGGCAACACTGTGTATCTCACTCTCCCGAGACCCGGAGCGCAATTCAAAACGTCCAGCGATTGCGCCCATAGGAAAGCTGCCAGCACCGAAAGCTGTAGCTGATTTTCACTGTCTATTGGAACTGCATTCGCTGTCCCATAGATATTCGTGCTCTGTAATAGCTTTGCTTGGTAAATGGGTAACACTCTGTATCTCACTCTCCCGGAGCCCGGTTGCCAAATTGGAAACGTCCAGCGATTGCGCCCACACGAAAGCTGCCAGCACCGAAAGCTGTAGCTGGTTTTCACTGTCCCTTGGAACTGCATTCACTGGCCCATAGACATTCGCGCTCTGCAAAAGCAGTGCTTCGTAACGGGGCAACATTCTGTATCTCACTCTCACGGAGCCCGGCTCCCAAATTGGAAACCTCCAGAGACTGCGCCCACACGAAATCTGCCAGCACCGAAAGCTGTAGCTGGTTTCGCTGTCCCTTGGAACTGCAGTCGCTGCCCCATAGACATTCGCGCTCTGTAAAAGCAGTGCTTCGTAAAGGGGCAACATTCTGTATCTCACTCACTCGGACCCCGGTTGCCAAATTCGAAACGTCCAGCGATTGCGCCCACACGAAAGCTGCCAGCACCGAAAGCTGTAGCTGGTTTTCACTGTCCCTTGGAACTGCAGTCGCTGCCCCATAGACATTCGCGCTCTGTAATAGCTTTGCTTGGTAAAGGGGCAACACTCTGTATCTTACTCTCCCGGAGCCCGGATGCCAAATTGGAAACGTCCAGCGATTGCGCCCACACGAAAGCTGCCAGCACCGAAAGCTGTAGCTGGTTTTCACTGTCCCTTGGAACTGCATTCGCTGTCCCATAGACATTCGTGCTCTGTAATAGCTTTGCTTGGTGAATGGGCAAAACTGTGTATCTCAATCTCCCGGAGACCCGGAGCGCAATTCAAAACGTCCAGCGATTGCGCCCACACGAAAGCTGCCAGCACCGAAAGCTGTAGCTGGTTTTCACTGTCCCTTGGAACTGCATTCGCTGTCCCATAGACATTCGTGCTCTGTAATAGCTTTGCTTGGTAAATGGGCAAAACTGTGTATCTCAATCTCCTGGAGCACCGGAGCGAAATTCAAAAGGGCCAGCGATTGCGCCCACACGAAAGCTGCCAGCACCGAAAGCTGTAGCTGGTTTTCACTGTCCCTTGGAACTGCATTTGCTGTCCCATAGACATTCGCGCTCTGCAAAAGCTGTGGTTGCTAATGGGGCAACACTGTGTATCTCACTCTCCCGAGACCCGGAGCGCAATTCAAAACGTCCAGCGATTGCGCCCACACGAAAGCTGCCAGCACCCAAAGCTGTAGCTGGTTTTCACTGTCCCTTGGAACTGCATTCGCTTTCCCATAGACATTCGTGCTCTGTAATAGCTTTGCTTGGTAAATGGGCAAAACTGTGTATCTCAATCTCCCGAGACCCGGAGCGCAATTCAAAACGTCCAGCGATTGCGCCCACACGAAAGCTGCCAGCACAGAAAACTGTAGCTGGTTTTCGCTGTCCCTTGGAACTGCATTCGCTGGCCCATAGACATTCGCGCTCTGCAAAAGCAGTGCTTCGTAATGGGGCAACATTCTGTATCTCACTCTCACGGAGCCCGGCTCCCAAATTGGAAACCTCCAGAGATTGCGCCCACACGAAAGCTGCCAGCACTGAAAGCTGTAGCTGGTTTTCACTGTCCCTTCGAACTGCAGTCGCTGCCCCATAGACATTAGCGCTCTGCAAAAGCAGTGCTCCGTAAAGGGGCAACATTCTGTATCCCACTCTCCAGGAGCCCGGTTGCCAAATTCGAAACATCCAGCGATTGCGCCCACACGAAAGCTGCCAGCACCGAAAGCTGTAGCTGGTTTTCGCTGTCCCTTGCAACTGCAGTCGCTGCCCCATAGACATTCGCGCTCTGCAAAAGCAGTGCTCCGTAAAGGGGCAACATTCTGTATCCCACTCTCCCGGGGCCCGGCTGCCAAATTGGAAACGTCCAGCAATTGCGCGCACACGAAAGCTTCCAGCACCGAAAGCTGTAGCTGGTTTTCGCTGTCCCTTGGAACTGCAGTCGCTGCCCCATAGACATTCGCGCTCTGTAATAGCTTTGCTTGGTAAAGGGGCAACACTCTGTATCTTACTCTCCCGGAGCCCGGCTGCCAAACTGGAAACGTCCAGCGATTGCGCCCACACGAAAGATACCAGCACCGAAAGCTGTAGCTGGTTTTCGCCTTACATTGGAAACGCATTCGCTGCCGCACAGACATTCGCGCTCTGCAAAAGCTGTGGTTGCTAACGGGGCAAAAGTGTGTATCTCACTCTCCCGGAGCCCGGCTGCCAAATTGGAAACGTCCAGCGATTGCGCCCACACGAAAGCTGCCAGCACCGAAAGCTGTAGCTGGTTTTCTCTGTCCCTTGGAACTGCAGTCGCTGCCCCGTAGACATTCGCGCTCTGCAAAAGCAGTGCTTCGTAAAGGGGCCATATTCTGTATCCCACTCTCTCAGAGCCCGGTTGCCAAATTAGAAAGGTCCAGCAATTGCGCCCACACGAAAGCTGCCAGCACCGAAAGCTGTAGCTGGTTTTCGCTGTCCCTTGGAACTGCAGTCGCTGCCCCATAGACATTCGCGCTCTGTAAAAGCAGTGCTTCGTAAAGGGGCCACATTCTGTATCTCACTCACTCGGACCCCGGTTGCCAAATTCGAAACGTCCAGCGATTGCGCCCACACGAAAGCTGCCAGCACCGAAAGCTGTAGCTGGTTTTCTCTGTCCCTTGGAACTGCATTCGCTGTCCCATAGACATTCGTGCTCTGTAATAGCTTTGCTTGGTAAATGGGCAAAACTGTGTATCTCAATCTCCTGGAGCACCGGAGCGAAATTCAAAAGGGCCAGCGATTGCGCCCACACGAAAGCTTCCAGCACCGAAAGCTGTAGCTGGTTTTCACTGTCCCTTGGAACTGCATTTGCTGTCCCATAGACATTCGCGCTCTGCAAAAGCTGTGGTTGTTAATGGGGCAACACTGTGTATCTCACTCTCCCGGAGAGCCGGAGCGCAATTCAAAACGTCCAGCGATTGCGCCCACATGAAAGCTGCTAGCACTGAAATCTGCAGCTGCTTTTCGCTGTCCATTGGAAACGCATTCGCTTCCGCAGAGACATTCATGCTCTGCAAAAGCTGTGGTTGGTAATGGGGCAACACTGTGTATCTCACTGTCCCGGAACCCGGCTATCAAAGTCAAAACGTCCAGTGATTGCGCCCACATTAAAGCTGCCAGCACCGAAAGCTGTAGCTGGTTATCGCTGTCCAGTGGAAACGCATTCGCTGCCGCACAGACATTCGCGCTCTGCAAAATCTTTGCTTGGGAATGGGGCAACACTTTGTGCCTCACTCTCCCGGAGCCCGGCTGCCAAATTGGAAACGTCCAGCGATTGCGCCCACACGAAAGCTGCCAGCACCGAAAGCTGTAGCTGGTTTTCGCCTTACATTGGAAATGCATTCGCTGCCGCACAGACATTCGCGCTCTGCAAAAGCTGTGGTTGCTAATGGGGCAACACTCTGTATCTCACTCTCCCGGTGCCCCAGAGCGAAAGTCGAAACGTCCAGCGATTGCGCCCACACGAAAGCTGCCAGCACAGAAAGCTGTAGCTTGTCCTCTGTGTCTGTTGGAACTGCATTTATTTACAGCACCTTAGAAAGCTATCAATTGCCGAGCCCTAGTGTCTGTGTCCATTGGATCTCATCAGGCCCAAGAGACTTGTTAATGTCTAAGTGATGTTGCAGGTCACTAACCATTTCCCCATGTATTATGGGGGCCGTATTTTGGTCCCCATCTCTAACTTCCAGGTCAGGGGGCTGTTTACTTAGAGATCAATTGGCCCTACTATTAAAGACTGAGGCAAAGTTGGCATTGAGTACCTCAGCCTTTTCCTCATCCTTGGTCACTGTGTTCCCTCCACTGTCTACTTAAGGCTGGAGATTCTCCTTAGGTCTCCTTTTGCTGCTAATGTATTTGAAAAGTATTTTTTATTGTCTGTTGCAGCAGTAACCAGATTGAGCTCTAGCTTGGCTTTGGCCCCTCTAATTTTCTCCCTGCACCACCTTGCTACACCTTTGTAGTTCTCCTGATTTGCCTGCCCCTTCCTCCACAGGTCATAGACTCTCCTCTTTTTCCTGAGTTGTAGCCAAAGCTCTCTATTCAGCCAGGCTGGTCTTCTTCCCTGCCAGCTCATCTTTCAGCACCTGGGTACAGCCTGCTTTTGTGCTTTTAGGACCTCCTCCTTAAAGAATGTCCAGCCTTCCTTGACTCCTTTGTCCTTTAGGGCTGCCTCCGAGGGGACTCTCTCGACCAGTCTCCTAAACAGGCCAAAATCTGCCCTCCGGAAGTCTAAGGTGGCAGTTCTTCTGACCCCCCTCTTCGCTTCTCCAAGTATCAAAAACTATGATTTCCTGATCACTCTGCCCAAGTCTGCCTCCAACCATCCCATGGCTCACAAGTCCTTCTCTGTTTGTGAACAAGAGGTCCAGCAGCGCCCCTTCCCTAGTTGGCTCACTCACCAGCTGTGTCAGGAAGTTCTCTGCCACACACTCCACAACTCCTAGACTGTTTCCTCTCTGCTGAATTGTATTTCCAGCAGACATCCGGTAGGTTGAAGTCCCCCACAAGAACAAGGGCTAGCGATCGTGAGGCTTCTCCCGGCTGCTTATAGAATAATTCATCTGTCTTCTCATCCTGGTTGGGAGGTCTGTAACAGACTGCCACCACAATATCTGCCTTGTTGGTCTTCCCCCTGATTCTTATCCATAGACACTCCACCCTATCGTCACCATCATTAAGCTCTAAACTATCCAAACACTCTGTAACATACAGGGTTACCCCACCACTTCTCCTGCCTTGCCTATCCCTCCTGAAGAGTTTATATCCATCCATCACTGCACTCCAGTTGTGCGAGTCATCCCACCATGTTTCCGTGATGGCAACCATATCATAGTTTTCCTGGTGTACAATGGCTTCCAGCTCCTCCTGCTTGTTGCCCATGCTGCATGCATTGGTGTAGAGGCACTTCAGCTGGGCTGTCGGTTGTGTCTCCTTCATAGAGGAACACCCCTTGTGTGCTTTGAGGGGTTTCACTGGCATTTCTCTCTTGGCTCCTATTGCCTCAGTATCCCCTAGCTCAACTCTGTTCAACTTCAGCTGTGCACCAGTGTACCCAGCACATCTCAGAGACACAGGCTGAGCGCCCTCACTAGCACCCGCTCCCTCTGACTGTGGCATGTCCTCCCTTCAGCTTCTCTCGGGCAAGCCTGATATTATCCCCCTCCCGCTTCGAGTCTAGTTTAAAGCTCTGTCGATGAGCCCTGCAAGCTCCTGAGCAAAGATTCTCTTTCCCCTTTGAGAAAGATGAATCCCATCAGATGCCAGCAAGCCTGGTGCTGTGTAGGCCATCCCGTTATCAAAAAAAACAAAACCATGGCGATGACACCAGCCACGGAGCCATGAGTTAATAGATTGGGTACCTCTGTTCCATCTAGTGTTACTGCCCACAACTGGAAGGAGAGAGGAGAAAATAACCTGTGCTCCGGAGTCCCTTACTAGCCATTCCAAGGCCCTGAAATGTCTTTTGATTGCCCTAGGACTTCATGGTGCAGCTTCATTGCCCCCACATGGAAGAGCAGTAGAGGGTAATAGTCCGAGGGCCATACCAGGCTAGGGAGTATCCTCGTGATATCCTTCACTTGGGCCCCAGGGAGGCAGCAGACTTCCCTAAGAGGAGGGTCTGTCCGGCATATTGGACCCTCGGTTCCCCTCAGAAGGGAGTCACCCACAACTATAACCCAACTATATCATGCTGCGCTTTGCTGCTCCAAGTCTCCTGCTTGGGCTTGGCAGGGGACATGGGCACACTGGACTTGTCTAATGGCCTGCAAAAATGTTGCTGGCTTCACAGTATCAGCTAACACAGACCACAAACTAACACTCCATGTCCATGGCCACCCGAGAACATCAACCTCTTTTTAAATGCAGAAGTATTAATTCATCAGGATGTGGTGGAATAAAACACGGTGTCGGATGGTGTGCAACATTACCATCTCCTTCCTCTTGATATAGTAGGTGAACTGAACAGCAGCAAGGAGCCCATTTGAAGGAGCAGGGCGTCGCTGCTTCATGCTAGAGAGGTGCAAAACAAAGAGACAGTCCCTGTCTGAAAGGGACTGTGTTCCCCATACATGCTGAGAGATTATGTGCAGAGGGAGCAAGGGGCTCCTCAGAGACCAAACACCCACAGGGTGTGGGTTGGGGCTGCACCCCAGGGGGACTCGTTTCCAGAAATGTGTCATTTTCACATGAAAGTGATCATTGCATCAAGACCTCCGCTCTGGAAGAGCAGCCTCTCCAGCAGGTTCTGAGCTCCCAGCCCCAGCCATGGAAACACCTGATGCGCCCTGGAATTTTTCTGTGCCAGAAAATCCTTTGGAAAATGCTGGTCTGTCTTTGCTGTCAGCACTGTGACCATAAGTACCCCCTCAAGGTGCAAAATGAAGAGACAGTCCTGTGGCAGCATCTATGCTGCCAAGTGGATCGTGTCATTCCCTGCTGTTCTGGAAATTTGCAATTATTATCATTCTAATCATGATCAGCTGATTTGCAATTATGATCATTCCTGTGACAGATTGATTAGTAGTAAAATATTGCCTGAAATTTGAGTCTTCCTTTTCTCTGAACTATGAAGAGTTAGCTCATTTTCTCCAGGGAAATCTCATCAGATATTTAGTCTCTTCTCTGAACTGTCACTGACATTGTAAGGATCTTGTGCTATTCTAACTGGTATTGCTTCCACTTTTTTCTTCAGCAACTGTTGAATTTTGTTAGTGACATAACTAAGAACTTCAATATATTTCAACTGGAAAAATATGCTGTGCTAAGGCCATGTATTTACCGATGTTGGGAAGAGTACGCCAAAACCGAATGAGTGGAAATAAATGTTTTTGTATTCCAGCACATTCTATCACTGCTATGCAGCATGCGTGCATCCTGGATATCAGGCTTATTCAGCATTACGCTTTACTGCTTCTCCCCTGCCCGTGGCTTCCTCCTTCTCCCCCTCTGGGCAGTCGGACATGGGAACGCTTAGCAGTCCTTCCATTCTCAAACAGAAATTGAAGTATGAAACATAAGAAGAGTTTGAGACTTTTCTCTAGGCTCACGATAATCTCTTTTTAACTAGGATGCTTGAGCATCTTTAATTTGACGTCAAGGTGGATTTCAGCCTCTGCAGGTTTTATGCTAATTAGTCAAATTCTCTGATCTCTTCCTGTAAAAGACAATGTTTGAGCTGTCAGGCCTCGGCAGAAGTCTTCCGGAGGCATCCATGGAGTCAGGCATTCCCAGGATGGAGTCGATTTAGATGTGTTGGATATTCAGTCTTCAGATTCAAGGTCCTTGAAGCCTTTTGCCTTAAAGTCACTTGTTCCTGAGAACAGCTAAAACTCGTTACGCCTCTCGGTCTGCCTCAGCAGGAGGAAGCCTCTTCTCTTGGGTACTCCACATCTGACAGGAAGTTTGGATGGACTTGGTAGATCGGAACACCTTCCAGATACTTCCAGCTCCTTTCTTTAAAAGAAAATGATTGAAAACTTGATAAACTTCTATCACCGTTTTCCAGCTTGTTGGAACATATTTTTCTGAAGTTGTTGGTGCTGCTGTATATTCTGTGTTGAGGCACAGAGAAAGGCTTCTGCTGTGATAGCCTCTGGGTGCCTGATGGAAACTCAGGACTGGCACTGGAGAAAAAGCTGCCAGGTTAAAGATTCTGCTGTCCTTCAAAGTGACATCTCTCTCTGCGTAGGTGACAGGAGGGGCTGGACGCCAGCACAGACGAGGTTTCTTACGCTGCTGCCGCTGGGACAAGCTGGGTGCCAGCACATCCCTGCCACCCTAGGGCTCACAGCTGTCACTTGCCTGGGGCAGGAGCGCCATCAACTCGCCCTGCAGCCCCGGGAGCTTCTGCCCCAGGCATGCTGGGTGGTGGGAGGGCAAGGAGGTGCCGGGCCAGCCCCCGCGTTGTGTCGGCTCCTGCCTCCTGGGCCAGCAGCGGGGCCGGGTGGCCCTCCGTCTGGTGGGACTGTACTCCACAGCACGCTGGGAGCTGTACTCCCTGCCCTGGGGCATACTGGGGTGTATAGTTGTTCACCCCCAGTGGCATGCGGGCGGCTGTGGTCCCCATCCTGGCAGATGGGCAGGTGTGCTGGTTTTGGCTGGGATAGAGTTATTTTCTTCATAGTAACTGGTATGGGGCTATGTTTTGGATTTGTGCTGAAAACAGTGTTGATAACATGGGGATGTTTCAGTTATCACTGAGCAGTGCTTACAGAGCATCAAGGCCTTTTCTGCTTCTCATGCTGCCCCACCAGCAAGGACACTGGGGGTGCCCAAGAAGCTGGGAGGGGACACAGCCAGGACAGCTGACCCCAGCTGACTAAGAGCATATGACGTCGTGCTCAGCAATAAAAGCTGGGGGAAGAATGAGGAAGGGGGGAAGTTCTTCTTGTGCTTGTCTTCCCAAGTAACCGTTACGCATGATGGAGCCCTGCTTCCCTGGAGATAGCTGAAAATTTGCCTGTCGATGGGAAGGAGTGAATGAATTCCTTGTTTTGCTTTGCTTGTGCGCACAGCTTTTGCTTTAACTATTAAACCCACGAGTTTTCTGACTTAAATCTTCTGATTCTCTCCCCCATCCCCCTAAGCAGGGAGTGAGCGAGCGGCTGGGTGGTGCTGAGCTGCTGGCTGGGGTTAAACGACAACAGCAGGCACCATTCCCAGCTCTGTCTCCTGGCTCACCGGGGCCAGGCTGTCAGCCCTGGGCCACCGGGAGGGACCATCCCTGCAGTGCTCAGGTGTATCCTGCAGCACAGCTCTGGGGCTCAGCCCTGAAAGACAGAAGGGGCGCAGGGGCTGTCTCCTGGCACGGGGCCTCATCTCTCTGAGCCCTGAGGATGGATGACACTGCGGGAGGCCTGAGGGTCCTGGCAGCAGTGGCATGGGGGTGTGGCATGTGACAGTGACAGCTGCTGTGGCCATGCCAGAGTGGCTGGCGACCCACGGGGTGGCTGGAGCTGGAGCTACCTTTTGCTGTAGGAGCTAAATGTGAGCAGGGCATTGTTTATGGGATGCTTATTTGCACAGTACTGTCAAACCTTAGGCAGCTGCAGGCATAGGTATGGTTTAGGTGCCTTTGGAACTAGGTATCCTGGTGCTTCAAAAGGCTATTGAGTGGAGAATGTAAATTTTATTATTTCACTTAGGTGCCAACATACCTACTTGAATCATCTCTTGAACCACGGTTGATGTTCCAGTTTCTTCAACATCTTCACCTGAAGTGTGAAATTCTGGCTCTGTTGGATTGCAAAATTCCCTTGGTTTTAGCTGAGAATTTACCTCTGAAGCAGAAAGAATGAGGAATAATGAGTAGGAAAGAATGACCATCAATTTGAGTAACAAGAATAAGAACATCAGTGAAGACAGACTGGGCCGTTCCTTTTCTTCTTTCAGCTCAGCAAAATTATTTATCTCCCTCTGTAAGTTAGCTCTATGCGTAGCTCCATGGGCTTCATCATTTCTGCTTAAGCCATCCCAAGTATTCTGCTGACTTCTAGTCACATTGTCAAAATCCAAACAAAAATAGCAAATAAAATATTCAAATTAAAACAATATTAAGAAGTGCACCAAACTTGATCAAGACACTTAATTAGTTAATGTCTTAATTTTTACAGGGAGAGAATGAATAGGTTAGAATGCTTCACACTCGACAGCAAACATGATAAGGCTGAACAAAGCCATACTGTATAATAAAGGATGGTATATAGGATATACGAAGGATATAGATATTTCCCCATCCCTAAAATAAAACATGATAGTTTAAAACTAGCAAGCTGAATACACACAGACACACACAAAGAGTTGTTCTGTGGAACTCTTTGCCAAATGTTCAGGCACTTACACAACTTATTTAAAAACAAGAGAACAAAACGAAATATTTCTGTTATAAGAACAATTAAGAGATCCACAAGTTGCATTCAAGGAGATGAAAAGAACAAGCAAACCTCAAATTCCTTCTGTGTGGGGGACATACAGACTCATGCACAAATAGTCACTAAATGCCTGAAGGCCCCTTCTGGAGAGGTTACTGATAACTGTCCACTACAGAGACTCCTCTGAGTCCTCCGGTTCCAGGTAGTGCCAAGGACAGGCTGTTGGACCAGACGGACCCTATATTTGATGTGTTATGGCAGCTGCTGCATACTTTGAGCTAAGAACTGACACTGTGATATGAAAGGCCCCTGGGGACTTTAGTGTTTTGACAAAAGTACCAGCTTTTAGATATGTCAGAGGGTGTACTTGAGAACTGGACAAACAATGTTTGACATCCTTGAGGGTTCATTGAAAGGGTTCAGTACTTTTCGAGTTAAGCTTTTTGTATTTTCCACTGACAATGTAGCTCCAAATGCTGCTGTCTAAACTGAGAAATATCAGTCCAAGCATAGCAAATATGAGCTCCCTCATTGCTTGGCAGTGATTTGGAGATCCAGGTCAATTTTTACTGGTCAGAAAAAAACAGTTTAACATGTCTATTGCTGCTTTTCTTCCGGTGCACAGGCAAACTTCTTAAAGATCATGTTACATATTTTCTTGGGTATAGGATATTAGAAGAAAAGAAATCTATTACTACAAGGAGACTGAACCCATAGGTGAATAAGGTAGATGTTTGGATGTAAAATGTCCAATAATGATTGCCAGAGTGAAATTTCTGTGTGAGCATCTACAAAATTAATTATGAGCAATGTTCATGTTCCTAAGAAATAAATTGTGTCACTCCAGTGCCTCTGTCAATTTAGTATAAATAGCAAGGGAAACTGAGATTATGATGCTGCATACCACAGTTTTTTTTCTGACAGCTTCCCAAAGCCAAATCCTATCATTCAATTATTTAACAATTGATCCTGAATGCTAGAAGGACAAGAAAATGTTTTGCCATCACAGGGAGATGTGCAATGAGCCAAAGAGAGGGGCTGGCATATTACTTAAATGAAAACGAAGCGTACAGCCACTGTATTGTCTGGTAGGATGGCTTCAGGCACCGCATTTTAAGCAATTCACAGTGAGAAACTAACTACTAAAAATGTTGTTTTGTTTCAGAATCTTTCTACCAAGTCTGTGCTGTCAGCCCAAGACAAAGGCCAAATCATCATTTTCTACTGTGAACAGAGAAGCTCATGAATAGATGGAAATGTTTTCCATATATCAGAGTGCAAGTGATGAGGAGGTGGTTCAAAGTGGGAAATATTAAGGGACTAGACTCATATGAACACACTTGGATGCATAATATTTTTGAAAACATGCTGAGGTCTCTGCTGTGCTGGCCACACTTCAGAATAGAGCTGGTGCAGGCTTTAAAACATGGTATATGAACAAAAGACCTGTAAGAAACAAAAAAGTCCCTCCTGTTCAAGCAGATGATCAATATGGTTTGTGACTTTTCTGAAGCTCAGCGACTAAACAGAAGCTTAGATTTTTAACAGAGGTATAACAATTACAGCTCAACTTCTATAGCTCTTCTTTGTGGAGTGGTCTTACTTCCATTGCAATTCACATAATATTTGTTTGGATAATATGGAAGAACATATAAGCCATAGATAGCCCTTTCTAACTTGTGTACTTATCAATTGAATAAGTGATTTGATAGCACTCTGACACTTTCATAATGTGGATTTTGGTTCTGAAAAGCCATCAGCATTCCTTTAAGTATATCATAAGTTACTTTGCCTTAACTTACCAACAAAAATGAGAGGCATCAATGGTAAGAAGCTGAGCTAGACTGAGCTATGGCTTGACTAAGCTATTGCATGATATATCATTTCTGATTTACCAGAATCAGTAAACCAAATATTCTTTCATTAAACATACCACATAAACCCAAAGTAATTAGATGCAAATAAAAATGGTAGTTTAAGCCTCTGATTTGAACAATCACCCGTCAGACTAATTTTCCTTAAAAAGCATGTATATAACTGAGGATATTTTATAATCCCAAGTGGATTAAACCTTTTATCTCAGCATACCATAATGTATCAATTTCTTCCTTTATGTTAGTACAACAGTATGAACAGGAATTATTAATACACATTTACTAAAATAAACCTAAACATTGGTGGCCACAGGATCTCACAGCCTTTGCAAAGTACATTTAACTGAATATCGGTGAAAATAATCTTCTATAATGGACATCTTTAGGAATTTCATATCATTAGTTTTTTTTCAATGGGTGGGGCACTTTTCATTGATTGAGGCTTTCTTTAAGGAACATTTTAATTTTTCTTCCATTTTTAAATTGTCTCTCCAGACAATATTTAATGCTAGATTGGACAGACTGAGCTGAGTCATTTTGGATTCTTAGACAGTTTCCAATGATCCATGTTGTATGACCTGATGAAATGCCTCATGAAAGGCAGGGCTGATTCCTGTGCTTCTGTTGGCCTTTACGGCCTAGGTGTGGTATGGTCTTAACTGCATTAGTTGCATCTCTTTTCTTGTTAACGTGGAACAAAAACTAAGAATAGCTATTCCATATGGAAGACTATGACTCCAAGCACTCAAACTGTGATGTGCCCAAGAGGAGAAACTGTCGGACCAAGATGGAATGAAACGTTTCAACATTTTAAAATTCAATTTTCCCAGAAATTTTCTTTTCATGAAAAAAAAATGCTGCTTTGACTCCTCATGCTGATTTGGGATGAAAAGAAGATTTTAAATGGAATTTTCCTTGCCATATAAATTGGAAGTTTGAATAGCTCCCTGCAACATTAAAATATGTCTCGTATGGGATTTTAAGCTTCTTGCTGCCCTCCTGTGGATGAAATGAATAATTACTTCAGTAACAACGAGGGGGGTGGGGGGGTGGGTGTCAAAACAAAGAAATAACTACCTTATAGAAGGTAAATTCCAGATAAATTAATAAGATTTATTCTCTTGAGACATGAATGCTGGTTCCACTCCTCAAGAAAACTGTTGAAATCAGGCAAATCAGATTTAATCTCTGTCACACTTTTCTGCATAATGTAGACAATAGTTTAGAAACTGAAGGGTTGGCTGTGAAGATTGTCCCGGATGGAGTGAGAGGGCACTTCACTCGCAAGAGAGAAGTAAAAATATAGTTTATTGATACAGAATAGGGAGTTAACAAAGTTCAATGCGACAGTGTTTTAACAAGATTCAATGGCAAGGTACACTTGATTATTTACTGCATAGAGGACAGGGTCAGACAAAACTGTCAGGGAGACCCTCCCGTTGAGTCATGAGGTTCGGAAAAAGATCCCCTTGCTTTCTAAACTCCTTCTCAGAGAGGAGTCTAGGTGCGGCTAGATCCAGTCCTAGTCCCAGACTTGGTCAACAGTTTATGCCTAAAGGATTATATGTGCGCAATCAATCCTTTATATCACTTAGCTAAGATTTCAAAGTTTAGCATGCTATTAGTCACTTACCGAGGATCTGTTGCAGCGAGGAATCTCTCAACCTCGAGGAGTAACCTTGAGAGGCGTCCCTGCTCAAGGGGAGATCCTGGCGTGCAGCCCGCTGCCGTGCAGGAGAGCTCAAAGGGCTCTTGGGCTGCTCTGTTTATGGGGGGATAAGATGATTGACCCATAGTCATATTTGCATGCCAACCACAGATTTTAGTTTCTTCGATGGGTGCATTGCACAATAGCCCTAGGCTATTGTGTTGTCATCTGTCTCCTGAATCCACTTTGAGCCGACGCAGCCATCCTGACCAGATGCATCTATTACAATCACCACTGGTGGTTATCACCTGAGCAGGGTTGCAGGAGATAAAGGTCGGGGGCAGGGGAAGCACACCGTCACAATATAAAATTAGTCAAGTGTATTAAAATCCTTAGAAGAAAGCCAGACAGGTGTGCAAAACATTTTTATGGAGCACATTGATGCTAGACCAAGCTTGTGATCAACCAGCAGGTTCCAGGATGACAGAAAACATGGGACTTTATCTAGCACCTAGCCCCTAAAACTGCTACCATACAGAGTTGGGCTACCATACAGGATGTTGAATAATTTTCAGTTCTCCTTTTCTGTCACCATAGCAGAGGATGTATGGGTTGATTAGAAAGCTGTCTTGAACCTTAGATCCAGGGGATTCCTGGATTTAGAGCTCCTGTCAAATTGCTTTGTCATGAGAACATGAAGAGAAATGACAAAAGTAGTTACACCTGAAATTAACAACAGAGAAAAAAAGAGAGAAGAAAAAACAAACCAGAAGGTCATTACCACAGGCAACTAACCTGTGTGTGAAAAATAACACCTACTTTCTCTTTTTTAACTGTTAACCATTTAAGCCCCCTTTTCTAAGACCACCTCAGTTCTACATGTGTTTTTTCCAGTCCAAAAAATCTTGAGAGACAGAATCGCTTGTAACACAGTTAGTATTATGCAAAAAGACAGGACTTTCACATCGTGGCATGAACTGCCAGAATATCTCACGTCATAATTCAAAACAGCACCTATGAAACAGAGTAAAGTTCTTCATGTAAATTTTTTTCTGAAATTGTACAATATTTTTTTAAAGCAGATTGTGGAGTTTAGAACCCAAATCCTGAGTGCAAGCCTGTAGGTCTTGTGTTCCAATCTCTTTGACACTGCTCAGAATCTCATACAGACCTGTCACCATTTGGTTGGGTTGTGCTAAAACACAAATGGAACTACATCAATTTTCTGGGGCTGAAGACCATAGAATCATAGAATCATAGAATCATTTTGGTTTGAAAAGACCTTTAAGATCATCAGGTCCAACCATAAACCTAGCACTGTCAAGTCCACCACTAAACCATGTCCCTAAACACCACATCTACACGTCTTTTAAATACCTCCAGGGATGGTCACTCAACCACTTCCCTGAGAAGCCTGTTCCAATGCTTGATAACCCTTTCAGTGAAGAAATTTTTTCCTAATATCCAATCTAAACCTCCCCTGGTGCAACCTGAGGCCATTTACTCTTGTCCTATGGCTTGTTACTTGGGAGAAGAGACCAACACCCACCTCACTACCACCTCCTTTCAGGTAGTTGTAGAGAGTGGTAAGGTCTCCTCTGAGCCTCCTTTTCTCCAGGCTAAACAACCCCAGTTCCCTCAGCCGCTCCCCATCAGACTTGTGCTCCAGACCCTTCACCAGCTTCATTGCCCTTCTCTGGACACGCTCCAGCCCCTCAATGTCTCTCTTATAGTGAGGGGGCCAAACCTCAACACAGTATTCAAGGTGCAGCCTCACCAGTGCTGAGTACAGGGGGACGATCACTTCCCTAGTCCTGCTGGCCACACTATTTCTGATACAAGCCAGGATGCTTTTGGCTTTCTTGGCCACCTGGGCACACTGCTGGCTCATATTCAGCCAGCTGTCAACCAACACCCCCAGGTCCTTTTCCGCCGGGCAGCTTCCCAGCCACTCTTCCCCAGGCCTGCAGCGTTGCATGGGGTTGTTGTGACCCAAGTGCAGGACCCGGCACTGAGCCTTGTTGAACCTTATACAATTGGCCTCGGCCCCTCAATCCAGCCTGTCCAGATCCCTCTACAGTAGCCTTTCTACTCTCAAGCAGATCAACACTCCCGCCCACCTCGGTGTCATCTGCAAATGACCAGGCTCGAGATAGTAAGAGTCCTGTTATTAGGAATTATAGGCATGTTCATATGATACTTCGCTTAGATCTGGATATGTATCTGGTTGTATCCAAAGCCCCAGACTCGCACCTCTCTATTCTATGGGGCTGGGATTTTGCCCCATTTTCAGGGAAAGTCCAACCTGATGCTCAGTTGTGTGTGTTACTGGTTTCATTCTGTATTGGACTTCATCAAAACTTGAGATCCAGACACTGGAGAACCAGGACCGAAGTTTGTTGCTTGGATCCACAACTTTGATACATATGTTTGGGGTCGTGCCTGTGCATAAGCAAGGTGCTACATTCAGGTTTCAAACAAACAAGCTGATGTGTTACAGCAGAACAGATTCATAAATGAGTGCAGATTTCCATGCTATTATAAAACATTGCTGGTCCTGTAAGATGCATCTTTGTTTCTTCATCAGAAGCCCTCATTCCACACATACGTTACAGAAACATGCAGAACTCTACAAAACAAAATAAAATCAATGTTTTGTACAGAAGCTTTAGAGCTAAGGTGAAGTCCATTTTTTTTGTTTAATTTAGGTCCCTTAAAAAATGGTTATTATCTATACTTTGATCTATGATGCCTTTTGCCTGCAAGAATAGCAATGTCAAAGTAAATGCTACTAGAAAGGTATTTTAAATAAAAGGAAAAAGTAAACCAAGAAACCCAAAGACCAAAAAGAACAAATTCGCAAGAATTTTGATGGCTTGGGATTATCAATATTTTATAAACTCTTAAAAAGCATTTAAGAAAGTCACATGTTCATAGACAATATAAGAGAAAGACAAAGCTGATCTGGTAGAGTGTATTATTTCCTTTTGTTGCAATATTTGCTGCACTCAGTCTTCTCTGCAGAGCTATAGAAATATTTATTAGTTTAAATATTGCTATTAACTTAAAGTGCATTTGGGAGAAATACAAGAATAAGACAGGTGGTTCTGTCAGTTTGTTGTGGTTTAGCCCCAGCCGGTAATTAAGTACCACACAGCCGCTCGCTCACCCCTCCCCCCCCCCCAGTAGGATGGAGGAGATAATTAGAGGAGCAAAAGTAAGAAAACTTGTGGGTTGAGATAAGAACAGTTTAATAATTGAAACAAAATAATAATAATAAATTGTAATGAGAAGAAAAACAACAAGAGAGCAAGAGAGGATCAAAACCCAGGAAAAAACAAGTGATACAACGCCTCACCACCCGCCGACCGATGCCCAGCCAGTCCCCGAGCAGCGATCACTACCCCCTGGCCAACTCCCCCCACTTTCTATACTGAGCATGATGCCATATGGTATGGAATAGCCCTTTGGTCAGTTTGGATCAACTATCTTGGCTGTGCCCTCTCCCAGCTTCTTGTGCGCCCGGCAGAGCATGGGAAGCTGAAAAGCCCTTGACCAGTGTAAACACCACTTAGCAACAACAAAAACATCAGTGTGCTATCATTATTATTCTCATACTAAACCCAAAGCACAGCACTATACCAGCTACTAGGAATAAAATTAACTCTATCCCAGCTGAAACCGGGACACAGTCTTTACATTTTTTTTCAGTGCAACAGGAACTGAAGAAAGGCAACAAAAGAAATAAAAACACAGGATAACCTGCATATAGGTTAGGTAGTGTGGTGGCCTACTCGTGCTCCCAGCTGAGAGCCATCTTTATTGCTGGCATTCAAAAAGAGGTTTTAGCCAGTACGTACTTCTGCTGCCTTCTTTCCAGTACCCGCGCACAAACGAGAAGAAAAGAAAAATGCAAGCAAATCCATTTTGGCAACCCAGGTGGGACTCTGCAGGTTCCCAACCTGTTGAGTGTGGCTACCACATGCGACATAGCCAGCACTGTGTGAGTTCACTCAAATGTCCTTGTGGGGTCTGCATTCACTGGGAAGGTACTAAATCCGAGGGCAGCATAAGTCATGGGGGGTGCAACAGGTAAGGTAAAACAGGGTTTGCCGCTGGCAGAAGTTCTGGAAAACGGGAAGAAAATTGATGGTAATTCAGGACTCATGAAAGCTTGAGCTCTAGTTCTCTGTCAGGATTGGTGGCCAGATGGAACTCGGGAGGGGACACCCTCCAAGCAGTAGGTCCTGGAAGGTTCATTTGATATGAGTAAGCTGACCTTCCTGCATCATATGTGATGCAGTATAAGGCAGAATTGCCTTAGATGGTAAATCCATGCTGACTACTGCCCATCACCACAGGACAAGTTGGAAATTGTTTCCAGGATGTGTTGCTCCATCACCTCCCCAGGGATGGAGGTGAAGCTGGTAGGCCCCCTGTCATGGAAGGGGGCTGCACAGGAGTATGGTGTACAGTGGTCCAGGAAGGAGGAAAGCCTGGGTGCTCTTTATTTTCTAGGAAGAGCAACAGGGCCAGACCAGGGCATGCTCTTCTTCAGAAAAAAAGCAGCCTGTGGAAGAAGTAGTCAGTGAAATGCTCCCAAGGAGCATGAGCAACAAGCACAGGGTATGTCCTTGAGCACATCCTCCTCTGGGTGCTTTGTCTGTGAACAGCAATTGCACACGCACAGACATGCAGATGAAATGTGCTCCATTACCAGTCATGCAGCCAGGCATCAGGCTTCACACTCAGAAGTGCTTCAAAGGGCAACACTCGCAGGAAGCCAGAAGAAGCATCTCTGAGACAAAAGTCTTGCGGGGCTGGTTCAGGCTGGGGAAGGGACGCGGGGACACTCTGGAAAGCCCTGGCCAAGTCCAGCCCATTCATTCAGCTTACTTCCAGGCCGTGAATGCAGGGGCAGCAGTGGATTCAAGGTGCCCCACAAACATCCTTTCCTGGTGCATGACCGGTGCGAGTGCGGACAGTCCCTTGGGCAGTGCCATTCACTGTTTTGCCTCTCTCCACTCTCTGCTCCCCTTGGTGAGGACATGCACAGCAACTGGCCCCAACAGGAGGGTCCCCATCACTGCCAACAGCAGTGGTGCTCTGATATGACAGAGTTGCCCTCTGGAAAGCCCCAGGGGCCTTTGCAGGGCCCTAATTACCCTCTGGAGTGCCCCAGGGCCTTATCCGGACTTTGGTGGGGTCTGTTGCCCTGCTGCCCTCCAGAGGTCCCCCACTCTAAAAAAATCTAAAAGTCTAAACCAAATCCCTTTTAAGTACAAAATCACTTCTGCAGATATTCTGGAGGGTTGTACAGAGGGTACGTTTATTACAATCCATAGTTTCTGTGCTTTTTAGCCCCCAACACCCACATCTAGATCCTCTTCATCTTCCTCCAAAATAGGTGAGAGACTGAAAATATAATAATGAGGATCATTCCAGTTCTTGTTTTCCAGGTCATCTTCTGAAACTTTTTTGATGCAATTTGAGGGGATGAATCCTCTTCTGCTGTCCGCCAGCTCTCCCACATACCAACCGTCTTTATCCACCTGTCCAAAGCCGTAAACATATTGTCCAGCAGTTAGAGGAAGCTCTAGTTCAGGCTGCTGACTGAGACCATCAAAAGGTTCATAACTGTATCGAGCTATGAATATTCAAAGCTTTCCCGGTTGTTGTCCCAGAGCCTGCAGGGTGACAGACAGTTTGTCTGCCACCAGTTTCTCTGTCTCACTTGCGGGGTCCCCTTCTGAAAAAAAGGCAGGACCCAGGACTGTCCTCTGCCCAAGCTGGCTCTGAGAGGCTCTGAAACTGATTCTCCACTTCACTCACCTGTGCTCAAAACAGTTGCATGGCTTCTTGGTGTTCTCTTTTTCCTCCTTGTCTGAGCACGCTGCAAAAACTTTTCTTCCTTTTCTTTCCTCTGCAGCACTGACTTTGTCTCCTCACCTTCCTTTTCCAGCTGTTGCCTTCTTTCTGCCATTTCTCTCATGGCTTTCAGTTTGTGCTCTGCATCTTCCAGTCAGGTTTGAAGACAGCTGATGGCTTGGATGGCAGAATTTTGTTTCTCTGCCACTTGTGTTAGTTGCCCCTTCAGGTCAGAATTTTCAGCTTGAACCTTTTCTGCCCAGCACATCTACCCATGGAGGTGAGAATTTTCTTCCACCACTCTGGTGTTTTCACCTGTCATCTTCATAAGCTGCACCTCTAACACCTCACACCTTTGTCTGATGGTGCTCCCATAATATGAGCCCTCCTTGTCTGCAGCCAGTTGGGCCTGAAACTCCTCAGCCACCTTCTGTGAGATTGCATTCTGCTTGTCCTGTGCCAGCAAAGCTCTGGCAGACTCTCTCCATTCTCCAGCCCTCTGCTGAGGTAAGGATTTCATGCCCAGTTCCTCAGCAGTGCTTTGGATGGGCAGTGGTGCTGGAGGATTCATCAGGTACTTAATGGTCTCCTGCAGATGCCTGGTTCTTTCTTCCAGCTGCTCAGAGAGGGCAGCTAGCTTAGCATTTTTCTGCTGGAGCCTCTCTGCCTCCTTGCGTGCTTCCAGAGAGCTTCCCTTTCTCAGGAGGTGGTTCTCCATCTCCAGGGCACCGCGTTGCCTCTCCAGGTCTTCCAGGGCACCCTGGAGGCAGGCCTTCTGCTCCAGCAGCTGACTGCGTGCACTGCCAGGAAGCACCAAGTCTTCCCCCGCAGGCTCTGGCACTTGGAGCAGAGCATCCACCACAGCCTGGTATGTTGTCTGCTGCACAGCACTGTGGCTTTCAGGCGGTCTCTTCCTGTAGTGCCAGCCAGAAAGACCAAGGCTCGATCTGGCAGCTGGCCACTGCCAGGGCCCAGGGCCCATTTCCATCAGGGGAGAAAGAGCTCTGCATCTCCTGATGGCCCTGGTGCCCAGGAGGGCCTTCAGGCTGGGCCAAGTGGCGCAGCTCGTGGGAGCAGAAATGCTTGCCCTCCAGCTCAGCCAGCAGTGCCTCCAGCACCTGCCTGTGCTCCTCTTTCTGCACAGGGCTGCTGGGGGCCTGCGCCAGGCCACAGCCAGGCGAGGGGCAGCTGCCGCACCACAGGCCCCCAGCCTGCTGCACCATCCCACCTCATGGCTGAAGGCATGGGGAGTGGGCTGTCGGCCACCGAATGCTGCTGCCAACAGTCACCAATGGTCGCGTTCCCTGGGTCTCCAAAGGGCAGCAGCCCCCTGACCTTGTGTCAGCCGCTGCTTGCCTTCATCATGCAGGAGTAGAGACAGTGTCTGCCATGGGCCAGGAGTCAGCGAGTGCGGCCTTTTATGTGCAGCCTGGCCCCCTGCACTCAATGGTGGGGTGGGACACAAAATGCCTTTGTGGTGGGCTGACCTTGGCTGGCTGCCAGGTGCCCACCCAGCCACTCTATCACTCCCCTCCTCAGCAGGACATGGGGGAAGAAAATAAGATTAAAAAGAACTGGGGTGATGTGCAGCCACTGGCTGGGAAGTAGGGCCTCAGCACGCATAGCGGTTGGTCAGGAAGACAAATGCCTTAATGATGAATGCCCCCTCCTCTCCTCCATTCTTTTAGCTTCTATTGCTGAGTGGATGTCATATGGTATGGAATATCCCTTTGGTCAGCTTGGGTCAGCTGTCCTGGCTATGTACCCTCCCAAGCTCTTGCGCACCCGCAGCCTACTGGCCTTTGGGGAGGGGGGCAGTTTGCACACACGGCCTTGATGCTGTGGGAGCACCACTCAGCAGTAGCCAAAACACTGGTGTATTATCAACAGCTTTCTAGCTGCAAATACAAAGCACAGCACTATGAGGGCTACTATGGGGAAAGTGAACTCCATCCCAGGCAGACCTAGTACAGCCTCACATGGTCTATCCTGGCCACCCTGCACTCAAAGGAGAGGTGCAGAGTGTTACAGAACAAAAAGCTGCAATGTAAAGATGTCTTCCAACACATGTGCAACAGGACTCGACTGACCGTGGCCTCACCTGTACAAGTGGGTTTCCTGCTAGAAGAAACCAGACCAAACCATCTGAAAGCGGCAAAGTTACAACAAAATTGTGCAAACTCAGCTAATAAATATGCATTAAGGACGGTTGCATGTACAAATGCTCAAAAGTGAATGGTAACAGATAATACCATGGCCAAAGCCAACAGGTTATGTAAATTGTAAAAATGAATATGCGAATAGTCTTCAGATTGCTTACAAGGCATCAAGAGTTGTAACACAGGGGCCTACTCATGCTCCCAGCTGAGAGCCACCTTTACTGCTGGCAATAAAGAGGTTTTAGCCAGTGCGTACTTAGATTCATAGAATAGTTTGGGTTGGAAGGGACTTTTAAAGGTCATCTAGCCTGCAATGTGCAGGCACATCTTCAATTAGATCAGAGCCCCATCCAACCTGACCTTGAATGTTTCCACGGATGGGGCTTCTACTGCCTCTCTGGGTAACCTGTTCCAGTGTTTCACCACCCTCATTATAAAAAATTTCTTCCTTATATGTAGTCTAACTCTACCCTCTTTGAGTTTAAAACCATTACCCCTTGTCCTGTCACTACAGGCCCTACAAAAAAAAATTGTCCCCAAGTACTTTTGACCCCAAGTACTTTTTTATTGTCCCCAAATACTTTTTTCAAGTACTGGAAGGCCGCAATAAGGTCTCCCCAGACCCTTCTCTTCTCCAGGCTGAACAACTCCAGCTCTCTCAGCCTTTCTTCATAGGAGAGGTGTTCCATCCCTCTGATCATTTTTGTGGCCCTCCTCTGAACCCACACTATCAGGTCCATGTCTTTCTTATACTGAGGACTCCAGAGCTGGATGCGGTACTCCAGGTGGGGTCTCATGAGAGCAGAGTAGAGGGGCAGAATCACCTCTCTCAACCTGCTGGCCACGCTTCTTTTGATGCAGCCCAGGATATGGTTGGCTTTCTGGGCTGTGAGCACACATTGCCGGCTCATGTCCAGCTTTTCATCCACTAATACCCCAAGTCCTTCTCTGCAGGGCTGCTCTCAATCCCTTCATCCTCCAGCCTGTATTGATACCAGGGGTTGCCCTGTCCCAGGTGCAGGACCTTGCACTTGGCCTTGCTGAACCTCATGAGGTTCACATGGGCCCACTTCTCAAGCTTGTCCAGGTCCCTCTGGATGACATCCCATCCCTCAGGTGTGTCAACTGCACCACTCAGCTTGGTGTCATCCGCAAACTCACTGAAGGTGCACTCAATCCCACTGTCTATGTCATTGATGAAGACATTAAACTGTACTGGTCCCAGTACGGACTCCTGAGGGACACTACTTTTCTCCATCTGGACATTGAGCCATTGACCACTACCCTCTGGATGCGATCATCCAACCAGTGCCTCATAACCACTCCTTCCATCAAATCCATATCTCTCCAATTTAGAGAGAAGGATGCTGTGGGGGACAGTGTCAAAGGCCTTACAGAAGCCCAGATAGACAACATCCATAGCTCTTCCCTTCTCCAGTGATGTAGTCACTCCATCATAGAAGGCCACTGGGCTGGTCAGGCAAGACTCACCCTTGGTGAAACCATGCTGGCTGTCTCAAATCACCTCCCTGTCCTCCATGTGCCTTAGCATAGCTTCTAGGAGGATCTGTTCTATGATCTTCCCAGGCACAGAGGCGAGGTTGACAGGTTGGAAGTTCCCAGGGTCCTCCTTTCTACTCTTTTTAAAAATGGGTGCAATGTTTCCCTTTTTCCAGTCACCGGGAACTTCACCTGACTGCCATGAATTTTCAAATATCATGGAGAGCAGCTTGGCAACTACATCAGCCAATTCCCTCAGGACTCTGGGATGCATCTTGTCAGGTCCCATAGACTTATGTATGTTTAGAATCCTCAGGTGGTCATGAACCTGATCTTCTCTTACAGTGGGAGGGACTTTGCTCCCCCAGTCCCTGTCTTGCTATCCATTCACTTGAGAGGTTTGGGAGGAAAGGTTGCCAGCAAAGGCTGAAGCAAAATAATTGTTGAGTACCTCAGCCTTCTCCTCATCTGTTGTTACCAGTTTGCCAGTCTTGCTCATCGAGGGGGTACGCTTTCTTTGACCTTCCTTTTCTGGCTGACTTACCTGTAGAAGCCCTTCTTATTATTCTTTGCATCCCTTGCCAAGTTCCAGCTCCAGCCGCGCCTTGGGCTTCCTGACCTCATCCCTACAGAACCAGGCACATCCCTATACTCTTCCCAGGATACCTGTCTGTGCCTTTCCTTCTTGCCCTTTAGTTTGACCAGCAGGTCTTGACTCATCCATGCCAGTCTCTTGCCTTCCTTTCCTGATTTCTTACACCTGGGGATCAAGTGCTTGTGCACTCTGTGGAAAGAGTCCTTAAAGATCTGCCAGCTTTGTTCTGCTCCCTTGTCCCTAAGGGCAGTTTTCCAGGGGGTCCTATTGAGTAACTCCTTGAACAGCTGGAATTTTGCTTTCCTAAAATTCAGGGTCCTGACTTTACACTTCTCCTGACTCATATCCCTCTGGACTGTGAACTCAACCAGTGCAGCTCAGTCTGTGTCCAATCTTGATGTCACCGATTAACTTGTTGGTGACCGACAGGTCCAGTATTGCATCCCCTCTGGTAGGGCTGTCTATTACCTGGCTTAAGAAGTAATCCTCAATGCACTCCAGGAGTCTCCTGGACTGCCTACAGCTCGCCGTGCTACTTTTCCAGAGATGTGGTTGAAGTCCCCCAGCAGGACAAGAACCTGCAAGCGCGATGCCTCCTGTAGCTGGAGTAAGAAGGCTTGGTCCATAGGGTCCCCTTGATTGGGCGGCCTGTAGTAGACACCGATCACAAGGTTCGCTTTGCTGCCTTGGTCTCTAATTCATACCCATAAGCTTTCAACCTGCTCATGGCTATTCTTCAGAGACAGCTCTTCGCACTCTATCCATTTCGTGATGTACAGGCCAAGCCTTCCGCCCCTCCTTCCTCGCTTGTCCCTTCTGAACAGCTTGTAGCCATTCATAGCTGCACTTCCCTCATGGGATTAGTCCCACCAAGTCTCGGTAATGGCAACTAGGTCGTAGCTTTCTAGAAGCACGGTGACTTCCAGCTCCTCCTGTTTGTTGTCCATGCTGTGTGCATTGGTGTAGAGGCACTTCAGCGGGGCTGTCAGCCCTGTCACCTTCTTAGAGGAACACCCCTTTTGGGGTGTCCTTTGAGGTATTTCACTGGTGTTTCCCTGTTGGCTCCTATTACCTCAGGACCCCCTGGCTGATCTCCGTAGGACTTCAGGTGTGCTGCAGTGTACCCAGCACGTCTCAGAGAAACAGGCTGAGGGCCCTCACTAGCACCCAATCTCTCTAACCTTGGCCTGTCATCCCACAGCTTGTCATGGGCAAGCCTGGTATTTTTTCACCTCCCTCTTCAAGTGTAGTTTCAAGCTCTGTCAACGAGCCCCACAAGCTCATGAGCAAAGACCCTCTTCCCCTTTGAGAAAGGTGAATCCCATCTGACACCAGCAGGCCTGGTGCTGTGTAGGCCATCCCATTATCGAAAAACCCAAAACTGTGGCGGTGACCCCAGCCACAGAGTGATGTATTAATAGAGTGGGTCCATCTGTTTCTTCCAATGTCGCTGCCCACAACTGGAAGGATAGAGGAAAAAATAACCTGTGCTCCAGATTCCCTTACCAACCGCCCCAAGGCCCTGAAGTCTCTTTTGATAGCCCTTGTACTATGTGTTGTGGCTTCATCACCACCCACATGGAAGAGCAGCAATGGGTAATAGTCTGAGAGCCATACCAGGCTAGGAAGTTTCTTAGTGATGTCCTTAACCTGGGCCCCAGGGAGGCAGCAGACTTCCCTAAGAGGAGGGTCTGTCCAACATATTGGACCCTCAGTTCCCCTTAGAAGGTAGTCACCTACAACTATAACCCATCTTTCCTTCCTCATGGAGGTGGTCGTGATACAGGGGGTAGGCCTTTCTGACCTTGGCAACACCTCTGGTGTAGATGGACCATCATCCACATCATCCATTGACTGGCCTTCCACATCCAGAGCCTCATACCTGTTGTACAGAGGCACCTGGGAAGGCAAGGTGGTCAAGGAGGGGTTTTGTCTGCCACCTGGAGTGTGGACTTGCCTCCATTCACTCCTTTCCTTTAAGCTACTGCCTTCAGCCTGGCAGGGGGAGGATAAAGGATCCCCTTGATCTTGGGGTTTTCCGGTGGCTGTTCCTGTTTCTGTCTCAGGGAGGGCAGAGCATGGTTCCACCAGTCTGTCTCTTTCTCAGACTCCCTGATGCTCCTTAACCTTTCTACTTCCTCTCGTAGCTCTGCCACCAGGCTGAGCAGATCATCCACTTGGTCACATCTCACACAGCTGTTCTCACTATTGCCATCCGTTACCAGTGAAAGGCTCTGGCACACCTTGCAGCCTGAGGCCTGGATGGCTGCATGGTTCCATGGGAGCTCTGTCTGGGTTGCCACATCCCTTCTGGTGAGTGCAGAGGACATAGCTTTCTGCTGGGTGGATACTATAGCTAAGCTCCTTCTGAGAGGGTGATGACCACTGATTGAACTCACCTCTTGAGCTGGCAACGACCTTCCTGCGCACCCTTCTGCGCAAACTGCTGTGCAAACCGCTGTGCAAACCGTCATGCCTTGCCCTGGCTGCTGTGCCACGCTCTGTTTGCTCACTCTGTTGGCAGCACTCCTGGTTGCTAGCGTTCCCTAGGCTGCTTTTTATAGGTGTGGGGGTGTCGCGGTTGCTCTGGCAACTCCCAGGCCTTGCCAGCACCTCTCAGGAGAGCTGCTGGCTCCTGGCAGGTCTCTCCGCTGCCCTGGCATTTCCCTGCCTCAGGAAACCCCCCTGTGTGCTAAGATCTGCCTCTCCGCTTGTCGTGGTTTAGCCCCAGACAGCAACTAAGCACCACGCAGCCACTCACTCACTCCTCCCCACCCCCGTGGTGGGATGGGGAAGAGAATCGGAAGAGTAAAAGTGAGAACACTCGTGGGTTGAGATAAGGACAGTTTAATAGGGAACGCAAAAGCCACGCACACGAGCAAAGCGAATCAAGGAATTCATTCACTACTTCCCATGGGCGGGCAGGTGTTCAGCCATCTCCAGGAAAGCAGGGCTCCCTCACGTGTAATGGTTGCTTGGGAAGACAAACGCCATCACCCCGAATGTCCCCCCCTTCCTTCTTCTTCCCCAGCTTTATATACTGAGCATGACGTCATATGGTATGGAATAGCCCTTTGGTCAGTTTGGATCAACAATCCTGGCTGTGTCCCCTCCCAGCTTCTTGGGCACCTGGCAGAGCATGGGGAGCTGAAAAAAGTCCTTGACCAGTGTAAATACCGCTCAGCAACAGCCAAAACATCAGCGTGTTATCAATATTATTCTCATACCAAAACCCAAAAACACAGCACTACACCAGCCACCAGGAAGGAAATCAACTCTATCTCAGCCGAAACCAGGACAGTATCCACCCCTTATTCTATACCATTTACGTCATGCCCAGGTTCTACCCCTTCTAATACAATTAAGTTCATTTAGTCCATGGCTTTGGGCTCCATCTGTCATAATAGTCCTTCAGGGCAGAAGAGATGGTCTGTGGTGTTGGATTGTTGCATGTTGAAGCCAGTTCTGGTTCCATCACCACTGCACTTTGCTTGCTTTCATCGAAGTTCATTCTTCACTAATCTGGGTGATCCTTATTGAAAAAGTGATGACACACAGTATTATATAGCAATTGACATTATACCATTTAGTTCATTGGCTATTCTCACCCAAAATCAAATCCCCTTGAGGTACACATCGGACTTCCCCATCCTTTCGCATTACCCACCAAGTACACCCGGGTCCTTGAGCAAAAGCAATCCCACAAATGGGCTTGCCTTTGCCTGAGGCAGGAGTAACCCAGACCGTCTTCCCCAGCATATTTTTATGTGTACTACAGGGACCTTATCCCCTTCTACAGTGCGTAAAAGTTTTGATTGGGCAGGGCCAGCTCGATTGACAGATCCTCTAGTGTTGACTAACCAGGTGGCCTTTGCTAAATGTGTATCCCAATGTTTGAACGTCCCACCACCCATTGCTCGCAGTGTAGTCTTTAACAGTCCATTGTATCGCTCAATTTTCCCAGAGGCTGGTGCATGACAGGGGATGTGATATACCCACTCAATGCCATGCTCTTTGGCCCACATGTCTATGAGGTTGTTTCGAAAATGAGTCCCGTTGTCTGACTCAATTCTTTCTGGGGTGCCATGTCACCACAGGACTTGCTTTTCAAGGCCCAGGATAGTGTTCCGGGCGGTGGCATGGGGCACAGGATATGTTTCCAGCCATCTGGTCGTTGCTTCTACCACTGTAAGCACATAGTGCTTGCCTTGGCGGGTTTGTGGGAGTGTGATATAATCGATCTGCCAGGCCTCCCCATATTTATATTTCAGCCATCGCCCTCCGTACCACAGAGGCTTTAACCGCTTGGCTTGTTTAATTGCAGCGCATGTTTCACATTCATGGATAACCTGTGCAATAGTGTCCATGGTTAAGTCCACCCCTCGATCACGAGCCCATCTCTATGTTGCAGCTCTTCCTTGATGGCCTGAGGTATCATGGGCCCACTGGGCTATAAATAATTCACCCTTATGTTGCCAGTCCAGATCCACCTGAGACACTTCAATCTTAGCAGCCTGATCCACCTGCTGGTTGTTTTGATGTTCCTCAGTGGCCCGACTCTTGGGTACGTGAGCATCTACGTGACGTACTTTTACAACCAGGTTCTCTACCCGGGCAGCAATATCTTGCCACAATGCTGCAGCCCAGATGGGTTTGCCTCTGCGCTGCCAATTGTTCTGCTTCCATTGCTGTAACCACCCCCACAGGGCATTTGCCACCATCCATGAGTCAGTATAGAGATAGAGCACTGGCCACTTTTCTCATTCAGCAATGTCTAAAGCCAGCTGAATGGCTTTTACTTCTGCAAATTGGCTCGATTCACCTTCTCCTTCAGCAGTTTCTACCACTTGTCGTATAGGACTCCATACAGCAGCTATCCATCTCCGATGTTTTCCTACAATACAACAGGACCCATCAGTGAACAGTGCATACTGCTTCTCATTTTCTGGTAGTTTACTGTACAGTGGGGCCTCCTCAGCATGCGTCACCTCCTCCTCTGGCGATATTCCGAAATCTTTGCCTTCTGGCCAGTCCATAATTAATTCCAAGATTCCTGGGTGATTGGGGTTTCCTATCCGAGCCCGTTGTGTGATCAGTGCAATCCACTTACTCCACGTAGCATCAGTTGCATGATGTGCAGAGGGGACCCTCCCTTTGAACATCCAGCCCAGCACCAGCAGTCGAGGTGCCAAGAGGAGTTGTGCTTCAGTGCCAACCACTTCCAAAGCAGCTCGAACCCCTTCATATGCTGCCAATATCTCTTTTTCAGTTGGAGTATAGCGGGCCTCAGATCCTCTGTATCCCCGATTCCAAAACCCTGAGGGTCAACCTTGAGTCTCCCCTGGTGCTTTCTGCCAGAGGCTCCAGGTAGGGCCATTCTCTCCAGCTGCGGTGTAGAGCACATTTTTTACATCTTGCCCTGCCCAGACTGGCCCAAGGGCTACTGCATGAACTATCTCCTGTTTAATTTGTTCAAAGGCTTGTCGTTGCTCAGGGCCCCATTTGAAATCATTCTTCTTCCGGGTCACTTGGTAGAGAGGGCTTATGATCAGACTGTCATTTGGAATATGCATTCTCCAAAAACCCACAATGCCTAAGAAAGCTTGTGTTTCCTTTTTGCTAGTTGGTGGACACATGGCTGTTATTTTGTTAATCACATCCATTGGGATCTGATGACGTCCATCTTGCCATTTTATTCCTAAAAACTGGATCTCCTGTGCAGGTCCCTTGACCTTACTTTGTTTTATGGCAAAGCCGGCTTTCAGGAGGATCTGGACTATTTTCTTCCCTTTCTCAAAAACTTCCTCTGCTGTATTGCCCCACACGATAATGTCATCAATGTATTGCAGATGTTCTGGAGCTTCGCCCTGTTCCAGTGCAGTCTGAATCAGTCCATGGCAAATGGTAGGGCTGTGTTTCCACCCCTGGGGCAGTCGATTCCAAGTTTACTGAACGCCCCTCCAAGTGAAAGCAAACTGTGGCCTGCACTCTGCTGCCAAAGGGATCGAGAAAAACGCATTAGCAATGCCAATTGTAGCATACCATTTGGCTGCTTTTGACTCCAGTTTGTATTGCAGTTCCAGCATGTCCGGCACGGCAGCACTCAGCGGCGGCGTGACTTCATTCAGGCCACGATAGTCTACTGTCAGTCTCCACTCTCCATTAGACTTTCGCACTGGCCATATGGGACTGTTAAAAGGTGAGCGAGTCTTACTGATCACTCCTTGGGTCTCCACTCGACGAATCAGTTTATGGACGGGAATCAGGGAGTCTCGGTTGGTGCGATATTGCTTCCGGTGCACCGTTGTGGTAGCAATTGGCACCCGTTGTTCTTTGACCCTCAGCAACCCCACAACAGAAGGGTCCTCTGAGAGACCGGGCAAGGTAGATAGATAGCTGTTTAATTTCCTCCCTCTCCAAGGCAGCTATACCAAAAGCCCACCGGTACCCTTTTGGGTCCTTGAAATACCCTCTCCTGAGGTCGTCTATGCCAAGGATGCACGGAGCCTCAGGGCCAGCCACAATGGGGTGCTTTTGCCACTCATTCCCAGTTAGGCTCACTTCAGCCTCCAATACAGTTAGCTGTTGGGATCCCCCTGTCACTCCACAAATACAGATGGGTTCTGCCCCTGTATAGCTTGATGGCATTAGGGTACACTGTGCACCGGTGTCTACAAGAGCTTTATACTCCTGTGGGTCTGATGTGCCAGGCCATCGAATCCATATAGTCCAGTAAACCCGGTTGTCCCTTTCCTCCACCTGGCTGGAGGCAGGGCCCCCCTAATCCTGGTCACAATATTCATTACCCATTTCTTGTATATACAAGTCAGGAGTTTCTTCATTAAAATCAGAAGTAAGATCAGCCCTTTTACTCTGTCTGGGGAACTGTCCACTGGAAACCGGAGCAGCAATTTTCCTGGAAGAACCCCCTTTGGTGATTGTTTTTCCTTGCAACTCACGTACCCGTGCCTCTAGGGTTGAGGTAGGTTTTCCATCCCACTTCCTCATGTCCTCTCCGTGGTCACACAAATAAAACCATAGGGTGCCCCGTGGTGTGTACCCTCTATATCCTCTCCCTTGAGCAGAGGAACGCTGACTCCTAATAGCTGAGACACTGGTCCATATAGGTGGGGAGTAGGACATATCTTCTTCAAGTCGCTGGACCTTCCGGGACAGTTTCTCCACAGCTGCGACAAGGGAGGAAGAGATACTTTCTTCATATTCCTGGAGGTTACTAGCAGCTTCATTCACTGTTGGACCGTCTCCGTCTCTCCAGGTCAGTATTGCCAATGAGTTGGCACACGACGGTGGTGCGTTCCGTACCAACTTCCACCACATAGGTCTTGTGCACTGGACCTCGTCTGGATCTGTGGGTGACCGCACATCGTCCAGATCACCATAAATCACTTCCAGCACAGCTAATTCCCTCAGGTACTGGATACCTCTCTCTATGGTGGTCCATTTCCCGGGGCGGTATACAACATCTTCCTTGAAGGGATATCTTTCTTTTATAGCTGACAGGAGTTGCCTCCAGAGGCTGCGGGCTGGTTCCCCTTTTCCAATCGCTTTGTCAATGCCCCCTTCCCTAGAAATAGATCCCAGCTGCTTGGCTTCCTTACCCTCTAGTTCCAGGCTACTGGCCCCGCTATCCCAGCATCGGAGCAGTCAGGTGACAATGTGCTCCCCTGGACGACGGCTGAAATCTTTTCGCATATCTTGCAGCTCACTCAGGGATAGGGATCGGGTGGTTTCCGTCTCATTTACGAGTTCTTCGTCTTCCTCTTCCTCTCCCTGTGATGGCCCTGCTCCTTCATCTTCCCTTTCTAAACGAGCTGACTTTCGCTTCCAGGATTTATTTTTATGTATAGGGGCTACTGATACTGACACAGGTTGGTTCTCTGTCTGAACTGCAGTGCTTGTAACAGAGTTGTCCGGAGCAGCTGCAGCTGCAGTGCCTGTCGCAGGGGGGGCTGGAGCAGCCACAGTGCCTGTCGCAGGGGTAATCGGAACAGCCGCAGTACCTGTTGCTTTGTCACCAGATCCTTGAGGGTTCTGAATAGTGTTGAACAGGGCTCGGTAGGCATGGGCCAGACCCCAGCACATTGCAGTGATTTGTGTCTCCCTAGAATTGGCAGGGTGACGACATACTTTTTCCAAATATTCTACTAATTTTTCAGGATTCTGCACTTGTTCAGGGGTTAAGTTCCAGAACACTGGTGCCCAATAACTTAGGCATTTGCCCATGCTATCCCACACACCCTGCCACTCATAACTATCTGGCCTTGGGGCAGATCTCTGGATGATATTCTTAAATTGTTTACTAATCTTGGGCAAGATCGAAACAATATTCCCAAGCAATACCAATAGAAGTATCTTAACTACCCAAGGATGTTCAAGATACTGAAAAGTCATTGCAATGAAGGAGGAAGCATTGTAGAAGAAAGTAGTGAAGGTACAATTCTGCATTTCCTCCATAAGGTAATACCCGACATACAATAACGGTTTCAGTACAGCACTTAGATAATACGAAAATAAATCCAAGATCACTGTTTTAATAACAAATTTCACAGGCAAAACATCACCAGTTAAAGCAGAGCACAGAAACAGCAGCAATGTCCTGGCCATGGGCCAGCTCAGGCACATGGCCATTGCTGTTATCAAAATGTTCCCAGGCACAGCAGAATAAGGTGATAAGCAGCACAGCAGCACGGCAAGCAGCGAAAGCAAAAAGCAGCCACTAACGAGCCCTAGACTTTAATATACAGTAAGGAAAGCAAGCCTTATGACAAGCACAGAAGCCTGCTGATTAATAGCTAAACAGCAATAACAGCTATAAATTCTATCATCTAGCACATTCCAATCAAATCTGCCGTTATCTCAAACCCTTCGTGCCCCACGTTGGGCGCCAAAAAGAACTGTTGTGGTTTAGCCCCAGACGGCAACTAAGCACCATGCAGCCGCTCACTCACTCCTCCCCACCCCCGTGGTGGGATGGGGAAGAGAATTGGAAGAGTAAAAGTGAGAACACTCGTGGGTTGAGATAAGGACAGTTTAATAGGGAAAGCAAAAGCTGCGTGCGCGAGCAAAGCAAAGCAAGGAATTCATTCACTACTTCCCATGGGCAGGCAGGTGTTCAGCCATCTCCAGGAAAGCAGGGCTCCCTCACGTGTAATGGTTGCTTGGGAAGACAAACGCCATCACTCCGAATGTCTCCCCCTTCCTTCTTCTTCCCCAGCTTTATATATTGAGCATGACGTCATATGGTATGGAATAGCCCTTTGGTCAGTTTGGATCAACAATCCTGGCTGTGTCCCCTCCCAGCTTCTTGGGCACCTGGCAGAGCATGGGGAGCTGAAAAAAGTCCTTGACCAGTGTAAATACCGCTCAGCAACAGCCAAAACATCAGCGTGTTATCAATATTATTCTCATACCAAAACCCAAAAACGCAGCACTACACCAGCCACCAGGAAGGAAATCAACTCTATCCCAGCCGAAACCAGGACACCGCTGCAGATCAGGCCAGCTCTGGGGCAGCTCACCTCGGCAGGTGAGTATGGAGGTATTCATGGGATGGGATATGAAGGAATGAAAAGGAGAAGCCTTGTGTAGGTTTCAAGGAAGGAGATTTGGGAACTGCAAGAGACTGGACTTGGGGTGCTGATGGGACAGGATTATAGGGAGTGAAGGTGAGGAATTAGACATCCAGAGGGGATTTGGAAAGACCAAGTAATGTGACTGGCAGGGACTGAAGGTAGAGGATTTGGGGACACCAAAATGAGGGACTGGAAGTCCCTTCTCCAGCCCACACACCCCAGGGGACCCATGTGTCTGGGTATCCCCACTCCTCTCAAGAGGGGACCCAGGCATCTGGGACCTGCCTAGGAACCCCACTGTCCCCTGGGGACCCAGGTGCCTGGGCTTCACCTAGGAACGCTGCTGTTCCCTGGGGACCTAGGCACCTGGGCTCCGCCTAGGAACCCTGCTGTTGTTCCCTGGGGACGCAGGCATCTGGGTGCTATGCTCTGGGGCCATGGGGTGGTGGTGGGTGCCCCTCATGCTGGTGCTGGCCCCCTGGCTCCCTGGAAACCCAGGCATCCAGGCAGGGGCACCTGGCTTGTGGCAGTGGGTGTCCCTGGCATCCTGGCTCCCTGGGGTACACCCCTGCCTGCTCTGCTTTGGGCCCTCCATTCAGCGGGCACGGCTCTGCCGTGACATTACTGGGGCCCCCCTCAAGGACCCCCGACATCAACACTGCCTTGAGGCCCTTGTCCAGGCTGCTGTGCCACTCGCCTCTGTCACTGTGGGTGCGTCATGGGACCCCAGGGACACCCAACCCAACAGGGACCCTGCCCAAGGACCCTCATCCTGACTGGCACCTCCATCCCACCCAGCGACCTCCATCCCAAGGGGGACCCTCACCCTGAACAGGACCCCAGAGCCTTCTGCGGTTCCCCACTTCAACCAAGGCCCTCACACTGACACTAGCCAGGATCCCTGGCAGTTGGGACCCCTTTCCCAAACAGGGACCCCAGGCACCCACCCCAGCCAAGCACCCTAGGGACTGCCAACCATGCCAAGGTCTCCCCAGTCCTGACCTGGACCCCAGGGACCTCTGGGAACCCCAACTCTGCCTGGGACCCTGAGAATCACCCAACCCTGACCAGGGACACACTGGGGAACCCCTGGGATCCCCTGGCCCTACCTAGGACCTCAGGAATCCCCAGGGATACCTGACCCTATCCCTAAACCCTGATCAGGACTCCAGGAACCCCCTGAAACCCCCAGCCCTTACTGGACCCTCCCCCATCCCTGAACCTCCAACCCCAACCCTGTACTGGTCCCAGTGCCCCTGTACTGGTCCCAGGGTCGGGGCAGCGCGAGGCACTTCGGGAGATCATCATGGATGCCCTGCATTTTCTGGAGAAGCAGAAGGACATGAGTGAGCAGGGGACATGGTACATGTGAGAGGGTAGGGCCAGGACATGGTACATGGGGGATGGGACGTGGAAGCCTTGAATGGGGGGTGTGGTGAAATATAGGATATATGGAGGTCTGGGGGCTGTAAGGGGACATTTGGGGAATCCTGAGGGTATATGGACTTCAAGGTATACAGCTTCTGGGGATTTTTGAAGGGGTATTTGGGGATGTATGGGACTCCAGGATGGATATATGGGGTCTAGGTGAGTTACACAGGTGATCTGTGGGGTCGGGGGAGGGTTTATGGGGATCGGGGGGAGGACACATTGTCTCACCTGGATACCTGGGACACCCCAGAGCCCTTTGAGGTGTCTCTGCAGGAAGCCGTCAACACAATCTGGGTGAAGCTGAGCCAGCTGAAGGAAGGTATGGGGCCAGTGGGGACACCTACCCAGGACTCCCGCCCTGGGGAACCCCTGGGAACCCCACTCAAGGGACTGTCACAGAGACCCCCACCCTGGGCACCCCCACCCTGGAGAAACCCCCAGGGACCCCACCTGGGCTGGACAAGGGCTGAGCCCTGACAGCTTATCAGAGAGATGTGGATTCCTAATGATCCCCAGTCTAATGCTGCTTCCTCCGCACCAGCTACAGCCTGCGTTCCCCCCTGTGGTGAGTGCCCATCCCTCTGTCTTGCCACCCCCTGTCCCCTAGTATATCTCCCATTCCCATAGGACCACCAAGCCTCTCCCTCTCAGGGTACCAGCCAGCCGCCCGTGTCTTCCAGTGTGCTACCTGCCGCTTCGTGGACTGCCAGTTTCCCTTGGATTGCCCAGGTATGGGGCCATGGTAGACCTAGGCATTCAGGCTGGGCTAAGCCCCAGCCCAGAGCTGGATGCCTCCAGGGCTCTGGGGGCAATCCTTATTTCTCACATGTGAGCATGACTGCTGGGCCCACCAGGGCATGCCAAGGGGCATGCCAAGGTACATGCCTACCCCTCCCCACTGCAAACACATGAGCACCTGCAGTCGCAGAGGAGTACAGTCATTTCTGTAAGTGCATGAGCAGATGTGCACTCACATGCCTGTCAATGCTCCCAGTGCAGGACGTGTGGGCCCGCGCGGATGAAGCCATCACACTGCACTGCGATGTGCCCTTTGCCACCCCCCCTGACCTGCCCATTACCTGGATGTTTGCCAAGGATGTGAGTTGCACATGCATGTGCAAGGGTGTACATAGACATTCATGAGGGGACTGGGCATGGGTAGCAAGGCCTGCATGCACACAGTTGCGTGCTTGGCATGAGGACTATCAATAGATACAGGTATTGCTCATACAGTACATATGTGTGTTATAAGTAGCATGTGTGTAAGCATGCACAGGATGCAAGCAAGTGCTCACCCATGTGAAGGGTACATGCAAGCAGGAGGCAGGTCACTCGTGTGTTTGCAGATTCATGTGCACTTGTGTGCACATGTGTGTGAAGGAAGTGACTTTTGCGTATGCTCTGCTTGTGCATCCCTGTGTGCACACACAGAGGGCACGAGGAGCACATGTGGGACATGAGGTGCATGCACATGCATGAACAAAGGGTACAAGAAGCATGAAGGGAACATGACGAACATGTGCAGGACATGGGTGCCTTTGCATGCACATGTATGCTGGTTTGTGTACCTGGTGGACCAGGCTGCACTGATGTGTTCCCCCATGCCTCAGCTGCGCACACAGGATCTGGCACTGTTTGAGGAGCTTCCGGGGAGTGCGGAGGGAACTCTTAGTCTGACCCTCCAGGACCCCACTCCGGGAACCATCGCCTGTCGCCTGGGGGTCCTTTCTGAGCCCTTGGTCCGCAAGTACTTCTACCTCAATGGTATGCTTAGACATCTCAGTGCCGTGGGGGCAGTGAGCAGTGTGGGGTGGAGCGGGACCCCAGACACCTGGGTCCATGGGAGGGTGGTGCATGGGGGTGTGAGCAGGGTGCCAAGACACCTGGATCCATGGTGGACAGGTGGAGTGGAGCAGCTGTTCCCTGATGCCTGGCTCCTCTGGGGGCAGTGGGGCATGTGGGGTGGAGCAGGGACCCCCAGACACCTGGATCCCTGGGGGCAGTGAGGTCTGTGGCTGGAGGAGGTGCTGCAGGGATACCTGGTCCCTGGGGGGCAGTGCCCCATGACCTGAGGTGCTTGGGTCCCCACAGTATCAGGGGGAAGCGTGGAGGCAGAGCAGGGACTCCAGGCTCGGTTCAGAGCTGTGCTGCGCTGGCCCCATGGCAGGACCCACCTGCACTACATGGCATCGCTGGGGCTGGGGCTGGGGCTGGCACTTGGCTCCATGGCGCTCGTGCTGCTGCTGGTGTGAGTCTTACTGACCTGGTAAACCTTACCCTCAAAATACCCATGCTTCTGGGGCTCCCCGCAGACTAGCATGGGACTCGCAAACCCCCCTGGACCCTCAGTCCCTCAGGATTCCCTACAAATGCGAGGAGACCCGGGTGTCCAAGGGGGGCCATAACTGCCAAGACTCCTAAACTCACAGGGCCTCCTATTTCCCCCTGGGACTCCCACTGTCCTCTGGCCCATTCTGGGACCCCTCCCTTGCACCCAGGACTACTCCAGGCTGCCTTGCTTCCCACAGATTCCTTAATTGCTCCTGAGACCCTGCCACTTTCCCTCATTTTCCCCAGAACTCCCAATGTCCCATTGGGGACCCAGTTACAGTCAGTTGACCCAGTTGCCCTCAGTTGCCCCTAGGGTCCCATACTTTCACCCTTAGACCCATCAGTTGCTCCCAGGACCCCCCAGATGCCCCATGATCCCCCCCCTCTGCTGGGGATATAGGGTCTCCTCCCTCCTCCTCCTCTTTCTCCATTTCTCCTTCTGCCTCCCAGGGCCACCTGGCAATGCCGGAGCCTCCCAGACCTCAGTGAGCCCCGGACATGCCACAGACCTGGACAACAGGGGGCCCCAGGGGATTCCAGATGCCTGGATTCACCCTAGGGGAGCTTGACACATGGATCCAACCCCTGAGGACCAAAATTTCTGCAATGGCTTTTCTTGCATTGGGGGTGGCACGTGCAAATGGGAACAGCCTAAAAAGAGAATCACAGAGTTCTAAAAATCTGGATTGTGCTGGATGTAGAGATCTGGGGGTCTTGGGTTTGCATGCAGAAATCTATGGACTTGCATACAGAGAAACTGGGTACTGGGCAGTGCATAAGCAGTCCAAAATATAGTTCTGAAACTCCTGACCCTGCATTTCAACAGCTAGCACTAAGGGAAGGTCAGACTCCTACCTGTAGGAAAGCCTTCTCTTAATACTGATGTATCAAAGTTACTCATCTATAATAATACCTTTATATGTCATGGCCACTACAAATGCCAAGTTACTTTCTCCTCTGATTGTTTACCTAAAAGCATTTTATCACATGTGTACTTACTATACAACCCAGTTGACTTCAATTTAGTCATTTGGATAAATTGCTGCTACAGACTTTTTAGACATTATATCTGTAACAAAATGGCCAAACAGTAGAGGAAGAATGCTATACCATTCCTTGAAGAAGAGATTAAAAAAAAAACCAAACCAACCCTTAAGACTGTGATCACAGTGTCTCCAGTGCTCTGTGTTGCCTTTAAAGGTACCTAGACTTATGTTAGAAAAAATGACTACCAGAAAAATATGAAAAAACAGGCTGCAAATCCAGTAAATGCAGAGTGTGCCCGTATCCCGTTGGTGCATTCAGTCCCAAGCAATGGGTAAAACGGTTCCATCACCAGGGTTGACATTCCAGCTGTATTTAAATCTGCGGGGCTGTCAGTCCTTGTTATGGCTGAGGAGCCCGAGCTGCAACCTCTGGGCTGAAGCCCCAGCCTGTGCTCCGCCATCCCGCAGAGGCCGGTCCTGACCCGAGCAAGTACCTTCTCTTGCATCTTGCCTCATCTGGTAACACAACAGAGCCACCGTGTGCTCATCCTGGAGGCTGCAGCTCACATTTCTCATCCAAGTAATAATAACATTTCCCATTAGGAACACACTGTGTTTTTGTGATCCCTGCCTATTTCTTCTGCTGCTAACAAGTGGCCTGGGGAGTGTGGGGGGTGGAAATCACACTCCTTTCAGCCATAGGTTTCCCTCAGGCGGATGGCTGTGTGAAGCAAAGGGAAGGGGATGAAGCTCTTCCCATCCTGAATGCTGATGACAGGAGCATACACAACTGGCAAAGGAGGGTGTGACAGAAAAATGCAGCCATCGGGCATGGGCTCTCCCTTCCTCTCAGACCTCTCAGGCTCTTTTCTTGTCTCTGCTGCAGGCCATGGCAAGCGCTGGAGGGGCTCACCATGGCATGGAGCAGCCGAGGGCAGAAAGGGAGCTTGTTTGCTGCAGTCCCACAGTGGAGGGCTTGTTACATGGTCATTTGCTACATGGAGTGCAGTGACCCCATCCTCCAGGACCCTGACTCCGTATTGCACGCTCTGGAGCCGTTTTGCAGGGGGGCTCAGCTGTATAGCAGCAGCTTAGACAGCCTTGCTGGACCTCTAGCACAGAAGCCATCAGCCATCAAGCACAAAATCCATTTCCTGAGACTGTCCAAAGGGAATTACCCAGAGGAATGAGCCCTTATGGCCCACTGCAGGTTGGGGCTGACTGAGGGTCTCAGTGATGAGGCAGCCAGAGTGGCCCCTCCCCAGAGACAGGCAGCTTTCAGGCCTGGCTATCACTTTGTGTGAGAGAGACACAGCCATGCTAGACAGAGTCCATCAAAGGGCCACAAAGGGGCCTGGAGCATCTCTCCTTTGAGGAAAGGCTGAGAGAGCTGGCACTGTTTAGCCTGGAAAAGAGAAGGCTGGCAGTGCATCAGAGAGTGTACCACCATCCTCAGAGGTGATGTGCCATGCTCTACACCACCTACCTTGCCACCCCAAGCAGAGGAACCCATGGAAGTGGGGGCCACCAGCCCACACTCCTCACCCCAAGAGCAAAAAAAGTAGATGGAGATAGGGGACATGTTTTTATTATATATGCTTACATTATGTTTTTCTTATATATTTTTTGCAAACAAGCAAGAAATCAAGCAAAAGTAGCAGAAGGGTTCTGTGGATGAGCAAGGAGTTCCTGAGTAAACTCAGACATATAAAGGAAGTGTTCAAGAGATGGAAGCAGGGTATGATGGCTGATGGAATTAGATGCTGTCCAGTCATTCAGGGATGGGGTTGGGAAAGCCAAGGCTGGCTGGAGTTGAATCTGGCAAGGGATGTGAAATGTAGCAAGAAAGATTTCTACAAGTACATTAAAAAAAAAAAGGAATACTAGGGAAAATGTGGGTCTTCTGCTGGATCCCCATTTGGGGGCCCTGGTGACACAGGACATGGAAAAGGCTAAGGTACTCAATGATTTCTTCACTTCTGCCTTTACTGGGAAGACCTACCCTCAGTCCCAGGCCCAAGGGAGCAGGGGGAAAGTCTGAAGCAAGATGTACTCTTGGTGGAAGAGGATCAGGTTAGGGAATATTTAAGCAAACTGGACATACAGAAGTCCATGGGCCCTGATGGGATGCACCCACAAGTGCTGAGGGAGCCGGACAATGTCATTGCAAGGCCACTCTCAATAATCTTTGATCGATCCTGGCAACGGGGAGAAGTGCCTGAAGACTGGAGGAAAGTAAATGTCACTCCTATCTTCAAGAGCAAGAAGGAGGACCTAGGGAACCACAGGCTGGTCAGCCTCACCTTGATCCCTGTGAAGGTGATGAAGCAGCTAGTCCTGGAAACCATTTCCAGGCACATGAAAGATAAGAAGGTGATCTGGAGTAGTCAGCATGGATTTACAAAGGGCAAATCATATTTAAGTAATCTGATAGCCTTCTACAATGAGGGACTAGCATGATGGATGAGGGGAGAGCAGTGGATATTGTTTAACCTCGATTTTAGTAAGCTTTTGACACTGTATCCCAAAACATCCTAACAGACAAACTGGGAAAATATGGGTCAGATAAGTGAACAGGGAGGTGGACTGAAAACCAGCTGAATGGACAGGCCCAGGGAGGCTGATCAGTGGCACAAAGTCCAGCTGGACACCAGTGTCGCAGATGGAGTGAGAGGGCACTTCACTCGTAAGAGAGAAGTAAAAATATAGTTTATTGATACAGAATAGGGAGTTAACAAAGTTCAATGCGACAGTGTTTTAACAAGATTCAATGGCAAGGTACACTTGATTATTTACTGCATAGAGGACAGGGTCAGACAAAACTGTCAGGGAGACCCTCCCGTTGAGTCATGAGGTTCGGAAAAAGATCCCCTTGCTTTCTAAACTCCTTCTCAGAGAGGAGTCTAGGTGCGGCTAGATCCAGTCCTAGTCCCAGACTTGGTCAACAGTTTACGCCTAAAGGATTATATGTGCGCAATCAATCCTTTATATCACTTATCTAAGATTTCAAAGTTTAGCATGCTATTAGTCACTTACCGAGGATCTGTTGCGGCAAGGAATCTCTCAACCTCGAGGAGTAACCTTGAGAGGCGTCCCTGCTCAAGGGGAGATCCTGGCGTGCAGCCCGCTGCCGTGCAGGAGAGCTCAAAGGGCTCTTGGGCTGCTCTGTTTATGGGGGGATAAGATGATTGACCCATAGTCATATTTGCATGCCAACCACAGATTTTAGTTTCTTCGATGGGTGCATTGCACAATAGCCCTAGGCTATTGTGTTGTCATCTGTCTCCTGAATCCACTTTGAGCCGATGCAGCCATCCTGACCAGATGCATCCATTACAATCACCACTGGTGGTTATCACCTGAGCAGGGTTGCAGGAGATAAAGGTCGGGGGTGGGGGAAGCACACTGTCACAACCAGCCACCAGTGGTGTAGTTCAGGAGTCAATCCTGGGTCACCCAGCTGCAAGGTAGGTTTGCAAAAAAGGACATGGAGATCCTGGAAGGCAAGAAACTGACCCTCATCCAGCAATGTATGGTCATGGTAAAGAATGCCAACAGCATCCTGGGCTGCATTAGGAGGAGTGTTGCCAGCAGGTCAAGGGAGGTGATCCTTTCTCTTTATTCGGCACTGGTGAGGCCATACCTGGAGTCCAGGTCTGGGTTCCCCAGTGCGAGAGAGACATGGACATGCTTGAGAGTCCATTAAAGGGCCACGAAGTGGACTAGAGGATCTCTCCTTTGAGGAAAGGCTGAGAGAGCTGGGACTGTTCAGCCGGGAGAAGAGAAGGCTTACCAATGTATATAAATACCTAAAGGGATGGAATGAAGAAGTGGGAGCCAGGCTCTTTCCAGTGGTGCCCAGTGCCAGGACAAGAGGCAACGGGCACAAACTGACATACAGGCAGTTCCATTTGAACACAAGAAAACACTTTTTCACTGTGAGGGTGACCAAACACTGGCACAGGTTGCCCAGGGAGGGAGTCTCCATCCTTGGGGATAGTCAAAACTAGACACTTTCCTGGGTGGCCTGCTGTAGCTGACCTTTCTTGAGGAGGGGGTTGGACCAGGTGATCTCAAGAGATCCTGTGACATCTTGCTATCACATCCCAATGAGATGGCAAGAGAGGCCATCACATTGCCACCTGCCTCAGCAAACGCCTTGTTTCCCCAGTGCCAGAAAATGTCTTACCTCAATGGCAGCAAAGAGGGCCTGGTCAGACCACACTTATTAGGGTTCCACATCACAGTACCCCCTATCCTCACCCTCCTGGATGGGCACACCGCTCAAAACAATCCTCTAGTTGAATCAAAGGCCTCCCATATGTTTGTGGCCTCTGAATTTGCCCAGAGCACCCGGACCCTTACCCAACCCACCCCAAACACTGTCACTGTTACAGATGGGAGAAGAACACATGGTGGGGCTGTAACCCAAGAAACCTTAGAGTAACCATGGCACTTGGGCACCCAGAGGCTCTGTCCTTTGGCCCTAGTTAAGGAAACACAAACCTTCTTTAACTGGCACTTGGGATCCTTGTGCTTCCCCGTGGAAAGGGAAGACCCAGATCCCAAGGCAGGAGCCGGCCCCAGGAGCCATCAGGGATTGCTTCCCCTACCACAGGGCTCTGCATGGGTTGTTCCAGAGATTTCCATGTTACTGCTTGTGAGGGTGGACCAATGCCAGTGCCCTTGAGTCCTTTCCCCCTTCTCAGAGTGTAGTTTGCTGGGTTAAGGTGTTTAACTGGCCATGTCCAAAGTCAGCTCCTTCACTGAAAAGGGCTGTTGTGAAAAAAGCTAGAAGTGAGGGCCTGCTCCTGCTTCCCCTGGAGAGCTGCTTTTAAGCTGCACCTTTACCACTGGTTACATGGCAGCTGTGCAGCAGCTATGTCTGCACCTAGTCTTGTTCTGCCCCTGATGGAACCCACTGACTTGGCCTCCAGGCTTGACCTCAGACCTTTCCTATCTCTGCAGACATGCTGGGTCTGTAGCCCCAGCAAGCAATGGACTGTCGCTATCTCCAGTCTGGAGTCTCATCCTGACTTTCTACTGAGGTTCCTGCACAAAGAGGTCCCTGCTGCCCAGGACCCTGTTGGGGCCTCTGGGGTTACAGGATTTGCAAAGGGAAACAGTGTGCATGAGAAGGCAGTGGAGGCCTTGGGGGGCACCTGAGGGCATACAGAGGGCTCTGGGATGAAAAGGAAAGCAAATGTAGGACACTGGGATGCACTGCAAAGAAAATGGGGGGCTCTAGGCAGCACTAGAAGCAAACAGAGGAGTATGCAGTGTACAGGAGGGAAATCAGAGGCCTCCGAAGCTGCACCTTCTTTGGGTGCACCAAAAGGTAAATGGAGTGATTCTTAGGGGATGAGAGGACCGAATGGAAGCCTCTGCATTGCACCAGAGGGCAAATAAAATACCCTGGGGAGCATCAGAGGGCCCATCAAAACCATTCATTCAATTCTGTGTGCATTCAGATCCCCTCCATTCCCCTCCATGCACTCTCTATTCCCCCACATGCCACTGTGGTCCTTTCCATTCTTCTCTATGCTTGCTCAAGCTCCCTCTGTTCCCCTCTGTGGACCCTCAATTACCCCCCATTCCCTTTTGAATGCTTGTCGATCCTCTCTGCTTCCCTACCTGTGCCTTGGAACCCCGCACTTCCCATCCATGCATGCTCAGATCTCTTCCACTCCACTTTGTGCACCCTCCAGTCCCTTACATCTTTTCTGAGTTCCTTACATCCAAGCCATGCCCCCTCTACATGCTTTCAAATTCCCTCTGTTCCCTTCTGGGTGCTTCTAGATCCCCTCAGACTCATTCTGTTCACTTCCAAGCACTCTCAGATGCTTTCCATTCCTATCCAGCTGCTTTCACATCCTCTCTGTTCCCCTCATTGTGATCTCTTGGAACCCCTCTGTTGTCCTCCTTGCACAAACAGATCCCCTCCATTCCCCCTTGTACGCTCAAGTATCTTCCATTTCCCTCTGTATGCACCCAGATCTCTTCTGTTCCCCTCCTTGCATACTCAGATCTCCTCTGTTCCTTTCAGTGTCTTAGTAATGACTTCTCCCCACTGTGCACGCTCACATCCCTCTTTTCCATAAGTGCCCTCAGATTCCCACTGTTGCCCTCCATCAACACTCAGATCCCACCCATCCCTTCTGTGGGTGCTCAGTTCCTATGGGTTCTGCCATCAGATCCCTTCCAGTCCCTCTGTGCACCCTCAATTCCCCTCCATTTTCCCTCTGTGCACACTCAGATCCCGTCCATTCCCTCTCTATGCACACAGGGTCAGGTTTTCTGCTTTCCCCTCTGTGCACACTTGGACCCTTCCATTCCCCTCTGTATGTGCTCAGATCCCCACTGCTGCCCTCCATCTGCCCAGTTCCTGCCTCTGTTCCTGGGCAGACACTTGCTTTACTCTGTAGCCATCCATTCTGCATGACTAGTCTCCCAAACCCAGTGCCCCAGAGACCACAGCTGTCTCAACTGGCCTACAGAAACCTTTTAGACAGTGTCTTTCAGCAGGCCCATTCAGCTGCATCCTTGCAGATCAGAACTGTGGCCCACTGGGGAAGAGAGACCTCTCCTGCTTCCCCCAGATGGAGATCACCTCTGCCACAACCCTCTGCCTGCTGTCATGCAGTCCAGAAAACACCAGCCACTCCAAATACTGTCCCACAATAGTCAGTCTCTCTGGGAGTCTTGGGGCTGCTCTGACTTCCCCACCAAGAGCTAGGCTGGGCTTGTCAAAAGCACATTAAACAAGAACCAACTGACCTGGCAGCACCCTGCTGTAATGGTGGGAGGCGGGGACATCTCCAGTGTTTGCTCCCCACACTGGCTGGTGACTGGCATTCAAGTGTTTATTTACTGAGCTGCACTCTTCAAAGCTCCCAAATATGCTGTTCCCAGGGGAAATTCCATCCAAGGAGCTAAGCACCCACAGAAGAGACCATTCCAAGGACTCTTGCTGGCACGTGGGTTATTTTCTTTGCAGCTCAGGAACCTATGCACCTAGAACCACAAGGACCTTCATCTTGGCTTGTGTTTTCTAAGGGCACAAAGGAAACCCAGCCTGATTTCCTCCTCCAGGAGAAAGGAAACCGGGAGGGGAGGGTAGGACCCACTCACCCCGCCCACTACAGAGAGCACTACAAATGCCTCTGTGAGACCTGCCACTCCATAGCTTTGCGCTCCAGAGGGCATTCCTGCATGGACACCATGGGTGAGTACTGGTCTGGGAAGTGGGGCGCTCCTTGCTAACAACGGGAGGAGCACAGGTAGGGCATCGCAGCAATAAGGAGAGGCTCCATGCACTGGGTCCATGCAAGGGCACACCAGTGGGGAGTGGTGGCATCGGTGCCCTCTGAGGGCATGCTCACCTGCCACCCTTTCGAACACCAGCAGCTTGTACCCTGCCTTCTGGCTCGTCACAGCCAGTCCCCTGCTTCAGGGGCCAGGAATGAAACTTCGCCTAGTCAGTTGTTGGGTGCTTTCCTCCACCCAAAACTGTCATGCATGACTTTTCGGGAGCTGATCAAGGGGAAAAGACAAGGTTGTCTACCCCTTGGGCAAAAGAGTTGAGGCCTTTTGGCAAGCTTTCCAGCTTGCATGGACCAGTCTGATGCTGCCCAGCAGGCTTGGTGCAGTCCTGCATCTCACATGGTCATGTTACACTGTGCAGTGCTGGAGCCATGGGATTTCCCGCCTCTCTGGAGGGAGGGTCACATTTCATCTTTTCTCCATCTTTTCCCTTTCTAGCAGCCCAGTGCCTTCTGCTCCTTGCTTGTGTGCTGGTCTTGGCTGCCCCAGGCCACTCCATGCATATACAATCCCTAAACATCTTCAAGAAATCTCCCTCCAACGCTTCAGCGAGTGCTCTGAAGAAAACCAGTATGTAGAATCCCATGGGCATCACGGTGCTCTCACCAACACCTTTCAGTTCCTTGGTCTGGGTCAGCCCTGGCTGGTGAACAGCCCCAGCCCATGTTCTGGGCCAGTTGGAGGCTTGGTAAAATGACATGTGGGAGAGGGTGTGCTATGATGCTTCAGATCCCAAAAAACACCTCCATAGTGTATACAGGCAGGTGGGCTGGGGAGAGGTGGCATCAACCCCAGGCTTTGCTTAGCTGGTGAGAGGAGCTCTGCCCATCCAGCAGGATGACCTTAACTGAAGTGGGAGGTCCTGCAGCAAGCGAGCTGAAGACATGGAGAGACGACACCTGCCCGCACAGGGGGGATCCAGTGTTGTGTGCTCATATACGGCCCGCTGCGGGTGGGGAAGGGCCCTACACCATCCCTAGCCCTGGCCCTGCTCCAGGATGGAGGATGGTGGATGTGAGGAGGCATATCCCATGCAGGCTGCAGTGCTGTGCGTGTTCGTGTGTGTGTGTATGTGTGCGTGCAATGTGCAGACTGGTAAGGGTGTCTGTGTGCTTGAAGGGGTAATTTTTCTCCTGTTCCCCTCACTCGCAAGCAGGGGCAAGGTCCTCTTCACCTTCCTCCCCAACATGACCCTGTTTTAGTGACACAACCACTTTTTCAGGAGAGGCAGAGGAGCCCACTAGTGTCCGTATCAGTCTCCTGGTTTGAAACCAGCACAGCTGAGTGGGTCTGGGGCCATTCACTGGGGCTGCCTCCTGCTAGGTGTCCCATATGGAAGAGGAACAGAGGGCTGAGGCCAACCCACTCTCACCTCCAGCCAAGCACATTGACCTTTCTGGGCTGGGACAGCTGAGTATCCCCCAGGTACTCTGGCCAGATGTCCCTCTGTCCTGCCACAGGATGAAACATGGTCTTGTCCTGTTGCACAGGCTTTTGTTAAATCACCCTCTCTCCTGCCCCAGGTTGGCCCAAGGACTGCAGCGAGATCCCTGCTGGCAACCCCAGCGGTGTCTATGTCATCCAGCCCACAGGACTGCACCCCATCGTGGTGTACTGTGAAATGAATGTGACAAACGGGGGCTGGACAGTCATCCAGAGGAACCGGCAGAGCACAGAGATCACCTGGGCCGAGTCCTGGAGCACCTACAAGTACGGCTTTGGGAACGTGCACACCGAGTACTGGCTGGGCACCGAGTACATCCATCAGATCTCCAAGCAGAAGGTCTACCAGGTCAAGTTTATCATCTGGGATGCCACAAACAACACCAAGTTTGCAGACTACAACCTCTTCAGTGTGGAAGATGAGTCCCACGGCTACCGGCTGAGACTGGGAATGTACACAGGGACAGCGGAGGATGCCATGGACTCAGACAATGCCAGGAAAGTGCACAACAACATGAAGTTCTCTGCTAAAGATCGGGATCAGGACACTTACAGTGGGAACTGTGCCTCCAGCTATGGGGGCGGGTGGTGGTACTCAGCATGCTATTCTGTACGGCTGAACGTCAGGGGGGGCATAACATGGGGCAGCCTGTGCAATGGGAACTGCAAAGCTTCTGCCGTCCTCATCAAACCAGCTCCGTACCATTAGTACTCTTTCCCCCTCCTGTCTGCACTGGGCACATGGCCAGACCTGCTGGGGCCTGCTTTGCTGGCTGGGGGGCTGGGGGTGAATAGGGTTTTTCCTGTATATCAAGAGCTGTTTTCTTTTCCTCTTCTCTTGAAAAGTAGCAAAGCTCTCTGGCCTTTCACTTGTGGTGAGTTTTTAGGGATCATTATTAGAACAAGTCTTTATAAACATTGCAGTTTCCAAGCATGCTCCTTCTGGGGAGAAAACTGTGCTCAGAAACCTAAAATCCTCCTGATCCAGCAAGGTCTTATTCTCTTTTTGCTTTGCAGATATAGATGACATCAGCAGAAAAATATCAGTCATCACTAGCTAACCTGATCTAAGCTGCTCTAAGCCCAGGCAGGCCATGTACGCACCATACCCCTGCTGTAGTACCCCTGCACCATACCCCAGAATAAAATTGCTTTCAGAACATGCACAGACATGCACAAATGTCCTTCATTTGTTTGGGAACTTCTCACAACTGCTGCCAGTTTCTTGCCAGGAGCAGACCTGAGGCTTGTGGTGCAGTAAGAAAAGACTTTCAAAGGGAAAATTTTTCATAAGACTCAAATGAGGAATTAAAGACAAAACTTTCACTCCAGGAAGAGAGCTGGGTTTCAAGGTGGGGATCTTTCAAAAACTGAATGCAGTACCACATGGCCAAGAGCAAGCACGGAGGGTCAGAGGGAAGCATCAGCTCAGTTCAACCCTACCAGCCGTGACCTGGAGCTAACCAGAGACAGCAGGCCAGGCCAGCATCATCCTGACTTATTAACCTTGTGAATGCTGGCCAAGGCCTTGGGAGGTAACTGGAAGAGTGGACAGGGAAGAAAGGGACAACAGCACTGCAAGGCCACATGGCATTGCATGCTTGGGATATCCAGGGCAGAGTTAAGAGCCGAGACAGCCTGACATGGCAGGGATCCCAGAAGTTCAAGAGGCTTTGATCAGCTTGGGTCCATATGGGCTTGCTCCAGTGTGGTGATATCTCTGTGCCCTGGATAGCTCAATAGCAGACATGGTACCTGTGATGTGGTCTCCCCGTGCTGAGCAGAGGGGAATGATGTCTTGCTGGCTGCACTCTTGCTAATACAGCCCAGGATGCAGTTCACTTTCAACACTGCAAGGGTGCATTGCTGACTCCTGGGCAAATTGCTGTTTACCAGGAACCCCAAGCCCTTTTCTGCCAAGCCTCTCCCCTCCAGTTAGGTTATACATCCAGGCTGGAGTGCAAATGACTTTTGAAACCAGCAGACATACCTGTCAATCCAGAAATGCTACTCTCAAGTCAGCTCAAACTGGGAAGCCTTTTTCAACCAGCAGCACCTTCATACATTCATCTCCCCATGCATTAGGGCTGCAGGCCCGCAGATGCCTCCAGGGCAGCCAAGGCTGCCTCTGCAGCCTCTTCAGGAACACGGCACTGCCATAGCTCTGCAGGGTGCCCTGGGACCTCAGTCACAGATCTTGGCCTGAGAGTCCCAAGTTGTTCAGGATTCACAGCCACAAGCCTTCCTCGAGCTCAGCTTTTCTTCCAAAGACAGAGGAGAGGAACCGTGGCTTCTTTCAAGCCCTAAGTTCAAACTTTCCTTCATCACAAAGGGGATCCATAGCCACATTCTCCCGCTGCAGCAGGGTACGATGGGACTGACTTACCTGCATCTCTCATGCCCTCAGGGAGTCCACCACCATCTCCACACTCCAATCTGTGGTGGTTTCTTCCCTTTCCCAGCACAGAGCAACCAACCAGCCATGGACAGGGGCAAAATATGGGTGAGGGTTTTGCAAGATACTAAGCTTTGCTGGCCCTGTTGGCTAATCATAGCCTTACAGCCACAGTTCAGTGCACAGTGGCTGGAACAAGCCATTGGAAGCAATATTGCATCCAGAGACCTGAGAACCAAACCACAGACAGAATTAGGTGCAACAGCTGTACTTGTCTGTGTACAGCAACCATACCAAAGGGAGAAAAGCTCATGTTACAGGCTGATGCTGGGGACAATCAGCAGCGGGGAGAATCAGTGTCAGGCCTTTCACTGTGGAACATTGAAATATTTCAGAAAAAAAAGAAAAATCAGCACAAAACCCCTGCATGCTACACCAGTTCTGCACCAGCTCAATCTGGGAGCAGAATCAGCTCCACAGCTGACCTGCCCCAGCACTGCCTGAGCAAATCATCTTGAACCCAGCAACCACCACACCAGTCCTGGGGGAGGTGAGCTCTGCATGTCTTGGGGAGATCTGGCATCCCTTGGGCAGGTGTGTCTCCTTGCCCAGGAGAGGACCTGCATAATACACCTACTTCCCCCCCCCAGGTCCACCACCCCGGAGACTGAACAGAGTGATCACCCCACGCTTATGTGCAGTGTCTCAGCGGCAGGTAGACACAAGGCAGCAAAGTCTGTCTCCAGGGTTTATTGCAGCTGATTTCTCCCACCATGGGCAGCAGAGCTGTGGGGCGTATGGGGTCCGGGGAGGGAGCAGGGCCTGAGCAAAGCAGGGATACACCAATTGCACAGGGAAGGGAATTTGCACTGTTTCTCCCTCCCCAGGACAGAAGTGGGCGCACCCACCCCAAACCAGTGCCTGCGTCCCAGTGCCAGCCACTGGGCAAAGCTGCCCACGTGCCCGGGGCTCCAGGCAATTGCTCCTGAGCCCCAGAGCCGCTGTGTTTCAGCTGGTGATGGCGCGGGAGCTGCAGGCAGCGCAGGACGTGCACTGGGGCTGGCACAGGGCTGTTGGCAGGAATGGGAACGGGGCACTGAGCTGGGGACAGAGGCACTCGCACAAACTCCCAGGGGGCTGGGCGCTGCAGCACGGTCAGCACACGTCTGTGGGTTTGACCAGGATGAGGGACGATGTGCAGTCACCATTATCACAGAATCCTGGCCAAAGGATGTGGTTTTTGGCATTGAGCAGGATGTTCTGGCACCTGTCATACCACCAGCCCCCATAGCTGTTGGCGCAGTTCCCACTGTACTGGTCCTGGTCCCTGTCAGTCGTGCTGAACTTCATGTTGTCGTGTATGCCCCCCTTCTTGGGGTGATAGCTGGTCAGATAGTCATCCCCATCACCAGAAAACCGGCCCAGCCTCAGTGGGTATCCGTTGGCCTCGCTCTCCACCCTGAAGATGTCGTACTCGGCGTAATGGGTGACGTTGGCTTTATTCCGCACGATGAAGCGGACCTTGTAGGTGCCCTGCTGTGTCAGCAGGTGCAGGTACTCGGTGCCCAACCAGTGATCGCCCTGCACGTTCCCGAAGCCATACTTGTAGGTGGTCCAGGATTGCTTCCACGTGATCTCAGTGTCATGAGAGTTTCTCTGGACAACAGTCCAGCCCTTGCCTTCGGTGTCCATGTCACACCACACCACACGTGGGGGAGACCCTGCCGGCTGGATGACATACACCCCACTGAGGCTGGTCTTGCGGAGATGGCTGCAGTCTGTGGGGAACCCTGCGACAGCAGTGGTGGCAAACACAGGGTGGGGTGGGAGAGAGAAGGATCATAGGAGGATGTCAGGGAGGAAGGATCCTCCTGATCCATCCTGAGAAGGATCAGGAGTCTATCAGGGCAACAAGGAGCTCCTGTAAAGGAGTGAGGACTCAGGACGAAAAGGGCTAGTTTTATCTGTGGTCTACTCCACAGTGTTGAGTGGCTTTTCCCCTGGCTCATCCACAGGGTAACCGAAGGTCTCTAAGACAGTGGCCCTGATAAAAGCCCTAGGATGTATTTCTCATGACTTGCTATTTCATTTGGAGCCTTCTAATGCATCTGGCCAAGAAAAGAGGGGAAAATCTTCCAGATGCCAGTGATGTCCTCCAAGTATATCTGGCCCTCACACAAGGCCCTTGATATATTGAGCTGCAGCTCTTGCAAGGATCAGAAGTGTCCAAAATGCTCCACTGGATGAGAATATGTAATGAAAATTTATGTTTTCCCTGGAGGTCATGGCATTGCAAAAGAAGGCTAAGTTCTACCTTGATCTCATAGGGATCTCTTCCCCCTACTTGTTGCAGTTTATCTGTTAGCAGGACTGATTTGTCATTACTTACTTGCCAAACTAATTTGCTGTCTAATTTGTTTTTCTTGGTTTGTGTCTGATGAGGGACAATTTTCTGTGGGTTATTCCAATTCAGCCCATGAAATTCTGTTTTTCTCAGGCACACAGGTCTTGCAGGGAGTGTAACCTTCCCTTGCAAGGAGGAAGGGAATACTCCTAATCCAACAAGAGCTTAAAAAAAAAAAAATTGCTGGGAGGATCTCTCCTAGAACTGAAGTGTAAAAAGACACAAGCACCGCAGAGCAATCCTGCCAAGTTATGGCATCTGGGCAGAAACCCCTTGGTTTCAGCACAGAGCCACCAAGTGGGTGAGGACAGCTTGACAGGTGTCAGGCTGCTTACCTTACAAGCCACGGCCCAGGGGTTTGTGTGTGTAAGGAGTTCTTGCATTGTGCATCAGCCTGGGTGCATGCTGACCTGAGAGTCAGTGCTGAGCTAGGGAGACATTTTCCTGCTCTGTGCCTTGGTGCCCAGCCAGTGTCCCCCACCCACTCCATACTCACCACTCCGGGAGCTGGCAGTGGGTACTGCTGAGCCAGCGCTTGCACAAAGGAGAAGCATCGCCACCACTGTGGGTAGGACGACAAGGTCCCCACGGAGCAAACGTGTCCCAGCCTGGAGCCCTGGGGAGGAAAGGGCCCAGCACCATTAGGACTCCTGGGCAGCCCCCTCTGCCCCTGCCGACAGCCCCCGGGGAGCTCAGACCAGGGAAGGCAGAGCACAGACAGGAGCAGGGGGCTCCCTGGGTGGTGCAAGCTGCAGCTTCAGTGCAGGCTCTGCCCCTGCAGGGCTGAAGAAATGGCTTTGTCACCTTCCTGATCAGCCTCTTCCCTGCACCAGACAGCAATCTGCAGATCTGTTCTCAGAACCTACAGCGCAAGAGTAGCTAAGAGAAGACAATGACACAGCTAGCTCTGGGGAGAATAGTTTGCCAGGGGGGCAGGACCACAAGAAACAGTTCTTTTTTGGAGTAATCATGCTTAAGCCTTTTATATAAGCCACCCCCAATGACAGCGAGTGGGAAACCAGATCCAAAGGATGAGTCCTATTGCGCAGATACCAGCTTCCAAGCAGACAGGAGGAATTCTCCTGGGCCCACACAGTAACACAAGCTCAAACCCTTTGTGCTGGCCACCAGCACACCCCTACACCCCGCACTAGCTCAGTTACTGGGGGAGATGCCATCATGCCTGGGGAAGGACACCTGTGGAACCACATGTGCCACATGCATTGGTCAGGAAAGGACAGGACCAAGTTGAAATCTAGGTCTCCACATTAACCTCCCTTGACAGGACATGGGAATACAGGGCATATGTCTGGGGAACGCATAGGCTGGCACCAAGCACGTGTGTCACTTGGTGCTTTGGTCTTGCATCCCTTCTGCTACCAGGGTGCCTGGCAGCATGCATCACCCAGGCAAGATCATGTCCTGCTAATCATCTTGTGCCTTCGTATACTCACCCCAGGCAGGTCTTGTTTGAGCCCAGCACCACACATGAAAGCAGTGTGCCACTGGAAAGATAACTCACCCATCACAAGAGCACAGCCGAGCAGAGAGCAGGAACCCAGTGGTGCACCCTCCCATGCCGAGCTTTCCACGGTGACTTTATACGCACTGCACACACCCATTTGTGTTCACACTTGTTATTTGTAGAGGTACAAGGAGGCACTTGCACACAATCATGACCTGAGCAGTTTTCAGATCCCATGACAACACAACTATACCCGCTGAGGGGAGGGAGGCATGCCATTCTAGCCAGAGAAGTACAAAATAATCCCCTTTTCATTTATTTAATCTCTCAGCTACACAAATACTACATGTGAATTGCCCACTTGGAGCAAATTCTGGAGAGCCATGATCAAAACGAAGTGGAGAGACCCAGCTTTTTAAGGACATACACACAGAAACTAGCAAAGGAGGAGAGATTAGGTGACCTTGGAAAGATGAGGACAGGTCCTCAAGAGACGTGCCTGCTTGCTAAGTCTCCACTGCCAGGTTTCAGGATCAATGAGTTAAGTCATTGGGCTGGACCAGTGTCCTGCAGACAGAAGTCACTGTATACGCAGTGTCCCCTGGCACCCCAATCTGCATGCTCTGAGTGGAGGGCAAGGGCTCCAGGTAACAAGCAGGTGCCTGTGGGTCCCTTTGCCATCCTCCTTCCCAATCCCTGACTTTGGCCTGGTGAGACCCTGCAGATCCCCCTCCCCCAGCCCCAGCAATGTCGACCAGGGGTTGCTCCCTCTACAGGAGCAAAATGCTCTCAGGACAGATTGTTTGGGAAGGCTGTTCTTGGTGCCTGAAGGTGCAGACAGCTTAATCACCTTGTAAAGCCAATTTTAAGAGGATAAAGATGTGGCCCTTCTACTTTCTTCTCCTGTGTTGGTTTCAGTAGCCCACTGACCAGATGTCTTCCTCATGGCACAAGTTAAACCTGGTGTTCACAGTAAGCCAGTGCCAAGCTGAGGCTCCCACCAAACTTTCCGTACTGCAGGAGCCCACACCAAGCAGTGCAGCTTGCAGGTCTGGATGGACAGTGGCATCCAGACCTCTCCAAGGTAAGGGGTCCCTGGATCAACTTCCATCTGCACCCTTAGATCTCACCCCTGCTTGCTTGGTTAGAGGTTGGGAGCCCTTGTCCACAGCCTCATTTAGTTTGGGAGAATCATAAAAGCAGCACTCCCAAGTCTATGGAGGGAGGAGGGCCCAAGCTGCCTCGGGAAGAAGGACCCCAGGCAGAGAGGCCATGTCCCCTTTCTTTGGGGGCAGGGGAAGTGGGTGACTTAGAGGCTCCCATGGGCTGCCACCGGAGCTAACGCCAGCACTGAGGGATGCAATGCCTTGGGGCATGGTGGGGTGCCTGTGCCAGGGCTGGCAGGCAGGCTACTGCTGGTGAGCCACCACTGGGATCACTGCTGGCAACAAGGCTGCCAGATGCAGCAGGAACATGGGCCCCACAGGTCATGGAGAGGAAGTCCTCCCCTGCCCCTGTGTACAGCAGGCTCCACTGGGCTGCTCCGAATAGATGCAAATGGTATTTCTTTCAAAGAAACACTGTGTCAACAGGACAGCTTATCTACAGTCCAGCAAAGACCCCGTTTTTTACTTCAGCTCAAATATTGCAGTGGATGGTGTCTTCAAAGCTACGAAACAAAGGTTTTCTAAATCACACTGACGTGGGACCTTGTTCTAAGAAGACAGCTGCAAGAGGATCTCTGAGCAGGTTGGAAGCAGAGCTGAGGACAACAACCAGTGGTTGCACTCCAGAGAGGCAGAGCAGGGGGCACTGTGCAGGACTCAAGGGAGGAGAACGAAGGCATGAGCCAGCTCTCTGGGAGCAGCAAAGGCTGGCTGCTCCCCACGGGCAGGCAAGCCAGAAGCCAAGGGTGAACCCCGAGGAGGCAATGCCCTTGCTGCCAGGTCTGAGCACAGCAGACAGAGCTGAATGTTGGCAACAACTCCAAGCAAGGCAAGCAGTCAGCCGAGCCCAAGATCCTGGAAAAAAGGACACAGTGCAAAAGGCAGGGCTGGAGCTAAACTACAACACGCATCTGAGTGGTCCATCCAGGAAATAAGCTATCTACAGTGTAGGTCTAAGATCCATCCAGAAAACAAGGCCAGAGAGGGGCCTGAAGACCAGTACTCATACAGTGTGGCTCAAGTTAGGACTGAAGGCCTGGGGTTGAGCTGAAACAGGCCTCATGGGCCCAGGTGAAGGGTCCAGGTGGGACTGGTCACCAGCCATTAAGGTCTACTGGTGCACTCAGGGCCATGACAGTAGCAGTTAATCCTGAAAGAGCAAATCACACCGGCCTGGCTGGCTGTACAGGTCTCTCATGCTCCATAGGCCCTCAGGCTTTTGCTATAGCTCTTTGGGCTTACAAAGTGGCTTCTCAAGGCATGTTCTGCTGCAACCAGCTCTGCATCTTGCACAAGGCCTGGCGCCATGGCTGTGCTCCTGCAGAAATACAGATGCATAAGGGTTGGGGAGAGGGCTCTTCAGAGAACTGGAGAAACACAGGGTAACTGAGACCAGGATGACCTCCAAATGTCTCTGGTCTGATCTCAAGGCCAAAGCAGGGACAACTTAGAATGGATTGCTCAGGGTCATGTCTAGTTCAGTTGTGAATATGTCGAGAAATGGAGGTCCCAGGACTTCTCTTTTTTTTTTTTTTTTCAGTCTTTGAACACCCTCAGGCTGAATTTTTTTTTATCTAATTCTAATTTCCCTCCCTTCCCTTATGTCCGTTGCCTCTCATCCTATCCCTGTGCACCTCCAAGGACATTCATAGAATTACAGGGTGATAGAATAATTTAGGTTGGGAGAGACCTCTGGAGGCCATCTAGTCCAATCCCTGCTCAAAGCAGATCTAAAAAATCAGGTCCTTTTCCAGTCAAGTTTTGAACACCTCTAAGGATAGAAATCCCACAGCCTCTCTCTGGGCACCTGTTCCAGTATTTGACCAACCTCATGTTAAAAAAAGTCCCTATTTCTAACTGGAGTTTCCATGTTCCAACTTAGATCCATTGCTTCTCATCCCACCACGCACCTCCTTGAAGTCTGGCTCCATGTTCTCTGTATCCTCCCATGAGGTAGTTGTAGTCAGCAATAAGACCTCCCTGTTGCCTGCTCTTCTTCAGGTGGAGCAAGCCTAGTTCTCTCAGATTCTCCTGATGTGTCCTGAGCTCCAGGCCCCTGACCAGTCTGGTGGCCCCCACTGGACTTGCTCCAGTCTGCCAATATGTTTCTTGTAATGAGGGGTTCAAAACGAGACACAGTGCTCTGAGGAGCCTGAGTTGGTCTGCTCTCCACCCTCCTACCAGCTAGCTGTAGGCAGCAACAAGATCCCATCTCAGCCTTCCCTTCTCCAGGCTGAACAAGCCCATCTTTCTCAGCCTGTCCACATATGTCATATGCTCCTGCCTCGACTGTCTTGGTCTTAGCTGGACTCTTTCTGGAGCTTTAGTTGCTGTTGTGCATGGGGGAGCCCCACACAGGACACAGCACTCCAGCTGTCATCTCACACATGGAAGTGAATAATCCCTTCCCTCACCCTCCTGGCCACATTTTTCCAGATGCAGCCCAGGATGCAGCAATAAACAGAACTGTGCCACAACTGTGGCCCTTACAATATCAAACATATACTGAGCAGGAGCTGAGCCCCAGGACACAGCTGGGGTTTCAGAGAAATCCCTTCTACGACGTTTCCCCTGCCTGCTTTGCACATCCTAACCCAAACACCAGCCACAGCCTCCTGGAAAAGCTGGCCAGGCACTGGAAGCTGTTGGTGAAGCTCTGCTGAGGGTTGCTGCCTGCCTTTGCTTGCATCTGCTGTTGAGCAGGAGCAGCAGCACAGCAGGCCATGCACAGGAGCCTCCATGACCAGGCAGCCACGCTGCAAGCGAACAGCATGTGACAAAAGCCCAGCCTACTCCACAGGCTCTGGCTATCTTGTGCTGTCCAGTACAAGGTGGATGCTGGGGTACAGGAGTCCTCATAGCTCAGAATACTGCAGGTATCAATCCCTAGGAAAAGGATGGTCTGGCATTTTCTGTAAGAAATCCATGGCATAAGGACTCCTAGTAGCAGACAGGGGCTTGAAGTGAGACCATTTTACATCAGTGTCACATCACGATTCCCAAACTTGTGACTGCTGCAAGGGCCCCGGTACCAGGGGAGACCACAGTGCACGTTGCGCAAGAGGCAGTGTGGTGGTGGCAGGCCAGGCACGTCAGGAGGCACCTGGAGTGGCACTTTCTGAAGTTCGGTGCACGATTTGCCAGGAACACTAGAGTACCTCTTCCCTGAAGGGTCTAATGGGGTCCCCAGTGACTGTTGAGCCCCATGCCTGCTCTGGAGAGAGTGATTTATGCCTGATGTTTGATTTCCATCCAGAAGGGGGAATATCATCTGGGTATTTACTTATGAGTTGAAAGGTGCAGAGGTGCCCAGAGGATGCCGTTCCCAGAGGAAACCCTGCCAGGGCAGGGGGGGCAGCCAGGCACTGTAAATCACAGTTGTTTTAAGGCATTTGCTTACTGGCACCAAATTATTTACTTTGCCTCTGAAGAAAGCTCTTCACCTTTGTGAGACACAGCCTTCATTGTCTGAGGGCATATCACTTAATGATGAAGAGCAAATAAGCCATAAACCACTAGTCCTGTTGCCAACCAGAGGACAAGTGCTGTGGTTTGGGTCTCGTGCCTCCACCCCCTCACCTGCTGAGCCCTATAACTTTCAGGCTGGACACCCCCTCCAGCCAGGCCAACCCGCTCGGCTTCCTGCTCCGCAGGGTCCCTGCAGAGACAGCATGGGTGAGTGTGGGATGGGATGGGAGGGTACGGCACTGCTGCGTGTGGCTACAGGTCACAGGGCACCTCGGCACTTTGTCTTCTGCAGGGCTCCCTTCTCCCCACACCCCAGCCATCGCAGCGCTAAGTCCATTACATTGTCTGGGCTCACTGTGCCCTGGTCTGGGAATTGGAGTAGGAGTCTGCATGTTCTGCTATTTTCAGGCTGTATCAGTCTAGCCCTGGAGTGCCAGATAGCCCATTTTACAAGCCTCATATTTACCAAACATTCTTTGTAATTTTCAGTTCTCCAAGGAAAGTATTAAATACCCTAGAATAGAAAACAGATTTTTTAGATATTCTTTCTTAAGGAGTGATATTGAACAGGTATTAAGATCTGGAGATTAGATGCTTGAAAGCACACTGCTGTCCCCAGAACACCCAGAAGAGGCTGATCCTCTCCTCTGCATCTCCTTCCTACCCAGACCTTTCATGACCATTCATGGGAGAATGGGCCGGCAGTGGAGGGAGCATTGCTTCTCTGGTGGCCTAAAGAAGAGATGTCTTTAAACATGTCTCTAAACACAAGTGTATCAAGGCACTAAATGTTATATAGGAATTGAGAAACAAATCAGTTGGACTGAAGTGTGTTTAAAAGACCTCTGCTGTAAAACTGTAACCAGTACAAATAATTGGGACAGCTCTGAGCATTCCCAGAAAGGGGTGCTTGCCTCTAGGGTGGCTGCAATTGCACACAGTGGTTCCAGGCCGGCATCATTGATTGTTTTGCTTCTCAGTCATCTCACAGAATGATGCCAAACCCAAGGCAGTGCAATGGATTTTGCTCTGCTCCTTTTTGAACAGTGGAGGGATCACATTGGTAATCTGCCAGGGTGAGCTACATCTGTCATACCATGAACAGATTTCCCCATGGGCAGGTGGGGGATGCCCCACAATGCCCCACTCTCTAGGAATCATTATAAACTTTCTATTACTTCATTTAGATTTAATATTCCAAAAAGTCCGCTGGTTTCCCTAGCTGCTCTGAACAAGAACAAACCGGAGCAGCTGGCTACATATGGAAACTTTGAAGTGGCCATATAACCAAATAGAGGCCATAATTTGCACCAGCCAGGCTGTAACTCCTGAAAGTTTGTGCTGCCCCTCTCAGTCACGCTGCTTTCATGCAGAGCAGAGAAATACACACAGCCCTGCCTGGGACTTGTTCCCACCCAGACATCTGGGTTCTTACTGCCCACAAACCTGGACTGGAGGCAGGTGTAGTCCCAGGTTACACCATGTGAGTGTGCCATGGGAGTGTGATGGGAGCTGGGAGGAAAGGGGATTCCTCCCTCCGTGCTCACCCTGCTTGTTATCTCCAGCCCTGAGACTTGGTCTTTACAGGGATTTCTGATTACAGTCACTTTGGGTTTCGACAAGGTTTTTGCATTTCTTCTGTCTCAGAAACCACCACCAGCAGGTGCCACCACTAATGACTCCTGCCAATGAGTCACTGACAGCTCATCTAAATGAGTGAATTGGGGCTTACAGCTCCAAGAGGGATCTCTACACATAAAGAATTTTATTTTCCCATTTTACTCTGCAAGTAAAGGAGTCAAATGGGATTCATGGCTCTGTAATGGAAGTTATGATCTTTCTTCCTTTTCCAATATCTTCCCATTTCAGCTACCCAGCACCTTTGTCTCCTGGTTTTCACCTGCCTGCTGGCCCTAGCAGCATCTCTTCCTGCCTTTGACATAAAAAACTTGCATCTCCTCAATGGCACGCTGGATGAAATTATGAATGTTCCCCCAGAGTCCTCCCAGCTTGGTAAGTATACGGCTACAATAGGGAGAGGCAAACAAGGTCATGTTCAGTCAAATCCTGCACAGACCGCCTCACCAGCCTAACCACACCCCTGCAACACGGAGCAAGGACTAAATACTGCTCTATGTGTGGGCAATGCCAATGCAATGTAGGCTGTCTTACTGGAACAAGAATCATCTCAGAGTCCTCCTCTGCTTGCTGTCTGTCTCTTCTCCTGTCTGGCATGAAGTTCTTCTTTCCATAAGTGAGTCCAATAGTCCAAAGCACAGAGTTCACAGGATTCCAGGAGAAGGGACAGGTTTGGTCTCATTGGCAGCAAGACCAAGCCAAGGGTGTTGTGGGCCATGGGCTCTTCCTTGGAGAAGCAGAGTTAAAGATGTTAAGGCAAAAAATCACAGTGCGTTTTGAGGACATGGGGAACAGCAGCCACCTCTGGAAATCACAAGGTCGGTGGAGAACTGAATTCAAGAGAGAAGTGAATACAGAGAGGAACTAAGTGAAGTTAATACAAAGTCAGTGTATTACAGTGGCACAGACACAGAGCAATCAGCCAGATGATGGCACAGCATAACCTACAAATACCAGGGTATATTGGAGCAATGAGGAAGCCTCCAAGAAATGCTCCTGGAATAAAACTGGGGGCTGTGGGTGGGACATGACATGACAGAAAGAGCTGGTTCCCTTTCAAGGGAAGAGGAAGAGTTCTTGGCAGAAGAGCTCAAGGTCCAAGTGTTTGATGTTGGTTTCACATCAGCCTTTCACTGCAAAGGTCAGCTGTCAGGAAACTGCCAACACAGGCAGCATCCATGACTGAGGCAAGAGTTTGGGCTTCACCAGGAACTGCAAGTCTGAGTAAAGAAAGGGAGGGTGCTCTGGGCTTCACACTCATATCTCACCCAGACCACTGGTAGAGTGCTCTGAAAACATGAGCAGCATGAATGCAAGATGGGTAAGCAGGGAGGCATGCCAGAGAAGACAGGCTAACATTAAAAAGTCTTGACTTGTGGAGAAGTGCTTCCAAATGGGTGGGAAGTGAAAGCAGAAAGGAGCAGAGGCAGACTGTGGCTTACAAAATGAACATGAGTGAATAGCTTCATATGGCTGTAGTAAAAGTAAATACCATGGTAGGAAAGTCCTCTAGGTGATGTTACATGAGTGTTTCCCACTCCACACAGGCTCAGGCCAACCACCATGTTCACTGGTGGGCTTCAAGACACATTTGGAGAGAGTCAAAAGGAAAGGGTTCAAAAATCTGGCAGGCAGACTGTGTCAGGGAAGGCTGAAGAGCTGAATGGTTTAGCCCCAAAATCAGAAGACCGTGGAGGAGGAAGTGATAGCAATATTAAAGTTTGTCTGCAGGAAGAAGTGTACTCTAGGTGTAGTAAGAGAAGGAATGGGCTTATACACAGTGCAAGAGGCTTAAGTTAAACACTTCATAAGAGAGGGGATAGGAAAGCACCAGCTGAGAGTGAAAGCAGGGAGCAGATATTTGAGGATGTCTGAGACCAGCAGCTGCAGGGTTAGGCATCTGTTTCAGAGAGAGGATAGGAATAGCTTTTGTGATTCCATAAGCCTGTGATTCATTCCTCTGTTTTATAGCCATCAGTGGATACACAGAAGATGTCCTTGTAAAAGAATTGCATTAATTCACTGTAAACTGTCCCCTCTTCCAGCAACACCCTTCAAATTCCCTTCTGACCCAGCTGAGCAGAGCCCCTCTCCCAGCTCCTGATACCTGCACCAGTTTTCCTGTGTCTGCTCTCACATTTCTTCCCCCTCTAATCCCTCTTCTTCCTGAGTCCCTTCCTAACTGCTTCTACTGCACTTTAACAACCGTCTTTCCAGTGTTGCCACCACCATTTGGGGTCTTTCACCCACCCACACAGTGTGCCCAAATCCTTCTCACCAAGGAAGCATCTGCCCCATTCTAACACCATGTAAATTCCCCCAAACAACCAACTGGCTGATACCTGAAATGGTAAAGTCCCTCTGGAATTAGGATCAACAACAGAAAAACAGGAATATCATCAGGAATACCATGCTCTCCCAGCAGGCATTTGACATGTCTGCTCTCAATACTCACCCCTGTCTCCTCTGTTCTTGTTAATTCAGATAATGATGGCAAACATGTTCGACAGGTCAGAGACATTGCCCCCCACCAACCGGCGGGCCACGGTAAGTGTCTTGTCAAGGAGTACCTCTGCTCATAAGGTTTCACCATTGCTGGGCTCATGAAGAGCTCTCAGCCACCTTAGCCCATGTCCTACATGTGCACTGGCTCCTCCCAGGAAAAATGTTGGTTTTCTGATAGGCTGCAGAGGTGCCACAGCTCGTAACCTCGGGGGGACTCTATTACCAGCCATGTCCTGGACTCAGTAGTTGATGAGGATCTTTAGTATGGGGAATTTTCCACCTAAAGATCCAAAACGGAAAGTGATGATTTGTTATTGGCCTTTGGGAAGTGGTGATTGGTTATTTTCCTATTTTTACTGCACAGTTGATGAGAAGACTGGGTAAGACAGGGACTCACTGCATTACTGAACTGACTGAGTCAACGTTAGCCCATAGGACCACAAGATAGGTCCTATCTGGGTAGGAATAACCAGTAGCAGAGGTACTGGGAGCAGAAGTACCCAGAAGTGGGTAGGTGCATTCAGGTGTTTGTTGTATAAGGTGCTGACACTCTGGAGCATGGAAAGGCCATAATCAAATCAAACAAGTCAGGAAGTCTCTAAAGAGCTACTCGGGTAAGCCCAGAGAAAACTGATGGATTTGCCCTATTGAGATCACAAGGGATGTGATCCTTGTGAAGGGAAGGGATCTAATTATTAGCAATATGGATGTCTTGATCACACTCTCTCCAGGGTTTCTGAGATTACTATAAAGCTCTAAAGCCTTCACGCTGTAACAGCAAATGGCTTTATAACGCGGATTTGCATTTGTCTGTGTGGTGATATATCACCTGCATGCTACAGGCAAATCACCACAGCACTGCAAGACTGAATTCAACCTGGGCTAGGGTGCATTGTGTGCTGGCTGAAAGCAATATCTGGTTTGGTCTCACCAGGCCAAGATATTTTGGCAGTGTGTCCCCATCAGTTTGAATCCTGTCTTGGGAAGATATGAAGCCCAACTCTTACACTGATCATTTCAAGATTTTGATTTAGTCCTGCGAGCACACGGCAGGAATACAGCCCAAGAATGTGTGTGCAATAGGATATAGGCACAAAAGAAATATCATGTGCTTTCAGTATCTCATTTTGTGGGATTTAATAACCATCTCTGTTTCCTGCCCCAGGCTGGCCCAAGGACTGCAGCGAGATCCCTGCTGGCAGCCGCAGTGGTGTCTACATCATCCAGCCGAAAGGGCTCCACCACCTCGTGGTGTACTGTGAAATGAATGTGACAAACGGGGGCTGGACAGTCATCCAGAGGAACCAGAAAGACACACCAGTCACCTGGGCCGAGTCCTGGAGCACCTACAAGTATGGCTTTGGGAATGTGCGCAGCGAGTACTGGCTGGGCACTGAGTACATCCATCAGATCTCCAAGCAGAAGGTCTACCAGGTCAGGTTTGTTGTCCAGGACTCCACAGACAACATCAATTTCGCAGACTACAACCTCTTCAGTGTGGAAGATGAGTCCCACGGCTACCGGCTGAGGTTGGGCTCCTACACAGGGACGGCGGGGGATGCCATGACCTCAGACAATCCCAACACCATGCATGACAACATGAAGTTCTCCACAAAGGATCGGGATCAGGACACTTACAGTAAGAACTGTGCCTACAGCTATGAGGGTGGGTGGTGGTATTCAGCATGTTATTCTGTACGGCTGAATTTCAAGGGCGGCATGACATGGGGCAGTATGTGTAAAGGGAACTGCAAATCCTCCCTTATCCTCATCAAACCAGCTCTGTATTGTTAGTGCTTCTTCCCCCCCCGTCCATGCTGGACACTCTGCGAAGGCTCTGCATGGCCAAAGAGCTTGAGCCCTTCTGGAGCCCAAGGGTAGTAGGGTTTTAGTGAAATTCCACTTTCCAATTCCCCGCTCTGAGTGCAGGCTCTCCCTCTACTCAGCTCTTTTCCCCTATGCTTGCCAATGATTCCTTGTTATTATGTTCATAATCAAGAATAAAAAAATCACTTGTGAAATTTGTGGATTCCACATGTACCTTCCCTGCGGGACTAAGACACTCAGCCCTGGAGTGACTTTTCATCAGAGTTTCTTAGCTGCCACCAGAACTTACAGCAAGCAAAAAAGCTACATGCCACAGATTTCCATATACTCTGTGCCTCTCTGCAGTGTCTGGTAAAGCATCCCAATAAATTTGCTTCTTTGAGATCATTCTCCTTTAATTAACGTTTGTTCTGTATCTCTGATGCACTCCCACTGAGACCCAAGAAATCCCATGTCAGGTGCTAGGACTGGAGTCTTGGGGCTTATGGAGAGAAAAAGCCTTGAGTGGTTCTCACAGGAACGGATGTAAGAAAATTAAATCTAGTTACACTGAGATAAAGGACCTGTGATCTGCACAGGAGGGTTCAGAAGGGACCTGTCATGTAGGAGAACTCTTCCCACATCATCACCACGTTCACAGTCCAGGGTCAAAAGCTGTGGCAATGTCCTGGTGTCAAGGTCCCACCACTGCTGGGGGGCTGCATCTATCAGGATTTGTCGCTACCTGTTTGTCTGCAGTCATGCTTTGATCCTTCAGAAACATGATTTCAAAGTCATCTGTAGATCTGTCTGTTGTGACTAAGAAACAGAGAACTTAAATGGAAGCAAAAGAGAAGTAGGTTGCATGTTAGGAATCACTTGAATTAGGAGACACTCTAATGAGGGAAGAGCTCATTACAGGAATGGGCTCACCATACCCAGGTTTCTGCCAGGAAAGATGCAGACAGAGCTTGATGCTGTAAGGCTGCAGGACAAGGCCTCTACAGCTCCTCCATCCCACAATACTGTGGCACTGCCAGGACAGACTGTTTGAGAAGCACTTTCACCTTCACAAACCATTTCTGGCTTTGTCTTGGTGCAGCACAGGAACAGCAGTGAGTTCCACTTCCAGGACCAACAGCTAAGGGAAAACCCAGCCCTCACCTGCCAGCTGCAGAGCCTAGTGCCCACTGGGAGCCGTCCAGGAAGGTCTGAGAAATTAGAAAATACTGAAAGAAGTGAGCAGTGGAGGATCTCCAAGCCAGAATGTACCTTACACTGCCCCAGAGAACTGCCCTCAGCACTGCAGAGCACAGTGGGCACCTGCACCTAGGGATGTCTGAGGAAAAAAAGAGCTCAGGGCTACTTCTATTGAAAGCAGCTCTCGGGTGAGGCAGGCTGCACTCGCTCTCCTGAGAGCCTCCAGCATCAAGCACTGAGCCCCCCCAAACCAGAGCACAGAGGACTGGTAGGACCTCAGAGTACAGCCCATGCCAGAGTCTCCTGCTGTGGCTGGAGTCCCCACTTGGCCTTGGAAGGGTGTCCTGTAAGGGACTCTGCAGTGTCAGATGGCCCTGTCCAGAGATAGGAGCATCTCCAGCCTTGGTGGTGAATTTGGCACCCCAAATTCAATGAGACATAGCCCTCTGCAGCCTGGTCTGGTTTGGGGATCATCTCTGCCATGCAGAGGTTGGACTAGAAATCCCAGAAGTGGGATTTCAACACTAGTTATCCTCTAAGACAGAGAGAGACATTCACCTTGAGCAAAGACCACGCCTGCCTTGCAATGGGCACCACAGCATGAGGAGGGGGGGCACAAGGCAACTCCATGAGGGACTTCACATTGGCTGGAAGAGAGGCTCTGCTGCACCAGGGGCACGAGATGGTAGCAGCAGGTGGAGGATGGCTGTCAGGAAGGTGCCCCCACCCCACTCACCCCACCCCTGGTGCCCCCAGAGTGGATTTGGCTTCCAAAGCCAGCAGGCTCGATGACATCAGGTGGCACTGGGCAGACTGTGAAATGACACTGCTGCTGCTCCTGGGCCTCTGGGGTTTCAAAGCGACAGGCAAAATTGGAGTTGCATTTGCACTGCCAGACTAAGGAGCAAACAATTCTCATCCAGCAGTGCTGTCTTCTGCTAGGGCTCTCCAAAGGCACTGGAGAGACACAGGCCAGGAGATGCAGGAGAGCATCCTAAAATATCCTCACAGTACAACAGGGCTGGCACCCACCAGTCCAGGAGGATGGGCTCAGTGAGTGGGTGTCTCTGCATTGCCGTCTTGTCCCTCCACCACAGCACGTCCCAGTGTACAGACAGGTTCTCATCTCTCCTACAGCAGCGCCAGATCCACACAGCTCCTTATTCCAAGCTACCCATCCAAATGCTTCCTAAATCCTCCTGGGCTCTTGGCCACCCAACAGCAGTGACTTCCAGCCCCCAGCAGCTCCCTGGTAGCTTCCCTTCACTCAGCTGCAGCAGCCGGTGTTTGTTTGAGGTGAAACCTGAAGTCAAGCAGTGGACATTAAGTGCTGTCTCCCACCAGATATTTGCTCCATGGAAATGTCCTGGCCAGGACAGAGCAGCCCCCGCCCCAGCAGCAGTGCATGGCTCTTCCTGCAGCTTAGGTTTTTCACCAAGGTAAAACTTCCCCGGGAAGGAATCCCCACCTCCCATGAGCTCCTGGCTTGCTACTTTTCCCCAGCTTCTCCACCACATCTTTCATTTTTAAGAGTAAGAACAGGGCAAAGATACAAGGAGAGTTTCCAGCACAGAGATGTCCTGAAGCAGAGCTGATAGTCCTCAGGCAGGTTTCTGCTCCCTGAATTTTTCTTTTAGGTCTCTGAATCCCTGCAAACATTTAGAGACCACAACACCCTGCAGCAAGCAGTTCCCCACCACAAGTGGGGCAGTGCTCCCACCTCTCCCTTCCCGAAGGGCCGAAGGGGACCTGCACAGAGCCAGCAGTGACAGGGTGCCTCATTGCTCTCTCTTTCCTCTCTCCTGAGCCGATGGGTACAGCGGTGCCAGATGTCCACAGGATGCACAAGTGCAGTGCCGTGAAGTACAGGATGAAGCCAATGCAGTGACAAGCAGGATGCACACAGCGTGGTGCAGTACAGGGCACACACAGTGCAGTGCAGGATCCACATAGTGTGGTGCAGTGCAGGATACATGCATGGAGGTGCAGGATGCACACAGTGAGGTGCAGTGCAGGATGCACGTAGCAGGGTGCAGGATGCACAGTGTGGAGTGCAGTACACAGGATGCACAAAGCGGGGTGCAATGCAGGATGCACACAGCGGAGGGCAGTGCAGGATGCACACAGCAGGGTGCGGGATGCACACAGCGGGGTGCAGTACCGGTTCACCCCCTAGCCGGGGGCGGCGCGGTGCACAACCGGAGCGCCTTGTGCTCAACTGCGGCTCCTTTAAGACCGGCGGGGGCGGGGTGGGCGGTGCGCGGCGGGGGCGGGCGCCGGGCGCGCGCGGCTCCCGGCGGTGGCGGGGGGTCTCGGCCCGTGCCCGTCAGTGCCCCGGCCCATGTCCCGGCCCCCGGCGCCGCCCGGCTCCCCGCGCCGCTTCGGGGCGCTCAGCACCGCGCAGCTCCGCGCCCTGCTGCAGGACGAGCCCCGGCTGCAGCGCGCCGCCCGCCTCAGCAGGAAGGTACGGCCGGGGAGGGAGCCCGGGGGGCCGTGTCCCGCAGCCGGCGGAGCGGAACCGTGCAGCACTCGCCACCAGCGGGGCCTTCCCGGTGCGCGGGATGGAGCCGCCCGCAGCCCGGGCACCGGGCGCTGCGTGGCCGTGCCCCGCGGGGCCGGGCATCACCCGCCGGTCCCTGGCAACGCTGCTCGTTGGTCCTCCCCGGAGGCTCTGGAGGAGCAGCAAAACCCACCGGCTGGGTTGGGGTGACCGCGGGGAAACCTTAGCTTGGGCGTCCCGGCCGGCAGCTACCCCGGGGCTCCTGGTGCTGCTCGGCGTTTCAGCAGCCATCGCCTGCCAGGCAGCCGAGGGCCGCCAAAGCCCTGAGCAGGGCCACAGCCGCTGCCCCTGCTGCTCTCGCTGCCCCGAGATTTGGGGGAGGCTGGGAGGCCCTGGCTCCTTGCCGTGCCCTCCACATCTGGCTTTGTTCTCTGCAGCTGGGATGAGCCCCGAGTGCTCCTCCCTGGCTTCAGCGGTTCCTGGCGCTCCTCTGTGGGAACACATTCGGGTTATTTTGAAAGCATTCTCAGCCTGATTTCAGCATCTTTGCCCTGGGCCTCTCAAAGCGCAGCCCGGCACCACGCTCTACTCCCCTCTCAGCGTGGGCGGGAGATGTGTGTGCAGCGAGAGAGGATGCGTGTCTCTCCCCTGACATCCTTGTGAGCTAACGAATCCTTTCCCCTGCAAAGGGGGCTGGGTAGGCAGCTGTGAGGTTTCCCACATTCAGGGTAAGCTGCCCTGTGCCGTGGGTAGCCCAGGTCCAGCCGTTGCATCCCTCCCGGGACACGCCCCCTTTCCAGGCAGAGCAGAGGGATGGGGACAGTGCAGGAGGAGAGGGTTTGCCCCTGGGTGGAGACGGACCCCCCCAGCAGGCTGCCAGCTCTGACTGGTTCTGCCCATTTCTCCCAGTGCTGACACACCCGCCCTGTTCCCACAGTTTCAGAGTCTGCAGCTGGACCGGGAGATGTGTTTGGCTTCAAACTGCACCCTGGCCAGGGTGAACCTGTCCCTGCGCCCACGGCTGGAGGATGGGAAGGCTTCCCTAGCCATCAAATATCAGGAGCTGCGGGAGATACGGGAGGCATGTTGGGACAAGCAGCAGCGCCTGGGTGAGTGGGGCGCAGCCGATGGGACGGCCAGAGCCTGGCACAGCCAGAGCAACCTGCGTTAATACGAGGGTCCAGGTGGGCTCAGTGCCCTTGAACCTGCCCTGGGGAAATGGCCCAGCCATGATCAGGAGCAGTGGGGGATGATGCTGCCTGCAACACTGCCATCCCAACCGATGCCACAGTGGGATGCAGGCCTCGATGTGCAGGTGGCTCCAGGGATGTGTTTGGGGGTGTTTCAGTTCAGAGGAGGGGGGAGCTGATGCTGGGGGATGGGAAAGACCTCAGCCCCAGCAGTGGGAGCGTCCAGGGGGAGGTTTGTTGGCAGCCCTGTCCCTTCCTGACACAGAGGCGTACCTGGAGAATTGGAGCCTGCAGAGCGCCCTGGGCCAGCTCCAAGCCAAGCTCAGTGCCTCCGAGGCAGAGTCAGAGGTGAGTCAGGTGAGACCCCTGTGCTGCTGCCCCTTCCTCACCTGGGCCCCGGACTGGGCCCCAGACTCCTCTCTGTGCCCTCCCATGTGCCAGGCCCTGGAGAAGAGGCTGGGGAGGCTCAGCCATCTGGGCTCCCTCCATGGTCCCACGGCTCTCTTGGCTTGATGCTGTCCCACTGCCCATCCCATAGGCACAGATAGAGCAGTTCCTGGCTCAGGATCTGCCCCTCGATTCCTTCCTGGAGTCCTTCTGCCAGAGCCGCACACGCTCCCACATCTGCCGAATGCAGCTGGAGAAACTGCAGGAGCTGCTGCAGAAGGACCAGGTGGGCAGGGACCCTGTGGGCCCCGCAGGGCACCCAGGTGCCTTGGCCAGCCCAGCACCAGCCCGCGTTGCCCCGTTGCGGAGCGGAGTAGCCCCCAAAGCCTTCAATCTCTCCTCTGGCTTTGTGCCTGCCTTTCTCATCCCCTCGGAGGCTGTTGTGCCCTTTGTCATGCCAGCTGCGCCTCCCAGACACCATCTTCCAGCCCTGGGACACCAGCCAGCATCTCCCTGCTCTGAAATCCCCAGCCTGGACTCACCCCTGCACCTCATCAGACACAGCCCCCTGGTCAGCCCCCAGCCCCTCTGCAGGCAGCAGTGGCCGCGACACCGGAAGCAGGAGCCTCCACACGGGTAGCAGGGCAGGGACGGGGGATGGCCCTGCTCCTGGCCCTGTGCCTCCACGGGGGCTGCGCAGCAACACCCTGGCCGGGGAGCATGTGGGGGTGGGTGCGTGGTGTAGGCATAGCTCCAAGGGGCTGTGGTGTCTGTTGGGCAGGCACAGGGGTGGGTGCTCACAAGGGGATAGATGTGCTTGGCTGGGGGTGGGATGGGGCGGGTGCCGTGGCAGGGCAGTGGGTCCTGCACATGGGGAGCTGCCAGCGTGGGGGAGGTCTCTGCATCCACAGCAAGAGGAGCAGTGACAGGAGGTGGGGGCAGGTGGTTTGTAGGGATGTCAGTGGGCTCAGTCAGGTGGGAGATAGCAGGAGAGAGGGCCCAGGAACACTGGGTGCCACGTGCTTTCTAAATAAAGGCTCTTTTCCACGCTCTGTGTTACCCCTTGGCTCTGAACAGAGGGATGGCACAGGCAGGAAGGAAGTGGTTGTGGGGGGCACACTTGCCAGGTTTGGAGGTGACTGGCAGTCAAGGAGGGTCCTCCAGCTTGGGGAGCTCCCAGGCATTGCACCTGCACTTTGCTCAGCCCAACAACACCCTGGGGAAGGTGAGAGCCCCCACAAGGGGGGCAGAGAGACCAGTAAGTGTGAGTTTCCCCCCACACAGGTGCCAGGGACCATCTCCCAGCAGTTTGGCCCTTCACATGGTGAATACTTCTGGTAACCAGAGATGCCTTGTGCCAGCAGCTGAGCCCTTGCCCCCATGAAGGGTTCTACCCCACAGCCAGCTGGGCTCGCTCATGGCTCTACAGCAGCTGGTCTCATCAGCCTGTGTGCAGCCCTGCAGTGTTTTTAGTACCCATTCCCCATCCACCCTCTTGCACTAGCCCTGACTTCAGCCAACACTGGAAAAGGCAGCAGGAGGCCTGAGCTCACCGTGTTTCATTCTGGGCTCCTCTATTGCTTTCCTTAATTTCACGCAACAGATGGTGAGACATGGGGGATAGCCCTGTTCCTCCAGCTGCAGCCCCTGGGGTACTTGTTCCCTGCTCTGGGTGTCTCTTGTGCTGTTTGGGGTACTTGTTCCCTGCTCTGGGGTGTCTCTTGTGCTGTTTCTAGCTTTTGATTTGGTTTCAGGCTTTTCTCATGCTTTCAGCCCGTCTGGTTCTAGCGTTTTTTTCTTCTTTCCCAGCTGCCTGCCCACCCTGCAGCTTGGCACTGTTACGTAGACTGCTTACAAATCATGCAAAGCAGCAAGGGGCCCTGGCTCTGGCTACAAAGCATGCCAAAATATGGACCATTGGCTTGCAGTGTCTGATCACCCCCTCCACCACTGGGGGTACCCCACCCTTACTCCAGACTCCAGCCCTCACTTGTGGGACTGGTGCCACTCATCCAGTATAACCAGTTAAAAGTTTTAAGACTAGGGTAAATCAGGGACCAGCTGCCGTGGCTTTATTGGCAGGCAAGGAGTTGGTAGTCACTGGAATATTTGGGATTTCACAGAGCACCTCCTGCTTTCCTGGGTTCCACCAGGCTCAGTTTGGGCTCAGCCTGTCAACAAAAGGTGCCAGGACACACCTGATTGCCACAGTCAAGCTCTGTGGCTTGCCACATGCCAGGAGGAAGGACAGTAATAGGCTGGCAGCCATGGCATGAGAGCTTGGTTGGGTTCCCGTACCAACCCCACAGGGCTAACCTAACCAGGGGAATAAAGGGACCAAGCAGGAGCACTTAGGAGGCCAGTTGGTCCGTGTGGGACCATCTGTGCTGTGTCTGGAAGGGGGGCTGCAATGCACAGGCAGCCCAGTCCTACCCAGTGTCCTGGGGTCCCCCGGACAGTTGCCCAGGCTACCCCGAGGGCTGCATTGGATGCTGTGTGAGATGACCAGAGCTGTGGGTGCAGCATGGGGTCGTGGGCTCAAGTGATGTGTGTGTGTCAAGCTATGAGGGCTCTGAGCACACACAAGCAAGGGGTGGTGGTGGGTAAGCACAAGGCTTCTCCCTGGGGATCTGGATGCCCACCTGGGAGAGGAAGGCCACCTTAGCACTTGGCTCAGGAGGAAAGGACCCCAAGGTGATGGCATGAAGATATGGTGCACACTGGAGCCCAGAGCCAGGCACCTGTATGGGCTGAATGCCAGACAAAGGCAATGCTGACAAGTTGTGTCACTGCCTTGCAAGATGGGACTGGGTGCAGCACTGGGGCTGGCACTAGCACACACATGACCATGTACGAGGAGCCAAGCTGCCTGAAAATGAGTCAGGGACAACCAGTGGGTCTCCCCAGCCAGTGCCTCCCTTGCATGGCTCCCCAGGGCTGGCCAGTCCCAGGCAATGCTGCATGGGTCTGTCACCAGCTCCAGGACAAACTTCCCTGGCCCCAAACAGGTACTGAGTCACCTTACGGTAAGGGCAAATGTTGGCCCCATGAGTGTGAACCCTCAAGGTGAGCAGCTGCCTCTCTCCAGCCCAGAGAGGGTGAGCGTGTCCCACCAGAGCTGACAGCACTAAAAGTAATGGTCCAAAGAACAAAATGAGCTGGGCTGCTGTGGCCCTGGCTGGCTTTCTGTCCTATAGGAGCCCTGCAGCACCCCCAGGCACCTGCCCAGCTTGGGTAGCAGTGGACAGGCCCTGGCAGCACCGTGGTCCTGCTGGGCTGCCCATCACCCCACTTCAGCCAAGGTCCTTTAACCAGCAGGAAGCTGCCAAGCAAGGCAAGCCCCTGCCCTAGGGAGGTTCCTCCAACCCTGGGGTTGGTCCTGTCCAGTTTGGAGCATGTACTGCTGCAGGTGAGTGGCTGGACGCCTCAGTTGCAGTGGCCCCAGTGGCAAGTGTACGTGCAGTGGTAGTGCACCCTACACCTCTGGGGAATGGGTGTGGCAGCAGTGGGTGTCTGCCTCTTTGCTCCCAGAGTGCACCGTCAGCACCTCACCATACCTGCAGCTCCAGCTCCTTCTGCAGGCACGAAGTCCTGCACTGGGCACAAGATGGGGACATTGGTAACAGGCAGAAGCTGGCAGCAGCACAGGGTGATCCCTCTGTACCCCTCCTTGCCTGCACAGTGGTTGTCCCTGCCTGCACCAAGTGCTGCCTGCCCCGCAGGGCCGTGTCAAGGGGGGTCAACATGCCCCCATTCACCCCGGGGAGGAGGAGGAAGCGTTGCCACCAGGTGTGCACCTGCATTCATTTCTATACTGGGCCAGGCAACAGCCTGGGGCCAGCTCAGCCCCTCTGCCAGCTGGTGTGCAGCCAAACCCAGGAGGGGCAGGCAGGGAGCTGGCCCTGCCAGTTCTGTGGCCTCCTCAGTCCCCCAGGCCTAGCTTTTCAGAAGCCAGGCTGGGCAAGCAGCAGCCCCCAGCCCAGGAGGGTCAGGACACCGGGGAGAAGGGGTGCCCCCAGCACGGGCAGCCTCCAGGAGACCCTTTGAGCCGCAACCCCAGGTTGGTGGGGGATGCAAAACCCCGGGCTGGGGCCAGCCAGTGAGGGGTGGTGCCAGGCTGCCCCAGCTGGGCCCCCCTGTGCAGCAGGCACTGCACAGGCAACAGGGCTGTGAACAGGAAACTCTATTAACAGTTAACTCTATTAACAGAGGAGTTGCCGCAGGGGATGCTGTTGAAGGGAGGGGGAGCTGCCCCGTCATCCACGGGTGCTGCCAACCATGTGGCCCTTCCTTGGGGCGTAGAGCCACTGCCAGCCCAGCAGCAGCAGGACTGGGGTGCAGAGCTCTGCCCATGGATCCCAGGGCAGGTGAGGGCTGGGCCTGTCCCAGACCAGCCACTTCGGGGGGGAACATGATGGCCACCCCTCCAGTGCTGCTCAGGACCCTGCTCACCCAGCCTGCAGCTCCTTGCCTCTGCCCCTCATGCCCCCAGCCCAGCTGGCATCCCCAAAGACCTTCCAGGAGCCAGGCTTAACCCCTTCCTTCCCAAAGAGCAGCCCAGCTTCTCCAGATGGAGGGAAGAGGCCCCAATGAGGCACCAGGACCCCATGCCTGCAGGCTGCACCACCCAGCAGCTGAGGTGAGCAGCTCAGCAGCCCAAACCTGCAGTTATGAGAACATCAGCCCACGAGAATGGGCTGGGATAATAGGACTGGGGAATGGGGTCTGCACTGAGCTTGCAAGGCTTCAGGACTGGGGCTGTCAGGCTTCATCCAGGCTTGTCTCAGCTTGCCTGGAGCTTTTGTTTGATTTACTTAGTTTGTAACAGCATCTAATTACCAAGTGGCCATTAACTACTTCATTTTAGTTTTGCTTCCCTTTCACAGTGACATAGTGTGATGTCTGTTGTTAGTAATTCAAGGGTGGGAATGAGTAACAAGAATAACACAGAATAAACCCTGGGGTGAAGGTGCAGGGTAGAGCAGTACAGACCTGGAAGGGGTGGGCGTAGGGTGATAGCTGAGGCCCCACCAGCAACTCACCCTTGGGCAGTTCCTTTCAGTGACACAAACCTAAGAGCTGGCAAAAATCGATGTCAGGGGTAAGAGAGCAAAGAATCAGCATCCAGCATGCATACAACACATCAACCTACTAAAGGCAGACATAACATGGAGCTGCAGAGCAATGAAGAGAGGGGTAGGATGTGCTAGAAAACATGTAAAAGTGGCCCCAGTGGACCTGAGAGTGAGGAGGAAGAAATCCCCACTGTGAACATCCCACTCCTCCCAGCAAAGGCCTCAGGATGCCGACAACTCATGGTGACCTCCTCCCCAGCTGCAACTGCCATCCCCACCACCCCGAAGGGCACAGGCCAGGAAGGGGCTGTATAACAGCTTCGGCTGCATAGACCTGGGAGTGGAAGCTGTTACCTGCTGTGACCCCTACCCACAGCTGCCTTGCCCCCAGTTGCAGGAAGATGGGCTCTATCTCTCACAGAAACAACCCTCTGTGGCTCAGTACCCCCAGGGATCCGTCCTTGTTGTCTCTGAGGTGTGAAGACAGCCAAGGCCGCAAGCAGTTGCAGAGCTTCACCCTCTGCTGCATGGCTCAGATCCAGCTGCCAGAGGAAGGTGCTGGAGCAGCGTACAAGCCTGCCCCCTTGCAGCAAGTGTGAGGGAAAGCAAAGTCCTCATGGCTCTCACTGATCTGCCCGGCGCTTCTCCCTCTCTGAAGACAGCTCTAACCCTCTCCAATTGCTCAGCATCCCACTGATGGGAGCACTGAATAGTCACCTCTCCACAACAGTACTGCTCAGCCACTGCCACAGGAGAGGTAGAACATGGAGTTTAAATACAAAGTAGGTCTCTGTGCAGCAACGCTCACTCATCCTATCAGCCCTATTTGTGCCCTGTTTCCTCTCCTTTTCCACTCTGACCTTCCGATCCCAGTGGGCTTGTACAGCTGACACCACTGCTGTCACGGTTAGGCCCTGCTGTACATCTCCTAACAGTTGTGCCACAGGCGCCCCACAAGGACTGTGCTCACCTGGCTAAAGGAAAGCCGCAAGAAATCCAGTTGTTCCTGGCACCTCTCCATCAGGGAAACTAGGGAAAGACTGCGAAAGAATGCAATGACAGTATTAACACAAGACGAAAAAGCAATAGAAACCTGGTGTCCTGGGAGGTGGCAGTCAGTCTGTGCATTTGGACTAGCTCCAGCCACTTTGTGCCCGAGCTCCTGAAATCCTTCCTGGAGCAGAGGAGCATTCAGGCCCGACCAGAGCAAAGGTGACACTGGGGAGAAGTATACATTGTACCACCACAAAAGTGACAGATTGGATGCCCCAAAGCATCCCTCCATACCCTGCATGCCATGCTTCCCCTCCTCTGACCAAACTCAGCAGCAAAACTAAATGCTGCCTGCAGGATGTGAGTGCAGAGAGCCCAGTGAGCACATAGGGTACGTCACAAGTGCACAGCAACCACCACGTGCCAGAGGCAGCACAGAATGCGTCTCCAGCAGGCAGGAGTGAAGTCCACGGTGGCCCAGGGAGGCCATCCTACCTGCTCCCCACTGACTGCAGGCAGCATGCCCACCCTTCCCAGCACAGCCTCAGGGAAACAGGACCCCCCTCCCCACTATGTGAAACACCAGCCTGTCCCCTACCCTCCATTTTCCAGTAAGTACAAAGAATATTTACCACCCAAGCCCACCAAAAGAAAGATGTGTAATTTCATCACCAGTTTATGGCTGGATATCTTTAATGTTCAAGATGCATCATGGAGACCTGAGGAACAACGGGAAGAACCAGTAATATGAACTGCCCAAACCACGCACTGAAAGGCACATGGATTAGCTCAGTTTTGGTTCCTGGGTACTTCATCCCCAAATTTCAGACACAAGCACCAGACACAGAGCAGGAGAGTCAGCCCAGCCAGCTTACTGGAGCAGCTCTTCCCTGTCCCAGTGTTAGGAGCGATGCAGGCAACACACCAGCTAGCCTGTTCCTCCTGCTCCATGCTGCACCACACCAGACCCTCTCTCTGCCAGGAAGCTGGCTCAGGGCTGGGTACGGAGCCTGCCTGTGGGAACAGCCCACAGCCCCAAGCCTCAGCACTACATATATTTAAGAAAGATCAACCCAGAGGACACTTCATGTTTGGCAGGGCTGCCTTAAAAACCTGCAAGCCACGACACCAGGAACTAGACAAGTGCTCCCTAGTACCTACCACTTCCCATGGACATTCCTAGCTTTTCCAGCCTGGAAGAGAACGTTTCCTGCCAAACTCTGCCACAGAAGCCACCTCTGGTCTTTCAAGTGACTTGGTTTATAGCATGAAAATGCATCAGCATGTGACACAGAGCCACAACTCTGGAGACTTCCACTCTGTAACCAATGCCCTTGAATGCCAGGCTCCTGCTCTTCACATGCTGACATTTCAGCACTGTAATCCCACACAGAGGGAGGGACGGACTGACAATCAGAGAGGATCCTGGAAAGCCCTCTCTCTCTGCCCCTGGGTTGAATGTGCTCCAAACACGCAGCAGTCTCCTGAGTCTGCAGCTGGAAGTGGTATAATGCTTTCCAGAAAAGGCAGAAACCTATATACAGCATATACCTTGTACCAGTAGACATTACACTCCCTGTCATGCTACTGCCTCAGGCTCAGTTCAGTAACACAGAACTCCACAGCTGGAAAACACAGGACATTTGCTTTTAACATTTTTGTGTGGGGAGAAAACATAACTCAGGCTCACTGCAGTGAGAGACGAGGGCTTGGCTCCTGCACAGACTGCTGCCAGCCAGGCCCAGCAAATCCAGTGCAAAGTAATGCAGATGAAATCTTTGGCACATTCAGAGTTCAATACCATGAAGCTTTGCTCACTCCATGTAGTACCAGCATAGCACAGGTGAAACCTTCACCCAAAGAAAGACAGAAGCTCTGAGATACAATCTTTAGTTCTTAAAACACTTCAATACTTAAATAGGCAAATAGGCTTATGTGCAAATGATGCTTAGATACATGTAAAACACAAGTAATGCCACTCAATGCTCAGAAGCATACTACTTCTAGCCACGAAGGCTTGCGCGGGATGGTCTTGTGCAAAGTTCCTGACAAGCTCTAGACAGGATAGGCTGTTCTGAACACAGAAGTGTTTTGGGCAGCACCTCCAGGCGATGTCACACGCTGACCAGGACACGACCTGCCACAGGCCTAGGTTTCATTCCTCCAGGCTGCTGAAGCCAAGACTTCCGTATTCGCCACACAGCAAGGCAAGCCCTGAACAGGGACAGACAAGGGCAATGATGCAATTTGTAGACCAACACTCCTAAAATTCCCCAAAGATGTAGTAGCAACAGGTGCGACAGCACAGAGGTGGTAGGTCTCGGATTAACAGAAAACCACAAAAAGCCATAACTCAGCACCGGTGAGAACACTCCCCACGAACACACACAGCACACAAACACTACTGACAGCCATTTAATCTCTGCTGCAGCTTAGAACAGGCACCTGGTTCCCACCAAGGTCAAACAGCAGTGCCAATGGAAGGGACATGTCACAGTCCACAAAGCAGAGTCCATGAACCGCATTTACCTGTCAGGCACTGTGTCTGCAGGTCATATCGGCAGAGGGGGCACATCGCAGCCTGTGGAGCAGAGCCCACATGTGGTATCCAGTGGTCACACACTGTCTGCAGGTCACACTTGTGGAGGTCACGTCACAGCCACATACTGTGCCTGCCAGTTGCGCTCTGTGTCTGAAGGTCACACCGGCAGAGGGGTCAGGTCACAGCCCACGGAGCAGAGCCTGCATACGGAGCCTGCTGGTTGTGCACCATCTCTGAAGGTCACACTGGCAGAAGGGACATGTCTCAGCCCGAGCAGCAGAGCCCACACATGGTGCCTGCTGGTCATGTACCGTGCCTGAAGGTCACACCGGCAGAGGGGAAATATCACAGCCTGAGGAGCAGACCCTGCACACGGTGCCTGCCAACTGTGTGGGTGCAGGGTCCCAGCCAGCTGCCATGCCCACTGGTGACGCTCTGTCCTGCCACCGCAGTGGAGCTGGGTGGGTGCCCCAGTGGCTGCCCCTCGCTGTCACTTGAGGCCGTAGAGGATAGCAAAACCCAAGAAGAAGACGAGCCCAACCGAGAGGTCAGAGAGGAGCCGGAAGCGTCCCTGGGCCGCGGCCTCCTCCCGGCGGAGGCGCAGCTGCTCCCGCCGTGCCCGCAGCACCCGCTCCCGCTCCAGCTGCTCCCCGTAGTGCGCCCGATAGAAGGCGTCGAAGTCGAAGGGCGGCGGGACGGGCCCGCGGCGGGCGGCGGTGGGGGCCCGGGGCGGCGGCGGGGCGGGGGCGGGCGGGCGGCCCGAGGGCTGGGGGGCGCCGCGCAGGTCCTCGGGGCTGAGGAGGCCGCGGTCGTACTTGCGGCGCAGGGCGGCGCTGCCCAACACTCGGTAGGCCTCGCTAACGGCGGCGAAGCGGGCGGCGGCGGCGGCACTGCCGGCGTTGCGGTCGGGGTGGTAGCGGAACGACTGCTCGTAGTACGCTGTCTTGATCTGCGCCGCCGTCGCCGTGGCCGGGACCCCCAGCACCTCATACAGGTCGCGGCGCGGCCGCGGAGCTCCGCCGCCGACCGTCTGCCCGGAGCGGGACGGCGCCAGGGCGCGGCCGGGCCGCGGGGCCCGCGGGGCTGCGGGCAGGAGGCGCCGCAGGCGGCCGAACGCTGCCGGCTCCATCGGGCCGCGCCGCCTCAGCGCCCGCCGGCCGCCATCTTGGACGCGACGGGGCCTTTCGCGCGCCGCTCAGGGTAATGACGTCACGCGGCGGCATGGCGGGCAGCGGGCGCCGGCCCGAGCATCGCGGGCCGCCCGAGCTGGTGAGCGGCGGGGCGGGCGGGCGGGAGGGAGGACCGGGTCGCTCCGCTCCGCTCCCGGGGGTCCTGGGCCTCACCGCCTCCGCCTCTCTCTCGTTGCAGTTCTACGATGAGGCCGAGGCGCGGAAATACACGCAGAAGTACGGCGGAGCGATCGCTCTGCGGCTGCCGGGCCGCGCGGGCAGGGAGGGGTCCTGTCGTGAGGCGGTGGCGGGAGGGGACGGTGTCTCGTCGTGGGGCGGACAGCGGGGGAACCTGCCAGGGGTGGGGGCTCCTGCCGTGAGGCCTGCAGGGGACAACCCCGCCGTGTGGCAGCGGCGGAGTCCCATTGTGAGGCCGGGGGCTGGGTTTACCCCGCCATGTGGCGGCGGCGGCGGGGGGTGAAATCCTACCGTGAGGCGGTGGCAGGGGGCGTCGCGCCGCGGGGTTGCCGCCTGCTGCCCATGCCCTGGCCGTGCCTTGCAGCTCCCGGGTGGTGCAGATCCAGTCGCAGATGTCGGAGCGGGCTGTGGAGCTGCTGGGACTGCCTGAGGACCGGCCGTGCCTCCTCCTGGACGTGGGGTGAGCCGGGGCCCTGCCCTGTGTCGTGGCACACGGGCATCTGGGGCTTCAGCCGGCCGCGGCACTGGAGCCGGACAGGCGCCCGGGGGTGAGGGGCATCCATGCCCCACGGCACCGGCGTCTCTCTGTTGTGGGCTGAAGAAGAGGGACGGGCTGCTGTAGCGTTGCAGCTGGCCGGGGTCACCCTCAGTCCAGGCCTGTGATCCCTGCACTTTCCCCCTTTCCTCCCTTCAGCTGTGGCTCTGGGCTGAGCGGGGATTACATCTCTGACGAGGGTCACTACTGGATTGGCATGGACATCAGCCCTGCCATGCTGGGTGAGCAGGCCCTTCTCCCCTGCCACCCTCGCCTCACCTCAGAGGTAGTCCCCAAATGCGTGAGTTGGCTGCCTGAGCTGTGTTCTGTTCTGTGCAGATGTGGCCATGGAGAGGGAGGTGGAAGGAGACCTTCTACTTGCAGATGTAGGTCATGGCATTCCCTTCAGGCCTGGCACGTTTGATGGCTGTATCAGGTGAGTTCATGTACGTAAGCAAGCTCTCTTGATACTCCACATAACTGCATTGTCTGTACAGTACGCATGGTCTGCGTATGGTGCATAACAGATGAGTGTGACAGTCCTTATCAGTTGCTCTCTTTGCTCCATGCAACTTGACTCCACCTCTCTGGGACAAGCTGCTGAGATTCTGGATGGTAGAAGCAGTTTCTGACAGCTATTTCCCAAGTGCTGCTTGTCTTTTTTTGTGCTGGTGAGCTAGGAAGCTTATTGAAGTAAATAAAATAAAATTGGGGATATTGTCAAGGTTGAGACCTGCTCCAAGGAGGAAAACAGAAAGTATGTCTGTACCATTGCTCAGCTGCAAGGTAAGTCCCTGGATCAAAGGTTTGATGGTTGGTTTTGGGATGAAGGGCTAGGTGAAGGGGACAGAACCACTTTTCTGCTTAGAGAATACCTCAGAAAGGTGCTGGGAAGGAGCAGGGACTGTGTGTTGCTGATCTGAATGCTCTGTATGGGATTGCTCATTGGCAAAACCTGCATGGCCATGCAAGGGCCACAGCTAAGCACTTGAATTATTTGAGCACCTGGCCTAAAGGGGATGCTTGGTGATTCTTTTGTGCTTGAATAACTACTGCACCTTGTTGGGTTTTGGCATAGTAAGTCTCCAGAGGGGTTCATGTAACTGCAAAACAGAAGGCAAAGCTACATGGAGAAAATGAAATCGTTTCCCGGAAACCTAGCACATCCTTAGCGCTGGAAGTAAGCTCAAAGGGAGGTGACAGGCTCTGCGAAAGAATTGATGGCTCAGTGTCCTGGGGGTCTTGTTTTCTTTCTCAGTATTTCCGCAGTGCAGTGGCTTTGTAATGCTGATAAGAAATCACACAGCCCTCCAAAACGCCTGTATCGATTCTTCTCAACTCTTTATACTGCGTTGGTAAGTGTCATGCTCTCCTAGTCAGGTCTCTGCCTACTTTTACATCCTTGCTGGTGCATTTTAGCAGGATATTTTAGTGAGGTATTTTACATAAATGTTGCTCTGAAATGGAGGACTGACAGGAGCACCCATTTCCCATCTCCTTGCCTGCCTGCATGGTGTCTCATGCTTCTCTGATCTCTGCTGTTAGCCCCATGCCTTGCTGTGCTGTGGAGGAGCTGGCTCTGCAGTCTGAGAGAGTTCTGGAGAGAGTTCTCGAGGAGGCTTTGGGGAGGTGGGCACTATTGTCTGGGGTAGGAATTGGATGACTAGAGGGGTTGCCTGCACTGAGACAGGTTTGTGACCAACTTTATTTCCTGTAGGCCCGAGGATCCCGAGCCGTCCTGCAGCTGTACCCTGAGAACTCAGAACAGGTACAGGACATCAGTCAGTGGGGAAGAGGTACAGGCAGAGCCAGGCAGAGAAGTCATGTGCTGTTTGGGGCTCTGAATGCATCGTGTTTCTCCACATTGGGTCTTTGTCTCTGTCCTTCCCGACATCCGTAAAGCTCTTCAAGAGCCAAAAAAAATGTGTAAGGAGAATGCCCTATGCAATTTATGTTGCTTCACAGATTGCCTTGGGCTGAGCCTTAAAATAAAATAAATTGGCAGGACACGATCTGAATCTGCTGTCCTGGATTTTCCCCTGCGTGACTGGATTTGAAGACTAGCCAATAGTCATCAGCACTGTACTGTAACTCCCCAGGGCTGGAAAATTCAGCCCAGTATCCCTCTCCTAGAGAGTCTGCTGTGCCAATTAACCCAGGCTAGACTGAAGAGTAGGGAGAACCAAATAAACGCAGTGGACTGGTGTCCGGATGGTACTGCAGAACTGGGAGCTTGGTGCAGAGTTTAACAGGAGCAGGAACGACCCATCTTTGGCATGCGCAGTTAGTTGTGGTCAAGCCCAGAGGTCTCTTGGGCATTGCTGGTGGATGATGGCTAAATAACTTCTGCACATGCTTCTTTTTCCAGCTGGAGCTCATCACAGCCCAAGCTATGAGAGCTGGCTTTACCGGAGGAATGGTGGTAGATTACCCCAACAGCGCCAAAGCCAAGAAGTGAGTCCTGTATCTCTGTGTATGTGTGTGTTTGGGGTGAGGCCTGGGTTTAGTCATGATTTTTTTTTTTTTTCCCAAGCTGTTCCCTCTTCCATGATACAGTCCTGGACAGAGATTACAGCTTAGATCTGACTCTGTTATAAACAATCTCAGTCTTGCTTGGGGACTGGGAATCACATGCTGAATCCCAGCTTCATGCTCCTTATTCTTGTTCTTTCAGGTTCTTCCTTTGTCTCTTTGTTGGGGCATCTGGCACGTTACCAAAGGTGAGGAGCTCCGCGAGGCAGCAGAGTTGCCTTCCTGGCTGCTGGGTGATGTGGAAGAGCTGTGGGCGAGGGAAAGTCACAGAGTGGGAGCCAGGCAGCTCTGCGCATGCAGATGTGACTTCATTTATACATTTGCTGTCAGTCTTACCAGCCCCTGCTCTCCCTGAGATCTGGTTTCTTTGCCACAATTTCTGGATGACCAGTTTGTTCCTGCTCCAGTCCTTCCCCTTGCAGAGCCCTGGGTTCCCCTTAATTTAGATGGTATAACTATTAGCTTCTGTCTGCTCCAGAGGAGAGCAAAACTTCCCAATTTTGCTTTTCAGGGCCTTGGTACTGAGTGTGCTGATGGAGAAGAGATACACCAGGCAAAGTTCACCAATGAGAGGTACCGTGTAGGGGGTGATGCTGTAAGTCCTCCCCAAGCAAGGAGTGTGGGGGGTATATGGGTTTTGCTGACTGAGGACCACAGTGCTGCCATGTTAGAAGTGACTGAAGGGAAGGGTATGGGGGCACTGGGAGGACCCTTGGCAGCCCAGTTGGGCACTGCTTTATCTTATCAAAGGACCCCAGACCCAAGGAACGGAATGGCTTAGTTTGGAGGGCTTTGCTGTGGCGTCGTGGGGCTGTTGTTGAATCTTACCCTAGAGCTGCAGCTGAGCATTCAGTTTGAGATGTGCTTTCTGTCTGGCACTTGGCTCTCCAGCTCAGTGCTGTAGCATAGGCCAGTGGTGATCGGAGGCAGAATGTTTACAGTGCTGGTGATGCCAAGGGTGGCTTTTTTTGTTGGGGAGGCAGGCTGCTGTGCCTGAAGCCTGGTGTTCCCTTTCTTCTGCTGTCAAATTCTTTGCTTAGCTGTGGCCTGGAGGTTTCTCCCATGGTAGTGGTGCAGGGAGGAGCCCCTCTTGCAGCCAGTGGGAGAGACAGAGAACAAAAAACAGAGGAAAGTTGTCGTGGCTGCCAGGAGCTTGTGGCTGCCATGTTTTCCTGCCTCTTACACTGCTGTTCTCTGCTCACTTAGTCCAGGGGATACCTGGTCTTGGAGGGTAGTAGCGGAACTGGCAACTTTTTGGGAAGCCAGAGGCTTTGTCTGCTTTGTTCGGAGTAGAGCAGACAAGGGGAAGGTGGTTGTGCTTGAGCCCATATTCCCCTGAGATCCCAGAGCCCAGTGTGCTGCCAATGTGTCAGACATGGCACAGGGGAGTGCTGGCCTGCTGCAGCCCATGGAGGGTAGATATCCCTTGGCTTAGAGCTGGGGGTGGAAGCAGCCTCCTCCCCTAGCGCATCTGGAGTTGGACTGTTTGGCCATCTGCCCCAGTGCTGGCTGAGCCTCTTTCATCCCAGGGGTGGTGGGAGGGGTACTTGCTGGTTTTATGAGGCAGGGGGCATGCCCAGTTCTGGGTGGCAATCCTCCAGGGCAGAAAACTGTGCCCCCACCTCAGTTCCTCTCCAGCTGCTGTCTGCTTTCTCTGTAGGACACGGTTCAGAAACGCCAAGGGCAAGTCTGTGAAGAAAAGCCGGGACTGGATCCTTGAGAAGAAGGAGCGTAGACGACGACAGGGCAAGTAAGTTCAGCTGGGCAAGTAAGACAGCTGAGGCTGACTGTGCTGATCTGGCCTGCTATCACCCATTCAAACTCCTGCCACGAACCCACTTCCCTTCACCTCCCAGAATGACCTGTGGATTGTACTTAATTGCTCTCTTCTTTTCTCCACAGGGAAGTGCGAGCAGACACGAAATACACGGGTCGAAAGCGCCGCCCTCACTTCTGAATTGCTCTGGACACTGCTGGCATGGAAGATCATGTGTTGGTCCCTCCAGTGAGCCTCCCATGGATGGCACAGATGGGCACCCCATGCTGGGGACTTGCTGGGACAGGTCATTTTGGCTCTTGAAGGTGTAAACTGGCTCAGGTGCTGCCCAACAGCCAACTGCAAAGCTTCCTGCCCTGTTTTTCTGGTGAAGGTAGAGTGGCAGACAGTGCTCTGGCCACTTGGTGTCTGCAATGCCATTGCTTATCTTCCTGAGAGTGCAGCAAGCCATCTGGAGCTCCAGGTGAGCCAGAACATTACATCCAGCCTCCTCACTAAACAGTCAAAAGTGTTGCTGGTCTGCTGTGTCCTGCCCTCAGTGCAGGGGAGTACTGAGGTAGGAATATAGCACCTAGTTTGCTGCCAGCTTCCCCTCTGCCCACAGGCAGGGAGTCAGGCAGTATACAGTTGTGTATCCCATGAGGGCAACTCTTCCTCGTGGCAGAAGTGTTATTCCTGTGGCGATTGCTCCTGTGGTGCTTTGCATCAGGCCCTCCCTGTATGCTTTAGTGCTCCCAGGGTGCTGGGGTTCTCTATACCCCAGCCCTTGCTCCCCATCACCTCCTCCCTTCCCCTGAAACAGAGAGGTGCCAGCCAGAGCTTTACAGTTACAAATGTTTATTCTACATAAAAATTCCACAAAATGGGAAGCTGTTTTGCACCCAAAGCTTTGGGAGAAGAAAGGGAGGCTAGCAGGGAGGGAAAGGGTGAAGGAGAAAAGAGGCAACATACAGTGTCATCCAGTCCAGTGAGACAGAGCAAGCCAGGGTCAAGATCCACATAGAAAACAAGGACACTTAGCTCACATTACAGCAACAGTACAACTCCACGGGGGGCTCGGAAAGCCTTCAAGTACATTAATTACAAAAAAAAACAATCCCCAGTTCGAGTGCAAGCTGTGCGTGCCCCACACTGCTTGTGGAATACTGCATCGACACGCTCCTGGCGCTGGGAGGGCAGGTGGCACTTGGAACAGAGGTGGTGTAACTCAAAGGACAAGCGATCTGAGGTTGGGGGCTGGAAAGAAAACGTGAAATGTCTTCCCAAAGCACAACCACGCTGTTGGTGATTTGGTCGGTACATGCAACGACAGGTAGGTAAAAAGGAACTGAACGGGGCTTCCCGTAGTGCAGGGGGTAATTATTGCACCAAAACACCCTCCCCTCACAGCAAGGACAGTGTGAGCCTGCCTGTGGGGCGGTGATGGCAGCCTGCTCCTCTGCCTCCCTCGCGTCAGAGCCTGGGTCCACTGCCACCTGCAGGATCCCAGCAAAGTGCCAGTGGCAGAATCGCCAACTGTGGCCCCATCTGGCTCCTGCTGCTTGGGAGCTGCTGGCGGTGGTGGTACCAACAAGAAAGGAGCAAGTGACAGAATCCCCCCAGTGCTGTTCTTGGCCTCGTGCCTTGACAGGGGTGGACCACAGCCCTGATGTCATGTGAGCTTGTGCCACAAAAGCCGCTGCTTGGAAGAAAAAAAGTCACCTTGTGCTAGCAGTGGGCATCGCTGCAGGGTGAGAGCCTGAGAGTTTTTTTGCCTGCCTGCCCAGGAGCAGCCCTGCCACCAGTGTTATTGCTTCCCAGAGGAGGGGGCCCAGCACTCTGGCTCAGCAGAGCAGAGCACAGACTGTGGTGGCAGGGAGCTGCACAGGGGTGGGAGCAGCAGGCACTCATCTCCCTTTCCTGTAGCCAGACACATAGCCACAGAGCAAGGACCCTGCCCATGCCTGCCTCCTGCCCTGGAGGGGGGCTCCAGAGCTGGCCTGCCCCTGCTTGCAGGGGTCCCAGTGCCCCAAGCCCTTTTGCGCACACAGGCTGCAGTGCTGTAGCTCACATCAGTTGTTGCGGGACTGTGAAAGAAGGGGGCTCTGGCCTTGGATGCTCCCATGGCTGCACCCACTGGGGGCTTGGGCTGGGCAGGGCAGGGGAGCCAGGCTGGATGTGTTTCCCAAGGGCAGCTGAATGCAATCAGGGGTTGTATTGTGGGACCTTGGGTAACAGTGGCAGGGAAAGAGCTGTGCCTGGGTTGCTCCTGGGCAGGGCTGCACCTGGGGAAGGCAGTGCTATATCTTGGCTACAGCCTGCTGCCTTTCACCCTGCACCCGTGGGCACCACACACAGGGCCGGTGCCTGTGCGACAGCACCCAGCCAGGGTGGAGGAGCACAGGGTTGGAGCAGCCCTGCCCTCACCCTGGTTGGAGTGGGGAGGTGACACACTACCTGCAGCTGGAGTACTCTCTGCCATCAAGTGCCCTTTTTCTGCTACCAGCATCTTGGCTCATGTCCCAGTGTGTGGCTGTGAGCTTGGCCCCAGGTGCCTGCCCTGCTCTGGGCTCCTCTGTAGTGCTTTGGAATGTGCATGGGCCAGCTGGAGCCCCGGAGTCTCCTGGGGAGTGTGAGGGTGTGAGGGCAGAGCCCTGCCCCCAGCCCAAGGAAAATGGACAGTAGCAACACAGGGCCCCTCCGAGCTGCCAGCAGGCTCAGGCCACCCCACAGTGGCTGCATCCATGTAGTGGGTGCAGCAGAGGGCACAGGGCACCCAGGTGCACCCACAGCACCACACCAAGTGAGGGTGCCTTACTGGATGGCCGATGGGATAAGCAGGCAGAAGGGCACTGTGCCAGGAGGAGGTGTCAGGGGCAGGCCGATGCCAAGAGGTGGCAAAGAGATGGAAGGGGCAGTCAGGCACTGCTCTGCTCAGGAACTAGTAGGCTAGAGGAGGAAGGCTGCTGCTCCTTGGTTGCAGGGGGGTGGATGCAACAAGGGCTGCTCATGGGACCATGGCAGGAGAAAGCCCAACTGCCTCCAGCCCCCAGCCATGGGTGCCTGTGTGGAGAAGTGAGGCTGGAAGCAGCCCTGCTCCCAAGCAAGCACTGCTGGGGACTGTGGGCATCAGAGCCAGCCCCAAACCCCGACAGCCAGAGCCCAGGCCTCGGAGCAGTGGGAGACGGGGCCACTGTGTACTGGGACTGAGAACAGAATGATGAGGCTTTGGTGCAGGGCGAGCGGCCAGTGAAGCATGCTGGCCTTAAAGTACCTGTGCCCTCCTGCCCTGCTGGGCCAGCACCAGAGTGCAGCACAGGTCCTCACGTGGCCTGTCCCCATCCCCAAGCAATTGTGATGGCCCCAAGCAGCAGTTCCTCATCCCACACTGCTCCATCAGGCACCCGCCACCAGCAGCAGCATGTCTAGCCCCTGGCACCCACACTGGGGTGAGGGCTCGCCTAGGGAGGGGGCAGCTCTGCCATCAGCAGAGCAGCAGGGATGGAGCTCTGCAGCCAGGCACAGCCACGGGACAGGCCGGGATGGGGGGAGGCAGGGCCTGGCAGAGCGCACCCCTGGGGAAGGGCCCCATGAGAGAAGCAGCCCAAGGAAAGGTGTTTGCAAGCACAGACGTGGCTGACAGACACGAGCGCTCTGGCTGGAGGTGATGGCGAAGCTGGGGGATGGTGACTGGGCACTGTGCTCCTGAGGACCCCTAACACCCTTCGTTGGTCCCTCCTCATCCTCGGCTGTCACTAACACAGGCTGCCCAGCACAGGAGGAGCAGGAGGGCCCAAGGGCACCTCTGTCCCCACCCGGTCCCAGCCAGCCACCCAGGCTGGAGCAGTGATGAGAGCTTGGGTTTCCCCCCAGGGTTCCCCTTGCGCCCATCACTGTCCCCTGCACCCTGCCTGCGCCCCGGGGCTGGCGCTCCCTCCACACAGACGCACTGCACACACAGCGTCACAAACAACCATGCATTAGAAACTGAAATGCTGCTGGGAGGCTCCGGGGCTGCGTGGTTTGCTCCAGCGTGGCTGCGGCCCCATGGCACGCGCGGCTCCATCCATCGCACACAAAACAGTCCTGTGGGGTGAGTCTAGCCGAAAATGCCGCCGAAGGTGGAGGCAATGACGATACCCAGGATCACGCAGCAGATTATGATCATGATCTTCTTCTGCTCAGGTGTCCCAGCACCGGCAGGGAGAGAGGGGAGAGGGGACCGTGAGTGTTGGGGGCAGGCTGGCCCTGAGAGCTAAGATCTGCCCTTTTCCTGTTTGCCTGTGGTGGGCTCTGAGCAGCACCATGGGAGCCAGAGAGACTCCAGCAGCCCTGGGGCAGGGATTGGCACCCCAGCTCCCCCTTCAGCCCTGGGCTGGCAGAGCTGAGCTGGTGGCCCCTGGGTCCCCAAGCTGCTGAGCTGCTACGGGACCAGGTGTGGGGACCGGCATTCGGGGTGCTCAGGGTCAGAGCTGGACCATGCCTTTTCTCTACTTTTTTTTGGCAAGGGATGTGGCTCTCACAGGAGGCCTGGCCCACAGGGTCCATCCTGTCCCTTTTCCTCCCCCCAAGCAGCACCCCTGCCCCATGGCTTGTCATCAGCACTCATGCAACCTGTGCCGGGGAGCTCTGCCTCAGCTGGTGCCACCAGTGGGACCTGTGCTGCACCCAGTGGTGTGGGGTAAAGCAGTGCCCAGGCACTCATGAGGCTGTGCCATGCTGCCCACTCCTCTGTGCAGGCAGTGGGGCAGGCAGGGGCCTTCCCCTGGGATGGAGGTGTCAGCAGTGTAGGCAGGGGAAGACGGGCCCCAGCCAGTGCCATGACTCACCCGTCTGGCTTTGCTCTGGTACTTCACTGCTTTTTTGGTGTCAGACACAGCCCGCTCCACATAGTCCACCGAGTGCTCCACGTTGTACTCGATGCGGTCGATCATCTCACCCTGCAGAGTGGGGACAGAGCCCATGCGCGCACGTGCACACAGACATGAGCTCCTTCCTGCTTTACTGCTCCCTGGCACCATGTGGATGTCACCCTGCGCAGCAGCCCTGCACAGGAGAGGGAGAGAGAGACCATCAGTTACCTGCAGGCAGTGGGTGCCCCAGGGTGCCCTGGGGTGGGGGCTCTGGACGACGGGCTCTGTCCCAGAGGGCTGGGACCTCTGTGCACATCCCAGCAGGGAGGCAAGCAAGGGTGAGGGGGTTCCCCAGCCTGGTCCTGGCCTGGTGGCCACCCTGTCTGATGTCTCAGGTGACATCAAAGCCACAACAGGATCTACACTGATACCGTGCTGCACGCTGCTGAAACCAGAGGCATGGTGGGGGAAGCAAGGACAGCATCAGCAGTGCCACGTGGGGTGCTCATGAAGTCACACAAATGCAAGGATGACCACCCTGATCCGCACAAGCACCCTGCCAAGAACGGAAGGCCCCGGAGCAAGGCTGGCAAGACCAGACTGCTGGGCCCTGCAGGGACTCCTGCCCCACTCTGCCCCCGGGGCTGCAGGGGTGGGCTGGGGATGTGGCTCCTGCAGATGTGAGGATACAGACTGGGGAGAGCTACCCCCCTCCCCGCCTACCCACCTCCTTTGGCCCCCTCCTGACTGCACAAGGAAGCAGTCAGGTCCTGCAGCAGCTGGAGACAGAGTCTGACAGTTCATATGACCAACAGGGCTGGCAGAGCCCCAGCTCAAAGCCCAGTGCCCTCCATGGCTCTGCAATGCTCATTTCTCAGCCTAATGCTGGAGACCACGGGGAGGACTAGCCTTGCACACCCCTGTCCTCCCCCACACACACCCAAGCACTGACCCCCACCAGGCTCCCTGCTGCCCCTGTCCCATGCCAGCCTGGCAGCATTGCCTAAAGCTGCTCCTTCTCCTTCCCACCTGTGCCATACCTGGGGCAGAGCAGGCAGCTGCCAGCACTGCTGCCAGCCCGGCACCCCCTCTGCTCCTGGTGCGAGCAGCTTGGAGCCTCCCACCCCACAGGGCAATGCAGGGTGCTGGCGCGGTCTAGCCCTTAGACTGGGGCAGGGCTCTGTGAATCCCCCACATCTGTCCCCCAAGGCAGACAGACAGGCCACCAATGCCACCATGCCACAGCCACCCTCACCTGCCTGCCATGGGCAGGCCCTGGCACCATGCGAGAGCCGCAGACATGCAGGGCGCAGCCATGCAGAGCAGAGCATGCAGCACCGGTAAGGGCTCGGCGGGGCTTTACCTGCCACTGATGTCTCCTCAGGCCACGGCAGCATGGCAGGCAAGAAGGGGGGGGTGAGCAGAGACACCAGAGCACATGCCCGGCTGAAGGACCAGGTGCCGTGGGCTGGTGGCACAGCCAGGGGCGGCCTGGCAGGACCACCAAGGCTGGCAGCACCCTGAACTTGCCCGGCAGGGCCCAGTGCTCCGGGGGAGATAGAGACATCACCTGTGTGGCAGCCACCCGCTGCCCTTCTCCAGAGCCCAATACCACACCTCCCACCTGGGGCACATGGTGGGTGGCTCTGGCCCTGGGGAGCCCAGCTCAGCCCCAGTGGGAGCCGTGTTGGCCCCAGATGCCGTTTTTCTCCTCAGCACCCACCCAGGCAGGGGACCGGCTGGCAGCCCCGTCCCCCTCCAGCCTCCTAGGTGAGCTGGCCACTGGGCTGCAGTGTCTCCCTACCTGGCTCTCCACCAGCATGGCCATGTCCATGAACATGTCGTGCAGCTCTCGGATGCTGTTCTCCAGTTTTATGATCTCGCTGTGCCGTGTCTCAATCTCATTCAGTGCCTGCTTGGTGATATTTGAATCCATAATGATCTGCAAGAAGACAGGGCCACTGAGCACTGTGCTTACCTCCTCAGATGTCTGGGTTAGGGCCACCAAGAGAGGAAAGAGCAGGAGCCCCTCCAGCCACCCCAGCCAGGCAGTTTGCAGCAAATCCCCACCCTCCGGCCAGGATGCAGCCCCTGCTCAGGCAGCATCCTCGGGCCAGACCTGAGCACCCAGGTCCCACCTCCTGCATGGACTGTGCTCATCACTCCTATACTGGGGCTGCTGTGGCAGCACGTCCACCAGCCAACCCCCCTGGGATGAGGGGGCTGGCTCGGCTTTTGCCCGCGCCCGGCTTGGACCAGGGCTGACATGCGGTGCTTACCCCAGAGGAGAAGATGGCCGGGTTGCCACTCTCCAGCATGTCCTCCAGCTCCTCGCTGGTGGTGGTCCTGCCAGCTGCAAGCAACACAATACGAGTCAGCTGTGAGTCCTCTGTCCCCACCATGGGTCCCGCAGCTCTACCGCAGGGCTCTGAGAGTGGAGCGGAGCAAAGCTTCCAGCCCCGAGAGTGCACTGGGCAGTTCGAGGGGATGCCATCCCAGAGCCCGGCTCTGTGCCAGCCCTGCAACCCCTCTTTTTAAGGGGGTGAAGCTGCCAGCTTGGACCAGCTCACCCAGGAAAGCCCATCTATCCCTCCTGGTCAAGTTGCCCATTCCTGCGGGTCAGAACCCGATCCTAAGCCAGTTCAAGACCATGAGGACACTGGGCTCAGCAGGGCTGGCTGGCCTGGCAGGCACTGCTGCAGTCACTGGACTGCCCGAGTTTTAGACCTGCAGCTGCGTAACAGAAACCAGGCTCCATCCTTCCCCCTGCGACACAGCCCTCCTCCTTGGCCTCAGGGTGGTACCTTCAGCCCTTTGGGAGCAATTCACCCATTGTGCATGGTTGCCCTCCCCTCCCCATGGACATACTCCACAGTGCTACAGAGGAGAGAGATATTAATCACTCCGTGGGTTACACTGATCCCCCACCATCAATTGCAGCGTGTTCTTCAGGTTAACGGCCAGGTAGGACCCATGAAATTATAGTGCTAAACTGAGACAACGGTGCCATGCAGGCTTTTGCTGGGGCTGCCCAGTGGGAGCAGGGAGGGGGAGAAGGAGGTCACACCTGCAGAGAGGGCAGGAGATATCCCACCGGTGTGATCAGGAGCGAATGGGGGTGGGCAGGAGCAGATAACAAAGTGACTTTACCAAGCCCAACAAATCCAAAACCAGCAGAACGGCAGGCAGGGAGGGGCTGGGGTCTGGTATTGGTGCCCCCCCCCTCACCACGCTGGCCACAGGCTCTGTCAGGGACGATAGGGGCCATAACATCCTCCAGGATTATTCCAGGGCACCTCTGAATGGGGGAATGGAGGAGACGTGGCAGAGCACAGGGACAGCCCACTCCCTGCTTTCAACAATGCCACACTAGGGGCTCAGACCGAGGAGGTGCCTGAAACCTTGAACGCAGTCCAGACCTTCACCACAAGTGTATCAGTGCCCCAGGGAGCACTGCAGGGGGCCCTGCCCACCAGCCATGCTGCCACCCTGCCTGGGCAGTTCCTCCAACAAGTACACCTCCACGCTTCATTATATGTCTCTTTCTTTGCAAGGTCCTGCACCTGGGTCAGGGCAATCCCCATTACCAGCACAGACCAGGGGATGGAGGGATGGAGAGCAGCCCTGCAGAGAAGGACTGGGGGATACTGGTGGGACATGAGCTGGCAATGTGGGCTTGCAGTCCAGAAAGCCAAGTGTCTCCTCGGCTGCTTCACCACCAGCGTGGCCAGCAGGTCGAGGGAGGGGATGCTCCCCCTCTGCTCTCCTCTCCTGAGACCCCCCTGGAGCACTGCGTCCAGCTCTGGGGTCCCCAGCACAAGACAGACATGGACCTGGTAGAGCGGGTCCAGAGGAGGCCACCAAAATGGTCCGAGGGCTGGGACACCTCTGCTATGGAGAAAGGCTGACAGAGTTGGGGTTGTGCAGCCTGGAGAAGAGACAGCTCCGGGGAGACCTTACTGCGGCTGCTCAGTACTTAAAGGGGGCTTGTAGGAAAGAGGGAGAGAGACTTTTGACCAGGGCCTGCAGTGACAGGACAAGGGGCAGCGGCTTTAAACTGAATGAGGGTGGGGTTAGATTGGATAAAGGGAAGAAATGTTTTACGATGAGGGTGGTGAGACACTGGCACAGGTTGCCCACTGAAGCTGTGGATGCCCCATCCCTGGAAGTGTTCAAGGTCAGGTTGGACGGGGCTTTGAGCAACCTGATTAGTGGAAGATGTCCCTGCCCACAGCAGGGGAGTTGGACTGGATGGTCTTTGAAAGCCTCTTCCAACCCAAACCACTTTATGGTGGAGTTGGGTTGGAGTCTATTATTTTCTTGCCCTGAGATGCAGAAACAAGAAGAGCACCCAAAGCTCCTGTGCTCTGCTCCTTGCTGGGGCCCCACACGCATGGGCATTCTGAGTGATGGGAAAGCACATTTCTGGCTTTGCCTCAGGAAAATGATGCCATATCAGCAGATATTGGTGGTGATGGCAGCCAGGAACACATGGGAGCCTGCAGGCTCTGGGCAGCGTTACCAGCGCCACGTGGAGGTTGTTTGCTGTCTCCTGGCACCAGGAGGCTGCATGAAAACCACACACACCCAACGAGCAGGAGGCTGCAGTACAAAGGCTTTGTTATCTGCTAATGCTCATCAGCTCTGATTTCCCACCAGACCAACAGGGTTTACGTCCATGGCTGGGCCAGGAATGTGCAGCCTCCTCATCAAAAGCAGGTAACAAAGCTTTCTGGATGCTTTCTGGGCCACGTGATAAACAGAGCACCAAGACCAGGAAGGGTGCCAGGGTGCAGAAATGTGCTGGGGTCCCTTGCAAACACCATCTGGGAACTGGAGCTCTGGGAGGCTGGAGGGCACATTTCAAGACGTGTAGCAGGCAGCTGGGATCATTCTCCTGATCTCCCTCATGCCTGCACCTCCTCGCCTGGCAGTGAGAGTGTTGCATGGCTCCTTGCTGCTTGCACCAGATCTGTTTCTCCTCCTGGGAACTCAGGCAAGGAAGCAAGCAGTGGGCTGAAGGGACAGCAGCTAAGGGGAGCAGCTCTCCCAAAGGCCTCCAAGGAGCAGGACTAGCTAGAGGGCTGTGACAGTGCCCTAAGCACAGGTGACAGAGCCTACATACAGGGTTATGAAGGGGCCTGGCACCTGAGAGGGGATGTCTGAAGCCTGTGTCATCCATCCCAGTTGTGTCAGGCAGGGCTGGATTCAGCACAGCAGCTCCCCCAGCACCTGCAACAGGTTGTCCACAGCAACCAGCACAGACGGGACACTGCAGGAGAGAGCAGGAGCTGAGAGCTGCAGACTGGAGCTCATGGGGCTTCTGAAAGCAACATGGAACTGTGACCAACAAATGGCACAAGAGAAGGAGACATTTGCTGGGGTGTCCGAAAAATGGTTACAGTCGGAAGAGAAATAGAAAATAAAAAAAGAACACGAGAAAAAACAGTGGCCAGGAAGCAAAAATGGAAATTCCTTAAAATAAAATTTTTCTTCTATTGTTTTTCTTGAAATGAAACACTTTCTCTGCAAGTTAACTGCCCACAGCCAGGAAGGAATTCCTCTATTATTTATGTGACTAATATCTCATAATCTAAAAAGCTAATGGGATTTTTATTTTAATAACTGATAGGAATGGCTCAGTGACACAGCAAGCATGGCCCAGTTGGCTCTCGCAGCAGGGATCCAGGGCACAGACCCTCCAGGAGCCGGCACTGTTCCTAGCACACCCAGGGCTGTCTGACAGGAGCTTGGGACAGGCAGCCCAGGATGCATGGGAAGAGACCAAAATGGGATGAGCTCGGCCCTGCTGTGTCCAGACACCGAGCTTTCAAGGTAACAGGATGGCTCCTGGGCCACTGGTCCAGGTCACGGCAAGCTGTGGTGCTGTGTGGGAACTGGAGCACCCAGACCTCCCTGAGACCACACACTCAACAGGGAGAGCAAAGAGACACAGAGAATGGTGGCCCAGATGGTGCAGGGAGAGCACCACGGCAGCACTGCCAAGTCTCCCAGCCTCGGGCTCTCCCAGCAGCAGTTTCTACTCCTGTAACTCTTGGGGGACAAGCAAGTTGCCTTCGACAGAACGAGGAACCTCAAATGAGCCTGCTCCCGTCCCGTGGTACCAGGGGCTGGAGGGAGGGATTCAGCTGAGTGGCTCAGCGGGGAGCCCAACCCACAGCTCATCGCTTCTCCTCTGCAAATGGAGTACATCTTCAAATCCAGCTGCATACTGCAAGGAGACCAAATAATGAACAGTGCAGACCTTAAGAACATCTTTAAAAAGTACAATAAAGCTTATAAAAAAGAAGAAAAGGCACTTGCCTAACGCAGCAGAGAGATGATCCATGTGTGAGACACTAGCACCAAGAACCTGAGAGGGAGAGGAGCCACAACCTGCTCCTCTGTGCTTGGTCTGCAGCCCCAAAGAGAAGCAGCTGGAGCCAGACGATAGGGAACCCTGCCCCACAGCAGAAGCCATCCCTTCACAGAGCAGGAGTGGGGATCCTCTGGGGTTGGGGGCAGGCTAAGCCAGGAGCCAGTGTGGCCCTAGCACATGCAGGGCCCTCACCAAGCTGGCATGCATCCCACAGCATGTGAGCAGGATGCTGAGAATGGTGTCCACCAGCAGGGACAGACAACACAAGCTGTGAAATCAGGTCTGGGGTAGCTCCAAAGAGTCCTATCAGGAGCAACAGGAGATGGAGCTGGAGACAGGACTGGAGACAAAGCTACAATGTAGGGCCGGGGTCCTTCCAGGAGACATGGCCAGAAAAGGACTGGGGACACTGGAACAGTTTGCTCAGAGAAGCTGTGGATGTCCGATCCCTGAAAGTGTTCAAGGCCAGGTTGGACGGGGCTTTGAGCAACCTGGTCTAGTGGAAGATGTCCCTGCCCACGGAAGGGAGGTTGCACTGGATGATCTTTGAAGGTCCCTTCCAACCTAAACCACTCTGCAAGTCCATGATCCTATGACATGATTACAACAAAGATCCAAAGTCCCAGGAGACAGGGCTGGAGACAAGCTATCTTGAATGTAGACCTGAGCCCACCCCAGGAACAAGGCCAGAGTCAGGGCTGAAGACAGGTATGTCTGCAGCACGGCTCGGATATGGGCTGGGTGGCACAGGCTTGATCTTACACAGCTCCTGGACCCACAGGCAGACGTAGAAGTCCCGTGTGAGGCTGGTCTAGACAACTAAGGCCTGTTAGTGCCCCCAAAGCCCTGAGAAGCTGCTGCTTTGCAGCAAGAGAACAACCTGACCCCCTGTCTGTACCCCGTGTGAGCTCAATGCAGCCTGCTTATAGCTGCAGGTGAAGGCTGAGCTCTGCCACCTGTGCACTCACAGGTCTAAGGAGCTGCATAATGCCAACGTCCCCTTACATTGTTCATCCTCCCCACCTTCCCCAGCTCTGGGAAGGGTCTGCAGCCCATTTCCAGACACCATTACATGTTTTAGGATGACAGACCATCACTCCCACCAAGGGTGACCCGCGACACCTACTTGCCAGCTCTTCCTGCCTGTTGGCTCCTTGCTCTCAGCTGAAACTGCCCTGGTTCCATGAAGGGAGAACAAGGGCTCGAACAGCACAACTTTACAAACCCTCCTGCTAACTGTGGCTCAACTCCGAGCAGTCACTGGCACAGTGACAAAGAGGAGCGTGCCAGGCGCGGTGCATCAAGGGCTACTGGCTCTGCCCAATTCAAGCCCTAGAGACAGCTCCGAGGGCAAGCAGTGGGGTCAGCTCCAGGAGATGCCATGTCTCTCACAGGCAGAGGTGGGATGGGATGCAGGATACATGGTTCTCATCTCAGCTCTCACAACCTCCTTGCTGCCCCATTCCCCTATTGCAGAGCACGGGGCTGGTAAAAGCTGCAGCAAGGTGAAGGATGAAACATCACATGGATTAATAACCGGCTAGCCAGTGCAGGCTTGGCCAAAGGCTATAGTTGGTCAGGAAGAGCTTGCTTTAATGCTGAGCCAAAGCACAAGGCCTGGAGGCTGCATCTCGCCCACGCTGTCCAGCACAATGCTTGCCAAAACTCCAACCTGCAGGACCCCAGAGGACTTCCCAGCAAGTCCACCGCCTTCTGGCTAGGTTTCCTGGTTTGGAAAGGCTGCCGTTAGCTCCTCAACAGCAATAAAATCAGATGAAAGTGTGCTAGATACTTGCATGATCTGCTGCCCACATCACCACAGAGCTACTGCACAGCCACAAATGGGAATGAAAGGACTGAGGCAATGCAAGGTGCCCACAAAGGGAGAAGAGCCTGGGGAAAACACGTGCCCTGAAACTTGGCAAAACACTGGAAAATCATGAGAACTGGACCTCTGCCTCCCCAGAGAGCTCCAGAGTACATCTGCCTCTTACTTGGTATCTCTAGAAATTAAAGTTTCCTGGGGAGAAGAAGCTCTGCCAATGACAAAGCAGCACAGAGCATCACTGGGAGCTGCAGCACAGAGGGAGAAGCAAACTCAGCCCTGAGCTGGCAAGCAGAGAACAGTGAGAGATGATGCACAGGTCATGGTGCAGCAGGGCCATCAGAAGCTCTGGGACAGGCAGAGACATGAAGCCACCGAGGAGACTTTCCACCTCAAGGCCACTGCACAGTCCTTGGCCCTGCGATGCCCGGCTGGATGGAGTGACCATCCCCATCGACCAGCTCCCAGGGGATGGGGCAGGAGCAGCTCCATCAGGGCGTGCAGGACTCTGGGGAAGCTCCCAGGGAAGCCTCCAGTGCCACAGCTCACACCCGTCACCCAGCTGACGCCAAACGCCAGTTTGCTAAATTCTGCATGCCAGACGCTCTATAAATAGGGAAGACTTCAGGCACCTCGGGGCTGTGGAAGTCAAACATGCCATGGCTGAATTAACTGTAATGGCTCAGCTGTGCTCCTTCGGCTCACAGCATCCCTCCTCCCGGCAGCAGAGCTGCACGAGCACACACAGAGCAACAGCTAGGGCTCAGGTTGGAAGCACCGAGGACAAGGCACCTTCCCAAGGCTGGGATCCTCTGTCTGGATCTGGCTTTCAAGCTCTCATTAGATACAAATCCATACCACTCATGGATAACGCTGAGATGGATAACACTGAAATGGATAACGCTGCCCTGTCTGCCCGTGCGTGTAGAGGTAACGGGTACAAGTGACTCGACCCAGTTGGCCGTCCCCCAGCTCAGACAGGTCTAGCACTGCCTGTGGTGGTGTCAGGATGAGCAGACTTCAGCTATAAAAGCCTGCTCAGCACATCACAAACTGCCACCCGCCTCCCTGTCCCTCAGGACCCCTTCTGCTCAGAGCGGGGGGGCTACAGGGGCCAACTTCCAGCGCCGTGAAGGCATTTCCACCCAATGAGACATTCTTAGCTCAGATAAATCCTGTGGTCATTCCTGAGATGAAAGTGTCACAGGAATCCTAAATAGGAATTCCTAAACAGGAATCCCCATCTCAGCACTGGGGGCTCCAGGACCACCCAGGGCTGCCCAGAGGAGCCCACTGGGGCTGGAGCAACCCCCAGACTCTCCTGGCTCAAGGGCAGCTTGGGATGCATCCACAGCTTGCCTTTCTGCACATCAATTAACCTGGTCTCACACAGTGGGACAGGGGCTGATTAATTCTAGCAGTGCCTTTGGAGACAGCAGATGCTTTATTTTTGGCTCCTCAGTCTTGCACATAACACAACTGTTCATAAAAACAAGCAGCGTCTGTGCAGCACCTCCATGGCTTCAAAGCTGCACACCCACCACAGAAAGCTCCTCCAAGCCTCAAATCCAATTTCTCTGGGAGCAAAACCTAATTAGATTTAAGATGTCATTTCTCATAACGGACGGAACAGAGAGGAAAAAACCGAAGGAGCGACACCTCCCACCACAGGCAGCGGGGAGGCTCGTGCCTGGGGAGCACGGCTCCCAGCAGCAGACATGGGGACACCACTGCGGGGAGGCACGGTCCAGCTAGAGGACAGCCACTGAGCATCTGTCCTGCCGTCACCAACCCCAGGACATGGTGCATCCTATGATCCCTCCATGGCATCTGCAGTGTGTTTGGGAGCAGAACAAGTGAGTAGCAGGGGGTTGAGGGCAACAATTAAGGCTGGGGCAGAAGCAGTAGGAGAGGAGACGTCATCCACTTCATCACGTCAGACAGGGTCCTGGGCTCAGCATGTGCCGGACGGGCAGGGGTTACAGTGAGGGTCACTGAGGCACAACCTGTGGCACACACAGACACAGCGGTGCCTACACAAAGGGAAGGAGCAGATCCCGAGAGGACTGTGGGGAGCCCCAGGGGTTGGCTATGGCCCAGGGCAGTGACTATACATCACCATTTCTTCTGTGACTGTCCCACTTCCAGAGCAAGAAGCAGATGCGGTTAGGACAGAGAAGCTCACCAGGCGCTGGGGAGCCTCCCCAGAGCAGCTGAGAAGTCCTTGCTTTCATACTTTCAAAACCCGAGTGATTTACTGGCTTTGCTGTCAGAGCTCCCAGCACTTTCTATCTTTGGATTCATCAGCTGAAAACAAGAGCTGACAATTTTGTAGAGCTTTGTGCAGTTGCCACATCCCAGCTGAGCTCCGTTCAAAAGAGCCTGTTCAAGAGCCCCCAGAGCAGCAGGGACTGAAGGTGCTGGCTGGGACACCCCAGGACAAGGAGAGGCCTCTGCCCAGGAAGCACTCCTGATAAAACCTCAATAAGCTTGTTGCTTTTGATGAGCCTTCTTGCCAGAAGAGATTTTCCACTGTCCTGACAGAGGAACCCAGCTTTTGCAAAGGACTGTGCACAGGATTGTGTACCTTCCCAGCACAGACCCCATCCTGCATCTGCATCTGCTGCACACCTCCATCCCGAAGGGAAAGCACATCCCTCACTGTCACTAACTAGCACGTCTGCTCTGCACCCAACCACTGCACCAATAGTGAGTCCTGAGCAGCCTTTTCTTTGTGACCCATCAATGCTCTGTTGGGCACTGACAGTCTGGCAGGACGGACAGAGCGAAGACAAGTATAATTTAATATATCTGCATAATTTAAGCAAAGCGGCAGAGTCCTTCCAAAATCCTAGAGCATAAAAACAAGAGGAAGGTTTTTTTCAGGTCTGCACACAATTACGGACCTGGCCAGGTCCTTTCAAATCTTCTACTCTCTTAGAAGGGAGGCATAGGGATACCTTAAATTCCTATTTACATTACAAGCCATCCCTGTGGCTGGGTATCACCTACACAATGATGTTAGTTGACGAATGAGTCAGTCAGCTGGAACAGTGACACACTCATCATCCTGCTTTACATTAAACGTCAAGCTCTTGTTGAGCCTCATGTCAGTCAACCTTTCCATTCAGCCAGTGTGAAACATTTCTATTATTATTGTACATCATAAAGACTAATCTTATCAGAGGAAAGGCTTGCACAGCCAAGTCTCCTTCTAGCCCTCCACAGAAACTACCATACCCCACTAGCACCCAGATTCCCAGGCATCTGCAGCTCATGAAGGACATTCCCACAGGTGACCATCAAGGACACCATTCTGACTCAAAGATCTCCTACCTTATTATTCACGCTGAGTTATGAAAGAGAAGAAAAACACCCATTTGTTCGTGAGAAAAAAGAAAGTGGACTGGGCTTCAGACTCTTTCCTTTTGAGCACAAAAGCCCATGACGCCTCTCTGACAATGAGATTATTTGCAAAAAATCTCTTTTAATCTCTGCTTGCCCTGACTTCTCCCTTGCTTGCTTATTCCCCTGATTATGGTGGTGGTACAGTTCTTCTTTGCTGGGAGATGACCATGCTTCTCTAAAACTAACCAGGTATCACCAATTGCCCAGAAGAACCACCAGGAGAGCAGGTTTTGTGGACAGGCAGGACCAGACTTCTCCTAAGTGATGGGCTCTGGACGATGCAGGGAAATCTTAGTGCCACAGTGGTGACAGCCTCAGAGGTATCACCTGGGGCTCACCTTCGGCCAGAAGACACCACTACTGCTACTAAGAGCCATCATGGTCCTGGGTCCAGGGAGATGCCTGGGGCAGGCACCGAGGCTTGTGCTCCTCCTGTGGCAAGGGAAACTGCTGGGAGCAGCAAGTGCCCCCATCTCAGGAGCTCACTTCTTTGGTTTTATATTTAGTTCAGCTCACCCATGATGAAAAGCACCCAGAGGAAAGGCAAGACAACACACAGGAGTCAGGAATTCCCACTAGCTTCTCTGAACTCAAAATTAGATACAAACAAGGAAGAAATTTCTATCCCTGTGCTCTCTGCACTCTCTACACAGCATGAGGAGAGTTTTGGCACTTTGCTGGATGTGGTTTGACACCGAAATGCAAGGTACCACCACTTGTCTATCCCCCAGCAGAAGCCGTGTCCTGGTTGCTCCCACAGGTGTGCACACAGCCCCCATGCACCCCTGGGTTTTCATGGGGGAGCTCTGCACAGCTGCGGGAGCAGCTCTGATCTGGTGAGAGCTGGTGCAGGATGCAGCCCCACAGTGTGCACAGCCTGGCTACGTTCCCCCTCCGAGTTTACTCACTGATCTCCAGCTGCCTCTGAATCCTGCCCTTGCAGCGCTCCCGGTAGTCAGTCTGCGTGGCGTTGTACTCGGACATCACCTCCACAAACTTGCGTGACAGCGTCGAGTGCTGCAGAGGGGAGAGGAAGAGAGAGCGGGGGGTGAGGGTCCCACAGGAGGGAGAGACCTGCCACCCCTGACCTGGGGGAAGGCTCAGCCCTGATCACCCCTGCACCTCTATCAGCCCAAAAAGCATTTCTAGCCCAAAAGCTGCTCCGAGGAGTGTGACAAAGTGCAAGGTGGCAGCAGGGGACACGGACCCAGTGGGGTGGACCAGATGCACCCCTTGCCCAAACCCAGCCCAAGCATAGCCTTCAGCCCCCAGAGGACACCCTGGGATGGTGGCAGACCTGTGGGTCATGGCCGGCAGCACCCTCCTGCACCACACCACAGCTTGTGCCCAAGCAGTCCAGAGCTGAGGCCACAACAGTGCCCTGTGTCGAGCCCCACCTGCCTCTGCCACACTGCTGGGATGTGCCAGACCTGGCACGGTTGAGCAGAGTTGAGCAGAAGCTGAGCAGAAAGGCCCTGGGGGGACCCGACGCCCCAAGCCATCGAACCTCCTCCCTGGCTGGGAGCACAGGCACAGCTGGCGGGGGGACCCCAGGGGCCAAGGCACGCAGGCTGAGCCAGGGAGACAGGGGGTGTCCCAGGTAATTGTCCCCTCTCCAGAAGCATGGTCCTGCTTTTCCTTCCCACACTGGAGGGCTCCCCCAAGCACCAGCCCCACAGGGACTCAGGGGATGACTGCCTGCCCCAAACTGAGAGACTGCCTGCAGAGCTGCCAGCCCAGCATGGATGGGGTGGCAGAGCTGTCAGCCCCCATGCACAGAGCACCCTCATCTTATTAGGCTGCTTTCCGTTCTCCAGGAAACGCGCCAGAAAACCTTAGAATTACACCTGACCAGGGTCCAGCTGAACACGCTGACCCTCCCAGTGCTGGCTCCTACCCCTAAGGGGGAAGCTCGCCCTCACATGAGCACCCACACTGGGGCCTGACTTGCTGTCTGATCTAGCTGCCAGGCTGAGCACAGCAAACAAACAGCCCTGAAGATGTTCCAGGAAGGTCAGAACAGAGCATCACGTGCATCCTCCATCCAAACGCTTATATCTCTTGAATGACCCCTTTCCCCAATATGCCAGAAATGGAGTTTCATAGGATCACAGACTGACAGAACAGTTTGGGTTGGAAGGGGCCTTCAAAGATGACCCAGTCCAACCCCCCACTGCCGTGGGCAGGGACATCTTCCACTAGATCAGGTTGCCAGAACATAAAAGCCTTTGGACTGCTCTTCAGGGTTGTGGAAGGCTTTGTTGGGAGGTAGTTTTGCTTGCAATTAAAAAATGGATGCATTTCCCTCATCTTGTTTTTGGGAGCAGTTGGGCTGCTTATAAAGGCACAGAAAAACCCACCCTCCAGCTGGGAGCTTCATTCTGACTGATCGCACTTGCACAATGTGAAGAACTGCCAGCAGTGGGACATGGGACTCAGCTGTGCCCACCGAGTGGCTCCCCTCCATGGCTGTCGGGAGCAGCCATTCCCCGCAGTGTGCTCCCGTCTGCTGAACCAGGTGGGAAGGGCTGGCAAGGCTGTGTCACGGGTCGCCCTTGGTAGGAGTGAAGCTCTGACACCCTAAAACATGCAACGGTGGCAGGAAATGGGGTATGGACCCTTCCCGGAGCTGGGGAAGGTGCGGAGGGTGATCAACCCAAGGGGACGTTGGCATTACGCAGCTCCTTAGACCCGTGAGCGCATAGATGGCAGAGCTCAGCCCTCATCTGCAGCTACTAGCTCACACGCGGTGCAGACAGGGGTCAGGTACCCCTGTCTTGCTGCAAAGCAAGTACCCCTGTCTTGCTGCAAAGCAGCATGTTCTCAGGGCTTTGGGGGTACTCCTATCACAGAATCATGGAAACACAGAATGGTTTGGGTTGGAAGGGAATTTCAAAGATGATCCAGTCCAACCGCCCTGCTGTGGGCAGGGACATCTTCCACGAGATCAGGTTGCTCAAAGCCCCGTCCAGCCTGACCTTGAACAATTCCAGGGATGGGGCATCCACAGCTTCAGTGGGCAACCTGTGCCAGTGTCTCACCACCCTCATCGTAAAACATTGCTTCTTATGTCCAGCCTAACCCCACCCTCGTTCAGACCCCTTGTCCTGTCACTGCAGGCCCTGGTCAAAAGTCTCTCTCCCTCTTTCCTACAAGCCCCCTTTAAGTACTGAGCAGCCGCAGTAAGGTCTCCCCGGAGCTGTCTCTTCTCCAGGCTGCACAACCCCAACTCTGTCAGCCTTTCTCCATAGCAGAGGTGTCCCAGCCCTCGGACCATTTTGGTGGCCTCCTCTGGACCCGCTCTACCAGGTCCATGTCTGTCTTGTGCTGGGGACCCCAGAGCTGGACGCGGTGCTCCAGGGGGGTCTCGGGAGAGGGGAGCAGAGGGGGAGCATCCCCTCCCTCGACCTGCTGGCCATGCTGCTGGTGATGCAGCCCAGGAGATGCTTGGACTTATGGGCTGCAAGTTCACATTGCCGGCTTATGTCCTATTTGTCACCCACCAGTCTCCCCAAGCCCTTCTTCACAGGGCTGAAAGCCTCCCTTCCCAGAGAAGGCAAATCTGGTTCACGAGTCTCAAGCGAAGCCAAATCCTATACTTTTTTAAACAAGAAATGCTTGTTCATTTCTTCAACCGTGCAGCAGAAGCAACATCATGTGACTGATGGGCCACATATCACACACCCGTCCTGGGCACTCAGCATCACTCTCACATGCAATAAGCACCTGCAAGGTGGGACCAGCTGACGGTACTGCTGCAGGGGGAAGAAGGGTGTGTTACCCAACCTCATCCTGTGGACTGCTCGTGCAGCCCAACCCAGGGAGCGGGGAGCAAGAGGAGATACGGAGAAACGGTGGAAGGTGAAAGGAGAGGCAGCGATGGAAAAGGGATAGGAAAATAGGATACTCAGAAAGGATCAGAAAGAAGATACAGAGAGACTGGCACAATAAAGAAACTCCCGATGAGCATTCCCCCTGGGACTTTCAGGGCTACCAGCATGGCCTGAGCTCACCCATAGAGAGTTACAGCTCACAGGCAGCTGAACTGAAAGGCTGTACCCAGCCCTGCTGAGCTGGAGCAACTCTCAAAGCCTCTGTGCAGGGGGGGACCAGTTCAACACAGCATCTCTGCAGGGTCAGACATGCCTGGTGCACACTGGCACTCAGACACTTCTACCAGGTTTTGGTACACCCAGAGCAGCCCCAGCCAACACACCCCTACCTCCAGGAGACAGCACTGGAGACATCTTGAAGATATACTTGTTTTTGCTTTGCAGCTATTCTAAGCAAGCAGCAGCTTGGTATTTATGGCAGCGCCTCAGACTCAGCTCATCTTATTCCTCCTCCACTGGCAAACCTCTCATGAAAGCCCCCCAGCAGCTTCAGCAGGCAGCCTCTGCTTGAGAGTTGTCCGGCCCAAAGCAAGGTCAAAACAGCTCCTGAGCATCATGGCTTGAAATCCGGCAAAGACGTGATGTGCCATCCAAGAGACTCTTCTTCTGCCTTTTCAAAATTGTTTGCCTAAAATCCAGTTCATTCTCATTCAGCTGAACGGTATCAACATATGTTGATCTGCAGCCAAATATAGCCTGGGTGATGAATGACACCCCTTTCTGCTAATCAGTATACCACACCATACCACTTTTACTTAAGAAGTTATTTAACTTAGTGTTTATTTTGTCAGATTGTTATTTTATGTTCCCACGGGTATCCCACATGTCTACAAAATGCATTTGATTTTTGAAGGAACGTGGAGTTTCATGCAAAATGGACTGGGAAAAGCATTTTAAATGGCTTTCAGTCATTAAATAAAACTACCTGGATATTCAGAGTAAATAAAAAGCATATCAAAATGTACCTTGCATTTGAAAGAAACTCATTAAACAGGAAATATTAACTAAAGTTAGGAAATGGGGTTGTTTCACCTGGGGCCAGCAACTCTTCACTCCCCAAATGTGGGGAAAGCAGCCCAATTTGCTGAACTACCAAGCTGGATTTCCAAAGAGCTCATACAGCTCTGGGTACCCACAGGGGGCTTTGAAACCCCCACAAAGCATACACTGGAACCTGGGACCTTGGCCTTCAATGTTTTTAATTAACAGGAAGACACTTCTGAAGTGCTTATGCTGTGGGGGAGCCCAGAGGGCATGCCAGCCTTCCTCCTGAACCCGTTGGGGTTACAGGGGGAGCAGAGCTCCCACTCCTGAGTTCCCAGGGGCTGGGTTTGTTTCAGTGTTTGAACTAGTCCAAGCAAGGTGAATACTTCCACCGGCTAGATAAACCAAGCCCAAAAGCAACTAGAGCTATTCTGAATAACAAGGAACGAAAGTACTGACATTTGGAAGAATGTAAATAGCAGCTTTTGTTGTGTTATGAACTCAACATTTGATACTTATAGAAACATGGAAAATACTGTCAAGACATCTGGGAACCTGCATCACTAACAATGTTTCTGGGCTGGGGATGCCCTTGGGAGCTGCAACCCCAAAGCTTCTCATATGTTTCTGCTGCTGGTGAGCTGACCGAGGCAGAGTGCTTTATTCAAACTGCTGCTGTGAACTGGGGACAAACAGAGTGGTTTTAGTGTAATGAATTTAGAACATGAAAACAACTTTTTTTCTGTGCAGAAGCAGCCCAGGAGCCAGGCTGCCCCTGGGACCAGTTTGCTGTGGGCTTATGGAGTTTGGGACAGCCACTGAGGGACAGACTTGTGCTCACACAGAAGAGGCCAGCACCATCAGCTGCCCCAGGACTGCAGCTGGAGGACCAGCCCTGCCCGATGTGCTGGGGCACATGCTCACACGAGCCTCCCTGCCCTGTTGGCTCCAACACAGCCTGGCCAGCTGGCCCGGGGTAAGACAAAGCTGTTCCTATGAAAGCTCCAGGTCTGATGAGGTTCTTCTGGCTGGAGATGACAACAGCAAAGCCAGAATAAAAGTCCATAATCTTAATGCTCAGTTACTCCTAATTTACAACATGTTAACAAGGGGGGGAATCGGCTCCTCATTCCTCCTTTTACTCAGTGATTTGCTCGCAGCAAAGTCCATACAAACTAGTGAAACCCTTGTTGCAGAAATACCTACATAAGGACCACGCTTAAAGTACCAGGCATACTTAAATCAGCTCTCCAGTTCAATTCATCCCAAATCCCACATGCAAATATAGGAAGGGAGGTGGGAGCGGGGCCGGGCTCTGGGGGAAGACAGACACATTGCCCAAGCACCCAGGGAGGAGCTGGGAGAGCCAGAGCTCAACTGGAGCAGTGTGAGGGGTGTGCAGGGCAGCTGGATGGGCTGCCCTAAGGGCTAAGGAAGCTGTAGTCCCACTGCTCAATGGGGCAGGAGCTCTAGTGACCAGGGACATGGCAAAGGCTAACGTTTCCATTTCTTCTTTTGTCTTGGTGATCACTGGTAAGGTCTGTCCTTGGCCTCCCGGTGCCCTCTGAGCAGAGGCCAGTGGCATAAAACACTACCCATGGAGAGGGATGTAGACTTTGGGTGTGCTTAAGTCAACTGGAAATACACAGGTCCATGGGACCAGGCGCGATGCATCTGAGCATGCTGATGGAGCTGGCCAATGTCACTGCAAAGGACCTCTCCATCATCTTCCAAAGACAGTGGTGATCATGGGTGGTTCCAGAGGACTGGCAAAAAAAGACAAACGCCACACATCTTCTGGGAGGAGGATCTGGGGAACCCCTCAGCCTCCCCTCAGTCACTGGGAAGGTCATTGAGTAAATCCTCCCAGAAGGACAAGAAGATAATTAGAAACAGCCAGCATGGATTTACTGGGGGCAAATTGTGCTGTGCCATCCTGATGGCCTTCTCCAATGAGATGACTAGCTGTGCAGATAAGAGGAGAGCAGGGAATGGTGCACACCCTGAGTTTAAGGCCTTTGACACAGACTGCCACAGAATCCTTATAGCCATTTTGATAGGCCACAGGTTGGATAAGGTTGGTAGAAAATTGTCTGGACTGCCAGGTTGTGATCAGCAATACAAAGTCCAACTGGTGGCCAGTTCCTAATAGTAACCCCTCAGTGAGTGATGCTGGCTCTGAAAATACCATTAAACATCTTCACCAGTAACCTGGGACGGCAGAGCGGAGTGCACTTTCAGCAGGTTTGCAGAAGACAGCAAACGGGGGAGAGCAATAGAAGGCAGGGCTGGTATTCAGAGGAAACTCAACAGTCTGGAGAAAGAGGCTGACAGGAACCCCATGAAGCTCAAAGGCAAATGCAGTGTCCTGTGTTGGGGACGGGATGCATGTTGCAGGACAGGCTGGGGGCCAGCTGGCCAGAAAGCACCTAGAGCTCCTGGAGTCCTCATGGACATCAGGCTGCCCAGGAGTCAGCAGTGAAGGTAAAACTCATCATGGACTGGGTCAGCAGGAAGACAGCCAGCGGGGCAAGGACAGGGATTGTTCACTTCCACCTAGTGCTTGTGAGACCACAACTAAAGTGCTGTGTTCTGCTTGGGGCTCCCCAAAACACATCGCGTGGGAGTGAAGCCAGTTGAGGCCACCAAGGTGGTCTGGGCTGGAGCACAGGACACTTGAGGAAAGGTAGGGTTTGGCCAGCTGAAGGTAACAAAGTTCAGGGGGATCTCATTGCTGCCTACAACAGCCCAGGGGAAGAATGGAGAGAAGCTGAAGCCAGACTCTTCTTGGAGGTGCACAGGGGCAGGACAAGAGGTGACAGACCAAGCTGGGACACAGGGAATTCCAGTTAAATATTAAGGGGGCAAGAATCATCATAAGGGTCGTCAAACGCTGGATCGGGGCCCAGAGGACCCATGGACCAACGCCCATGGCCTCTCCATCCTTCTAGATGCTGAGAACACAGTTGGACAAGGCCATGAGCAACCTGATGCGGCTGGCGCTGCTCTGTGGCAGGGGCTGGGATCTCCTGAGTTCCCTTCTCACTAACGTGCTATGATCCCACGACAAGGAACAAACCTGGGTGGCATATTTCTAGTTGGGCCGTTGCTTGTCCCTGGATGGCTGGGAGTCGAAGAGGGACACCCATGCTATAAACACAGCCAGCGCCAGCTGCAATAGCTCCATTGCAGTGCAGTGCCCCCGCTGAGGATCTGTCCCATGGCACCAAAAATTCAAAATCGCACCAGCAGTGTGATTTTGGGGCAAAACCAACACAAGCAAAGGCCAGGGACTTTTTCATACTAATGGTATGTTCCAGCCAGAAAACTGCCTTAACTCAAGCTCACCCCACACTGTTCCCCAGCTGACAGCTACAACAGTCACATTGGTACAGCTCACCCGTCAGGCACACACACAGCCCGGCAGCACTGCTTGCCAGCCCTGCCAGAGCTGTCAGCTCCTCTTACCCGCAGTGCGTGGTGACAAGCAAAGCCAGCAATGTAACGCTGGGACGACACCGCTCTGTGCCCAGCTCACCTCCCGTCCTGCACACATGAGCATGCACGCTGGGCATGCGGACTGCTGGGCACAGGGTCCCAGCATGGGGTCAGCATCCCTGGGATGATGAACAGCTGCAGAAGCCCAGAGTCAGAGACCACCCAGGTCAGAAGCCAAAGCCCCGAAGCAGAGCAGTGTGCTACATCACCTACCTCAGCCTCCCAACACAGGGGCTCCAAGCTGCAGCCCGGGGGAGCTCCTCTCCCCTGATTACCTGCAGAGCCCAGAGAAATGCTAAGAAATGCCCAAATTACAGGAAAATCTCCCACTTTTTTGACTTAGTGGTCCATGGCTGAGAGAGTTGGGGTTGTTCAGCCTGGAGAAGAGAAGGGTCCGGGGACACCTTACTGCAGCTGTTCAATGTATAAAGGCAGTTTATAAGAAAGACGGAGAAAGACTTTTGACCAGGGCCTGCAGTGACAGGACAAGAGGCAGCAGTTTTAAAATGAAAGAGTGTAGGTTTAGGTTGGACATAGGCAAGAAATGTTCTACAATGAGGGTGGTGAGATGCTGACACAGGTTGCCTAGAGAAGCTATGGATGCTCCATTCCGGGAAGTGTTCAAGGTCAGGTTGGATGGGGCTTTGAGCAACCTGATCTACTGGAAGATCAGGCAGGGGCGTTGGACTGGATGATCTTTGATGGTCCCTTCCAACCCAAACCATTCCATGACTCTGTGGTGGGGCAGAGCCCTGAATCCCGCTCTCCCATGTGCCAGGATGTTGTCCGAACCACAGAGCTTCAACACGGAGCAAATCTAAACCCTGCTCAAATTCACAGCCCTGGGCTACACAGCACCAATTGGTGGCCACCTCTAGTTTCCTCAGACACTGCAGAAGTAATGCCTTTGCCTGGGAAACGGGCACACCACAGCCAACACCAGGGACAGCCACCTTCGACTGCCACCTCCCTGCTCTCCCTGTCCCTGCCACTGCCACCCAGCACCTGCATTTGAGATGGCAAATAGCTCCTGAAGGGTACAGCGCAGAGCACAGCAGAGCGGAAAGCCCGGTGGGGGTTTGACAGCACTGCTGTCAGCACACAGCAGTGTCTCTGGAGTGGAAAAGGCAGAGGTTTTTTCTGGGAAGAGATCTGCTGACTCCCCTCGACACTGCCCAGCTAGAGCAGAGCTCTGCCTGTGCCAGGATCCCTCCGGGGAGGAACAGGAGAGCTGGCGTTGCAGAGGGGCTTGATGCTGTCCTGCTTTGCTCTGTGCTGTTGCACCATCCTTTGCTTTGGCTTCGCTATGCCCCAGCAATTCTCCTTCCCACTTGCGCCAGAGACAAGCCTTTCTCTTGCCCCAATTTTGCAGAGGACTGTTTCCCCACTGCCTCAGGCTCAGCCACGACAACCTCTCACTGCTTGTGCAGGGCCAGGAGGACGCTTGGGCTCCAAGCTGGAAGCTGCCTCTGCAGAGCTGATCAGTTAATGTCACCGCTGTATTGATTCGGCACTGACTGCAGCATGGGAGAGGAGACTACGCAAGTGGCTTCCCAGACTGAAAAGGGGATAAACTATAAACACCAAAACTCCTCTGGCTTCACTGCAGAGCGCTTAGAGAAAGTAAGATTTTTACTGAGCTGTATTTGTGCATAAACCCCCTGCGAGAGCAGCAGATCCATGCCTGGATCCCCACCCCTGGGTGCTGAAGAGCAACGCTGGCAGCTCCCATTGCCTTTATCAGTTTAATGGTTTGCTAAAACACAACCTTCGCTGCAGAACAAGGCCTTGCTTCTCTGCTCTGAGACACCTCGTTTTCATCCCCATCCTCCAGTATGATCAGCAAGGACAAGGCACTGTAGCTCACCCTGCAGTGATGCAGAGGCAGATTCCACTGCTGGAGCAATGACTGCATCTTGCCAGGTGCTCTCTCACCAAAGGATCACCAGAAGGTTGCCAACGCGCAGTAAAAACTACAGAGCAACCCTGCATGGTGGGGCAGAAGACAAAGCTTCAGCCCAGAGAAGGCTGATTTTAAGAAGCTGCAATGACAAGACACCTGTGACAGGCTCATAGCCCTGCACCAAGCATGTAGCCATCCCATGGGTGCCCTGGACCCAACATGCGTGCCCTCAACACAGTCTCTTGCAACACAGATGGTTTGCCTGGCCACCACAGTGTGACTTCACCAGGGGAAATGTCTCCAGCCTGGCTGAGCTCTCACCACAGAAACCCATGGCCAAGCCGGGACAGGCAAGGCTGTTTAAAATACAGACATGAACCAAAGAAGCTCAGCACCAGAGTGCTGCAACTGAGCTAGCAAAGCTCAGCGTGAGACTGCACTGAACAGGAAGGTGATTTATTCAATAAAAATAAATTTAAAATAAAGCTGGTTTCACTCCCTCCTGCATTCACTCATTTTCTTGTGCCCCAAACTCACATGCACCACAAGATGTACAGCCAGCAGCGCTTGTGTGTGACACATCCTACAGGTCCCCCTCATCTCCTGGGCTCTTTGTTACTGGTGGCCATAGAGGGGCTTGGGATGCACCTTCTCTCCAGGAGCTACAGCAACACTGATCTTCCACCCCATTGACCTGTTCTGCCTCAGGGTCATTAGGCAGCACAGCTGATTTACATTATGGAATTATTTAAATTGCATGGGACCTTCAGAGGTCTTCTCACCTCCTGTCCTGGAGTAAGCTGCCCAATGGTTTTCCACCCTAAGCCTTCTTAGAAGCTGCATGTATCCATGCTGGCATCTCAATGACCTTTTAAGTTAGGTGCCATCAACCCACGCCAGTCTTGTATCCCTTCTTCTGCCATTCCCTCTGCTGCTTCCATGTGTACGCTTCCATTCAATTTATCTAACTCTTTCTTACCTCTCCCTACAGGAGACACATGGGATGTTGCCTGCTCATGAGCAGCAGTCCCCAGACTCACTGCTTCTGCAGGACAAAGTGAGAGGACAAAGAAGCGCTTGTGCCATTTCCCAAGCCATAAACATTTCAACAAGACTTCTGTAGCAAGGACCAAGCAAATGAACACTGCAGAGCATGGAGGACAGTCCAGAGAACCACGAACCACATGTGGGAAGTTGGAGACGAGGGGACCTGCGGGCTCAGCAGGCACCTGGGATCACTCAAGCATGATCCCCCCACAGCGAGACCCCCATGACAGCCTGACGTTTGGTGGTTTGCAGGAGAGAAGTGACTCATTCAGCCTATACGTGAGCCAGTAGCTTCAGAGTCCAGGTAGCTGTAGAGGTGGCAGTGCTAAAGTCAGATCCCGTGGCAGGGTGCAGCAGCACCCAGGAGTCAGCCATGGCTTAGGCACACAACTGTCAGTGGATGGCCTGATCCTACTGTCAGGACCTGATCACCCTTGTACAGCAAGGACAGGTTCACCCGTCCTCAACACGGGTCTGCTGGAGCATCACCCTGGTGCCCCCAAAGGCAGCAGTACTCCAGCGCAAGCGGAAGGGAGAAGCTGGGTCACACCCCACACTTGAGAAGGCCCCCATGGACACGCTTCCCCACCACCGCCCATGGTCTGGGGCAACACCACCCCAAAGCAAACACCAGGCAGACACAATATCTCTTTGGAAAGGCCTTGGAGGGAGCTGCTCCATCGAGGGTGATACAAAGATGATGGGGGAAGCTCTCGTCAAACAGTTCACGCAATCAAGCCTCTGACTTTCCTTCTGGCAGATGGAGGATCCGAAGCCATAAAACATTATGTTCTTTCACAATCACTTCCCCACGAGAATTAACCCACATTTTCAGCCCACTACTGAGTAGTATGGCCAAGTTATACCATATCTAAATGAAACACTTGTTTGCTTTGTACACTGGAGATGATTTTCTAGAGATAAGTAATCTCTGTCTAGTGCCATCTCATCAAGCTAAACTAGTTCAGCTTTTAGAGCTCAGGCCATGGCTGACAACAGACGGACTCAATAAAAAAATGCCATGGTCACAGAATACAAGATGCCAACCCAGCACAAATTCACTCTTTTGGATCCACTTCCCTCTGAAACCCGGAGTTAACGATGTGTTTGTAGGTGCAGTGTCAGGTGCCACCTACCCTCCTGCGCGTGGTGCAAGCGGAGTATGGCAGCTCCGGTCAGCACAAAGTCTTGCGCACATGCTGGGGCCAAGGTACCATGACATGCCTATGCCTGATCCAGATAAATCTGCACCACTGGCTGATCCAACAGAGGCCACGAGAGCCACAGCCTTGGTCTCTCCAGCCTCCATCCTCACATGCTCTGCAATTCTGGGATGTCCAAGACAATTGCATAGTTCTGACTTCAGAAAATCAGTAAAAGCATGTCCTGTTTTCACAAAGTACACATTATCTATGAATTCAAGCCCTGATTTCAAAAGCAGCTGGAGACCATGGGTAACCTTGTCTTATGAGACCTCAGATCATCAGCAGTCAAATGGTTCTGAGTTAACCTGAGACCTGTGAAGATTCCGCAGGCTGTATGAGGGCTGTATGAAGCTCCGTCATCTCCCCTATCCCCAGCTCCTCCTCAATGTCCTTTCCTTCAGCACTCCCCCGGTGCCTTGCACTGCCTTCCCGGGTCATGCCTGCCTGCTGCTTCCCCAAGGAAATTTTCTTTTGGCACTTTCTGCCAAGTTATTGGCCTTGCCACGACCCCACTGACTGCAGTCTCTCTGTTGGTGTTCTCAAAGTCTTCCCACTAGCACCCATCATGGACATCAGAGAGATGTTTGTGACCTGTCCTCACTTTCCAGCTGCCTCAGGCCAGGACCCGAGCAGTGCCCAGCAGGGACATCTGCAGCAATTAGACCTTCTCACTGCAATCAGCTGCTCCTGAGAGAGAAAAGCCTCTCTACAATTTGATTCTTTCATCAAATATTTCTAAGCTATTTTATTTCTTGACTTTGGGAGGAGTGGGGGGAGAGGAGTTACTCAGAACTGTAGGATAATTCAGGCTGGAAGGGACTTCAGGAGGTCATGCAGCCCAACCTCCAGCTCAAAGCAGGGTCAGTGACTTCCAGTTTCTAGTGCATGCTGTTGGACCCATGGACAAGCCACATGTCCCTCAACCTCCATCTCTGGGGAACCAACACACTCCACCCCACGTTGGCTGCAGACAGAAGCACAAGCAGAGCTACCGTTCATCACAACTGAACATAACACAGCCTTGGGACCACCTGGGCGGAGGAGAGGGAGGTGCACCCCTTCTCTACCTCTACCCCTGGATAACCCTGCTAAGAAGCCCATCAAAAGAAGGTGCCAGTTATTGGTGGTTTCATGGGAACAAGGGGAAGAGTTGTGTCAGCCCTTCAAAAGTCTAACATTTCCTGGACTGTGAAGCCACATCGATGCCTGGTGGAGGGGCAACCACAGCCCCAACAGGGAAGAACATTTCCAGTAGGCTGCAGGCCTGCACAGTACTCTCTGAAAGACCACCCATCTTCTTAGATTAAGCGAAATTTTAGGTGAGTTACCCAGCTGCATCAGTAAGCCTTGGTCTCATTTACAAACTGCTCAAGCATCCTTCCAGGCACTGCAGAAACCCACAGAGACTCCAGATTTCTGAACACATCGCAGGCAAGTGTTCCCCCCCCACAAAGCTGGGACTTCAGAGGGTGTTTTTGCTCCAGTCAAAATCACCTTTAGTGAGATGCTTAACATGGATGTGCAGAAACCCACCTGCCTGTTCGTCCACACAGATGCTCAGACTTGCGCACAAGGATGAAGCCAATGCACACTGCCCTCCCCTCCACAGCTCCCTCTGCACATACTCATGTCACGGGTCTTTCAGGCTGGCTTTTTCACTGATTTATTCAGAAATGTGCTGCATTACTTTGCCCAGTATTTGCACACCAGAACTTGATTGCTCTAAAGCCAAGCACAGCCCTCTTCTTCCATCACCCCTGGGATCCCTCAACTGCCTCCAGCTGCTTCCCATCCTCCCCTTCCCGGTGCCACAGGGCAGAGACTCACCTGAGTTTTCCTTATCCGCAGGTCAGCAGAAGACCTGTTCAGTCCTTCCTCTTGTTCAATACTCTGCTCAATACCTGGTCAGGGTAGAAGGACACAGATTATTTCACGCTATTTAGACAAGAAAAAGGGATTGTTTGGCAAAGGGACTGTAAAAGACTGAAGCCTACAAATCGAGGAGCATCTGGCACTGAGCAGTCCCCAGCTCCTGACTCTAGCCCGCGATTTAGCCTGGACTAGCAGCAAAGCTCCGTTTCACTACTGCAAAGCACTCAGTGCCTGGCCAGTGGCCGAGACTTGGTGCTGTTGAGGGCAGCACCCGTCACCCCCAAGCTGGTAAGTGAGGATTTCAATACAAAATCGACATAATGCTCAGGTCCAATCTCCACACTTTCCGGTATTCAGACAAAACGGAGTGCTGTTCTCCCCCTGCTTGGCAGGAGGAGGAAACGCAGAGCTAAAATGTCTCTGCAAAATACCAAAGCTCAAGACTTCTCCAGGGACCCTAAAAATAGTAGGTCTGCCAGCTGCCCAGCCTTGCACAGAGAGGACCCACCAGGGTGGCAAGAGCGTGCTTCATCTTGCTCAACAGTCCTCTGCAGCAAAGCAGAGGCTTTCCCTTTTAATTATGCCCAGTAATGCAACTAAGTGAGATGACTTCCTCACTTGCCCAAAGACCATAAATCACAGCAGGGAGGAGTGCTGCCCTGCTCACCATGGGCAGGGAGAGGGCATGGGGTTGCAGGGCAGGAGGTCTGGCACAGAGCAAGTCAGTGCAAATCTGCTCCTCAAGGCCAGCTTCGGACATGCTAATTCAAAAACTTAAATTCAAGGACTTCACCGGGAAGAAAGCTCCCATCAGCAGGCTGGCCCAGTGTGTAGAGATACATGTCTCCATGTAGGTCACCAGGTGTGAGCTGGTGGCATCCCTTGAGTTTGGCTGAAGACCCCATTCCCAATGCAGATGTCCCACAGCTGTCTGAGCCCAGCTGTCCCCAGCACCTTCCATGCTGGAGCAGGTCTACAAGCCCAGCATGGGGCAGGTTCCTCCTGCAGCAGGGGCTCTCCATTCCCTGGAGCTGCCCAGTGGCTCCCCATCACCATCCAGTGCAGCAGGGCAGAGCACAGGACACCACCATCACAGTGGGCATCTGTGTTTCTGCTGCATGCTGGTTAGCACGGGTGGCCCCACAGTACCACCTTCTAGAGAGCAGCAGCACTCTAAGGAAGACTGTGGGCCTGGGGAACCCTTTGCGGTGCTGGCAGAGGGTGTCCAACAGCACAGCACGTTCCAGGGAAGTGCTGGAGAACACCAGCACAAATTCTGCCCTCTCTCCTATTCTCTCCTGGAACAAGTGTCTGTATCTAAAGCTTAGCTGAAAGGTCCCATCCCACACAGCCAGACAGCCACGGCACTTCTCCTGTGCAAACCCTGCCTCCGAGCACGCTGGCTGCTGCCTGCCCAGCATATTTCATCAGAAATTGTTTTTCCTCCACACTTGTCATAAACCATTCCCTGTTCCCAAGGAACAGTATTGGCAAACATTGTGCATTTATGATAATTAATAAAATCACATTTTCCCAAGAAGCTGGTAATTAGAATTAACCACTGCATGAGCAATGTCTGTCCTAAAGAAGTCAATTCGTTGTCAGCAGATGGTGTTTTTGATCAGTCCTGACTGTTTTGTTTCATTGATCATGCTGGCCACGAGGTGATCTGGGATGAAGTACAAGGACTAATCATCTGTTGCTCCAGGTAAACACGATGTTTGTAAGTCTTTTCTGGAAGAAGGAAACAGGAATCAAGAGCCTGTCCTGCAATCCTTCAGGCTCTCAAAGCCCGTTAAAACACAGAACACAACACCTATGGAAAAGGATTTTTGTTTTGCACAGGCTAAACTCTGTCCCCACCTGGACACCAGGGATCCCACTATGGCCGGGGGACTCTGGTCCATGGGAAGGGATCCCCTGGTATATGAAATGGGTAAGCTGGACCTAGCTCTCCTTCCTGGGTCTAGCTGATATCACGTGTCAGGAGGACAGAGGGCAGCAAGGGGACAATGGAGGTACAAGTCTCCTTCTGGCATACACATGGGACATGACCACACCAGTGGTGACGAACCTAAAAAATGGCTCCAGCTGTATCTAAGTCCTCCATGACTGTGGGACTCCCACAAAACCCTGGGATTAGGGAGAACACTGCTGCCATGGGGGAAGCACCAGCTCCTCTCCCACCCTTCAGACACGGCCAGCTCTCCTGCAACAATCTCAGCCAAATCGCACGCTGATGTCCAAGACCACTGCAGGCAAATCTGAGCCGCGCTGGGGTGACCTGCCTCCTGCCTCAAGATGCTGCCATCCTCACTGACCCCCTGAATCCCCTGGGGTCCAATCTTGGGCTTTTGGGCTCATCCAAGTGCTCCAGCACAACCCCAGCCATCAGTGGGCTGAAAGTCATATTGTTCTCACTCCCTGCTTGTCAAAGAGATTGATTAACTCTTCTGATGGTGGAAACTAACTGTCACATTGGCTGCGCTCTGTCTCTGCACTGCCCAAGGCAGAGGCACGCCAAGACAACGGGGAGTGCTGATGAGACAGGATAACCTTCCCCGAGCCCAACGGCCCCTTTCTTCCCCACCACCTGCCACACAGAGCCCATGTCTGGGGGCAGAGCCACCAGCAATGCAGCCTGCACTGGGGATGGAAAAGCAAGACCAGCCCAGCAGGAGCAGGATGGGGCAGCGAGAAGCACAAGCCCCAGGGCAGCATGCCCCGTGCCAGCACACTGCCAGAGAGCGAGCAGCACCACCCGGCCTGGCCAGAGCCGCACGGGGAAGAGGGACCATGGCTCTCTGGATGGGACTCCTCAGTGCTGCCCCTGCCTAGGCTGCCCATGCCAACCTGGCTCAGTGGGAAAGAGCCAGCTCTTCCTGGAGGCTTGAAAGTCCAACAGCAGCACCTCTTCAACCACTCAGCCCTGGCAACCCAACCTTTGGCCATGCCGTGGGTTTGCTCAGAGCCAGGGCTCACCAGGAGAGCCCAGCGCCTGCCAGTGCTGGCAGCATGGGACTTGCTTGCAGCCCACCAGGTGCTCATGGCCCCGTTCCCTCACCTCCATCCTGGGAATGGGGCACAAGGGGGCAAATTCACAAAGGGTAAATAAAAGCAGCTAGAGGATGCTAGGGGAAGGGAAGGTAACACCCAACGCCCGGTGATCCCTGCAAAGCAATGGCAGATGCCACTTCTGGCTGTCCCTTCCCCCAGCTCTGTGACCTCTCCCAGTGCCAGCTCAGGTTGCCAGAGGATTCACAGACAGGGCCGGGCTGTGTGTCTGTAACCTGCCCTTTCCTACCTAGAGCAAACCACCCCAAAACTGTCTTGACCCGAGTCAAACACTAGCTGCTGCTGGCACAGGGTTGAGATGACAGCCAGGGTCCCACAGCATTTCTGGTCATGGGGGACGAGTGGGAAGTGCTGAGCAGTGGGGGCATGGAGCAGGACCCAGGGCAGCAATGGTCCCTGCCTGCTGCATCCCCAGTCCAGGATGGGAGCCGCAGTACCTGCTGCCTGGGGCTGCAGGGCCGGAGCGCAGCGAGCAGAGCCCCACAGCAGCATCGCAGGCAAATACTTACTCTTTAGCTTGGAGCGCACTTTGTTCGCCGTCTTCTTTATGTCAGACATCAGCTCTTCCAGCTCCTCCTTTGTTTCTGGGGAGAAAGAAAAGATTCATGTATCGGAGACACTGCTAAAATCTGCTGCCCAGCCCCATAGTATGTGGAGACCAGAGCTGCAAGCACTCCCACCTCCAGACTGGGAGCACTTCCACCCCACGCACCCTGCTGGACTCTCCTCCCAGTCCTGAGCCTGGAAATAACCCTGCTGCTGGTCAGGCAAGCAGGGAGCTGGGGAGCCATTCTGCAGGACCCCCTGCCCACACAGCCCTAACCTGCCTGATACCCAGCACTCTGCAGAAAGTGGAAGGGTAGGGATACACAATCCACAGTGCTGGCTTCTGTAGTGGAGAGAAAACCACTGATGGACACTAAAAATCTGCTCACCAAGGGCTGATCTCCCCAAGCCCCTGCCATGCCAGCCAGCCCTCCCCAGGGTGTTACGAAAGGTCACATCTTCCACTGGCACCCCCTGAATAACAGCCACTGTGTGTGTGTTCACTCCCCAGCCTGAATTTGCTCCTTTTGGCAGAAAAGTAGGGGCTGAAGCAGCCAGAACCTCCCCCCCCAGTCCCACAGACCAAGTCTCAGGAATGACTCTGAGCAGCCCAGCAGTGGTGGGAGGGTGTAAAGCAATTCTTGTATTTCAACGGGCAGGGGCACAGGAGTTGCAAATAAAAACAAGTACAAGCAAGTCCCTTCCTCCCTCTCCCCACAGGCATCCCATGTGCGCCTGCGCAACCTGTGCGTGGCTCCCACCAGGGGAAGAGCCCTGCCGAGCAGAGAGCCCATTGGTGAGTCTCAGCGTCTCCCCAGGGCTACCTCTCCAAGACTGTGAGGGCTTTTACAAGAGTCTCCTGGGCTGCTAGAAATATTGACTCAGCTAGAGAGAGGAGGAAACTACAGCATATGCCACACTTGAGAGAACTAAATCAGCTGGGGAAGTTCCAAGCCCTGCGTGAGGGATGGGATCTGGCACAGGGCTATCTGCCCTCACTCCCATGCGCAAACACCAGGAATTGGCTCTGAGGTCACCACTGCTGACAGCAGAACCATTGCAACATCTCTGGGCACTCATGTCTTGTAGGACTCTTCTCTGCATTGCAGCAGCATTTCCAAGCCACAAGCCATGCTCGGCAAACCCAGATGAGAGCTAAGCTCCTTGATCAGCCCTGCAGAGAAGGACTGGGGGATAGTGCTGGGTGACAAATGGGACATAAGCCGGCAATGTGGGCTTGCGTCCCATAAGTCCAAGCATCTCCTGGGCTGCATCACCAGCAGCATGGCCAGCAGGTCGAGGGAGGGGATGCGCCCCCTCTGCTCTCCTCTCCCGAGACCCCCCTGGAGCACCGCGTCCAGCTCTGGGGTCCCCAGCACAAGACAGACATGGACCTGGTAGAGCGGGTCCAGAGGAGGCCACCAAAATGGTCCGAGGGCTGGGACACCTCTGCTATGGAGAAAGGCTGACAGAGTTGGGGTTGTGCAGCCTGGAGAAGAGACAGCTCCGGGGAGACCTTACTGCGGCTGCTCAGTACTTAAAGGGGGCTTGTAGGAAAGAGGGAGAGAGACTTTTGACCAGGGCCTGCAGTGACAGGACAAGGGGCAGCGGCTTTAAACTGAATGAGGGTGGGGTTAGATTGGATAAAGGGAAGAAATGTTTTATGATGAGGGTGGTGAGACACTGGCACAGGTTGCCCACTGAAGCTGTGGATGCCCCATCCCTGGAAGTGTTCAAGGTCAGGCTGGACGGGGCTTTGAGCAACCTGATCTTGTGGAAGATGTCCCTGCCCATGGTAGGAGGGTAGAACTGGGTGATCTTTGAAATTCCCTTACAACCCAAACCACTCTGTGAGTCTGTGATCTCAGCCAGGTTCCTCTCCCAGAAACCAGAGTGTGCTTGAAGGAGCCGAGACGTGCAGGTGTGGCCCTTGCCACCCGTGCTTTAGAAACTGCTGGACCGCCCCTGAGCACAGCAGCAGGGCTGGTGTGTGGGGCACAGCACCGATGCCCAGCACACAGGTACCCAACTGTGCTCTCCCTGTGCAGCCCTTCATGCTGCGCACCTGCAAAAAGGCTGGGTGGTATGAAACGCCCTATGCTTACCCATGGGCTTGTGGCAGCCCTGCTGGTTTGCCAGGGATGTAACCATGCCCCAACCGTGGGACCAGCCAACCCCAAAATTCAGCAGTGAGACCAGCATGTTGCAATATCTCAAGATCCAGATACTAAAGAAAGTACAAACCACCTGCCATTCAAATATGATTTCTCAGAAATGCTGCCGCCCTAATGGTCCCTCCTGATTTTGATGAGATCAAGACTTACTTAATTAAATAAAACTTTGTTTAATAGACTCTAGGCACATTAACTGACTCATTTCAATGGCTGTGGTAGCTCTGATGCTGTACACTCCCAGCTGGCAGTCACAGGCATAATTAGAAAATCATGATGATGGGAATGTGCTGGGGGAAGGTCACATCCTATCAACAGTTGTACACGTTTCTGACTCAGAGCTAAGAGCTTCAGCAGGGAAAAGGAGAAAACGAACACGTCTGTGAATACCTTCACCCCAGGCTCCAGGTATTTCTGAGCAAGCCAACACAGCAGCCTCACTGGAGGAAGTGGTACAATTATGTATTTGCTAGAGAATAAGCACAAATGCAGGGAAAGGAAGAGGACATTTTCAGTTTGAGTTCTCATTTAAGTGACTAATTATTTTTTCCCCATTCTTGAAAGAAATTGTATTTAATAAAGAAACAAATCAGCCTGGGCTGAGTAACTCCCTGCACCCGGACAGGCTGGGGCCAGCTGACAGGGAAGCAGACAAAGACCCAGGAGTGCTGGGGGACAACAGGCTGCCACAAACATGGGGCCAGGCTGAGAGCTGGGCTTGTTCACCTGGAAAGGGGAAAGGGAGGCTCCTACTGCTGCTGCCTATGACTACCCAGCAGGAGGGTGGAGAGAAGCTGGAGCCAGACTTCCTGCTGGTCCTTGGAGGTGACCTTCATCTTCTTGCTGAAGCTTGGAGGTGCACAGGGACAAGACAAGCAGTGATGGACCAAGCTGGGACAAGCCAAATTCAAATTAGATATTAGGAAAAAAAATTGTCATCCTGAAGGCAGTCAAACACTGGACCCACAAAGCTGTGGGATGTCCATCCTTAAGGATATTCAGCATGTGGCTGGGTGAAGGCCTAGCAACCTGATCTAATGGTCCTGCTGGAGGGTACTGGACCAGGAACCTCCAAGGTCCCTTCCCACCCATATCCACCTTCGATCCTATGAAACAATTTCACATAACTCACTGCTACTTACTTTTCCTTCTCCCTGTCAGTTCGGGCTGAGGGATACGCTGCAGTGATGCACAGGGCAAGTGGTGAGCGCAGGTGAGCATCCCTCTGTGCTGGCCGCTCAGGAAGAGGACAGGACCATGTGGACAGACGGAGGGGACATGGGACAGGGAGCTAGGCTGCCTTCCCTCAAAATATTTCCAACTGAGCAGCAGGGAGAAAACACTCCTTCTGGCTGGCTTTGAGTCACAGGACGTGTGAGGATTACTTGCGACCTGGCAGGCACAGGCTTCCCAGACAATTATTTTCACATCCATAGCGTCTGTTTAAGTGACTCACTCAAATCTATTTAACCATTCATGGCGGGTAACATTCAGCAACAGGAAGCTGAAGTACCACAACATCACCACCGCTATGGCCGGAGTCACCCCGGCGAGCAGAGCAGCGCTAAGGGGCAAGATGTGATGTTTAAGAGGACGGGGCAGGCTCCCCGCATCCCACAGCCAACCCGGGATGTCTGCTCCGCTCCTGCTGGCACTGAGCACAGCAGGGGAACCCCATGGCCACCAGCACCATGGGGCCATGTCCCCAGTCCCTGCTGGGAGTGGGGAGGAGGCTTTGGTCTGGGGTCAAGCCTTACATCCCGGAGAAGCCCCAGAACCCGCTGTGACCTGCCCTGGAGGGGAACCCAGGCAGCAAAGGGGAGGAAGGGGTGCAGGCAGGGGTGCAGGCAGCAGTGGGAGCTCTTTCTCCTCCCTCTACCAACAGCAAATGGGGCACCGGCCCAGCAGAGGGCAAACGCCCAGCCCAGGCTGGTAATACCACTCAGCAGCACAGCCTCAGCTGCTTGGGAAAGAGGAAAAACCGATGCCCTGGTGCTCCCGTTCCCCGCAGCTATCTGAGTTCCCAAAAGCATCCCCCACACAACATGGAAGGGGACAAACACAAGGAACCGGTGCCCAGAGCTGCTACGCAGGATGCTCCTCAGGGCTGGGGGGGACTCCTGCCTGCAGCCCAACACTCAGCTTTGACATTCACCATTATCAATAAAGGAGGAGGGGTCGAAGCCTCCAAACCACCCAGCAGCGAGCAGGAAGGCAGCAGCAGGCAGGCAGGCACCAGACCTCCACCCTTCACAGTTAACTGCAGGTGACTGACACCCGCCCACTGCAGCATGTCTGAGCATCACCATGACGGTGAATTTCCACACACGATATGGTTCTCAACCATCGAAGCTTCCTCACTCACTTTTTATTCAGATTAATAAACCTTCACCTCTTTGCGACCTGCAATTCTTTACTGACAACAACCAACCAATGTAATCAAGAAAAGTACAATTTCAAACTAATTCATAACTGAGTTCCCTGACAAAGCTGGGAAGAAGGATCTTTTTGGCAAAGACTTAGCTTTTCCAATAAAAAATTAAAGAAGATCCTGACCGCAGTTCCTCCAAGGAAATTTTAAAAAATAAACTTTTCTTGCCTTAAAACTTTTCTTCTGTCTCTTGCAGGTTACCATTGATGTGCCTGTTTGTTTATCTTGGCACTTACAAAGGAAGAGCTACAGATGTCATCTATCTGTACTTCTGTAAGGCCTTTGACATGGTCCCCCACAACTTTCTTTCCTCTTATTTGGAGAGATATCAGTTTGATGGATGGACTATAGACGGATAAAGAATTGGCTGGATGGCCACATCCAAATTGTTGCAGTTAGTGGCTCAATGTGCTAGTGGAAACCTGTAACAAGTGGTGTTCCTCAAGGGTCCATACTGGAACCATACTATTTCATATCTTCATCAACGACATAGACAGTGGGATCAGGTGCACCCTCAGCAAATTTGTGGATGGCACCAACCTGAGTGGCGCAGTCGATACACTGGAGGGAAGGGGTGGCATCCAGAGGGACCTGGACAGGCTGGAGGAGTGGGTCCATGTGAACCTCATGAAGTGAACCTCATGAACCAGGCCAAGTGCAAGGTCCTGCACCTAGGTCAGGGCAATCCCCAGTACCAGCACAGACTGGGGGATGGAGGGATGGATGGATGGATGGATGGATGGATGGATGGATAAATGGAGAGCAGCCCTGTGGAGAAGGACTTTCCACCTGAAGTCCCATTTGCCAAAAGAGATTTGGGACATCAATGACCTCTGTGCAGTCCTTCAGTTCCCAAAGGCTGATGTTCCCTCTTGGAAACGGAGCTCAGAGTCTGACATTGCAACTTATTTATTCAAGCTAAGTAAAACAAGAAGAAAAAAATTAGACACTTGGTTTGCAAGATGCTGACTCACCCTTTCCTCATTTTCTAGAGTTTTTTCCACTCTGACCAATACAACCATTTGCAGCAGCTATGACAGAACAGGGGAGCACGCAGAGGGGTGGGCAGGAGAGAGCTGCATGACCACCGCCCCGAGCAGAGCCGGGATTGTCCCTTCCATGCCAAAGCAACACAAGGAGCTCCAGCTGCTTGCCGAGCTGCAGAAATAGGACACGGCGGTGCCGTCCATCTGCCCTTGCCAGGAGTGAGGGCACAGGAGATGTCCAGTACCATCATGAGGGGCCAGCAGCCCTGGGATTTTTAACTTCCAGCATACCAGGAGGGACGAATCCTGCTTGTGATGTAGCAAGGAGAGACACTGCCAGGATTCGATGTCAGTGCAAAATGTCACAAGGCTTTTACACAGGAGCAGAACAGATATGATGCATGGAAGGGTCTGTAAAGCTCTTACGGATCCCCTGGGACTAAAGGCGCTCCCTGAAATGCCTCACCTGTACCATCCAGCTGTGTTTGGAGGTGATCCGCAAGAGATTAAAATTGTAGCTTTTGACTTTTTAAGTCACTAAAAAAGGAAGCAGGTGAGATGTTTAACTGATGTTTCTATTACATATTTTTAGACAATTAAAAGCTGGTTATTGTGGGAACATCAGTGGGAATGCACTTCTAAAATACCCGTTTATATTAGCAGTGATGGATCCTGTTTCACACATCCTGGAAACCCAGCGTGCTCCTCGCAGGCTGCCAGTCCAGCCAGGCAAAGGTGCTGAGCTGCAGTCACCGAGAAGCATGGAAACATCCATCCAAGTCCACTGGCCGGACACTGGGAGTTTTGCACCAACAACTGGGCTTGTGGTGGTGGACAGGCCGTGGGCAGCCTCGCACGCAGGAGCCCAGCATGCAAAGCCCTTTCACAGCCTGTCACTAGGCTGGCCGATGGCTGAGCTACCCCCTAGGATGTTCTCATCCCGTGGCCGTCCTCCTCTGACTGCTCCTGCCACTCCAGGCTGACCTCAGAGCCGGAAACCCTGGAGGCAAATCTCAGGATGAAGGGAGAGCCATGCTATGCATTAACTGCTTCTCCTGCAGCCACACTTGTTGGTTGCTTATAATCCAGCAGCACAAATGATGGGATCAAAGTTTGCTCACAACAAAGCATTTTGGTTTGGTGATGAACCTATGCAAAAGGTAGAGGAGACAGAGACAGCGCAGCGCAGTGCCTTGTTCCAGTTCCCCTTTTTTGGCAGAAAGTGTTGGTGTTTCATTTTTTTTCCAAATACTCACACTAAAAAAAATGGTTTGCAGCCAGTGATGAAGAGCTAGGGGTGAAGGGGAGCCATGCAAATGCCATAACCCTGCCTGGACATTCATGTGAGCTCAAATCCAACTCATGCAACAACATGGCTCCCAAGATCCACTGCCTGTCCTGCCTGCAGCAGGCTCATGGAGCCACCTGCTATCACAGCCATGGAAGGAGGGGTTTGCATTCAGCAGAAAACCTGGTGGGACCTGCAGCTTGCCGCCGGCATCCCCAACCCATCACATCCCATGCTGGTACTCCAGCTTACAGCTCCACCAGAGCTGCTGTTCGGAAAGCGGGAGGTTGCTGACCTGACAGGAAACAGGAAGTATCAATAGGTCAAAGCAGGGGGAGTTTAGGAGATCTTCTAATTAATTTTTAAGCAATAATTACAATGAGTTACAATGCAAGCTGAAGAGCATAGTTCTGTTTGCATAGCAATGAGGTCCTGCTAAAACATGGCTCAAAGTAGGTAACGGGCCCAGTGAAAGCACAGTAGGTTTGCACAGGACTGATCTGGTGGGCACTGTGTGGGCGAGAGCAGGTGGCTGCAGCCAGCAGCCCCAGGGACTCATCCTGGCCCACGACAGAGCTGCCTCCATGAGGGGCACCCAATTAAGACAGTAAAATGTCTGTGAACATATGGCTTCGGATGGCTGCTCCCACCGGCTGCAAATGTGCCCATCCAGCAAGCCCAAGTTTGTCAGACATCTCCAGCCCTGGCTGTTTTACAGCATTGCCTGCAAGGTCTTGGGGCACCCACCTCTCCGGGAACAATTAGCTGGCTGATGAGCAAACTGCTCCTTCCCTTTCCATGGCCTACTCCTGTTTTCTTCCCAGCACCCCCTCCTCCCTGTGGCTCTCCTCCAAGCCTCTCCATCCACTCCCCGTTTGCTCCAGGGTGGCACTAAACACCATCACGAGCTGTGCTGCGTGAGCGCCCTGTCCCTTCGCTGCCTGCTCCCATGCCACTCGGGTCCACACTCAAACCCCCGGGGAGCTCCAGGATGGGTGCAGGGCGCAGTGGGACGGTAGTGCTGGGGTTCATGGGGAGCAAAGCTAATCCAGCCCTCCCACAGGCACCCAGCAGGCAGAGGTACCAAGTAAAGCTGCTCAGATCTATTTGTATAACACCGATCCGCATTGTCTTACCCTCCTTTAATTCTCTTGATTGAATTCTACTTCAAATACTCCATTATTTTGCCCAGAAGCAAAGTCGGTTTAATCAGTCAATAATTACCCAGCTCATTCCCTCTCTCCTTCTTTAAAAAAATTGACGCTGTGCTACCTCCCGAGCTCCTGATGCCCATGAGGTATGCGGAGACTTATTGGAAATCAACACTAATGGCAGAGGCACCACCACCTTACTCAGCTCTTGGAAAACTTCCCGATTGATAACTTCAGGTAGACTGGATCCATCAGTGTCTATTTTTGGTACCAACTGTTTACCAACAACCTGAATTACTGTTGGAATGTAAGAATTTAAACATCATAAGATACATCACGTATTTTCTCTAACACTCAAAAAAAGCATTTCCCATATGTTTATGTCCTTCCTGCATTATTCTCCCATTTTCCTTTATTAATGCACAAAAACAGCTGAGAGGTTTCTGCTCTTCTTTAAGCACGTCTCAAAAAAATCAGACCATCCTTTGGGCTGCTGCTTGCTGGGTTTTATGGCTCCCTGCAACTCCCAGCTCGTTTCTGTGCCACTGGGAGAGGGTGGGAAAGTATTCTCCTCCTCCCCACCACATATGGGAAGATGGAGACAAATGTAAATCAATGACAAGTAAAACTCAAAAAGTAGGAGTTACAGAAAAGTGGTAAGAAACACAAAAGGATGCAGTGAGAACATAGTGCTTTAAATTTATTCTGTGCACACATGATATAAAGGAGCAAGTCATGATCATCTGAACCAAAGCTTCTTGCTTTTCATCTTGTCCTCAGTTCCCCTTTATCTGCTGAGACAAAAAGGGGATCGAGGCTCTCTGGCACGAGTACGGCACATTTGCATGATGGGAAGATTTGCTTCTCATTTCTACCAAACACAGGGCCGTTGTGCTGATGCCCGGCCAAGCCCGGTGCTGAGACCTGAACATGAGCAGTGCTGCTGCACAGGGGGTCATTCCCCCCAGGCTGCAACAAGGATATTTCAGACTCCAGTGATGCAAATCTTTCTTCTAGATCTGAGTAACACAAACTAGGCTGAATTTGGGATCACAAACGAGCAATTGCAATTCTCTGGTTGATAAATTGGTCTTGTAACAGAGATATCTGGGGCGATTAAATAATTCCTTTTTGTCCCATATTTTAATCATGGATTCATGGACTCACAGAGTGGTTTGGGTTAGAAGGGAATTTCAAAGATCACCCAGTTCAACGCCCCTGCCATGGGCAGGGACATCTTCCACTAGACCAGGTTGCTCAAAGCCCCGTCCAGCCTGACCTTGAACACTTCCAGGGATGGGGCATCCACAGCTTCAGTGGGCAACCTGTGCCAGTGTCTCACCACCCTCATCGTAAAACATTGCTTCTTATGTCCAACCTGACCCCACCCTCGTTCAGACCCCTTGTCCTGTCACTGCAGGCCCTGGTCAAAGTCTCTCTCCCTCTTTCCTACAAGCCCCTTTAAGTACTGAGCAGCCGCAGTAAGGTCTCCCCGGAGCTGTCTCTTCTCCAGGCTGCACAACCCCAACTCTGTCAGCCTTTCTCCATAGCAGAGGTGTCCCAGCCCTCGGACCATTTTGGTGGCCTCCTCTGGACCCGCTCTACCAGGTCCATGTCTGTCTTGTGCTGGGGACCCCAGAGCTGGACGCAGTGCTCCAGGGGGGTCTCGGGAGAGGGGAGCAGAGGGGGAGCATCCCCTCCCTCGACCTGCTGGCCATGCTGCTGGTGATGCAGCCCAGGAGATGCTTGGATTTATGGGCTGCAAGTTCACATTGCCGGCTCATGTCCCATTTGTCACCCACCAGTGTCCCCCAGTCCTTCTCTGCAGGGCTGCTCTCCATCCATCTGTCCGTCCGTCCAGCCATCCCTCCATCCCCCAGTCTGTGCTGGTACTGGGGATTGCCCTTACCCAGGTGCAGGACCTTGCCCTTGGCCTGGTTGAGCTTCATGAGGTTCACATGCCTTGTTAACTTTATTCCTAGCACTCTGGCTGTATACTAAAGCACCTTCACCCATCCTGCCCTTTTTATCCTCACCTTCTTCAGGAGGTTGGCTCTGAGCCAGCTGCCTCCTTGTGATGAGCGGTGACTCGGCCATGCCCTCCACCACCCCCAGCTCCCCAGCCCACTCTGCTTTCTCCCTGGGCCACCAATAGCGCTCGTTTATCTGACCCTTTTCTAGAATGATGAATGCAACGCCAGCTGAATCAGACTGAGTTAAAAAAATTAAAATAAAATAAATATATAGTTTTGAGCATCTCCAAACCCCAGAGTCTAGAGCAGGAGGCAGAGCTCTGGAGGGCCACTGGTCATCCCAGGCCACATCAGATACCACTCTGCAGGATGGCATGACCATATATGCCACAAGCCTACATCAGGATCTACATCAGACATGTCCCCTGGCCTGTCTGGTGGACCAGTCCCCTTGGGCAGGAGCAGGAAGAGCTCTGCTGGGAGCAGAGGGAAAGGTCCCACAGGTCCACCAACGCAGCCCACTTCTGCATGACCCACCACGGGCCCAACAGTTATTTCATAGAATCATAGAATTGTTTAGGTTGGAAAAGACCTTTAAGATCATCAGGTCCAACCATAAACCCAGCACTGCCAAGTCCACCACTAAACCATGTCCCTAAGCACCACATCTACACGTCTTTTAAATACCTCCAGGGATGGTGACTCAGCCACTTCCCTGGGAAGCCCATTCCAATGCTTGATAACCCTTTCAGTGAAGTAAAATTTCCTAATATCCAATCTAAACCTCCCCTGGCGCAACTTGAGGTCATTTCCTCTTGTCCTATGGCTTGTTACTTGGGAGAAGAGACCGACACCCACCTCTCTACAGCCTCCTTTCAGGTAGTTGTAGAGAGCGGTAAGGTCTCCCCTCATCCTTCTTTTCCCCAGGCTAAACAACCACAGTTCCCTCAGCCGCTCCCCATCAGCTTTGTGCTCCAGACCCTTCACCAGCTTCGTTGCCCTTCTCTGGACATGCTCCAGCCCCTCAATGTCTCTCTTGTAGTGAGGGGCCCAAAACCAAACACAGGATTCGAGGTGCGGCCTCACCAGTGCTGAGTACAGGGGGACGATCACTTCCCTAGTCCTGCTGGCCACGCTATTTTTGATACAAGCCAGGATGCTTTTGGCCTTCTTGGCCACCTGGGCACACTGCTGGCTCATATTCAGGTGGCTGTCGACCAACACCCGCAGGTCCTTCTCTGCTGGGCAGCTTTCCAGCCACTCTTCCCCAAGCCTGTAGCATTGCATGGGGTTGCTGTGACCCAAGTGCAGGACCCGGCACTGAGCCTTGTTGAACCTCATACAATTGGCCTCGGACCATCGACCCAGCCTGTCCATATCCCTCTGCAGAGCCTTCCTATCCTCAAGCAGATCAACACTCCTGCACAACTTGGTGTCATCTGCAAACTGATTGAGGGTGCACTCAATCCCCTCATCCAGATCATTGATAAAGATATTAAACAGAACCAGCCCCAATACTGAGCCTTGGGGAACACTACTTGTGACTGGCCGCCAACTGGATTCCAGTTCACCACCACTCTTTGGGCCTGGCTATCCAGCCAGTTTTTTACCCAGCGAAGTGTAGACCCATCCAAGCCATGAGCAGCCAGTTTCTCCAGGATAATGCTGTGGGAAATGGTGTCAAAGGCTTTACTAAAGTCTAGGTAGACAATATCAACATTTGACCCAGGACACACCATGGCTCTTCCCAAAAGCAGATGTACCCCAAATGCCGTATTTAAATTGTTCAGGATGAGAGAGCAAGTCCAAGTGTCCTGGTTTTGGCTGGGATAGAGTTAATTTTCTTCCTAGTAGCTGGAATAGTGCTGTGTTTTGGATTTTAGTATGAGAATAATATTGATAACACACTGATGTTTTGGCTGTTGCTAAGTGGTATTTACACTGGTCAAGGGCTTTTCAGCTCCCCATGCTCTGCCAGGTGCACAAGAAGCTGGGAGGGGGCACAGCCAGGATTGTTGATCCAAACTGGCCAAAGGGCTATTCCATACCATATGGCATCACGCTCAGTATGTAAACTGGGGGGAGTTGGCCAGGGGGTAGCGATCGCTGCTCAGGGACTGGCTGGGTGTCAGTCGGCGGGTGGTGAGCAGTTGTATCACTGTTTTTTTTTTTCCCCTGGGTTTTTGTTCCTTTCTCGCTCCCTTGTTGTTTTCCTTCTCATTACAATTTATTATTATTATTTGCTGTTGTTGTTGTTCTTCCAGTTATTAAACTGTTCTTATCTCAACCCACAAGTTTTCTTACTTTTGCTTTTATGATTCTCTCCCCCATTCTACTGGGGGAGGGAGGGTGAGCAAGCGGCTGGGTGGTACTTAATTACCGACTGGGGCTAAACCACAACACCAAGCTAGCAAGCCTGCGCCAACGAGGGGCCCTGGCCACTGAGCAGACCGAAGGGCGGTGGAGAAGCAGGGCCTGATCGAGGGACTGGGTCCACAGGAGAAGGGAAGTCCTTCACCCCATGCACAAGGTCATGCAGATCACATGCGGTGACCCCATTTGGACAAAGAGAAACAGGGCTTCATGCAGAAGGGCAGCCAGCCAGGGAACTGTGGAAAGGTTATTTTTAGAGTTGCACATTTCCATGATAAAGAGCAAGTATTACCTCTGGCTGGAAAGAAAACTTTTTCTAGCACTGGTGGAAAAAAATGACCCAAAGAAGTCCTATCACCCAGAGCTTCAGCTGCCAGAGAATGCTCTTCAAGACGCTGTTCTTCGGTACCCAAAGCAGCATGTGTGAAACAAAGCCACAGAAAGCACCCACTGAAGAGTTCAGACACCTCTGCTGCCCAATCCAGCATTTTTTTCCTAAAAAAAAATGGCCTGATTTATATTTTTAAACACAGACTGAAGTGCAGGGAACTGTGTGACTGTTCACTCAACATGCTGGGAGCAGCACTGTTAGGTGCTGTAAATTAAAGGACAACACGTAGGAAGGACACGGTGACCAGAAAGGGCTAAAGGTCATTCTGCAGCCGCTGTCACCTGCAGCTGGCTGTCTCCTGCAGCCATCATCCTTGCATATTGGTTGTCTGGCGGTTTCTTCAGAATCCACTAACTCACGGAAATGGTACAGACCAAACTTCCAAGCTGGAAGGTATAACCACGTCAGCTTACCCAAAAAAGTTTAAGTGGCTCCAACAGCAGCTGAGGCTTTTGTGCTTCCCAGTGTGATACAGGGGACGCCCACACTGTGACAGAGGAGGAAAGATGAGCACTCTCACCCTCTGCTAGGTAACTGTTTTGCTCAGAGATGCGTGAGTTACAAGTTGCAAGTTATGAGTTGCAAGTTATGAATTTGAGAACTTTTGAGTTAGAAACCTCACAAACTAAGTGGCTGTCCTGGTTTCGGCTGGGATAGAGTTAATTTTCTTCCTAGTAGCTGGTATAGTGTTGTGTTTTGGATTTAGCATGAGAATAATATTGATAGCACACTGATGTTTTCGTTGTTGCTAAGCAGTGTATACACTGGTCAAGGACTTTTCAGCTTCCCGTGCTCTGCCAGGTGCACAAGAAGCTGGGATGGGGCGCAGCCAAGATAGTTGACCCAAACTGACCAAAGGGTTATTCCATACCATATGACATCATGCTCAGTATAAAAACTGGGGGAAGTTGGCTGGGGGTAGCAATCGCTGCTCGGGGACTGGCTGGGTGTCAGTCAGCGGGTGGTGAGGGGTTGTATCACTTGGTTTTTTTGCATCACCTCTTTTTCAGCCCAGCTGAAACCAGGACAGTGATGAATTAGTGAATTCACATGTTAGACTAGTCTGTGCAAAGGGTATTGAGCCCTTGTTTGTCTTATTTGTTTTCTTTCCTAATGAGCTCAAAAAATAAAATTTAATTTACAGAGTATGTTGTTCTGTAAATTTGAGAGATCCAAATGGACCATGACAAACTGCGTTGCTTGTGGCCCATTCCCAGGCAGGCTGGCTGGTTGTTCTGCTGTTGTGGGTCCCAGTCCCCCTCACCCCTGACTCCCCCCATTCTCCCCACCCTGGGCCCTGAGCAGGGCAGCAGCCATCTGATAGCTCCTAACCTCAGCTGGAGTTCCACAAGAAGGTTTGCTAGGGCAACACCCTGTCTGGGTCAACCAGCATTGCAATCTGCAGCTCTGTTGGGTGTCAGAGCAGATGGCTTTGGGCACAGGGAGGCCAGGAAGGTCCCTAAGATCCACCCGCTGCACGGCAGCCCGCTGCATCTCTGTAAATAGCAACCCACAAGCAATCATCATAATGCATTTAATCAAAAAAGAGAAATGGGCTTTGGTCATCAGGGGGCTTTAGCAGCAGCCCAAGTCACAGTGTCACTAAAGAGGCAGCAGGAAAGGGATGGGAAATGTCAAAATGGGAAAAAATCCACCTCACAGGGCTGGGCACTTGCTCAAGTATCTTTTTCGTAGGATCACGGACTCACAGAGTGGTTTGGGTTGGAAGGGAATTTCAAAGATCACCCAGTTCAACGCCCCTGCCATGGGCAGGGACATCTTCCACTAGATCAGGTTGCTCAAAGCCCCGTCCAACCTGGCCTTGAACACTTCCAGGGATGAGGCATCCACAGCTTCAGTGGGCAACCTGTGCCAGTGTCTCACCACCCTCATCATAAAACATTTCTTCTTATGTCCAGCCTAAATCTTTTTGCTAGGCCAGCCAGCAGGGACGGTGCTGGCATGGGCTGCAGAGCCCCTATGGCTGCCTGCTCTGCCAAGCCCCCACTGAAGACCCTCCCCAACTTCAGGAACTGGCTTCATTCACTGAGGCTGGGGTCACCCAGACCCCCGGGGCCACGGTCGGGGCAAGAAGGTGACCACAGTGGCAAGACAAGGTTTGGTCCATTCATCTTCTCCTGCACCCACGTCTCCAAACATAAAAGTAAGCCAGCTCTGTGCCTTCATGTGAGACGTGCTGGGGCTGAGCCCTCTTTCATGATCTACGTCACAAGGCTGCCTTGCTGCCGAGCTCTTTTGTTTGTTTGTTAATTTACAGAAATCAGAAATAAATTGTTCCTGATCAGGAACTTCCCCCGATCCAGCTCAGGAGCATGGGAATGCACCCGCTGCTGGCTGGAGACCTCCCTCCCCATGCAGGGTGAGCACATCAGCAGCCTCTGACCAGTCCTCTCTGCCACCATCGCCCAGCTCTCCCCAGCATCCCCCCATCAAGCGGCCCCTGTGCTTCTCGAAGTGCTGCTGCTTGTGAGGTCTTCCTGGCCTCCCCCCACCCTCGCTGCCCGAGCCGGCATGGGCTCAGCAGCCACGGGCAGCGCCGGGAGCTGCGTGCCGCGGCAGGCAGCGCTGACGTGCTCCCCAGCACGCTTGCTCCAGCCTCCCACTCCTCCCCAGTGCAGCATCAGCCACCAGCATCACTGGCGTGTCACCAGCTGCCTTTTCCACAGCACTCATTAATTCACCACTCATTAATTCATCAGAGGGGAAATCTCCCCTCCAATGGAGAAGGGAACAGGGAATCCCAAAAGCAAGGAGACCACCGTGACCAGCAAACCTTGCTTGCTCCCTGCTTCATGGCTCCAAATTTCAAGCACTGCCCTTGCTCAGTGCCCCTCAGAGAAGGGCAGGTTACCTCTGACTGCTTGAAATAAAAATGGAGAAACTAGGAATAGTGGTAGAAAGGGAGGAAAACCAACTTGTCTTTAACAAGAAAGATGAAACAACACAGCATGAACGAACAGAAAATAACAGAGACCCTACAAACTTACTGCAAAACAATACAAGGATGCGTTTGGGCTGTACAGAAAGGAAGGGGAATGCAGGAATAGGATGGAATAGGATGGATGCACAGAATAGGATGGATGCAGGTCTGGGATTGCACAGACCAACTGCCAAGTACTCATTTGCCCTCCTCAGCTCTTGCACAGGAAATATTTTTGTGTACTGTCTCATGGTGGCCCCCACACTTCCTCCTCGGCACCGACTCACCCCTTCCCTCCTGGCCCCACATCTCTGTAGCCTCCTCCAAAGCCCTCCACCCCCCCGCTACATTGGACTCGTCTTGCTCCCGCCATCTGTCTCCCTTAATTATGGCTTCCCCAGCCTGTTCCCTCTCCACACGCTGGAATTCACCCTCCCCTGCCACTTCACTCTCCAGATGTCTGTCTTCGCCAGGATTTGCCTTCCCCATTCACAGCGCTGCTCACCCTTAGCTAAGCACCCAGCAGGACAACGGGCTCTGCCCTGCCAGCCTTCACGCTTTGCCCCAAGCATCTGCTGTTGGCAGCTGGCTGGCCAACCACCACTACCTGCCTAATCGTTTGTATACTTAGAAAATCTCTTTAAAATTTAACTACTGTGCAAGCGAAGCCGTCCGCAGGCACCTGCAGCCCCTGCTGCACCTCCCTGCTGCCATACGGCTGGGCAACCCCACATGTCTGGCAGAAGAAAGTCCTCATGCAAGAGCATTGCCCAAGGCTCACCCTCCCCAGGACCTCTGCAACCCCAACATGGCCATGGGAGCCCTCCTCCACCCAGCTTGCCCAGGAAGGGATGTCCCTCTCCTTGCAGGGTGATATTTCTACATTTTAGACAGCAGGTTTTGTATTCCCCGGGAAGAATCCTTGGGGAAATCTCATACTGGGGTGTTTTCTAAATGTCTGTGGGCATCCTGGGTCACAAGACGTGACTGTATCCCCCACCCTGTACACTACAGTCATAGTGTATCCTGGTAGTCCTCACCAAACCCTCCACACCAAGACCTCACCAACTCCCCACAAAACCCAGACAGAGGCTTTTCCCCATCAACTGCCTTTTTCCAAGTTATCCTGCCCCACATTTCTGGCCCCTCGATCCAAACCCAAAGCACTCACACTGCAGGCGTGGGGCTGCTCCATGCACAAAACACACAGCCATTGCCTGTACTTCACATCAAGACGTGCATGCAGTTCTGCAGCGGCTCTTGCAGGGACAGCAATGTTTTCCTCCAAGACTGCAAAGCCCAACTCTAACTCTCAGTGAACAACAGCTTTAATACACACAGGTGATACTCAGGAAAGACAGCAGAAACCTCCAGCTGTTGCAGATGTGAAAAAGGCACTGCTGCTGAGCACACTTCAGGTGGATCTAACAAAGCTCAGAAGCAAAGTTAGGTTCAGGATAGGTGAAGGTTTTAATCAAAGCAAAATGTGCAAGGAAGGAAAAATGACAAGGAGAGTGTATCTTTGGTTTTCCTGCAGTATGTAGCAGCCAGGGGCTAGGCAGGGACATACAGGTATATCACACCCACGCCGCCAGGCTGGACACAGGGACCAGATGATTAAAGATTCAGAGTCGGATTGGGGAAAAATGACAAATTAGTCCCATGCGGAGGTCACTCCTGGGTCGAGTTGAATTCAGTATTTTCATTAAGAGCTTGCAGGCTGGAGGAAAATCCACTCACCAGCTCTCAGAGGCGGCACAGAAGAACTGTGCTTGCTTCACCTATCTGATTTAAAGACATACTTGATTAATGACAAAACCAGGCTAAAAATCAATTACAGAGATACTGAAAAAGGACAAATCTCAGCTGGTGCCCATGGAGAGCAATAATCTAATGGCCAAATACAACTCCAGGACCTTGTATCCACTTGTATGCTGGGAGGAGGTTACATGAGAGCCAGCAAGGAAGGCAGCAGCCGATGGCAGGACGATACGTGTGGGGATCTAAGGCATTTTTTTCTTGGGAACAGCAAATCGGAGCAGGACTCGGGTAGACAACTGCCTCCCTGAACTCAACACAGCACCTTGCTGAGGATGAGCAGTGCAGACAGAGGGGGGCTGTAATCCCACCTCTGAACGCAACATTGACCCTGTGTCCCAACAGCACTTCCACATTTCCCAGACAAGGATGTACCAGGAGAAAATCAAGTGCAACAGAGGCTAGAAAGCAGGATTTCACCCAAGGGAGGTCTGGAGATGCCACCTGATCGCTGCATGCGGGTGCATGAAAAAGCTGCCCACACACACAGCAGTCTGAACACTACCTAATGTCAGCAAAAGATCTAGTTAATCCAATTTTCTGGAAGTAGTTGGTGTCCGCTAATGCTTGGCTTGCCTGCTTCTTGCAGTCTGTGGATAGTTAATCCCCTGTTCAGTCCTCTCCTTCTGGGATGATCAGGAATTCCCATACCAGCCTCAGCCAGGCCATAGGACTGCCAGCCTGGTGCTGGGACAGGGACTGCACTCAAATGCTGCATTGCAGAAGATACGACATGTGTGTGCAATGGTCAGGGAGGGATATGCTCTTCTTGTTTCCATCTCAGTAACTAATAATGGTCTCCAAACTTCTTCTTAAGAGCAGACACTAGCCATCACCAGACATGGTCCACTTGATAATGAAGATCTGTGTCCTCAAGAAGTCTTCTCTAATCCAAAGCTCACATGCTCAGGACCAAACTAAGCAGCAAATCTGCACTTGGGTTGTCAGGAACCTCCACCAACTGGGGCCCCATCTCCTTCATGGAGGACATATCACCCAACCAACTCCTTTGGCATGGGAGGATTTCAGTTTTTCCTGCTTTTGACCTACCACAGTCTCCAGAGGTGGAGCAGAGGTCCATGCCAACCTCAACCAGCCTGTGATTCTGTAAGGAAAGTTTTTTTTACTGTGATGGTGACTGATCACAGGTCACCCAGCGACACTGTAGAGTCTCCATCCTTGGAGATATTCAAATACCATCTGGACATGGTCCTGGGCAACCTGCTCTAGGTGACCCAGCTTGAGCAGGGGTGTTGGACCAGGTGACCTCCAGAGGTCCCCTACCACCTCAACCAATCTGTGATTCTGTGAAAATAAGGAGCTGCAGTGTCCTGTGATGTATCAGACTAGACAAGAGAAGCTGTTGTGCTGTGTGTTTCACAAAATCTGTGAAAAGCAGACATGTCACAGGAGATTATATGGCTGCAGAGCATCACCTGTCCCCATGCAGCACCACTGATGCTGGACCCTGGGCTGGAGGGTCAAGAGGGGCAAGGGGCACAGCCTGCACCTTGCTGGACACATGCAAGGAGAACTTCCTCATCTGGAGACTAGTTGAAGTAGATGGGAGGAAACCCAATAAAGCAAGGAGGTAGCATTAACAGCAGAAATTGTTCAAAAATAAGAGAAAATGCCTTACAGAAGGAGATTCCAGAGCCCAAGAGAAGACTGTCTTCATCACAATCTGCTATCACCTTACAAGAAGGAAATGCTGAAAACTAAAGAGCTGGTTAGTCTTCACTATGTCCTTATATCAAGACCTGATCTTCTTTGTCAAACTCAAGTTACCGAGTTCAGTGGAGGAAGAACCAGGACAAACACCACAGGTCAAGGCATACGAGTTCCCAGGCAGCACCGTAGTGCTGTCCAACCCTGCACCATTTGGTTAGAAAGCCCAGCCAAACCTCCCATCCAAGGCTGCCTTTTTCACTGCATGTCATATCTGGCCATGTCCTGCAACACATGATGCTCTTCATCTCCTTCCCCAGGCAGCCTGCACACCACAGGACTAAGGAATAACTTTAATAATATGCAGCAGCATCACACTCAACAAGGATGCAACATCCAACGGCTGGAGCAGTGCTGCTGATCCCACAGTGCTCTGTGCCCAGCCAGCTCTGAAGGAGTGAATCTCCATAATGTTTTTTGGCAAAAAATTGCAGCAGTTTCACCCTGAAAACACCATCCAGAGCAGTAACAGTTAAGGTTGGTGCTAGCTTTCAGTATCCATTACACACGCAAACACTGGCAACGAGAGCAGTTCCCCTTCTGGCACACCCAGTATCTCATCTGGGACAAGCCCACTTCCTCTTATGATTATTATGATTAAACATTAGGACCCTGCAAAGTTTTAATAGCTAATTCCAAAGCTCTTCCTAGTTGTTTCAGCATCTCCCTCCTGCCAAGGCAAGGCAGGACCTTCTGCCCCCACACCACAGAAGACACCATGCGGCAGAGGAAGCCCCCGCCCCCCACGGATGGGCACTCCTTCACCCCAACAGCACGGAGGGATGGGGGCCAGGACCATTCCCTACCGCCAGTACTTTCCCTGAACAGCGCGAGGCTGGGCAGCACAGGAGGGGACATGGCTCGCAGCAGTGCTTTGCAGCAGCTTTTATCTACTGCTTTCCCAGTGCTTGCTCCAAGCCACACTCTTAATGATGTTTTAACGAGTCCTCAGCAGGTGCCGCGTCCCCACGTGACAGCAGAGGGCATGCGCCCCGACTGTGCACGCAGCAGTGGTTTGTCAACACCGTGACCATGCAGCGATGGGCTTTGCCTGCTCGCTCTTGACATTTCAATAGCTTCTGCAGGAGCTATTTTTGTCCAGCCGTCGTGCAGTCTCTGCTGAGGGCAGGGCTCCTACACGGGCAGCAAGAGAAAGGGGGAGGCGAGGGGGGATGCAGGAGCCAAAGCCCCCGGACGAATGCTCGTGGAAGCAGTGGATGGTGCAGATGAGCATCGCTGCCAGCAGGCTCATCCTGTGGCCCACCTGCATTGCATCCCCGGCCACACAGGCTGCTTGAGATGAGGGCAGATTCGCTTACAGCCTGCCCCAGGCTGGGGGTTTGGGAAGCCCCACAGGGCTTTCCTGAAGGAGGACATGGAACCACCCCACGCGTGGAAACCAACCCTGCCAACCGCCTTCCTACCACCCCCAGCAGCAGCAGCACCCTGCACGTCCCAGCGTGGGCAGGCATAGGGTGAGCCCGCGCCAGAGCAGGAGCAGCTCGGCGAAAAGCCAAAGAGCCTGCACAGCATTTACCTTTGGAGGATCAGGTTAGAGAGCAAGTCTCTCTACCAGGAACCAAGCCTGGGGGCAAGAGCTCAGGGTTGGCAGCCAGCACCAGGCTGGTGTACTCCACCGCTTCTGGTAATGTTTCTGCCTGTATGCAAAGCGGGGTGGATTTTGCATTTGCATTCATTCAGTGACGTTAATTATGACCCCCACGCACACGTAACGAAGGAGAGATTTCCAAGCCCAAGTCCCACCAAGCCAGAATTGCTGCCTAAAACTCCAGGTCACACTTTAGACAAACTTGGACAGTTCAGAAGTTAGTGCCTTCATGTAACTTAGTTTGGTCTCTTACTGAATTTAAACTTTGGAAACAGGAAGAGGTTACTGCCTGAATACCAACCCCGACAGCCAAGCATCATGGTCCTCTTGCTAGAAATGGAGGAAGGCAGGCTCATGCCTCAGCACCAGCTCTCCCCACTGCCAGGGGCACTGAAGCAGCCATCTGCAAGAAGACACCACCGGGGGTTCACAAAAGCTCGTTTCCATCATGAGAATCTGGATTTTTCACATAACAAATTACTTCAATCACAAAAATAAGGATTTCTTTCCATTCCTTCTGTTGCTCACAACCAGCAAGCTGATGAGACGCCATTCCCAGCTGCTCCATCCATATCAGTCACCACCTTCCCACCAGCAGTGTGTTCAGACAAGGGCAGAGGCTGGTCCCGATGAGAAGCCTTTCAGCAGCAAAGTTGACTACTAATTTCTTCACTTCAGGCTACTGAAAAAAGCAGCTCAGAGCTTCTCTAGTGAGAGAGCAGGAGCTTCCCAGGGTTCGGATGCTGTAAGCAATACTCTGCTCAGAGCTGGTACAGAGATGGGTCCACCATGGAAATGGAGCTATGATGGCATATGTTGGTCCTTTTAGATAGCATTCTTTTACATAAAACTGAACAACAGGACAAACAAAAAAGAATACGATTGAGGGTTTAGATATCGCTTCATTTTATTTGCAATTAAGAGCAAAAATTACACATCCTTCCACAACTAAATCTTGAGAGCAGCTCCAGCTGACATGGCTCCACCACTGCAGAAGTGGAACTGCTAAACAGGACCTTCTTAAAACTCAGAGGAAAATAAGGTGGGTTATGTTCTGCTTACATTCTTCAAATCGCTTTCCCACCAGGCTGCTTTCCAGTAGCACCATAAGCTATTAAAATCCCTTGCAGTACTCTCAAGGCACAGAATTATCTTCCAGATTGGGAGCTCCAGATTCCTTTTGGTCATGGTGAGATATATAATCCACACATGGTGCCATTACCCACTCTAAGCACCGTCTCTGCAAGAACCCAGATGGATGCCAAGAATAAGGCACTTCTTATAGCTGTAGCATTTTTAAGAGACGTTAACATGCTTTGCATAAAAGTGTCCTAATTTCTGATTTGGGTTGAACACGCATGAGTCACTCATCCACATTCTTCTAAAAGCCTACACCTGTACAGAAAAATCCCAACTTCTCTCTCACATACCCAACCTGCTTAGCAAAAAGAGCATTATAAAGGCATGGACATGCTAGTTTTTTCTTCATGATTCAAAACCTTTAAGCTCTCAATGCAAAAAATGTTACTACACACATCATTTCCAAATGCTTCGCAAAGAGCACTCCTCAGCTTAGGATGCCGCACACATAGTGTCACCTTCTACCATCACCACAGGTTGATGCTTTTACAGGTGACCCTGGGCTCAGGAGGGCCTTGGCCCCAAAAACCTGGGAATCAGCAGGAGGTTTGAATTGTCTTTCATCAAAAAACAGTAGGTGGGGTGACAAGAAGCAACACAGAGACTCCAGTGCTCCTTACAAGCTGAGGTGCAACAGGGAAGAGGTTCTCCACCACACAATGACAGGGCTTTACTGCCTGCATTCAGAGAGCAGATTTAGCATCTGTCTCTCTCTGCTGTTCCTCCTATAGAAAGAGGCTGCCTTTCAAGTCTCGACACTGCCACCTCTTCTCAAAACCTTCTCACTATGCTAAAAAAGAACAAGAAAGGAAAGGACTGGTGGAGGTCGCACGGGCTACAGTTTCTTACCAGCGGCTTTGGCCAACTAAGAGAACTTCGTAACTTCAGCCTCATCTCTTCAATGGAAAAGCTTCAAAGAGAAGACCTGGCTATCTGGGAACAGCAGCACCCTGCAGCCGGGAAGAGCAAGGTAGCATCACAGGTTGTTCCAACAAGCCAAAGGCAAAGGGAGCATAGAAAAAACCTTCCAGCGAGTCTGCCCCTGCTCTGCTTTTGACCCAGAAACTTTTTAGGAGAAATTTGTGGTTTTCTATCCACTAATTAATTGAAGTAACTACAGAAACAAATTGCACTGTCTTCCCATCTTGGCTTCTTTGCTCTAGATAAATGCTAATGCACACTGAGCTGCCTCAGCTGTTCTCTGGGCTCCTGAGACTCCTTAAGGGGTCAGCTCCTTCTTGAACCCAGGTGTTCTTTATCTGAGCTTGAGGTCTGCTTTCTGCTGAGCCTTTTTATGATTACATCTTTTAAGGTGGCACTTAATTTAAGAGATTAAAGACCAGTAATTGTTTGAAGTGGAAATTAAGACCTGAAGATAAAAACAGTGAACTTGAAACCCTTCAACACAACCTGTCCAGTTGTAATAGCCCAACTGTTTATTACAATTTTTGAAATATTAATGCAACTCTAAACCTTTGCATGCTACAGTAAAGACCCAAGCAATATTCAAAGCGTCAACCACAGGCATGGAATGAGTGATGGTTTCACGTTGCAGCACTAGAGAAAGGCTGGAACTGACACAGGCTTAAGTCTGCACGCAGGCACATCAGGATTTTATTATTTTCCACCGAAACTTTCCCCAGGAGCTCTTCCCTTCGTGGCTGCAGTTAGAGGGACAGAGGAAGAAGTTTCAACACTTGTACCCACCACTTTTGACCAGACCCAAGAGGAAAAGGCTTCCAGCAGGCTCAGACTGGGGCCAAGGAGGTGACAGCTACAAGAATGCCAACAAAGAAGCCTTTGGGTTGTAGGAAATGGCACACACGCCCTCACACACACACCCCCACACTCAACAGCTGCTTTGGAGACAGTTTCCATCAAAACAGACTAAAACAACATCAAAGGCATTTAAATGAACATCTCTGATCTGACCCGTCTCAGATGGGATCAGTAAACAGGTAGGGTGCCCACAGCATGGGTCTTCTGCGTGGAGCCAGTGGCACATTTTGCCAAGCATGCCAACAACCCCCCAAAACTCTGCCACGTGGGATCCACCATGGGACAACCTTCTAGCTCTCCGGCTCACCAGAGCACTGGGTGGCAGGGAGGAGAGACAGTACAACAGCCAGGTCTGGGAAGCAACTGTTATAGGAAATTATCAGGTCAATGCATCTCCTGATAGCCTCCAGCTCTGATGGGGGGGCACATGGAGAAAACAGAAAGGCTCTAAGGACAACTGGGCACATACAAAGCCTTCCACAAGCAGGCTACATGTTCACCTCTGCGAAATAGGGAACACCCATGTTTTACCACAGGGACAGAATACCAGTGCTTTTCTCTAAGGCAAAGAGTGAATCTGGTACGGAGATCCCTCACTATAAAGAAAAAGGGGAATAAAGCTAGTTAACGAATAACCAGAATTCATCCTGTGCTCCTCCTTGCAGCTTTCACCTTGTCCAGGATAAGAGGTTTCACTTTGTCCTGGATAAAAGGTTTCACCTCTGCCTGGGTAAGAGTCTTCTCATCCTTATTGACATAACATGGCTGGACTCAGTACCCAGGGTACCAGGCAACCCCCCTCAGCCAACACTAACAGGAGCACGAGAGAGCTCAAAATACAAGAGCAGAGATGCTTCCCCCAGGTGAAGCCCTTTCCAATACAAGGTACAATGTCTCAGCGACATTTCACATCTCACCTCTGTGCTGCACAGCTTCTCCTCTTGCTGGTGACCAACAACACCGCAGACATCTTGCTCCCATTTCCACAGCCTGCCTCTGGGCACTGCCACCAGCGCGGGGACACCAGGGAGGTCTTCATCTCCTCTGTTACTCAGTGCCATGCTTGCAAATGGGACAGGAGCTGTACTTCCCTTCCCATGCAGAGTTATTTTAGATTTACAGGTCACAATGCTACTACGTAAGCGCCACTACCAGCTGTGACAACCTCTGGCAGTTATCTGAGCAACAAATGATCGATCACTCTTCCTATTAAAAGTGCACAAAGAAGTGGTTCGCAGAGGGCTGGAGGCTAGTAATAAATAATATTTGCACAAGAAGGTCTTCAGCTGTGCGCACATCAGTATTTACAGATCAGATGCCAAGTTCTGATCTGTTGGATTCTACACCAGTTGATTAATTATTTACCACAAAGCTAATTAATCATCCATTAACTCTTCGTGAGCTCTTCTACCAGTAGGGTACACTCATGAAGTGACTCAATAAATGCTTCTAACATCTACAGCTTCATAGAATTAAGAAGAAAAATCTTTCATGGGAGAGCCCCAGGCCAGAAATCAGAGGAGGCCACATCCCAGCTGCATTTTATATGCTTTCCCTGACAATTATTTGGCCTTGCCTGATCCTCCATTATCCACCACGTGCTGCTCACAACAGTGCTTCTCCAGACAGCACTGTTTTTTACTTGCAACCAAAGCAGCTCTTTTATTTGCATTTTTGCTAATAATCTGATAACTCAATTAGGAAAATACAGTTCTGCTCCACCTCTGTGGGGCCTGGAAACTCATTAACAGTGCTAGGAGATTGCGAAGAAGCTTAAACCTATTAAGCAGGCTCTGCTGGCATTAAAAGCAAGCTCAAGATTTATGCTGCCTGTCCTCAGAAAACATTTCTCTCCAGCAGACACACAGAAACTGAGGCAGGATCAGCGGGCAGGTCTCCAGGGTCACGGCAGGAGAAATGCAACTGCGAGGGAAGTGTCAGGGCCATGTACAAGCCATGCTCTCCTCCGAGAGCCTTCAAACTTAGTGCTGCCCAGCCAGAGCCTTCGCAGCCATCCTGCCTGAAACAGCAATAATTTTTCCCATTTCCCCAACCAAATGCAAACTAAAGGCCTCCCAAACCCCAAAGGTCTCAGGTTTAGGGTGTTTCTGCTGCAACATCGTAGCTCATCACCATTTTGCTTCTCATGTGAAGTATCTGCATCACCATCTGCCAGCAATGCACAGGTTCCCCACTGCTATTTGATTCCATTGATACTCGTGGTTTCTTTTGTTAGAGGAGTTTTCTTTTTTGCTTAATTTGAGGCTATAACACAGCAGATTTCCTAGATGATAGAAATGCCATGACAAGAAAAGTCCCCCAGTAACCCTGCACCAAGATCCTCCATCCTCCAGCCCCTTTGATGCTCACGTTCTGCCACCTCTTCTGCATGTGAGTCCAGACACCTTGCACCCCGCTCCCACACTGAGGGTCTCTCCCACATACCATTCACCTCCATCCACTCATTAAACTGGGACCTCAGACTGGGATTTTCAAGGGGATTTGATGTCCTACATGTGGCTGACAGGTCCCTGATTTGAGGTCCTTGTCTGCCTGCACTGTGGTGTGACACAGGTGCCACATGGGGCTCAGGCCCAGTCCCCCCAGTAACATCACCTGCCTGTCCAGAGCCCAAAACACTTGTTTCAGGGTCCTCTGAGCAGTGGGAGGCAGGACCTGGTCATCTGTTCATCTCCAGCTCTGCAGGCTCAGTGCTGGGGGAACCCATGGGCCAATCTCCTAACACTGGGATCGTAAGAAATAGAGCCAAAAGAGATGGGGATGTCACCTGGCCATCACCCCTCCACCACAGCAGTCCCATCACATTCCCGGTGGTTCTGCAGCTGCTTGAAGAGAAGCCTCCAAGCAAGCCCCCAGCCAAGCCCTATGCAGGGTGACACCCGGGACACACGCGACACATGGGCACAGCCATGGATCACCTCAACAGTTTCCATCCCAGATGCGGGTGCCATCACTCCCTGCTTTCCTGGAGCACTTCCACCCAGCACCCCTCTCCTGGGGGCACAACCAGTATCAGCAACAAGATCTCACAATGTACCCAAAGTCCTCATCAAATAACAAGCACCACAAGCCCACTCAAGAAGCGGGGCATCAAGCCAAGACCTCCAGCACCCCCCAGACTCCAATGGGAACCCCTGTGAGAACCATGACTTCAACACCCAGGACCACATAGGGGATGATTTCAACACCAAACTGAAGCCTCCGTTGGTCACACACATCTGGTTGCCACTCACTGGATCCCCATCATTGGAAGTGTTCAAGGTCAGGTTGGACGGCACTTTGAGCAACCTGCCCCCATGGCAGGGGGGTTGGACTGGATGATCTTTGAAGGTCCTTTCCAACCCAAACCACTCTGTGAGTCCATGATTCTGTGGGGAAAGACAAGCCACTACAGCCTGCACTGGGTGGCACCATGGAAGGGACCATTCAGCTCCACCGTACCCCAGGCAGAGCCCAGCAAAGGGCAAAAGCACCCAGTTACTGCCACGAGGGGCAGAGGACACTTCTCCCAAAGCAACCAGACTGCTCCCATCTCTCCCTCGAGTATCAGGATAACATCCTGGCCGTGACACTGAGCTGACAGCATGGTATCACCTCTCCTCCCCACTCCCTCCCCTGCACCCCACAGCCATGAACTGCTCTTCTCCCTTTCTGCAGGGAGGACCCAGCTCATCCCCCCGCAGTGCTGCATCCACCCCCTGCTCCACAGGCACCAGCTCCCTCTTCCCCGCGGGTGGCTCAGCTGAGCTGTACCCAATGCAGCGCAGGGACAACTGCTCTCAGCTTGCATTTCATGTCAAAGCTGGCTGTTTCCCTATCAGATATCAAAAGGGCTTGCACACACAAAACAGCTGCTTTTTCAACCATGTGGTTGAGTCTGGCTCTTCTTCACATCCTCCCACCAGGTGTTCGTGCTGATCACCACCATGAGCCCAGCAGCTCAGCCAGTTTGCAGTCCACCTCACTGTGCACTTATCTAACCCATACTTTGTCAATAGGGATATTACGGGAGACAGTGTCAAAAGTCTTGCCAAAGCCAAGACAAACAACACCCACTACTCTCCCCACACACACCAAGCCAGCCTTCGTAGAAACTAGCAGGTTGGTCAGGCACGATTTTCCCTTCATAAGCCTGTGCTCCAGATCACCTTCTTGTCCTTCATGTGCCTGGAAATAGTTTCCAGGATTAGTTGCTCCTCCCCAGGTGCTGTGGGGAGGCTGACCAGCCTGGAGCTCCCTGATCCTCCTCCTGGCCCTTCCTGAAGACAGGAGGGACATTTGCTTTCCTCCATTCCTCAGGCACCTCCCTGATCACCATCAGCTTTCAATTATAATTACGAGCAGCCTTGCAATGACACCAGCTGGCTCCCCCGGTGCCTCGGGTACATCCTACGAGGGCCCCCAGATCTGTGTACACTGTTCTGAAATGTTACCAAACCTAAACCTCTTCTACTGAGGGCCAGCCTTCACTAATCCAGACTTTCAAAGTGATCTCAGGAGCCCTTCCTGACCACCCATGGTTTTGTTTAAGGTCCTCCAATGGGACTGAGTTCCTGCAGTGCCAACCTCCCCAGGTGAGCAAATATTTCTTATCAAAATCTTTTTTAAACATGAGCTAATGCTTACTGTACCCAGTGCTTCTTCCACTGCTCTCTCCATCACCAGAGCCAGAGACAATTGGCACCATCCGGCTGCTGGGAAGAGATACTTCTTTGCTGCTCGTCCCTGCCCTGGTGCAGGCACCTACCCAGCATAAACGACTTGTTTTCAGAAATATTTCCACTCGGAAAACAATAAAGACAAGTCCCCTGAGTCAGTGACCACCAGCAGACACTTGCCCCCAGCTCCATCAGAGCACGCGCCCCCTCAGGGGACAAGAACATGTATTTTGAGGTCCACTTGATTACTGTAAGGCTTTTGCCCAAAAAATTAAAAAAGCAGGGATGAAGAAAAGCAACTTTGCAAAATATGGCTCACAAACCACCCAAGGTCCAGACAGCGTCCACCCTGCTGAAGCGCTCTTCTCCCAAGGGGCCAGCACTGTCCTAACACCCACCCACGCGGGACATCAACACTTCCCACATCATCACAGGACAGCCACAGTCCAAGACATCAAGAACTCAAACACAGCCTTTGCCTGAAAAGGCACTTTTAAGACCAGACGCCAGCAGGGTAATACGCAGAGGCAGCGCGAGGGCAGCAGTGAATTCACAGAGAGCAACCTCAGCTCACGCAGCTCCAGACTCTCCTTATGGCTTTGATAATAACCCTTGATGCACCACATCAAGGGCTGCTCCCAGAGGTGGAGGAAGCGCAGGGAAGAGAGGGGAAAGCCTGACCTTCAAGAAGTCATCAAGAACAACTCAATGGAAGAAGAAACCAGTTCCAGGAGAGGGTTACTCATCCCTGTGGCCACCAGAAGCAATGTGGGACACTGAGCTCTGGTGCCCGTTGGCAGAGAAGAGCCAAGAGGGATGGATCTGCCAGCTGAGACCTGGACCAAAGCCCTCACCAGCAAGGAAAAAATAGATAAAACTGAATGAAAGGCCCTAAAAAAAGAAAACCCTCCCAGGCTGAGAGACTAGGCAGAGGAAAGGGCCACGCAAGGTTTCTCTTATCTCTGGCTTGCCAGGGATGACCACACAGCCACTGACCATCCCTGTCACTAACACGGTGCAGGCGTTGCTATTGGGGTGACAGATTAACAACTAATTTCCTTGTCCCTATCAGCCACCATCTGCAAACATCACATATTCCAGCTGCTGAGCCTGGAATATCAACCCAAACCCCATTTCTAATCTCTCAGTCACAAGCCAGGATTTATGGTAACACCTCCCCAGCCCATGTGTCCTCATGCCACAATCTCCAGAGGAGACTGGTCTAAACACGGCACGCCATTGCCAACAGGAAAGGAACTGGAGCATGCTAACGACACAAGTCCCTGAAGTACAGCCCAGCAATCTACCGATTGCATTAACTGCATCTACAAGCCAGCCATGTTATGCAGAAAGTCTCAGGTGTGACAAAAATTATTCAGCAGTACCACATCCCATGAAACCATCCCCAGCCACAGGCCAGTACATCACCAGCGGGGACAGCCCCAGCGAGCTGGGTGCACCAAATAAGTGAGGGGGTGTCCAGGGTGTAGACACGACAGGGGTGCACACTCATGTCTCCATCCCACCCTGTGCACACAAAGCTGCAGAGCATCTACAACACACACCAGTGAGCACCCACTTATTACAAGCAGGGGATCCAAGCCCTGCTAATTAAGCAGCAAATTGCAGGGGAAGAAGCCAAGTGACAGGTCAACAGGATTTTTTTCTCCTTCTGAATAACCTCTAGCTTATAAGCAGCAAGTGCCCCAGGTTATGGCAGCACCTTCCCTTGATATTTTACTTCCCAGTTGCTCACTTCATCAGCCCTGCCCTAACATCTGTGATTTATACCTGCCTGATGAATTAACTTGAAAATACCTCAGGGCCCCTTTCCTGCAGCTCTGCTCTAGCTGAAGAAACAAAATCCGGGGTTGGCACCTACAAAATCAGCTGCCTGAGGAGGGGGTGCCACTGGCCTGGCACCGTGGCTGGGAAGCCCATCAACAGTGGGCACATACACAGCCACGGGGCCCCTTCCTCTCCGGCCAGCACCCAGCAAGTCAGGTCCAAGCAAAGTTGGGTCTGCAGAAACACCACTGGGGATTGGTGTTTTGGGGAAGGATTGGGGGGGCGGGGAATGACAATGCAGAAGACCTGATGTGTGCATAGCCCCTGCAGACCCCAGAGTGCACAGGGATGCAAGACCCACAACCCAGCCGTGCAGCCTGTGGGTTTGTGCAGGGACCTTATATGCAAAGGACAATTTTTGGTTAAATCTTCAGCTGGACAACTGGGAGGCACTCTGCCGTCCCAGCAGTGGGTGGTGGGAACGGCTCCTCTCCTGTGCTGCTACGCTGCAGGTGCTTCACCTCGCTGCTTGCTGGAAGCTGGCTGCATGCACCCTGCCAGACTGCGGGCAGGGAGCATGGCCCCAGCACCATCCCTCTCCTCCTGGCATGGCAGGTGAGACGGCGCTTGGCCGCAGTGTTCCAGAAAACCACACGAGCACCGATGGCTGCAGCACACCTCCTTGCAGCCACTGCTGCTAGCAAACACGGGCTTGGACATGGAGGTTCAAACCAGTACAGAAACGAGAGATGCTGGCGTAGGCAAGACAGCTTCCAGCACAACTGCTGAATCACAGCTGAAGTGAGCTAGCACTGAAGCAGAGCTCTCACCAGAGGGAAAGCTGGGGGAACTTGGAGAAACTGCAATTGGAAAGATACTTGATGCATGGACTATAGATAGATAGGGAATGGGCTGGATGGGCACGTCCAACGAGTTGCAGTCAATGGCTCAATATGCTAGTGGAAACCTGTAACGAATAGTGTCCGTACTGGGACCAATGCTATTTCATATCTTCATCAACGACATAGACAGTGGGATCAGGTGCACCCTCAGCAAATTTGTGGATGGCACCAACCTGAGTGGCGCAGTCGATACACTGGAGGGAAGGGGTGGCATCCAGAGGGACCTGGACAGGCTGGAGGAGTGGGTCCATGTGAACCTCATGAAGTGAACCTCATGAACCAGGCCAAGTGCAAGGTCCTGCACCTAGGTCAGGGCAATCCCCAGTACCAGCACAGACTGGGGGATGGAGGGATGGAGGGATGGATGGATGGATGGATGGATGGATAAATGGAGAGCAGCCCTGTGGAGAAGGACTTTCCACCTGAAGTCCCATTTGCCAAAAGAGATTTGGGACCAAAAGAGATCAATGACCTCTGTGCAGTCCTTCAGTTCCCAAAGGCTGATGTTCCCTCTTGGAAACAGAGCTCAGAGTCTGACGTTGCAACTTATTTATTCAAGCTAAGTAAAACAAGAAGAAAAAAATTAGACACCAGTTTGCAAGATGCTGACTCAATCCCTTCCTAATTTTCTAGAATTTTTTTCCACTCTGACCAATACAACCATTTGCAGCAGCTATGACAGAACAGGGGAGCAGACAGAGGGGTGGGTGGATGGATGATTGGAGAGCACCCTGCAGAGAAGGACTGGGGGATAACTGTGGGTGACAAATGGGACACGAACCAGCAATGTGAACTTGCAGCCCATAAGTCCAAGCATCTCCTGCGCTGCATCACCAGCAGCATGGCCAGCAGGTCGAGGGAGGGGATGCTCCCCCTCTGCTCCCCTCTCCCGAGACCCCCCTGGAGCACCGCGTCCAGCTCTGGGGTCCCCAGCACAAGACAGACATGGACCTGGTAGAGCGGGTCCAGAGGAGGCCACCAAAATGGTCCGAGGGCTGGGACACCTCTGCTATGGAGAAAGGCTGACAGAGTTGGGGTTGTGCAGCCTGGAGAAGAGACAGCTCTGGGGAGACCTTACTGCGGCTGCTCAGTACTTAAAGGGGGCTTGTAGGAAAGAGGGAGAGAGACTTTTGACCAGGGCCTGCAGTGACAGGACAAGGGGTCTGAACGAGGGTGAGGTCAGGTTGGACATAGGGAAGAAATATTTTACGATGAGGGTGGTGAGACACTGGCACAGGTTGCCCACTGAAGCTGTGGATGCCCCATCCCTGGAAGTGTTCAAGGTCAGGCTGGACGGGGCTTCAAGCAACCTGATCTCGTGGAAGATGTTCCTGCACACAGCAGGGGGTTGGACTGGATCATCTCTGAAATTCCCTTCCAACCCAAACCACTCTGTCAGTCCACGATTTTATGAACTTACACACCCAGCAGTATGGGGGCTGTTGGGATGGGAAGGTGCACAGGCACCAGCACAACAAACCCGCTACATGGGAAGGGAGTTAAAGGCACACCAGAGTGAAGGATGTGAGGTTTGATGACCAAGGCTCATAGCTTGGCTGGCTTAATTAGAGAGCCACTAATTCATTTTTAAGCCTAAGGAGGTTGAGCTTTTACAAAGGTGCGCTGGCTTCACATGGGAAGGTGTTGGCAGCGGAGGGGCTGCAGGTGTGGCCTCTGTGACAAGACACCAGGAGCTGCCCCCCTGCTGGGCACAGCCAGTGCCAGCTGGCTCCAAGACAGACCTGCCACTGGCCAAACCTGAGGCCATCAGTGATGCTGATGGTGCCTGTGTAATAACGTATTTAAGAAAAGGTAAAAAACACTGTGCAACAGCAACTGTGAGAGAGGAATGAGAAAATGTGAGAGAACAGCCCTGCAGACACCCAGGTCAGTGAAGGAGGGGGAAGAGGTGCTCCACGCACTGGAGCAGAGATTCCCCTGCAGCCCCTGGAGAAGACCATGGTGAGGCAGGCTGTCCCCCTGCAGCCCATGGAGGTCTCCACCCTGGAGCAGGTGGATGTGCCCTAAAGGAAGCTGTGACCCCGTGGAGAGCCCGTGCTGGAGCAGGTTTTCTTCTGTCTGTAGACTGAAGCTGTAACTGCAGCCCTGACACCCAAAGCCATCACCCACCCACAAGCTCCCCAGCGCCTTGCCATCCCCACACTTGCAAAGCAACCACAGTCCCTGCTATTCACCCCGAATTCCCTGAGCAAACAGCCTCAGCCTCACCAGGACCTGAGATAAGCTGGTGTCTTGTCCAGCAGTAGAGAGTCCACCTCCATGGTGGGGGAAGAAGCCAGGAGACACTTTGGTCCTGGCTTTGGAACATGCATCAAGCCAACCCCTCCATGCCAGGCCCATAAGACTTCCTCCCACTCCTGCATCCCCTGCGCCAATGCCTAAAGCTAGGCAGAAGGGAGGTGGACACGAGCCACCCAGTGTGGACAACCCAGGGAGACAGCAAAGGAGCCTGACAAGGGGAAACAAAATTAAACACCCAAGTCCTAATCAAGCTTTTGGGCAGCTCCTGGGCCACAAACAATGCCCAGCTTGGGAAACTGGAGGTCACAGTCATACCCAGTAACGTCCCATGGATGCCCGAGCTGCATGCCTGGCACACAGGTGGCAGGGCTGGTGAATACCCATGTGGATGTCCATGCACACCCCATGGGAGGGCTGATGAACACCCATGCAGATGTCCACACAGGTGGGAGCAGGGCTGGAGAGCAGCAGCTCCCAAAGGCATGAGGAACAGCATGTATCTACCTGCGGGTGCTCCTGCCAGCACCTCCAATGCCCTCATTAAACATCAGGCCACTTCTGCCAATGGAGATGACGAGCCCACACTGGGCAGGCAGCCAGCTCTGTGCAGGCAGCGGGGCTCTGCCTGCACGGGCTGGAGCTGGCAGCTGCCAGAGCAGCGACCACACCAAATTGGCAGCTCCCAGGCACTTGCCAGGAGACAGACCCCTGCCACCCAGCTCTCTGCGGGGCTCCCAATTAACGGCAAATGGGCAGCAATACCCCCTGAGGCGGTTAATCATCTTCCTGGGTTGCAGGGAAATCGTTATTTCCAACTACCCCCGTGCAGCTGCTGATGCACCCACACGCCAACACAGGATGCACAGCCTGGCAGCACCAAGGAGCGGGCAGGCAGGCAGCAGCACCGAGGAGCGAGAAGGCAGGCAGCAGCCCCCGGGATCAAAAATGCAGGTGCAGTAGGAGTGCAGCAGGCAGAGACTTGAGAGAGAGGGTGCTGGCACGACGTGTCGGGAGAGTAGACAAGAGCTACATGCTGAAGGTGGGCGGTGTTGCAAGGCAATAAAATACAGGGATTTTGGGGGGAGTTTAGGGTGAAATAGGAGATATTTTCTGTGTGAATATCGTCTCCTAAAACAAGAGCTGAAAAGATTTGGAACAACGTTCAAACACTTGATTACTGCAGCAATTCAATCAAATATACAGTAGAACTGTGTTAACTACCTTTTAAAAAAGGAACAGGATTATATTCCAAACCTTCCCCTAAGAATAATTTTTTTTGGCCTTACCACATCCTAATATTAGGCCACACTTCTGTATGCTATTTTTGAGCACTGGGTAAAATATTGGTTTGGGTATCCAAGCCAAGAGTGGAAATTCTCTCTATTTTCAGTATTCTCCTTCCTCTCCTGTTTTTCGAGCGCAGTGGTTTCTGCCCCTCCGGGTGCGGATACACATGCCGCACAGCCCCACTGCCGGGCAACAGGCCAGCACAACACAACTGGACTGAACTATCCTACAATCGTATTCTAGGTGTCTTTATTTTGTCATTATTCAGAAGTAAAAAGGTCATAGGTATCACATGAACATTTCCAGCAGCACTGTCGGCGTTGCCTGAACTCTCAACAACTCCAGTCTCATTCTTGAAGGAGTGAAGTAAGCTCAGCAGTAAGCACCCACTGCAGACCGGCAGGGAAGGATGGTGGGCAGCTCAACAGGTCCTGCCCACACAGGGCAGATGTGCCCAGCAGCTGGGTTTGCCGCAGGCCAAGGCAGAGCAGCTCATTTCACCAGTTCCTGCCATTTCCCAGCCTGACCCACTCAGACACTGGTTGCTCTTTTCTGAACTGGTTTTATGAGTACCTCTGCTCTCCACTGATAATTGTCACGGATGGGACAGGCACCCCTTCCCAGCGGCAAGCCACCCACCCAATATCAGACCCACTCCCCGGCTGGGCTTGTGTAGCTGGGTGCTCCCTGGCACCAAGAGCGACCATCAGGGCTTTGCTCCCTGCAGGAGTGTCTCAGAGCTCATCCCATCGCTGTCCAACCTGCTCTCCCAGCAGGCCACCCAGTCTCCCACTGGGTACCTCAGCTGTCAGCCCTTTGGTCGCTCTCCTGGTTTCTCCTCAATAACTTTAGCAGTTGATGCACCATGTTCTCAAACCATGGACAGCCAAACTGGCCGCAGCACTCGTGTCCATTCACTCCAGAGGACAACACAGCAGACCAGGGACTCCCCGTTTCCAACCTGGACATGACAGCCTAACAGGTAAGAGGAGCCACTTCTGGCAAGCACCAGCCCTGTCTAGCATAAAGTCTCCTGTGTTGCAGCCTGTGATCCTGTGTCCTGTGATCGCCTACCTAACCAGCTCAGCCAAATGGCACCCGCACACCCGTGCCAGGGACCTGTCCCACCTCCTGCTCCAGACCCAGCCCATGTACGCTCCGTGCTGTGCTCCTGTTTCTCCACACTGTAAAAGCTCTCAGGGTCCTTCAGCACTCAGATTTCCTGCTCCATCCACCTGCTTCCTCCTACCACCTGCCTAAAATCTCCACTTTAATCAACTCCTTCTCCTCTCCTTCCTTCCACCTGAAATACAACCATGCACACCACCCTGCCGCATGCAGGTAAAGGTTACCCAAAGACACACACGCAGCTGCTATTTTCCCAGCTGCCCCAGACCCGATGGGTTTTTACCAGTAATTCCTCCCCAGGCTGTTTCCAGCAGTTTCCAATTCACCATCCCTGACTTTTTCATCTCTCCATAAATTAGCTATAGCTCTGTAAAGTCACTTCTTGGAACCCCTCACAGTAGGAGCCCCTCGCCGCAGCAGTGCCTGCAGTGGAGTCCCCAGGCACGGGTGATGCTTGGGACCCAGGAGATCACAGGATCTCTGGCCACCCTCCTCCTGCCTGCACCACTGCCCTGCTCTGCAGGCCAGATCCAGGCTGCGCCCCTGCTCTCAGCATGCCTAGAAAGCACAAAGCTTTCCCCATGCCACAGTGTGCAGCAGTGCCAAAGTAACCCTGGGAAAGCACAGTAACAGGATTTACGGCTTGCTCATCTCAGCCCGCCTAAACTCATTTCTGCAAATAACGGATTATCCCCCAGTGTCAACGCCAAGACAATGGAGATTTAGCAAGCGAAAGCTGAGATCTAGCTGCAAAGTGTACGCTGCTGGGTTTGGATGAGGTCTGCTGGAGGGCATCCTACCCCACCTCAGGGTCTCTGCCCCTCTCTGCCTGCACAGGCAGCACCCCCAGCACCCCGTGGTGCGCCAGCCCCAAGGCAAGGGCATGCTGTTGTGCACCGAGCCACACTGCTGGGTGACACAGCCACTCATACAGCAGGGATGAGGCTCTGAAGAGCGCCAGTGCTGCAAAACCAACATGCATGCAGGCGTGCAGAGCAGGGCTCACCTGCCCTCCGTGCAGATGCCGCACTGCAACCCCCTGATCTTGCCACTTCCTTTTCCCAGCGCTTCCCGAAGCAGCCCCATGTTTCTGCTCTTTCACCCTTTGGCCTGCAAGCCCTCCTTGCCTGCCTCCCCCACCAACGCCAAGCCTGAGAGCTAAAAGCATTAATAATTTTCGTGCCACGTGGAGCGTAGAAAGGGATGGGGAGGGGATCCTGGCTGCTGTAAGCAAATGAGAGAAACTCAACCACAGGCCGGAGTCAAAAGCAAGCAACACCCAGGAGCGGTGCCACTGCAATGCATGTCTCCATGCCACCCAGCATCCCGCCTGCTGGGGCCAGTGCTGCACCCCGGCTCACAGCCCACTGGAGCAGGGCTCCTAGCTGCTGCCGAGGGGTCTCTGACTCCTCTTCTCCCCCCAGCATCCAGGGCCCAGCCAGTGCCAACCACTACGAATCCAGCAGGGAGAGGTACAGAGAGCCCGAGGACAGCCATGCAGCCACATGCCTCAGGCAGCATGGGTTACTGCAGGCTAGGTGCCTGCTGAACCCATCGCTTGCTGGAAGAGCCCCAACCTGGCCAACCTGCTGGGCAAGAATGGCTGAACTCTTCCAGCCAGCACTGCAAGGGGCACAGCTGCCATATCCCCTCTCATTTTTGCTCCTTTCCCTTCTTCCTCCCTCTTTCCAACCTCCCCAGGCCAAACAACTCAGGCTGCAGGAGAGGGCAGGCAGCCTCACCATGCAGCTGGGACCACCAGTGCGGCATGCTGCAGTCCTGACCCGGCTCAGCTCACCCACCCGGACCCCAGCCACGGCTCAAGGACCAGCCAAGGCTGGTAAGCGCAAGGGGAGGATACACAGAGTGGGGAGTGGAGCCGAATTTGCATGCAGACAAGAGGAGCCAGCGGAGAAAGACATGAGGGTGCAACAGGCAGCGGGGCTGGGGGCAGTGATGGCCCCATGTCCCCTCACCCCCAGGGCTGCTTGCCTCCTGCCAGTTGCTCTGTCCCAAACCACCCAGGACACAGCAACAACAGGGGCTGCGGTACCGTCCCACGGCTACACTGCTGCAAGACGCACAAAGCCAAGGAGCCATGGGAGCTCTCCTGCACTACGATAGGAGCAGCAATACCTCCATCAGCAAGGACGGGCTTCTGCTCCAAAAGTTGCCTCGTCGTTGCCCATCATGAAACAGGCTCTGGGGCGCAGCAGGGTGCACAGCCCAAAGGAGATAAAGTTTTTCAGCAGAAGCTGCACCTTGCGGCAGTGATAACACATCTTCCAGGAGTGCCACTGTTTGGTCTAAATTAAGCCCAAAATAATTACAGAGCAGCTGATTTTTATTCTTTTTTTATGTTGCCATGAATCAGACTACAGTTAATTGATATTTACTCTGCATTTGCTCAGTGTTGCAGATCACCCAGCGTTGTTCAGGATGACAGAGCAGACAATAGGTGCTGGCAATCACAAAGCTCAGGCATGCAGGGGGGCTGCACAGCCGCTGCATGGTAAAAGGGAATTTCACCTGGACTAACACGTGGCACGTCAAGGGGACACGAAAGAAAAAGACACACAGGCCCAAGGGAGAGAGGACAGAGATGTCCCAGGCACCCTCGCTGTGACGTTGGGATGATGCACAGAAAGTCCATGCGTCCTATTCCCGTGGGCAGCACCCGAGGGCTGGCAGCGGGTGCCACCATGCTGGGCACGATGCAGCTGCAGCAGCCTCACACAGGTCTGTGCTGAGCGGTGACAGTGACCAGGGAAGGTGAGGACCAGCGTGAGCATCCCTGCACCCACACTCACCCCTGCTCCACCTGCAACCTGCAAGGCCCGCTGAATTGCTGCCAGGAGGTGCTGGGCTGGTTTAGCACTGAAGGGAGGCATTTTGCCAGCTTGCTCCCCAGCTCTACTAGGGATCCCCTGGAGGCACCAGGGAGGGCTGGACTGTCCGCTCCTTGGGCAGCCATCTCTACAGCCTCACGTACAGCCGAGCCTCTTGCTCACACGCAGAGGTGCCACCACAACCCGCCAACCCTCACTCTGTCCATCTCCTTCAAACACTCATCGTCTTTGGGTGCCTGGGCCCAGGACCCACCACCTGGGCACAGGAAGCCCTGGCCCATCCCACACAGACAGACCCCAACTTCCACAGGGGTAGCAACATGACAAGGTAAGAGAAGGGCAACCCAGTCTGAAAAGCTCAAAAAATGATGACCAGCAGCCAGGGCCCCCCAAAAATCTTGGAGACCTCACGCCCCAGGGTACCCCACCCCTTCAAAACCAGAGCTGGGGCAGGTGATGGGGACAGGGAAGGCAGGGATTGCGCAAAGCCCTGGCAAAACAACTGAGCTGCTGCATGGACCTGACAGGGTGAAGCCAGAAGGACAAACAGCTATTTAAGCTAAATATATTTGTTCTTGGGATGACGTTGGTATGTAAATCGATCATAAATAGACTAAGGCTGGAAATGAGAAGATGGCTCCTGACCACTGGAGGTTAAGTCCTAGAGCAGCCCTTCAACAAGAATTACTGGGAGAAGAAACAAAACTCGTTCAAGATGGAGCTGGAGAAATGTGTGAAAGGGTGACGAAAAGCATCTCTGTGTGACACACAGACAGGGTGCAGCCACCCGAGGCAGCCCCTGAGCACAGCATGGCATTGCCGTAATGACCACGGGCATCGTTAGCGCAGCTCTGCCTGGGATGCCCAAGCCAAGCGAGGTGTTGGAGCTGCTCTGCAGGAGACCCTGGACCTCCCCAGTGGGTAGAGGAAACCCCCGTCCCCTGCACCAAGCACCCCTCCAGTTTCTCCATCTCACATCAGGTTTGCTATGCCAGACAGCGTGAGCAGAGCCGTGGGGCCATCCCCTGCCACAGCTGCACCGAGCACGAGGTGCAAAGACAGCCTGAGAACACCTTCCCTTTAGGGACCTGCCCAGAGGAAGAGGAGCAGGATGCAGGGAGGCAGGATGCTGAGAGCCAGGGCAGCAGATGGCACCTCCTCCTCACCGTCCCCACGAGCGCCTGCACCCTCCCACGCATGCTGCTGCCGGCACAACAAAGTGCACCTTTGCCATGATGTGGCTTCTCGGCGTCAGCTCACCTGCCTCAAAGACATGGCAAGAGGAAGCAGATTGGCAGCAGGACCACTGCTCCCAGCGCTGGAGGCAGCAGGGGCAGTTACAGGGGAGGAATATGGGGCTCCCCACTCCCCCTCCCCAAACATGTAGGGCCCAGCAAAGCGCATGCTTGGGTCCTGAAGCGAGCAGGCAGCTCTGCTGCCACGCCATGCCCTGCCAACCCCAATGAGGCTGAAGAACCACCTCTGTTGGTGGGGACCCTGCCATCTACCAGCTGCATTGGTGTCCTCCCCATCCCCAGCCCTGCTCTGGGAAGTGTGGTGAGCAACCAGATCCTGTCCAAACTCCCTGGGCCACTCAGGTTTTTACATCCATCAAATCCACTCCACACCTTGCCAACCAACCAGGCCAACTGCAAGGTCCTGCACCTGGGTAAGGGCAATCCCCAGTACCAGCACACACTGGGGGATGGAGGGATGGATGGATGGATGGATGGATGGATGGATGGATGGATGGAGAGCACCCTGCAGAGAAGGACTGGGGGATAACTGTGGGTGACAAATGGGACACGAACCAGCAATGTGAACTTGCAGCCCATAAGTCCAAGCATCTCCTGGGCTGCATCACCAGCAGCATGGCCAGCAGGTCGAGGGAGGGGATGCGCCCCCTCTGCTCCCCTCTCCCGAGACCCCCCTGGAGCACCGCGTCCAGCTCTGGGGTCCCCAGCACAAGACAGACATGGACCTGGTAGAGCGGGTCCAGAGGAGGCCACCAAAATGGTCCGAGGGCTGGGACACCTCTGCTATGGAGAAAGGCTGACAGAGTTGGGGTTGTGCAGCCTGGAGAAGAGACAGCTCCAGGGAGACCTTACTGCGGCTGCTCAGTACTTAAAGGGGCTTGTAGGAAAGAGGGAGAGAGACTTTTGACCAGGGCCTGCAGTGACAGGACAAGGGGCAGCAGCTTTAAACTGAATGAGGGTGGGGTTAGATTGGATATAGGGAAGAAATGTTTTACAATGAGGGTGGTGAGACACTGGCACAGGTTGCCCACTGAAGCTGTGGATGCCCCATCCCTGGAAGTGTTCAAGGTCAGGCTGGACGGGGCTTTGAGCAACCTGATGTAGTGGAAGATGTCCCTGCACACAGCAGAGCGGTTGGACTGGATCATCTTTGAAGGTCCCTTTCAACCCAAACCACTCTGTGAGTCTATCCCTGCTTCAGGCTGAGGAGCTGGAGCCACCTTTGCTGTGTCCCTCTAGTGCACCGAAGACGAACCCCGCAGCCCTGCCTGCACCAAAAACCTCACCTGGCCAGACCTGAGCGGGATGTGACTGGGGCAGGAGCAGCACCCATGAGGCTGCAGATGAGGGGTGAGAGCAGCACGGTGAATGGGGGGACACGCTGCTTTGGTTTCTGTGTCCAGGACATGCCTGGACACCCTTCACCAAGTCCCTTGCTCTGCTGGGGCTGCACTTGCTTCACTGCAAACTCCTCTTGCCTCCGTCTCCAAGGTCTGCTGAAGTCTGGGCTGGCTCTGATTTCCCATCCCAGGAAAGCTGAGAGAAGCAGCACAGAGGGTGGAGGAGCAAAGAGAGGCCAGGAGAACAGTCAGGCTTTTCAGTGAAACTCTCTTTTGTCCTCTCACACTGCTCCTCCCGAAGGAGCATCACACGAGCCTGAGCCTGAATTCTCCAATGCAGCAGGACTGAACCTCCTGGTCTTCAAGGACACTTCCTCTCTGCCCTGGTGGGACCAGGCACCAGGGGGGATGTACCCCCAGAAAAACCACTGCACGGTGGGAAAAGGAGCTAAGAGGGCACAGAAAGCAGTGCCCGAGGAGGGCTGCTCCAACAAGAACCAGCTGCAGCCTCCCGGCAGCACCTGAGCAGCATCTCCTCTGAGCAAAGTGGGCTTCCAGCTGTGACACCTACCAAAAGGACCTGGTGAGTAGCAAAGTTATGCTTACATGAGAGCACAGAACCTGCTCAGAGGCGTCTGGCCAGAGCCTCGGCACCAAGACAACTCCAAATTGCCTTTCTGGCACTGGCCAGTGTTGCCTCAACACATTAGACAGAGGTGAGCAGCTATGACTTGTCACCTTGACCACCTGGCACATCTCTCTGCCAGGAGATGGTCTGCTAGGAATTACAGAGACCACTCTACAAATAACACAAATCTCCTCCAGCAGACAGACAGCCTGAACAAAGTCAACCCGGGACCTGCGCCCTGGTGTCCAAAGCCACCACCTCGAGTCTGCAGAGCTTAAATTATGAAACTGGAGGTCAAGTGCACATGCAGCTGAACCTCCCCTTCCATCCTGGTGCAGAGCCATAATGGACCTACTTTCAGGTCTGAAATATTTATCGGGTCTTCCGAAGCCTGCGGAGATGGACTGAGCTGACAGGCTGAACGACACAGCTTCAGATTTGAAGATTTATGATCCCGGAGGCAATTCATTCAGCGAACAGCATCCATTATATAATGCAGCAACGAGGAGTCGCGGAGCATGGCCACGGGGAGGGATGCGATGCACAGAGAAGATGAATGGCAGAGAAGTTGTTCCCAACCACTCCAGAAAAAAAAAACCCATAATTTAATTCCTCTCTGGTTAGCAACTAGCCACTCAAAGCCACCTCCTCTGGGAAGTGGCTTGGACCAAGGACCGAGGACGAACAGCCTGCTTCCAGCACCAGGAGCGACAACAAATGCAGCAGCTCACCGGGAAGGATTTTAGGAACAGGTTTATCAGGAGCTGTGACTCAAATCAGGAGCAGCAGCAGCAACGGCTCCAAGCTAAGGAGGAATACAGCCTCTCAGCCACTCTGAGCCCACCCAAGCCCTGACATGATGCTGCCCACCCCGAGGTGCAGAGCTGCTCAGCAGGGAAACCCTCCCCATCCCCCCGCAACTGGGCACGAGCCCACCAGAGCTGCAAGGTGCAGGCAGGCAGGCAGGCAGGTGGGGGGCTGCCACCTTGCCGGCATGATGGCAAAGCCAGCCAGCTGCCCACCCACCGGGCACCAAAATAAGCCCAGGCAGCAGCAGCAACACAGATCCAAGAACAGTCTGTGCAGCCAGAAGAGGGATCAGTGGGAAGGGAGGGGAGTGGAGGGATGAGCCCTTCTGTGCAACATGGATCCAGCCCAGCACCTCCGTCCCACGCCGGGCAGGTGGGTAAATCCAGGCCTCACACAGACACATGGACCTCACCTTCTTCTGCAACAGCAGAGCATGTTCAGGAGAGCACCAAGGGCTTGCATCCGCCTAAGCACACAGTCATTTAAGACACAGGTTCCAGTAGGATTGTACCTGTGGAGTCTCTCTCTTCTATCAAGAGACTCCGAAAAAGCAGCAAGCAATTCGGCCAGCAGACACTGTACATCCATCCATCCATCCCTCCCTCCATTCAGTGCTCCAACAGCAACTCCAACCACTGTTCATCTGTTTTTCAAATTACCAGCCCAGCTCCGTCCTGATCTTCTGAAGCCCCACTCCAAGGTCCTCCAGCTCAAGGAGGGACTTGCCAGTGGTGTTTAAGGCATGTGTATCTCTTGATGGAGGACCTGCACCACACACCAAACCAAGCTGTGCCATGCACAGCACATTTGCCTGCAGACAAGAATGAGAAGTCTGTTGTCTTTCTCCTGATACCCTGGAGGATGACTTCCCATCACCTTTGTAGTGGAGGTTTCACATGATGCTAAAGTGCTCAGAGATCACTAAGAAATAACTGAGGTGCTGTTCCAGAGGGGACAAGCAGCACCCCAAATCCCCCACGAGTTTGGCCCCTGCAAGAGCAACATCTTGCCTCGATTGTCATCACAGGTGTCATTCACTTGCCATGTTAAAAAGCAACCCCAGTGAGCACACAGCAAGACCAGCCTTTGACTGCCTACGTTTTAGCGCCCCTTGGCTGCATCCCCCTCTCATGCCTCATGGAAACCTTGCTTCTTAATTTCCAAGTTAATCTCAATAAATTCACCTCCCTGGATTACAACAAGCCTTTGCATTAATTACCAGGTTCTCTGCGGGCTCAGGAGCATGGGGAGGCAGTGGGGGGCTGCCAGGCACCGTGCCGGCACCCACTGTTCCCTGCTGCACTGCCTTCACCATCATGGGGCCCCTGCACTGCCTCCACCCCACTGAAGTGCAGGACTGAGCTCCAGCCAAGGTTAACGCGGAGGTTAATCCCGTCTTTGGTTGAACTTCTACCACATTTTGTGCATCTCACCAGGGGTTGAAGGAGCAGACGGACATGGAGCGATGCTGCTCGGTCTGGCTGAGTCGCTGGGAAATGGAAAAGCTATGAGCAGTACATCATCAGTTATCACAGACTGGTTTGGGGTGGAATGGACCTTTAAATATCATCCAGTCCAACCCTGAGTTATCCCAAGAGCTGACCCATGATCTCATGAGACAGCACATGGCCTGCCCATGCAAGGTCACATGAGTTTAATGCCTCTCTAGATCATCTAAGCAGACATCTGCAGCTATGTCCAACACTGTCTCCTGTCCCTGAGGACACTGAGGACCATCTCCAACAACCCACCCCCAGGTACCATGGGACAGAAGGGAGCAGTGCTCAGATGGGGTGCACATCCTGCTCCAGCGATGCTGGCACACGGATTCTGCCCTAGGAACATGGCTCAGCTGACACCATACCACCAGCAGCCCTGGCACACAGCAGCCTGGGGGAGCTGGAAGCTGGTCTGAGACAACATCTGGCATCCACCCAGCTGGGAGGGGTCAGTCCTGGTGAAGCAGCTCTTGCTCCTTTGTGGTGATGCATCTGTGAGGGGTGGGTCCATGTGAACCTCATGAAGTTCAACCAGGCCAAGGGCAAGGTCCTGCACCTGGGTAAGGGCAATCCCCAGTACCAGCACACACTGGGGGATGGATGGATGGATGGATGGATGGATGGATGGAGAGCACCCTGCAGAGAAGGACTGGGGGATAACTGTGGGTGACAAATGGGACACGAACCAGCAATGTGAACTTGCAGCCCATAAGTCCAAGCATCTCCTGGGCTGCATCACCAGCAGCATGGCCAGCAGGTCGAGGGAGGGGATGCTCCCCCTCTGCTCCCCTCTCCCGAGACCCCCCTGGAGCACCGCGTCCAGCTCTGGGGTCCCCAGCACAAGACAGACATGGACCTGGTAGAGCGGGTCCAGAGGAGGCCACCAAAATGGTCCAAGGGCTGGGACACCTCTGCTATGGAGAAAGGCTGACAGAGTTGGGGTTGTGCAGCCTGGAGAAGAGACAGCGCCAGGGAGACCTTACTGCGGCTGCTCAGTACTTAAAGGGGCTTGTAGGAAAGAGGGAGAGAGACTTTTGACCAGGGCCTGCAGTGACAGGACAAGGGGCAGCAGCTTTAAACTGAATGAGGGTGGGGTTAGATTGGATATAGGGAAGCAATGTTTTACAATGAGGGTGGTGAGACACTGGCACAGGTTGCCCACTGAAGCTGTGGATGCCCCATCCCTGGAAGTGTTCAAGGTCAGGCTGGACAGGGCTTTGAGCAACCTGATCTCGTGGAAGATGTCCCTGCACACAGCAGGGGGTTGGACTGGATGGTCATTGAAGGTCCCTTCCAACCCAAACCACTCTGTGATTCTGTGTGTCTACCTACCATTGAGCACCTGATCAGGCCCACCACACCTCCTGGACACACCACAATATTATAAAACAATTTCTAAACAAGGTGTGGGCTCTTCTTTCACTGCCCAGTTTTTGGCATTATAAACTGAATTTTCTACAATACCAGGGCAAGGTAGCACTGGAAAACAAAACCAGAAGAAATCCCAACGTCCTGGATGCTTCTGGAAGTCACGTCAATGTCACAGTATCTTGTTCACTGCAGATCTCAGACTTTTAAAGAGATTATTATGCTTTTAGGCCACAAGTGCCCTTTGCAGCCCGAGCTCTGGCTCAGCCCCGAGTGGACACCGTGCCGATGCATGCTGTATGAGCCCAGCAGCCAGAAGCAAAGCAATGACAGCTCTTCCCTGAAAACACCCAAACAGAAACACTGCAAAATCTTACAGTGCAAGCGCAGACCAAAACAGCCTGGAGGATGATTGAGCAACAGTCTGAGACATGTGAATTCCCTTGAGAAAATCCCTCCTGTCCAGGCTTGGCCAAGTGAATTTTATCTGAGGAGCAGCTGCCAGGAGAGGGGAGCGTGAGACAATTTAGTAAGGAGCAGGTTCTTCCAAGCGATTAGCAATATCTATTGATTTGACATAGGGCTGGACACAAGAAAATGTGCATACAGACAACCTCCTGGAACCTCTAGAAACAATTCACAGTTGGATACGAGCAGACATGGAATTGCACTGGGCAAATGAAGAAAAGTGGATAGGAGGAGGGTGGATGGCAAGACAGAGACCTGGTCTCAGCTTTCCAGCCCCTAATCACACCTTTGCACCAGAGCCACTGCAGCCTGGAGGGCACAAGCAGCGTTCAGCTCCTCAGCAGTTGACCACTGGCCCATGAAAGCAACACCTTTGCCAACAACAAGGGCTGCCAGCAGCTCAGAGCCACCCTGCACAGTTGCCCCTGCAGCAACCATCAGCCCTGTGACAACCCGCACCACGAGGGAGGTGGACGAAGGAGAGCCCAAATGGGCTTACAGCAAGACTGAAGGACAGGCTTGGGGCAGCAGAGACATTCAAATGATGTCCCTCAGCAGATGAGCCTGTCCAAGGTCCAGCCCTGGACCCCTGGTCCAGCCCCACCGATAAGCAGCTCTGCTCAGCTGTGCTCACTCCTGCTCTCCCTTGCACAGCTCAGCACCTCGGTCCCACCTGCTCCCCAACAAGGGGTTTGCAGACACCGAAGCTGGAAAGCCTCTGTGCTAAGGAAGTCCAGCTGACCCCACCAACCCTAGGTGCTCTGCCAGTGCCAGGTCCTCCGGCTCCCCCGGGAGATGCACTGCTCGCACCTGGGGACAGGGGAACTCATCACCCACAGCTCTAACTCTGTCAGATCCTGCAGACTCCCAAATGTTGCCACCTCTTGGGTGCTGCTATCCTTAACTTCTGTTCCTCGCAACAAACCTCTTCTCAGGAACACAAGACTGGGGAAGAAAACAGCGATATATCAGTAAGGTCCAGAATGGACAGACTCTTTGGCCAGCCAGCAACAAAATGTCCTTCAGGACGGAGAGGACGGTGTCATAAGTGCACATCACAGGCTCAAAGAAGAGCTGCACCATTTCTGGGCCAAGCAGGCCTGTTCTGCAGCCTGTTCTGCAAGTGCTGCCTCATCCACCTACCCTCCTCAGGCAGCCCAGGGCAAGACAATGGCCAACCAGCATAAAAACAGCCATATGCTCTTTTCAGCCTCCACGTTGCCCCACCCTTCAGGAATTCCCCTCCAGCAGCCTTGCTGGACCCTTACCACCTCTCAAGGTCAGAAAGCCATCAGCTATCCCTCCATCTCCTTCCCATGCAGGTCCCAGCCCTCCCTCACCCCAGCCGTCAGCCACCTCAGCAGCTTGTGGCTTTCCGGCCATGTCCACCTGAAGACAAGAGGACTTCTGCCTGACTCAATCCACCCCAAAGGGGCCCAGCTCAGAACAGCCAGGTGCCCGCGGGGACACAAGCAGATCATGGCTCACTCACTCTCGTCAGGGTTGGGTGAAGCAAGAATGGCGCTGTGCTTCCTCTTCACTTCCTCCACGTTCTCTGAAATTTTATCGATGAACCCTCGAATTTCTTCCACCTGTGGAGATGCACAGGAAGACAGGTCTCCTGTGAGAGGCCTGGACTTTTGGTAAGGGGAGGGATTATTAAACCCTATCCCAAAGCAACCACAACACGTCTGAACCACAGCAAGCCAGGCTCGGTCCTGGCTCAGTCCCCCATAGCTCTTTGCTCCAGGGACTGAGAAGCCCAGTTTGACCCTCACCCCACAGACCAGAGAGGCCAAATTTGCCAGCAAATCCACGCTGGCATCTCCCCCGCACTCCTGTACTGCAAGGAGGCATGCTGACATCGCCGAGAGGGGGAACCTCTACTTGTGCCCTCTGCCTGCCGAGCTGCCCACCCTCTAGCTCTTCTCCTTCGACTCACACCACCACTTTGCTCATCTTCCTCCATCTGCATGTCAGATTTTTTTCCATTCCCCACTCCATTGCCTGCACAGATACATTTTAACACCCCCTACACACATGCCACGCTAAGGGTGTGCTAAAAATCCGCATGCAGATCTTACAGCCACCCACACGCCAGAAGACAACCTCTTGTTTGGTAACGAGAGGCACAAAATTAAATCAATCCCATGCAGAAACTGCTACTCCGCAGAGGTGCTTTCAGGAGAGGTTTGACAGCCAGTCCACTTTTGCAGCAGGCTGGAAGCAGGCCGGCTGCAAGGCTCACCCGCTTCCCCCAACTGGTCACCTGGCCCAGCTGCCCCACTGGTTTGTGGAGGAGGAGGTGGCACAGCAAAGCATCCATAGGGCCAGGTAAGCTCACGACAGCCCCAGGTCCATGTGGAAGCCTAGTTCCTGCTAATCGGCGCTCTGAGCGTAACCCCCGAGGACCCCAAACATCAGCTAAGCGGCATCAGCCAGGGCAGGACCCCCATCCCCACCTTGACCGCTGCTCCCCGCCTGTGGTGGGAGCCCGTACCACAGGCCACTCCAGCGCTAACAGAAAGGTCTGAACTGGCTTTAAAGCTGCAGTGGAGAAACAATCCTCTCACCTGCTCAAAGAACTCATCCATGAAGCGGTCCCGGTCCACACTGACGGTGACTTCATCATCATCATCACTGTCCTTCGCCTGCAACGACACAGAGAGAGGCATCAACAAGTGCTTCCAGCAAAGTTTGCAGCTCCATTTGAGGAGCTCCTCAGGGGCATCTTCCCCTTCTCCTTTGCTCACTTGCTCCCAGGAGCTGGGGCAAACACCAGCCAGAGCGTGGGAAGCCCTGGGCACTGCCACACAACAGCACTACAGACACCAAGAGAGCAGACGACGGCCAGCTCCAGCAATAAAGGCATGATGCAAAACACCACCACAGCCAGCTGCCACACCGCGTGGCCTCCTGTGGCAAGCACAGAACAAGACTAACGATACCTATGCATTTACAGAGAGCTGGAGGGGGGAACTTTATGAGCTATCCTCAGCTGTGCATGAGCACAACGGCTCTGCAAACAGCAGTGATGGGAAATACAAGGGATGCTGCAAGGGGAAAACACGAGGGATGCTGCAAGGGGAAAATACAAGGGGTGCTGTGGAGTGCAGGAAAGGTGGGAGAGAACAGAAAATACAACAGAACTAGTAAAGCCATAGCAGGCAAATGAGGGGTTGTCCTTGTCTGCAGCAGCATGTGTGTCATTGTCACCAGAGATGAAAACATCTCCCGTCCCAGCAAGGCAGGGGACATGAGCTCGGAGGGGAAAGAAAAATCACAGTCCTCTGTATAAGGAGACATTTAAAAGATTATTATCCAAAGGAGATACATGATGGAGGGAAATGGAAAATTAATGGGGTGGAAAAGTTTATTCTTACTCCATCTTCACTAGAGAGAAGGAGTCAGTGGAATTGAGAAGATTTAAGAAAGAGGACTGTCTCTGCTCATCTCATAATTGTCCCACATTTTGCAGATGGTTATATGTCACCCCATGGGCCCTTCGCACTTTGCAGAGCTAGCCAATACAGTCTCCAGAGAAATGCCTCTTACCTTGAAATAAGTCAGATGAAATACCTATCCTTTGCCCTAAAATTTTCTTTTCAGTGTAGGGTGACTGATTTGGGTGGAGTCACCCAAAGCTGAAGACCCCAGCTTTCAGCCTTGCCACCACTCGTGGCACTGTTTGCTTTGGCAACCGCTTCATGAATGGCTTATCCAAAAACCTCAAGATTCAAGAGCTACCACGATTCAAGTGAAAATGTCACTCTGACAAGGAAAAGCAGGCACGTTGCTACCCTGACCCACCACTCTGTGGGCACAAAGAAGAAATGTTCCCTGAAGCCAGGAATTCAAGAGTTGTCCATTTTGGCCACAGCTGGGCCCCCAAGCCAGGGCTCAGCAGGCAGGAGCTGCCTGCACAGCGAGGCTGGGGCATGGCGGGAGCTGCCAGCCTGGGAATAGGTCAGTGCATTTAGATTTTGATGGAGCTGGGCGAGATCAGGCTCAGGACGAGCACCTCTTGCTGCCTACTGCACCCGCCGTACCACTTCTTTTCTGTGCTCCTTCCAGCTCTGCTGACTCCAGCTCCGTCTCACAAAGCTTTTCCTCAGGCAGCAGCCCACCACCTGACCCAGCCCCAGCACCCGCCACTGACAGACCAGCTCATCCCTGCATCTCATGGCACGGCCCACCACAGCGTCCTGCCCGGAGGTTTACTCCGCAGCGCAGGGGCTGTGCAGGGGGTGAGGGCTGGCACCGCAGCCCAGGCTGGGGGCAGACAGCCCGCGAGGCACTGTGTGCAGAGCAGCTCTGCCAGGGGACACCTGTCCTGCCTCCAGCCCCATGCCACCTCGCCACACGCCCAATAGGATGGCCGTCCATAGGAAAGGGTCAAAGGAAAGGGGTCTGAGAGCAGCCCTGCAGAGAAGGACTGGGGGATACTGATGGGTGACAAATGGGACACGAACCAGCAATGTGAACTTGCAGCCCATAAGTCCAAGCATCTCCTGGGCTGCATCACCAGCAGCATGGCCAGCAGGTCGAGGGAGGGGATGCTCCCCCTCTGCTCCCCTCTCCCAAGACCCCCCTGGAGCACCGCGTCCAGCTCTGGGGTCCCCAGCACAAGACAGACATGGACCTGGTAGAGCGGGTCCAGAGGAGGCCACCAAAATGGTCCGAGGGCTGGGACACCTCTGCTATGGAGAAAGGCTGACAGAGTTGGGGTTGTGCAGCCTGGAGAAGAGACAGCTCCGGGGAGACCTTACTGCGGCTGCTCAGTACTTAAAGGGGGCTTGTAGGAAAGAGGGAGAGAGACTTTTGACCAGGGCCTGCAGTGACAGGACAAGGGGTCTGAACGAGGGTGGGGTTAGGCTGGACATAAGAAGAAATGTTTTACGATGAGGGTGGTGAGACACTGGCACAGGTTGCCCACTGAAGCTGTGGATGCCCCATCCCTGGAAGTGTTCAAGGTCAGGCTGGACGGGGCTTTGAGCAACCTGATCTCGTGGAAGATGCCCCTGCCCATGGCAGGGGGTTGGACTGGATCATCTTTGAAGGTCCCTTTCAACCCAAACCACTCTGTGATCCTATGAAAGCCCCCTCCCAGGGCGAGGAGGATGGGAAGCACCAGCGAGCCTCTGCAGCCCTGCACAGGAAAATACACCCCCATCACAACTTCCTCCAAGCCTATCCAGCTTTTCTTGCCTTCATTCTGGCAGGATCTTAATTTGCAGGAATTTTCAGCCCCTTTCTGAAGCCTGCAAGGAAAGCACTCCCTGTCATTAATTTTAAATGCAGGCTTGTACCGTGACCATGCAGGCCAGAGAGTACTGGCAGCAGAGGAAAGGTAGCAGGTCAGCATGCTGCCCGCGAAGATGTCCATCTCCTTGTCACCTCTTGCCTGTCCCTTCCACGTCCGAAATGGTCCTGACTCATTGCACGCAGGATGCCACATCGTTGCTTCGTCCCATCCCCACTGCCCACTGGACCCTGCCATTTTTTAGACCCAGAAATCCCAGAGGAAGGCAACCCACAGCCTAGGGAGAGGGTTTATGCCAAAGCCACACACAGTCTTGTTGGAGGCACTTCTATTTTCAAGGCAGCTCACCCCCCAGGCGCAGCAGAGCGCTGATGCACAGGCAGGGCGATGGTTATTTAGGGCAGGCACTGAACGCAGCGCTGCCCTGCTGCGCACGGGGAGAGCGGCACAAAAGCCCGGCCGGGAGCCCTGTGAAGAGGAAATTACAAGGATGGAGCCTGCTGGTCAGGAGGGCACATGTCACTCCAGGCTGGAAAAGGGCACCATCTGTCCAACCCACGTCACTGGAAATACCCTCCATGCCACGCTGCCTCCAACACACAGCGTCAGGCTGGTCACACGAGGGAGGCAGCAGCGACGTTAGCTGCGGGGCTAACCAGGACTTGAGGGGGAGGAGATACCACCAGGCAGGCACAGCTCCCTGGGATGCAGGGCACTGCAGGATCATCTGCTCCCAGCATCTCCCTCCTTCCAGGCGCGCAGACTAGGCACACTGCTGGCCCTCACAGGCACTCTCACCCCAAGCTTCAAGTGTCTTCCCCTACACTGCTGCCGAAGTAGAAACAAAACCAAAATACCTTTCCTAAGGAAACCTAAAGTGTCCACCCAGCCGACAGCGTTTTGGCTTCACGCATCCCAGCTGTGAGCTTCCCAAGTTTTCAAAGCCACATGGAAAGCTCTGGTCTAGGTCAAAGCTACCTGCTGGTGCTGCTCAACACAAGCAGCAAACAATTCATAGCCTTCAAAAGCCCAGGCTTCCTTGCCAGTGACAGGCGAGGAGCACGCACTCCCAACGCCATGCTGGGCACGCCATCCTCCCAGTGCTTCTCAGCTGCTGAAACAGCTGTCCATCCATCTCTGCATCCGCCAGGCGCGCCTGACGTGTTGCAACCTCAGGCAGCAAAGGCTGCTCCAAGACTCCTTATGGGGAGAGAGGAAACAGAGCCACAGCGAAGCACTGCAAGTCCAAGTGCCTTAGGTGAGACTAGCTCTAAAAACAGCTTACAGCAGGCGATGAGCCCAAGTTAATTAACACAACCAGCCAGCAAGCAGCTCCGCTGCCCTGCAGCCTTGGTGGGTCACTGGCATTGCCCATTTTATGTGTATAGGTGTTGCATGGCGGTGCTGATCGCTGCCTGCGTCACGGGCATGGGAAGCGGATGCTCTGCTACCGGCACGTCCAGAGCAGAAGAGCAGGAGGGGTTTGATCAACCTCCCTTGACACCCGCTCCTGCCTCAGGCACTTTCAGGCAGCACCGGGGACCTGAGGTCTCCGGGCTTTCGCTCCCCACAAAGGGTAGGTGAAGATAACCCTTCTTTCGCAGGGTTTTTTATTTCTCCAGCCCACTGGCGGCCAAGCAGCAGGCAGCGCAGCAGGCAGCATGCTGGCAGCACGGATGGCTCTGGGAGCCCCTGCCTCCCTGGTGCCTCCAGTGCTGCTGAACGCAGGGAGAGGGATGGGGAGGGCAGGTCAGCCAGAGCTCCTCCAGCACCTTTCGGGCCCTCACAGGGTTAAACGTGCCCCTCCACAAGGGCCAAAATCCCAAGAGAAGGCAGAGCCGAGCTGCAATACCTTCCCTGGCAAAGTGGGTGGGAAGATGGTCCAGAGCCCTGGAGCATCCCAGCTCTGTGGGTTTTGCAACAAGCACACCGCTAATAAATTCATTATCAAGCAGATTACATCCCTCCAGTTCAAACCAGCCCCGTTCCCTCTGCAGGTGCTTTCTGGAAGATGGCAGAGGAGCACAAACCAACCAAAAAGACTTGAACCCTGCTCTCCTCTGAAAAGCAAGAGGTGGCAGGCAAGAATGAACTGTGGCAGGGCGTAACAAGGTCTCTATTATCTCAGCAGTGGCTATGCGCAGGCTTTAGCTCCTGCCCTCTTCTGTTAGCGCTGCAGATGAATTTGACCGTGTCCAGATGCATCTGCGGAGCCGGTACAGGCAGCAGAGCCATGCCAGGGCAGAGGAGCAACTGGCTCGGCCAGTGCTGGGCACCTCTGCATCCCAAGGGCCATGCTGACCCCCCAGCTCATCCCTCCACCAAGCCCTGCCAGCGGCACTCACAACCGCGCCAGCCAACCCTTTCCTAGGAAACACCCGCATGCACAAACAGGCAGCAGGCAGAAGGCAGTGAGTCCTAGCCCTGCCTCCAGCCGCCACGCAGGGCTGCGGGATCCAACGCCAGGGACTGCCTCCCATTCCCACCAGAGATAAGGCAAGCTTCACAAAAGCACAACAAAAGGAAAAAGCCACAACAGCTGCTACCCCCCCCTTTAGGGACCATTAAGTTAAGCAAAAAAAGGCCTCGTCCCTAAGAGATGCAGGATGATGCTCACTGGCTTCGCTTCCAGGCTGAATCTGGGTTTTTTTGTATTTAATGGACACCTCCACACTGATCTGCCCAGCCTGAGAAATTTCAGCCATCTGGGCTTGACTTTCTTTGCAAAATGACTGCCCTTTCTGTGCCAAAACCAAAGCGTCCCATGGGATGAACAACACAAGGCTGCTCAGTGGGGGGATGCTCTCTGAGCAGCAGTTGGTCGTGGCCGGGACCATGTCCCCACACGGAGCAGCACACAGGGGTCCAACGCCAGTCACCTTGTTCCCCGTGTCCAAGTCCATGAGCCCAGGGCATTGCTGTCAGCACCCGACAGCTCCTGCAGCAGCTCATTCCCCACGGCTCCAGTGTGCGGCTGTGCACATCACTGAGAAGAAGGACGAGGTCAGAATAACTCAGCAGTGAGCTGCACCAAGATCTCTTCTCAGCCATCTTAAAAAGCCTACAGGACACGTATTAAAGCGTACGGATGCCCAGATCCCTGGAAACATCCCAGCCCAGCTCTGCGATGCTTGGCAGCAGCAGAGCCACTCACTGTGGCTCTGCTGCTGAAGCTTCATGTGAACAAGGTCCAAAGCACCCACGGGTCTCCTACCCACCAAACTACCACCACCCTCATCCTGGGAGGCTGCGTTGACCCTTCACACCTTAGGGTTTGCTTTAGTGTTTTGCAGCAGCCAAACCAAGTCTTTCCTCAGGAGTTCAGAGGCAGAAGTCCTGCTCTGGAGGGTTTTCAGGGAGGTGGTGACAAGGCTGAGGACAAGGACAGCCAGAGGGTCTGCTCCCGGGAGAGAGCCCTAGAGAGCTGAACCACCTGAGACCATGGCTTAAATTACCTACAGCCTCAGTCTTAGCATTTTTTACAGACTATATATATAATACAACTATGCAACACAATAAACTGGGTATTTTATAGCACATGTCCAATAGACATGTCAGCTATGTCCAATTCCAATATCCACCAAAACCAGCCCATACTTCCCACTAACAACTTTTTGATGAATAAAAGCTCAAAGCACAAATGACTTTAGCATTCAGCAATATCTGCATGAGTCAGTAGGCGTTTCCAATTTCCAACACTAGCAGTGCAAGGGAGAACAAGATTTCCAAGAGTTTTGTCCTTAGGTATTGGCTTTCATTGCTGCAGAATTACGTTACCAGCCTTTGGCATGAAGCCCAACCCTTTTATCAGAGCCGTGGTCAACTCTTAAGCTCAGTTTTAGAAGCAGGCATGTAAAATTCCACTTAACTATTAAGAACAAATGTCAGAGGTGACAGAGGTGCCGCCAGTCCTGCAGAGGGCAAGAAGCTGAGTTCACCAACCTCTTCCTGTAGCTCTAGAACATGGACAGATCTGTGACCTACTGGAAAGGCATCGATACTTTACAGTCAATACTTTACAAATTTGCAATCATGGCTAAGGAATAATTTGGGTGAAAAACAGCAGACAGACTTAATTAATCTGAAATTAATTTCTTAACGTCCTCCTAACGGTGGCACCATCCTTACTATGGCTTCTGGGCAGACCAGAGCTTCACGCAGGCAGCAGAAGCACCTGCAGCCACGGTACTTGTCTATCCTCTCCACCCCGCCACGTATTCGCAAGGGTCAGCACTCGGAGAGGTTTCTACCAGGATCACCACCATGCTTTGGTGTCTACCAAGTGCTCTACGATTGACACCAAGCCCTGGTGATGCCCACCAGTGACCGCGAGGTCTGTACCAGGAAGCTGCTGGTGAAAAGAGAAGGAAAGCTGCAGGCAGAGGAGACAATGCAGGCGGCACCACAGCTCCCATGGCCCGTGTCACCAGAAGAGGATCAACACATGAAAATCAAGGCAGTCCATAAAATGGTTATCCTTCAAATCAGACTGCACTGCCTACAGACACTCATGGAACATGTTGGTTTGGAACGGACCTTCAAAAATCCTCCAGTCCTACCCCCCTGCCATGGGCAGGGACATCTTCCACTAGACCAGGTTGCTCAAATGGTAATGAATGCTCAAACATGGGAATGACATTTCTTTGGTGCTCTTGCCTAGACCATATAAAGGAACCTTAGCACCATCCAGGTGAGACACCGACCCTCCCAGAAGGCAAATGTCTCCTGGAAAACCAAAGTGAACAGTAGTTTCATACACCACAAACCCAAAATCTGACAGGACTTGATGGAAGATCTGAAAGCAATGGCAAATAAAAAGGAAGACTTAATACTAGAAAATCCACAGCAGACATCACAGCAGAAGTACTGTATGACAGGAAGTGGCCATGGCTGGCAGTGAGCTTCTGAAAACTCACAGGACAACGTGAGCAGAGGATTTTATTTTTAATTATTCTTTAGTTAGTTCCCATGAAAAGAAACCCAGGTCTGTAAGTATCCACTAGAAACTGAAATACCACACTGTTAACAGAAAGCTCAGTCTCATCTTGCAGCAGATTTTGATGCTACGCAGCCCAGGTTTGTTCCCTGCGCCTGGCGGTGAACACCAAGGTACCGGTGGACACCAGAGGAGCAGGCTGCAGGGAGGAGGAACCTTCTCCAGCAGAAGAACACTGGCCTAAGAGCAAATGAACACAAATAATTTTGGGCAGGAGATTTGGAATTTTACAACCCAGTCAAGACCTGATCTAGTGGAAGATGTCCCTGCCCATGGCAATGGGGTTGGACGAGATGATCTTTGAAGGTTCTTTCCAACACAAACCATTCAACAATTCGATGACTGTGGTCCTGCAATGGCTGTCCAACGGCAGCATGGCCCAGGAACTTCTCTACAACAGATCTCGACAAGGTTGTGAAACAGACCAAAGAGGTTGTGTGCAACAGCAAGGTCTTGAATGCAGCCACACACACAGCATTGGCCTCAACCTCAAAGGTACCTGGACAACCTCTCCCCACGGGCAGTGCCAGTACCCTCAGTGACTGAGGGGAAGTTTTTCCTTAGCCTGACCTCTCCGCAGCTGCTGCAGCAGAAGGACTTCCCATTCTCCTCTGGATGCCCCCAAGGACATTTTTTGGCCAGCAGTCAGCAGATGCCCTGGGCTCCACTCACTGCTTCCAAGGCTCCTGCAAAAGGTGACAGAGGAAGATACCCTCCTGCCAGAGGAGAGTGGCTGTACAGGGGTATCTCCTGCACCTCCACTGGAAATACTCAGAGTATCACAAGGAAGAAGGCTGAAAGTTGCTTCAGGACATCTCTCATGTAGGACCTGAGCACGTACGATCTGCTTGTATTCAAGGCAGGTTAAAGAAAAGCAAATAAAACATCTATTTACAAAACTTGAACTAGACAACACAGGTACACAGCTCAAGAAAAGGTGAGCACCAAAATTAAAGTGGATTCACAGTGGGTTTCTTATCACAGCCCACATTCAAGGATGCCTGGTTAAGCCAGTCACCTGGAGCTGCTTGCACAGGGTCAGCATCAGTCCTGCAGATTTGAGGTCTTAAAGAAACTTTCTTCCTGCCAACTTTCAAACACAGTAGTGTGGAGCAGGTAATGGAGAAGTGCAGTAGAGAAGCGCCATGCCTATGGCCTTCTACAGGAATGGCAGCAGAGTGCCTCCAGGTTGACATCATCACCTCCCAAACATCACCACATCCTGTGCCAGCATCACATAAAAAGACATATGGGCTGCATCACCACCAGCATGGCCAGCAGGTCGAGGGAGGGGATGCTCCCCCTCTGCTCTCCTCTCCCGAGACCCCCCTGGAGCACCGCGTCCAGCTCTGGGGTCCCCAGCACAAGACAGACATGGACCTGGTAGAGCGGGTCCAGAGGAGGCCACCAAAATGGTCCGAGGGCTGGGACACCTCTGCTATGGAGAAAGGCTGACAGAGTTGGGGTTGTGCAGCCTGGAGAAGAGACAGCTCCGGGGAGACCTTACTGCAGCTGCTCAGTACTTAAAGGGGCTTGTAGGAAAGAGGGAGAGAGACTTTTGATCAGGGCCTGCAGTGACAGGACAAGGGGCAGCAGCTTTAAACTGAATGAGGGTGGGGTTAGATTGGATATAGGGAAGAAATGTTTTACAATGAGGGTGGTGAGACACTGGCACAGGTTGCCCACTGAAGCTGTGGATGCCTCATCCCTGGAAGTGTTCAAGGTCAGGCTGGACGGGGCTTTGAGCAACCTGATCTCGTGGAAGATGTCTCTGCACACAGCAGGGGGGTTGGACTGGATCATCTTTGAAGGTCCCTTCCAACCCAAACCGTTCTGCGATCATACGACACACCACATGCCACAGCCTGTCCTCTGCTCACAGCCATTAGTCTGCTCCCCCCTTTGGGAAGCAAGGCAGCGCCCTCATTTCAGACACCAGCCCTGCCGCTGGCCACCGAAAGCAGAGACACAGGCAGCATGTGGCACATTGCCCCTGCCCTCTCCCCCACCTTCCAGCTTAGGAAAACTTTCTACTCCTTGTGCTTCCAGAGTTGCCTCAGTTTATATTTTTTCTAAGTAAAGACGGTCCCATTGGCTTTATGCCTGGTCTGGTCCTGACACAGCATCACTCTGTTTCTGTTTCCCGTGCCGTCCTTCTCCACTTGCCTTCCCCTCCCCATGCATCTCCTCTAAGGATAATCCCACAGATGCCACGGTCCAAGGACATTCAGCTGTCCCCTGCTGTGGGTTTGCTCAGGTCACCCTCCAGCTGCCTGGAGCCAGGATGTTACTGCACACTCTGTCTTCCCGGGTCTTCCACTTGGGCTCACTCTCCTCCTTTTTTCTAATATACATAATTTTCTGGAAGTAGCAATTTATCACAGTACTTAGCTTAATGAGCCTTACTGTACATGTTCTGCCTGTAGTGATAATTTTGCATATTTCCTGAGAAATCTTGTTAACGGGGAGATACATAGCAAAACAAACATTTGTATAGCTTCCGAGCAGCTCGCACAAAGACAAAGACAAAGACACTTGCAATTAAAACAACGGGAACTAGTCTAAACCTCTTTGGCTCGAGCCCTTTTAGACATCCAGCACACAGCCAACATACATGGCTTGCAAACGCAACGTCTCATTACCCTTCAGCATCCGCAGCATGGCCCTGGGTTTCAGGAGGCTCAGAGTATTTCTGCATTCAGGTTGACTTCAGTGGGATGACCAAGCCCCCACTGCACTGGACCTTGAGCTCCCCAGCAGACACCAAGGTACGCCGGCGCTCAGCATCCCCCTGTGAGGCCGGTGCCGGTGGGGACTGAGCCCATCTGTCCTCCAAGCCCCCATCCATCGCCCCACTTCCCCGTGGGGTGCAGACCCCCGCTGCAGACCCCAGTCTCCTCCCGGGGTGGGAACATGAAATACCATCCAGAGCTGACCCAGAGGCTAGGCTTTGCATGCTGCTGTGTTTAAAGCACATCAAAGGGCCTTCCCAATTTTAAGTTTTCTTTGGCTTGCCCAACTCGGGTGCGTGCCCGCTGCTGCTAACGGCATTCCTGCAGCACAGGGACGCCTGGGACCCCACAACTGCTGGGGAGCAGAAGAACATCTCAGATGGAGAGTGTGGAAAGTAGGGATTGTGGGCTCACTCTACATCACCTCTGTTATCCTCTGCCATGCCCAGCTGACAGGCCCGGCAGACCCCAGGGAGCAAGGACTCACTCGTGTCTCACCCCCTCCCACTCTCCAGGATCACAAGGGAGCAGGTAAAGCAGCTTCCCTGCCCCGGAGACACACGCTCACGGCAGGGAGATGGTCGGGCCAGGCGTAGTCCAAGGGAAGCCATGGTGCACAGCCTTCCACAGCAGCTTTGCTCCTTCCAGCCCCCAGAAAATAAGCTTTTCAGCATCACTAACCACCCCGCCGATTACAGCCAGACCAGGCGGCTGTGCGGGCTGCGGACGTGCAATACAGAGCTGCTGGCTGTCACCTGCCATGTGACAGCCCTGGGTCCCCAACGGGTGAGGGAAGACAGGAAGCTGAATTATTTACATGACCCTTCCGGTTGAAGAGAAGAGCTCAAAAGCATGCCGGGCAACAAAGAGGGTTAAAAAAAGGAAAGGAAGACAGCATTTAAATAAGCAAATATATCTATCTCCGGAGTCAGCAGGGACTTTTGCATCGGGGGGGGTGGCTCCGGAAAAGCCCCACTGCCCAGACGGAGATCGACGAGACCCGACTCCTGCTGCAAACAGCAACTTTGGCTGACTTCACGTTTGTACCCCTGAGAGAGAAATCATCAGCAGGAGCAGCACGGGATTATTAACAAGAGGGGATGGAGCAAGGTCTGGCTGTGAGTCCTGGGGGGCCACGCTGCAGATTTCAGCTGTCGCAGGAGGGAAGAGGGTGGATCTATGGAGCTGGACCTGGAGCTGACCTTGCTTTCTCTCTCCTTTTATTTTTAACGCACACCTCCCCGCAACTCCCACGGGCAGGAGGCAACACTTGGAACAGAGACGCGGCAGGCAGGCAGGCAGGCAGGCAGGAGCAGGGGGTTTCAGCCAGCTGGGGAGGACAATGGCGCAGCACAAACACATGGATATTGCTGGAGAAAGGCACCTGAAAACGGCTGCCAGAGAGGAGCGACAGGCACAGGAGAGGGCCCTGCAAAACCATTTCAACCATTTCTGCAAGCTGGAGATGTGCAAAATCAGGTCTGGTTTTGCACCCATGCCTCTCCCATTGGTGTGGGCTGGTAAGCAGCTCCTTACTCAAAAACAAGGTATGATGAGAAACAAAAGCTAGACATGAAATAAAGAGCAATTCTTCAAACCCCAGAGGAATTATTCTCAATTAACACTCATTTCAGCAAGGCAAGCCTTTAGACCCAACAGGAAGGTCACCAGAAATGTGACCATCACTTTGTACACTTGCTTCGTTGCAAGCAACCGTTGAGGCTTTGGTCCTACAAATACCTCCAAGCCCACCCAGTCTTAGACAGACAATGAGTCCCACCACACAAGGTCTGTGCTGGGGGCCAAAGGGGGACCTCCAGGTCCAAACTGTCCTTCTTCTCCTGTCACCACTCCAGAGAAGGTCCTCATCATGCTGGGGGAGCTTCTGCCAGCACTGAAACCTGCCAGGCCTGGACACCGTCCCGCAAGCACAGTGGCCTTGCCTAACCTCTCCCCACAGCGCCTGAACACATGATTTGGGCAGCGTCCACCCTAGAGTCTCAAGGAACACTTCCATCATGTAATTGCAAGATAAAACATCAGGCGAGCACTGCCTGGTAGGGAACAGGGAGAGGATCTGTCAACCGATAAATGGTCTTTCCCAGCCCAATCAGAGCCCAGCAACTGCTACAGTCACTAAAAATCAATAACTATTGGAAATTCTGCTAATTGGCTGTATGAAATGTTGACAGCAGATTCCTGTCATCCCGAAATCACTCAGCCCCATGTTTCTTAACGCCAAATGCATGGAGCTCCTCCAGCAACAGCAACCCTGACCCGAACCACCCAGGTCCATCCAGCCACTGACCCCTCGAGCCGCTCCAGTGCCTGTGTCCCCTCGAAACCCCCTCTCCTGGCCCGGGGCAGGCATCTCACAGCAGCCTGCAGCTCCTTGGCACCATCTCACTGCTTCAGCAATGGGGAACTGAGTTTTGCTGGAAACAGGGCACTCTGGGACCAGGGACCAGGAATTGCCAAATGCCACTTCCACGGCCTGCCCAATATCTTCTTCAATGACACAGACAGCGGGACTGGAGGGAAGGGGTGGTATCCAGAGGGACCTGGACAGGCTGGAGGAGTGGGTCCATGTGAACCTCATGAAGTTCAACCAGGCCAAGGGCAAGGTCCTGCACCTGGGTCAGGGCAATCCCCAGTACCAGCACAGACTGGGGGATGGAGGGAGGGAGGGAGGGAGAGCAGCCCTGCAGAGAAGGACTGGGGAATACTGGTGGGTGACAAATGGGACATGAGCCGGCAATGTGAACTTGCAGCCCATAAGTCCAAGCATCTCCTGGGCTGCATCACCAGCAGCATGGCCAGCAGGTCGAGGGAGGGGATGCTCCCCCTCTGCTCTCCTCTCCCGAGACCCCCCTGGAGCACCGCGTCCAGCTCTGGGGTCCCCAGCACAAGACAGACATGGACCTGGTAGAGCGGGTCCAGAGGAGGCCACCAAAATGGTCCGAGGGCTGGGACACCTCTGCTATGGAGAAAGGCTGACAGAGTTGGGGTTGTGCAGCCTGGAGAAGAGAGCTCCAGGGAGACCTTACTGCGGCTGCTCAGTACTTAAAGGGGCTTGTAGGAAAGAGGGAGAGAGACTTTGACCAGGGCCTGCAGTGACAGGACAAGGGGCAGCGGCTTTAAACTGAATGAGGGTGGGGTTAGATTGGATATAGGGAAGCAATGTTTTACAATGAGGGTGGTGAGACACTGGCACAGGTTGCCCACTGAAGCTGTGGATGCCCCATCCCTGGAAGTGTTCAAGGTCAGGCTGGACGGGGCTTTGAGCAACCTGGTCTAGTGGAAGATGTCCCTGCACACAGCAAGGGGTTGGACTGGATCATCTTTGAAGGTCCCTTCCAACCCAAACCACTCTGTGATCCTATGACACTTGCACATCTCCCTCACCTCCTCCTGCTCTCTCTCAAAACATCACTCATAATTATTTTACCATTTGGACCTGTCTCACACCCTGGAAATCCGACATCTCACCCAAACTGAGCTGTCACCTCCCAGGCAGGACGAAGCAGTGTGTGACCCTCACAGTCCTGCATGCATGTACCATCTCGTCGCAGCCCCACGGCACCCTGGCCGTGGTGCCCTGCTGAGCCAGGACAGCAGAGCCCTCACACGTTGAGCCGAGCTTCAGGCTCTTCCTCCATCCGCAGTGGCTGATGGCTCTATAATGCAGCAGCCTCAGCACCAGCTCCCCTCGAGCTTTGTAGGACACAACACAAGCCGAGCCTAAATCAAGACATTTTAGGTGCCTGGAGCACAGGGAGAAGCAGCTTAGAGACTGTCCCAAAAGCAAAATAAATTATTTTTCAGATAATTTTTGTCCCATCCCTGCTCTGTCACCAACACTGCAGAGGGACAACTGCAGCAGAAGGGGCTGCTTTTGGGGGTTTCGGGGAAGGTGACCAGCTCCAGCTCCGCTCTGGATGGGCAGGAAACACCACCCGTGGCCAGAGCCATGGCGCCTACCCACGAGCAGCTTGAGAGCAAAGCTCTGCTGGTCTCATTCCGGGGGGCATCCTTCATGGCCAGTCCTCGGCTGCTCTTCTTCCACAACAAAAGGACATTTTTCAGCCATAAGCTGTAAGCTAAATTTCCTGTCGCTGGTTCAGAGCAGGCCTGGGGGCACGACCACCCCCAGGGCACTAGATAAGCTCAAGTGAGTTTGAACACAGAGAGCCAAGGTTCAGAAAAGACACAACGTTAGCATTTTGAATTTCAAGTACCATTTTAAAAATCCCATTAAGACATGAAGCTCTTGTTCCCCACAGCAGTGAAAGCCCTGCATCCCCTCCTCAGCTCCAATAAAGCCAGCTCTTTTTTTTTTAATTCTTTTTTATCATCCCTGGCAGAATTTAGGCACTATTAAAACGGGAAGAAACTAGACCGAGCTATTAATGAGGCTGGCTACTGGCAGCACAGAAAAAACAAGCCCAAACAATCCCCATACTCTGTCCACTGCAGCATCTCACTCCTCCCAGGTGACTGCCACCACCAAGGCTGTAAATCCACATTTCCCACGCGCGTTGCCCCACTCCCCGCAGCCCTGCCAGGCTCAGCTCCAGGGCATCTGGATGCTCCAAACCAGACCCCCATCCCCAGGAGCCCTCGGATGCAGCAGGGAGCCCCAGGGAGGATGCTGCACCTGAGGGCTGCGTAGCCCTTCAGCATTAGGCTGCTGAATAAGGAATATCAGCAGCAGTGAGGCAAAAATGCACTTTATTTTTCCTAAGACATATTTAAAGGAATGGAGAGATTTTAAAATACTCTACGGCATCACTTCTCAGCCAGCACCGGCTGCCAAGAGGACATTCACGGGGCTGGTTTTTACTATTATTATTAAAAAGCCTATTTTCCAAGCCTATTTCACAGCCTGCGCTGCTGGTGGAGAAAGAGTCCCCTGTTTGGGTGCTTTCCAGGCGCTCCGGCTGAGCGGGGAGGGTGCACTTGTGCTTTATATAGGCCCTTCCACCTCCAGCATCGACAGCCACCCCCTCGTCCCCTTGCTGGCGTCACCCCAGCTCTGTCCTCCTGGTGCTTTCCAGACTGAGCCAAACTCCCGGCTGAAGCAATTCCAGTGGTGTCTCTGCGGGGACCAGCCGGCCTGGGCACCCACAGCCATCCCCGCTACCCCTCACTCCACGTCTGGGTCACCTCCTCCCCTCCTGCAGGTCACCACCCCAGGGATGGAGCACAGATGGCATGGCCGGACACCCACTCGCCTCCCTCTCCACACACCCCCAGCTCGCCTCCCAGGTGGCTCGGAAGACCCAATCGTGAAGTAATTAAAAAAAAAAACACCCCAGTAAGAAGCAGCAAAGCAAGCGCTGGCGTGATGGCACGAGGCGGGAGGCTGGATGCTAGAGCAGCACCCTGGGATTTCAGGCTCTCGCCCCCCCAGGCATCCCCGCCGCCCGCCACACGCTGCAGGGCCCGGCCGCACGCCCAGCGGGAGCGAGGGGGGTCCCGGTGCCCGCGCGGGCGGTGCCGCCGCCGCAGTCCCCGGCAGGCAAGGGGACAGGCAGCGAAGGGGCAGCGAGGGGCTCCGCCGTGGCACGCATCGAAGCTGCTGCCTGCTCTCCACCACCCAAGCCCCCGTGACCCGCGGGGGGTCTCCGAGAGGCGGTGAGTGCCCCACCGGCGGGGCAGAGCGCGGGTGCCGCCGGGCCCCGGCGCTCCCCCGGGACAGGCTGCAGCCGCAGACGGTGCCCGACGCCCCGCTCACCCCCGCGGCCTCGGCAGGACCGCCGGGTCACGGCACCGGGCGCCAAGCGGCCGTTTGCAGCGGCAGCGGAGGTGGCGGGTCCGGGTGGCGGAGGGCAGCGGGGGGCACCGGGCACCGGCTGGCGTCCCCCCGGCGAGGCAGCACCCGCAGGGCTGCGCGGCCCCGGGCTCTTCCCAGGCCAGATGACATCAGCAGAGCCAGGAGGATGAAAAAGCAAAACGGGTGCAGAGCGGGGCGGCCGGGGCAGGGGACGGCACCGGGTGGGCACGGGCAGGGCCCTGCTGCCCGCGGGGCATCCTCTGCCCGCAGCATCCCCGCCGGGAGCTGCCCTCCTTGCGCCGGGTAAAAATAAACATTTTTATTTACTTTTTTCCGCCTGGGATCGCTTTCAGCCGGCTCGGCTCCCCGGGCAGCCGGTCACCCGGTGCCGGGGGAGATGGGGTCCCCCGGGGCAGGGCCCGCGGCTCGCACCGCCCGCCCGGGAGCCGCAGCCGCCGGGCGCCGGGGGGAACCGGATCGGCCCGCGGGGGGTGGGGGGGGGGGGAGAGGGCGCAGCCCGGGGGTCCCCGCTCCCGCTCCGACACGCCCGCGAGGGCCGGGGGGACTCGGCCCCGGCCCCCCCCCAGCCCAGCCCCCTCCGGCGCCGCCGCTCGGGGCACGGCGGCCCCCGGCCCGAGGAGGGGGGACGAGGCGGCGCCGGGCGGTCCCCGGGCAGGGGCAGAGGCGCTGCCCGCGCTGCCCGCACCCCCCCCGCGGCCGGCGCCCCCCACTCACGGCGCGCAGCTCCCCTGTCCGGTCCTTCATCCTGCCCGGCCGCCGCCGCCGCCGCCGCCGCCGCTGGGCCCGGCCGCCGCGCGGGGGAGGGGCGGGCGCGGCACATGCGCGCAGGCGGGCGGAGCGGAGCGGCGGCGGGAGCGGGCCGGGGCCGGGGCCGGCGGCGGGGGGGCGCGACAGGGGAGGGCACTGCCGGGAGGTCACAACTTGGGGTCACACGGCGGGGGGACACATGGGGTCTCACACCGGGGAGACAACCGCGGGGGGAACACCGAAGAGGGGGCACAGCTGGGGAGGACACAGCTGCGGGGGTCAAAGGGAGGAGTCCCGGGGGTTGACACCCGGGGGGCACACGGGGTCTCACACCGGGAGGATCAACACTGGGGGGAGTCACCGGAGCGGGGTTCAAACGGGGGAGCACATGGGGTCCCATGCCAGAGCGGGCACACCTGGGAGGGCCACACGCAGGGGGGGTCACACCTGGCGTCAGGGGGAGATCACATCTGGGGCTCACACTCGGGGCTCAGCTGGGGTCTCTCACCCGGGGGGGCACACGGGGGGACACAGCTGCGGGACATCACATCAGGGGGCTCTCCCGGGGGCACACGGCAGGGCAGCCCCGACTGCAGGGTCACACCTGGGTGTCCGCAAGGCAGCGGCAGCGCAGGGGCTGGGGATCCAGCAGACACCACAGTCTGGGGGCACCAGCAGGAGGGGCTCGCACTGACCCCCAGCCTGGGGACAGGCAGGGGGCTGAGGGGGGGGATCCACCCTGGGGGACCCCCAACCCCGGGCTCACAGAGAGCAGTGAGGCGCCAGCAGGGCTCAAACAGGTAGTGCCAGTTTGCTGCTTTTGGGGGAACTGGTGGTGTTGGGGAGACACCCCTATGCCCCCCCTTTCCCAGGGACACAGGAGGAACGGGACATCCCACACCATGTGCCCATGGGTTCCTGCACGTTCTGGGGCTGCCCTGGGGCCTGCTGGTCCAGCCTCAGGGCCACTGGCTACAGCTCCGGTGGCCCTGGATGTGTTCAGAATCCCTGGGGTGACCAGTGCTGGGATGTGCCTGGCGCAGAGGCTCGGGTCTCCTCCTCCCAGCGCTCCTGTGCCAGGGAGAAGCTCCAGAGCCACCAGTGCGGGGGGTGGCTCTGCACAGGAACAGCCTTCGGTGTCCTAAACCAGCCAGGTGGGAGTCAAGCAGAAATGTCCCAGCAAAACTCAGCTCCTGTTCCCTGGGAAACATCCAGCCCGAAACTCAGTGTCTTGACAAAGACCTCTTCCCCATGGTCCTCCAGGTTCACGCACTGAGCAGATAATCCCTGGAACTGGACCTACATCTCGATGAGAAATGGCTTGAGCAAACCTTGCTCAGGTTTAAATGTTTCCGTAGAAAAATTAAGATGCCTGGATTAAACATCCATGGGACCCTGACTGATTTTAGAGAAAGAAAATAGCAAGATGGCATTTGCCAAGCAAACTGCTGTGGGATATGAAATGAAGAAGCACCAAACGACCGGGAGATGTCGCGTGCCCGTGTCGGAAGAGATGCTCCGAGATTTCTTGGGAGCCCGTCAGACATGGGCTTGGCCTGGGGCTCCTGATGCGCCTGGCAGGAACGTAGCTGCAGGATGAGAGCCCGGGGTTTGGGGGCACAGCGGGGCTCCCCTCATGGTGCTGCACCCCCTCCACCACAGATAAATTTGGTACTGGTGAGTTTTAGCAGTTCTTCCCTGCAGCCTTCCTGTCACTCTCCGCTGCCCTCGGCTCCAGGACAGGGCCGGGGCTTCCCTGCTGCCTCCGAGAGCCCTGACACCTCCGTGTGCTCCATCCCAACACGCTGGCGCTGGGGCTTGGGGCTGGGGGTGCGACCGTCTGCCTGCGTCACGGGAGCAGCCCAGAGCTGTGGCGGCGAGGACGCCCGGGATGGGAGACGCTGCTCTAGAGCTGCACCCTTCATCCTCGCTTAGCAGGTGACCTGAGCCCCACGGACAGGGACGGGCAGACACCCCTGCTGTGGCTGGCAGCGCGTCGGGGAACGAAGCACCGCTCGTTCCTCCCGCTGCCTGCAGCTCTGCCAGCGAAGCGCGGCCTGGCGGCCGATCCTGCCGTGCCCGTCACCAGCGACGTGCGGCTCCCGCTGCCGAGGAGCGCGGCTCGGCTCCGGCGCCCGCGGCGGGGCCCCGGGCAGGGCGCGCGCACAGCCCGCCGCCGCGCGCGCCCCCGCTGCCCCGCCCCCGCCCGCCGCGCTGGGGACCGTGCGCGCCGTGCGCAGCGCTGGGGCGCGGCGCCCCTGGCGGCCGCGGCGGGGGTCGGGCCCAGCGCCCCTCCCCCCCGCGGGGACCCCCCGGCACCCCCGGCGCGGGTGCGGGCACCGCTCCCGCTCCTCCGGGAGAGCAACCACTGTGGCCGAGCTCAGCCCTCCCCCGGGCACAGCCCCCCCGGGTGCACGCCAGGGTCGCCCTCGCCCTGTGGTTCCCGGGAGCCGCACGTATTCCCATATTTTCCCATGCTTGCTCTTCCTCGAATCACCCAGATCCATCCCCTTCCCCACCGTTGCTTCCTCTCTTATAAGCTCTGTGCAATCCCCATAATAAGCTCTGTCCAATCCCCCGCATCCCAAAACGCGTCCCATGCCCCCAGCAGGCAGAAAGACCCCATGCCCCCATGGCCTCCAGCAGGTGCCTTCACACCAGGGCCCTGGGGCTGAGGCTTTGTCGGGAGGGGCCCGGACAGGGTCTCCCTTCCTCCGAGTCCCTCGTTTGGGTTCCCACCTGCCCTTGTGCCTCTGTGCTCCCCCAGGCTTGCACGGATGGGATTCGCATGGGCTGGTGGCTCCTGGGAGCAGACAACGCAGAGCAGCGGGGACAGGGACACCTCGGGTGCAGCAGGAGCCTGGCCAGCCTCCCTGGCCGCAAGGGCGAAGGGGAATTTTGCGTGGCACAAAACCTTGGCCATGTTTTGAGGGGTACTCTGAGCCCCTGGTTGTGGCTACGTCCCCGCCTGCTGCTATGCTGGGGTGTAAGCAGGAGGGCTTTGCCCAGCTTGGAGTTGCAGATTCAGATTCGTTGCCTGTTTGGCAGTTCAGCAGGGGCATGACACAAATAACACTGTCAGGAGAGAGCCAGGCTGTGCTAGGCAGGACTCAATGCCAGAGCAACAGTGATTACTGCTTTAGGAAGTTGGCATCTATGACCAGAAAGGGAACATGGTGGGTCTGCATCACACTGGTGTTGCTCTGCATCAGGTCAGCTTGCTCAGCCTGCCTGGAGGAGCTCCCACTCCCAAGCACAGCTCCATCCCCTCCATCCCTCCATCCCAGGGGCATGGGTGAAGGCCAGACCAACCCAGGAGGAGAAGGCAGGTGTCAGGGAAGTGGGCTGGATCCAGCAGCCAGTGGAGGCGAGGTCCATCCACCCCAGTCTGACCAGCAGCAAGGCTGAGCATCCATTCTTGCTAGGTACACGCACACACACACGTGTGCAACACACACACATACACACATGGCCGGCCACACAGATCAGCACAGAACAGCCTTGACCTGTTCCCCTCCCTGGGGAACACCTATATACGTATGTATGTATAGACACAGTGTGGATGTACACATACAGTGTGGATCCCTCCAGCAGCGGGACTCAGACATGCACCCCTCCGAGCTGTGGTCTGACTGCAGTTGCTGCACTCACCCCCCACGCACACACACATGCACACGGGATACAGAGCCCTCACCTAGGGCAGAGTTAGAGATGGAGTTTAATAAGAAAATAAGTCAGCCTGCGCTGATCTCTAGGTGCAGGGCATGGCCAGATGAGCGTCCTGACCAGTGAACTGTTCACATGCAACCCACCCTTTCTGTCCCCTTATCCCTCTGTTCTCCCGTGCTTGTTCTTGAATCACCCAGATCCATCCCCTTCCCCACCTTTGCTTCCTCTTTTAAACATCCCATAACAAGTCCTGTGCAAACCCCAAATGCTCTTCCCCTGCATCCCGAAATGTCTCCCATGCCCACAGGCAGACATAACACCCCCCCACACACACACTCCAGCAGGTGCCTTCACACGAGGGCCCTGGGGCCGAGGCTCTGCCAGGAGGGGCCCAGGCAGGGTGTCCCTTCCTCTGAGTCCCTCATTTGGGTTCCCACCTGCCCTTGTGCCTCTGTGCTCCCCCAGGCTCGTGCAGATGGGACTCACATGGGTTGGTGGCTCCTGGGAGGGACCCAGCCGGGTGTTATTTGGGCTCCCCCTCCCACCAGCATCTCCCCATCCTCCTCTGCAGGTGGGCAGAGGAGCTTTATTGCACATCCCACCAGTGGGGAGAGTTCCCATCACCAGCAACAGGGCTTAATTTACTCAAGTGACAAGAGCACTGTGCACTTCCAAAAGAGACATCACCCCCTCTGCCATCGCCCCCATGAGCCCTCTCCACGGCCCAGGCTGGGAACCCACCTTCTCCCTGCTCTGTTGTCTTCTCCTCTGTCTCATCCTCCTCCCGGGGAGGCTGGGCAGGCTCCTCCTGCAACCAGCTCCCCCTGAAGAATAGTGCTAATTCAGTCCCCAAGCCCACGCCTGCACACACAAGCCACTGTCCCATCCAGGAGCTGCAGCAGTGGGTGCAATCTGGCCGAAATCACGCCTGGTGCCAGCACCTCAGTGCTCGAGCCTCGGCACCTTCTCCAGGCACCCTTGGGATCCCCATGGACAGCTCTCGGCACAGCACACACTGCCATGCCCCTGCCACATGCTGCTGGTGGTTTCTCACCCCGCCCCCTGCCAAGCCTGATACCTCCAGGAGCAACCTCCTACCCTCCCCAGGCAGCTCTGCTCACCTGCCCCACACAGACATGGGCCTAGATCACTCTGAGACAGGACCTGTGTCCTTCAGTGTGCTGCTGCTCACTGGCTTCTGTGGAGAGCTGGGACCATCTGGGTCAAGGGTTCCTGCAGGGGACGGGACCAGCTTTCTTCCCAGAGGATTTGAAGCTCCTGCTGCCATCACATACACATATTAGCTCAAAAAACATCTCCTCGCACACTAAGAAGTGGAACAGGCATCTGGGTCTGTCTTTGGGCCACCACCATCTGGGTGCCTTTCAATAGCTCTGATATCAAAGGACAATCGTGGACACCTCGGCTGGGAGTGCAGGAGCAGGGTCTCACTGCACGGAGAGGTCTCGCTGGTGGACCTTAAGTGTTGGGCACAGCTGTATGGGTTACCTGGACCCAGCCAGCTGTTGCAGCGTTTCTCATGTTTGTGCTGCACTTATTTACTGCACCTTGTTAGGGCAGGGGCTCACTTCACCCACACCCCCACGCAGGGGGGGCACAGAAGACCTCATTGCTGCAAATCACTCTAACGTCAAGGATGGTCTCAGCTACGGAGGAACATACAAAGCCAGCATAATACAGCAAGGAAAAGCCCATGTCTGGTGTCCTCCCACATCGCAGCAACTCAGCTCTCCACTGTCCACCACAAGGTTTCACCTCCCTGCCTCTGCCTCCACCTCCCTGAACACCTCTTTGCCTCCTGCCAAGGGAATAGGCTGTTCCTTGGACGGCTCCACATGCCCCGCGCTCTCCACGCTCACCCATCCTCAAGGCAGGTGAGAAGGGTGAAGCCTTCCAGACCCAGCTCTCCATCGTCACCTCTTACCAGAGCCAGAACACCATGCTCTGGCTGTCCGAGCTGAGACTGTGGATGGGTCTGACCATGCTTTTGTCTATCGTCACACTGGAGCATTCTCTCCTCTGCTAGAGCTAACACTGAACAGATCATCCTGCCTGTCCCCTCATGGCACCACTGGGGTCCCACGGTTCGGCTCTCTCCACGTTGCCACTGCTCAGCATGCCGGGCAGATCTCCAGTACTAACATCAGGCTGCCAGAGCAGGGACCTCTGCTAGCAAGACAGGTCAGCACCTTCCTCCATGCCAGACACTGAGCAGGACCACCCTGCCTCCATCTGAAGTACCCTTTTTAGCTAGGTCCCATCAAGAGGCTCCCAAATAAACATTGTCCTCCTCTCCTAAGCTCCACAGAGGACCATGGAAGCCAGCATTCCCACCTTGCAAATTTCCCTGCCTGCTACACGACAGCCTTTCCCATTGCCAGTCCCAATAGCTTCTCACCTCCAGTGAGGGCTGCAGGTCCCCCCTCCCTCCCAGCCAGCCCCTGTCCACGCACCCTCCCTCCAGTGCTGGGTGCCACCACCCGTCTTATACAGGGCACTAGAGAGGGCTGCAAGAGCTTTGTTGTATGGCAAGAGCTGAGAGAAAGGACAGAGCAGCCTCTGACCCCAAGAACTGAGACATGGCTGCAGGGACCCTGGCTCCTCAAGAGCCCTGGAGATGCAGGGACTAAGCGGAGGAGGCTCAGACAGCTCTTCATTCGTGCTGCAAGCAACAGGGACTGCAAAAAAAAGAAGTCAAAGACACACTTCACTTTAACAGCACCTGCATCTGCAGTGCTTGATGTATTTACGATCTTTCAGGTGAGTCAGGCAGCTGACAGCAACTGAAAATGCAGCACAGAAACCCAAGTCATCACACACACTCCACTTACACATGAAAAATTACAATGGTACTTTGAGCGGAGGTTGCAGGACGATGGCTAGTGAAGCCTTTGGCTGATCTAAGATCGATCCTGCTGTTTCTGAGGACTTGCCTCCATCAGGAGAGACTGGACTGCGACTGCTGATGGAAGGAAGAGCTCAGACATGCACAACAAGGGGGTGCGGAATTAATCCTCACCAGAAATGTAGAGAAAAGCAAGCCCTTGGCCCTGAGTGAGGCTGACAGTGCGGACGTGACCGAAATCCAGAGCTCAGCCAAGCTCCACGTGACACGGGAGCAGGGGCTGCAAGACTTGCAGCTTGGCTGCGTCTCAGAAACCACCTGAAGCCGTTCATTCATTTTGCAGCCACTGCTGCCACTTCAGGGACACTGTTCCTTTTGGAGGCACAGGACAGAGATCCTGGAGCAGCTGCCAGAAGTGATATGTCGAGGAATAGACTGGAAAGCTGTTCAGGGATAGCAAAGACCGGAGCCGCTGAGCACAGCAGTGCTGAGGGAGCCAGGGAGTCTTACTCAGTGCCAAGAACACAGGCCAAGTCTTGTGGCATGGGAGAGACAGGATCTCAGAGGCAAGGCAGGGATGAGCTAATTAAGATGGGCCACTCCACACCACCTCCCTGCATGGGGAACCTCACCCCCGCACCCCACTGCCTGTGCGTGCCCATGCCAACAGGGAGATGCTGGGGAGGGGAGGAGCAGTGCAGGGAAAGGCACATATGAAACAAGCGGATCATATGAAACAAGCGGAGTCACAAGCGGATCCATCTGACAAGCTGCAGGTTCCCTCTCCCTGTGCTAGGGGAGCAGAGATGATGCCAACGGTGATTACTCCAAATGCTTGTCTCCATGCCAACAGCCATTAAAAAGTTGCTTTTGAAAAGCTAATATAGTCTACTATCTCATGTCCCCAACCAACAGAAGGATAATTTGCCATTGCTTTTCTGAGGACCGGACTCCTGTCTCCACACTGCCTGTGGGGCAAGAGTCCAGCCCAGCCCCGTAGGAGTGGGGGATGTCAGTGAACAAGGGAGATGACATTAGGAGGGAAGGGAAACTGTGCTATGACTTGCAGAGGTTGAGGTAGGGTACACAGAAAGGCATCTGACTGTTGTGGAAAAAAGGGAAGAGCTGTGCCCTGTGCACGAGGAGTCTCTTCCCAGGCTGCAGTTTTGGCCAGCCCGGGTTGGTAGGGCCCGCCGCATCCACACCACGCAGCTGTTTTGCACACCTCGCACTGTCTCGGCGTGTTTCTGCTCAGCCCAGGGTGCCCAGCAAGGCCAGGAGCCCCAGGAAGGTGGGGATGACACAGGCTGGTGTCATGGTATCACACCTCAGCTCTCCTCTCACGGGGTGAAGGGCTGCAGGGGTGCACAAGGGAGCAGAGCAGCTTTTGTGCTGGTAGTGAGGGGCAAGGGGCACAGGTGGGTGCAAAGAGAAAGCAGGGCCAAAACTACATCCAGGATTAAACTACAGAAAGGAATAAACACACAGATCTATATGCCTGGAGGTCTGTGTGTGATATGCACACAAAGAAGAAAAAGTCAAAATGGGAGAGGAGAGGGGAAAGGATGGAGAAGGAGAGCTGACCAAGGGGAAGAGGGAGGAAATCCAGCCCTTGCAAGCACAATTGCGGTGGAAAATGTTGGACACTGCAAGCAAAGCATTGAGAAGCAAGCTGGGCTCGGTGTTTCCAGCAGCAGCGGGAAAAGTGGGCGTTCACTTGGGTCTACAGCTTGTCTGATCTCTCAGACTCCTGATGCCATCTCCAGAGCTGTAAGAGAGCATCACAGTGCACACAAGGAGACTAGCAGCAGAAAACAAGGTATCACAGGCACTGGCAAGCGTGGGACAGGAACCCCCCAGAGAAACAATAACCACCTGGCAGGAATCACACGCTCCCTCCTCCTCACGCCTCCAACAGCCGCCTGACAACAGACTTTGCTCAGCTCATGCACAAGCTGCCACCGTCAATTGCTCTGTACAAGAAAATTTGCTACAGAAAAAAAAAGCCCCAAACATCTGGAAGGGATGATCTGTAGTCTCTATCTTCACATAAAGAATAGGTTGAACAAATATCTCTTGGGCTTTGATTAAGTCAAGGTGATGTTGCCTGAAGGAAAGCAACGGACTAGATCTTGATATCCAGCTTGACCTTTCTGGTTTTCCAAGGCCTGATTAAGTCACAGAAAATCCACCTTTCCCACCTGCCCACAGGGCTGATCCTCTCATTCTCAGATCTGGAAAGCTTGAAACAACTCAGAATCGCACCCCTCCAAGATAATTTTCTCTTTCACACATTGCAAAAATTCTCCCAACTGTTTTGAAAGTCAGATTATTTTTTTTAAGAACTTGTGAATAAATTATAGAGAATTATGATTCTACCAGTCCTTTCTGATTTTTTGCGTTACTCCAGAAAAGGATCTTGACAGACAAGAGAGAAAGGGAAGTACCTCCGTTCATCAATGACACTGACAGCGAGATCAAGTGCACCCTCAGCAAGTTTGAGATGACACCAAGCTGAGTGGTGCAGCTGACACGCCAGAAGGATGGGATGTCATCCAGAGGGACCTGGACAAGCTGGAGAAGTGGGCCTGTGTGAACCTCATGAGGTTCAACAAGGCCAAGCGCAGGGTCCTACACCTGGGTCGGGGCAATCCTCTGTTTCAATACAGGCTGGGGGATGAAGGGATTGAGAGCAGCCCTGCAGAAAAGGACTTGGGGGTACTGATGGACAAAAAGCTGGACATGAGCCAACAATGTGTGCTCGCAGCCCAGAAGGCCAACCGTACCCTGGGCTGCATCCAAAGCAGCGTGGCCAGCAGGTCGAGGGAGGGGATTCTGCCCCTCTGCTCCGCTCTGGTGAGACCCCCCCTGCAGTGCTGCGTCCAGCTCTGGAGTCCTCCGCACAAGAAGGACATGGAGCTGTTGGAGCGGGTCCAGAGGTGGGCCATGAAAATGATGCGAGGGCTGGAGCACCTCTCCTGCGAGGACAGGCAGAGAGAGTTGGGGTTGTTCAGCCTGGAGAAGAGAAGGCTGCGGGGAGACCTTATAGCAGCCTTCCAGTACTTACAGGAGGCCTATAGGAAAAAGACGGGGACAGACTTTTTAGCAAGGCCTGTTGTGACAGGACAAGGAGCAATGGTTTTAAACTAAGGGAGGGCAGATTTAGACTGGATTTAAGAAAGAAATTTTTTTACACGGAGGGTGGTGAGGCATTGGCACAGGTTGCCCAGAGAGGTAGTGGGAGGCCCCATCCCTGGAAACGTTCAAGGTCAGGTTGGACGGGGCTCTGAGCAACCTGATCTAGTTACAGATGTCCCTGCACACAGCAGGGGGGGTGGACTAGATGACCTGTAAAGGTCCCTTCCAATCCAAAGCATTCTATGATTCTGTGATTCTACACGGCACTACTTTAACCAAAGCAATGATTTCAATGCAGGAAAAAGGGCACACAGACACTTATTTTTTGACTGATCCAATGAAGTGTGATTTTGCTCGGGTCAGCTGTACCCTGCCTTGAAAAATTGACATTAGCTTTAGAGGACACAGGCTGCACCTTGAGAAAACAATAAGTGTAATAAAAATGCAGCTGGGGGTGAAAGGCAAAGCAGCCCACTCCTTCACTTCCCTGCCAGGAGAGGGCCTGCAGGGAGCTTTCCTCTGATACTCCAACCCAGTGGCTAAAATTAAAATATATTGAGCCAACAAGCAGCCTCCGGTAGCTGTTTAATAATGACCACTTAAACCGCACAGTGTAGATAAAATACGCCTCTCCCTGCACACGCACCATGCAGTGACAAGACAAATCTCTGTAGGACACACGCCTGCTGCACCTCCTTCTCCCCAGAGCTGGCAGCTGTGCTTCGCACGCAGCCCAACATCCGTCCCAAACACACCTCCTGGCTGCACATCCGCCGGCTGCCAGGACAGCAGTATGGAAGGCGGGCAGCACAGCCCACCCTCCCAGGCCAGAATATCCCCTGCAGTCACAGCGCTGTGTCCCTGGTCCATCACAAGCACTGGGATGGGACCAAGCCAAAGGGGTGTTTGAGGTTTGCTGGCAAGGCTCTAGTTTGAAGTTATCACAGCCCAAATCTTCCTCAGTTGCGAGCAGAACCCATTCCTGGGGTCTGACTTCTTTGGTGGAAAGCTGTTCCCCCAGTCACATGAATGACTCATTTCTAGGGTTTTTTTTCTGCTACATTTACACTGGAATTTCTAACGGATGCTGATTTGCATCATGCAAGCCCTGCCAACTGCCCACAGCCTTTTCGTCCACCAAGCCAACATTTCTGCAATTACCCTTTGTTTGCATAGTTTATTTAATGAGACACCCGGAAGGCCCTTAGGGACTTTCAGCTGGCTCCTGCCCCCATCCAGACCACATCACTGGTAAGACTGAAGGATTCAGCCTCAGACAGATGCCCATTCAGCTGGAAGTTCAGCTGGCACTCAAAAAAACATCACAGCTCCACTCTGCCCTGAAGGAAGAAGCGGACAAAGCTCAAGAGAAACCAGCTACGTTTCTGCAGCTGATGTAGCCAGAGCTGGGGGGCTGCTGGCCATGCATCAAGGGACAGCACAGACCTCCGAGTCTCACTGCTAGACCCACTCTGGTCCCCCCAGGAGTCTGCAGCACTGCCTAGCCTGCGCCTGCTGCGGGCTCCTCCTGACTTCCAGCCTCCCTCCATCTTCTGCTCACGGCATCCCCCAGCCTGCCAGGCTCCCCTGTCCCAAGCTCTGGTGCACCCACAACAGTCCCTTCCTCTCCCTTCTCCTGCTGAGTTTCACTGCAAAGGCACCCCTCCAGTGCAAACTGTAGGGAAACTTCCATACAGGGGAAATCCGCACAGCTCCAGGGAGACCACTGGCCTCCCCTTCTGTCTGCCCCCATGGGCCATCTCCTCTTTCATCTGTGCATACCTGGTGGATGCACGACCCCCATTCCAGCTGTCTGGGCTCCTTGGAAAGCTCAGAGCACAAGCCCTGCACCAAATGCCAGTTCTGACTAAAAGATCAGTGACATTTTCATACATGTAGATGTATATGGAAATTTGCTAGTTTAATTTATAAAAGGGCATATTCAAAGAACATTCGCTGAAGGCTTTCTCCAAAACATCTTTTATGAGCACCATTTTGTTCTGCCCGGCCAAGGAGGCTGCAAGCACGGAGGTGAAAAACTGCTAACAATGTCTTATTTTGGAAGAATTGCTTCTTTGGTTATAATAATTTTTTATTTTTAAATTTTGCTCTCTTGAGCTTCTGTAAGATTTTACACTATTCAGAGTTTCAACTAGCAAAACTTGTATCATTATGTAAACCTTACTGCATCTCTGTGTAAACTTAAAAAAAAAAAAAAAAAAAGCAGCAGCTGGGTAAAAACTGGGTACACACATGCTTCCCCAGGAAGCAACGCAGTGTACTGCAATCAGAGATGGAACAATGAACCATAGCTCAAATGAACAGCTTGAACAGTTCAAAGTTCAGCTGCTGTGCAAATGTTATAATCTGCTCTCATTGTCTGCAAACCGTCCAGCCCCAGCCAAAGTTCTGCTATGAACTAAGGGGAATGCGTGTTTTCAGTTGTGTTCTTGAACAAAGAATCCTCCTGCTCATCACTGCGGAGCCGGAAATGTTATGGGCACATAGAAGGAAATACAGAATGTAGCCCTTTTCTCCAGTTCTCAATCTGTCAAACGTCATTTCTTTGCTTTGATTTCATATATTACATGTGGCAGAGAGCTCTCCCTCTAGGAATGAATCAATCTTAAGGCACAGGTGGACAGATTCATTTTACTATTGACTGACATATAGCTACAAATGCTAACAACGATTATCAGCACTTCTCAAGAAGTTATCTATTCATTTCATTAAATCTCAAACAGCATTCATGACTTGACCTTCAACATCACCCTCTTCTTTAAGAAGAAAACTAAATTTACTAAGTCATGTAGACTTGAAATTTTTCATTTACTATTCAATTCCTGAAAAGGTGTTAAAGGTCCCATGTCAGTATTTTAGTGTGCTCGAAATGTGAACAATTGGCTGTATTGTTAGGGCCTGGTAACAAAATGCCTTGAAAAAATGGGGCTCCTTCCACTTGTGGAAATGCAAAGATTCTGGGTCTGGATGTGTTACAGATTCCTTCCCCCATCCAGGGAAAACAACAAAGGAAGGGCTTCAAAAGTTTCCAGGCACCAGCACTGTGACTCCTGCTGAAGAACAGGAGCTTGTGTCGGAGAGAAGATGCTGAGAGCTCCCAGGCAGTGGAGGTGGTCAATCATGGTTCCTGCGACTGGTGCACAGTGGAGGCAGAGGTGCCGATGAGGTCTTGAGGAAGGCTCTCACGTGCTTCCTGCATCCGGTGCCGTGCCCTCTGGAAAGCCTCTACAACACAGTGGGTGACAGCAAGCCAGAATGTATCAGACAGCCTCAGGGAGGGGAGGGAGGAGTCTGCCCAGTGAACATCACCTTGATTCCTATTACTACATTCCACCAACAAAGCACCTGGTCCTTGCTGCTCTCTTCACTTATTTCTAGCACTGTCTTTGCTCTGTGCGTAATGGAATCAGAGACAGAGCCTGTGCATCAGTGCCACGAGCTATGCTCAGTGCCAGGCAAGACTGGGCAGCCCAGCCTAGGCTTTATCTTCACAGAGTGGTTATCCCTCCTGCCTGCTGAGAGGTGATGGCTCCTGAAGTTTCCAGCTCAGATCAGACCATTTAACCTCTGCTATGGACTCGGAGAGCTCATGGGGGCGCAATTATCCCCACAGTAATGGATTCTCCTGAAATATCCTGCCCACTCTGTAAAAAGGGGGCAAAAATGAGCCAAAAGCTTGCCAGGGAGAATGACACTGAAAGCCCTACCCAAAACGTTGTAGACAGAGCTCTGCTGGCTGAAGCCTCCAAGCCGGTCCAGTACACTCTGCATGCGCTGCCTCAGAGCACTGGTTTCCAGAAAGGCTCTGCACATAAGTACAGTAGGAGGTCAGGGCTGCCAAAACACAGCACACGACAAGATGGAGCTCGTACTCACTTCACTGAACTTACTTAGACTGCTGCAGGCAGTAAAGCCGGAATGTGACGCTCCCTGTTGTCTCTGTGCGAAAACCAAACCGGCTCAGACGCTCTCCCTGCAAAGACAGCATGAGTTAGAGTAACCACAGCCTGCCACCTGCTGCAGCAGGCTGACCCTAGTGAAAACAAGCATGCCTCACCAGCAGCATGTACTCCTGTGGGCACAGAGTCTCTCCCTTCCCCACTGCACACAGAAAGCGAGGTCAGAAAGAAGGGCAGATGGTTCCAGGCTGTGCTGAGGGCAGGACCTAAACACTAGCAAGCTGATAGTGCAGTGCTGGAGGAAGGTTTCAACAACTGCATCCAGGGCTCGTTCCCACACAAAGCTGCTACTCAGATCAACTTGCTCATTACACCAGCAAGCACCTCTGCAGCTTTCTTAAGGACATGAAATTTCTGCCTGCCTCACACCCATCGGCTTCTTGCTTTGGGAAACTGTTCCAGGTGCAGTACAGCCCAGATTCCTTACTAAAACACAAGAAGTCTATAGCTGGTAACAAATGCTGACCTGACAGACACTTTCTGGACAGGGCCAGTGCAGGCGGGGTCCCCGTGCGGGCTGCCGCTTCTCTCCGCTGCACCCACCTCTCTACACTGCACACCTCAGAAGGCAGAGAGCTCTGCCTCAGCGTTTGCCCATTCCTCTGTTCATGATCACAAACCTCACAGAGGAGACACTTCTTTAGTCAAAGGGACAGGACCACCAGCTCATCCTTGTTCAAATCTGGTCCAGGCTGTCCACAGACATCTGAAGCCGAGAGCATAATCTACAATCTCCCAGCAAGAGCAATGCCCTGCAGCTGAGCCCACCTTGAAGGTTGATGGTATCCTGACGTAGGTTATGTCCTCCAGCTCAGGAGACCCACCAATGAAAAATCTCCTCAGCTCAGCGACTGTCCCCAGCTCCACAGGGCGCCAGGTAGGGATGGTGAGCATGTGGAGACCTGACCCAGGACAACAGGACAGCTTAGCAGCTATGACCAACAATCCATTCAGTCACAGAGGACAGTATGGTAGATGGATACCTGCTGACCCAAACCACAGTAGGCTGGAAATGGAAACACTGCACGGTACCTCTATAACATTTTCCCAATGAGTCAGCCCCATACAGTCTCACAGCCAGAGCTGAAAGTGCCCCCTGCCGATGAGGAGCATCTCCTTACTACACGTGGGTGTCAGAATGCTTGTGACCCTCAGATTCCATGTGGGACAGAGAGGGCTACTGCTATTGTAAAGATGAATATGCAGCATCACCCCAGAGCTTTATCACACAAGATTTTGTAACGGAACTACTGAAGGAGCAAGGACAGCAACACATGATGCGTCTCAACAACAAGGCAGAATGGTACAGGATGCATCAAATCCTTCTTCACTGCCCCACAGCTAACTATCCCCTTCAGTATGCAAAGGCAAAGCCTCCCCAGGGCTAGCTGAATCTATTCCCAAGAGAACCACTCAACTCATTCTCCCAGATAATTAACATAATGCCCCAAGTATGTTTTACCTGGAGATGCTGGCAGCACCAAAGAACCATATCCTTCAACGCGATACCTCTGCCAGAAATCCAGGGACAGGACCTCAAAGTAGAGAACAGGCCACTGAGGCAGACTGTCTGCAAGAAAGCGGAGCAGATCACAGCTTTGTGAGGGAGACTATCACAGAGAAAAAAAAATGCTAAATGCCCAACTCCACTAGTAGGAAGTCCTTCTGTATTTCTTCTACAATGACTAACCTACATGTATGGGTGATTATAACCCTCAGATTTGAGGATGAAAACAGAATTATTGATAAGAAGTTAAAAATTTGGGAAAATTCTTTGCTTTGAGAGCAAGTTCAAACTGGTTCCTCAATTATCTTTGAGCAGACAAGACAATCTTTTGTGAATGATGTGATGCCAAACAGGGGAACCTTTTAATCTCTGACCTTTCCCACCGTTATTGGGGGATTATTAACTTGGATTGTCCTACAGGTCTCCAAGCATTTCTTTTTTCCACAGTGAAACAAACTCATCATGTTTATTCTAGGCTGAAAATTCATTAGCGCTGGTTGAATACTCAAATCCAATGCATACATTGGATCCAAGTGGCAAGGCATGCCGCAAAGCTGTCCCTAGCAATTGCAATCCAAAGAACAATGGGGTTGGTGAGGAAGCAGCAGTAGCATAGTGAAGCAGCAGGAATAGGCAGCAGAGAAGCCCGGCTTAAAATAGAGCTGGACATTTCAAAGTAACATAAACTATACAGATTATACAGGTCACTGAGTGTGTCTACAAACCTAAGACTCAGCACAGAGTTTTAGTTGTGTACAAAAAAGCTGCCTGTTTCTTCTGCTGCAGAGTCCCAGGGCTCTATGCAGTACACCAGGCATGGCAACACTGACCAGCATGCCAGGCATTTTGAGACAGACAAGCTAACATCCAAGTAGTTTTGCAACTGGATAAAGCTGACTACAGCCTGGAAGCAGAGCAACATCAATGAATCCATACAAATGTTAACGCATTGCTGGGCAGGGCAAATATAGTATGTGTCCAGAGGTGGTGTGGTGACAGGGTGAACTTTTGCTGAATGAGCAACATTTCCCTTTGTTTAAATCTGTCCTTTCATCTTGGTGAGGGGCTAACAACATGCCAGACAGCTTGACGTCTACACTGTGATCAAAAGATTTCAGAGTTTCACATTTCAGAGCAACAAGAAAACACACCTTCTGGTTCATCTCCTTGGGTGAAAAACATCTCCAAAGTGAAGGGGTAGCAGAAGTATGCCACGTTATCCTAGAAAAGGAACAGGACAGAGATCAGATTCCCGGACAAGAGAATTCATCACTAGCATTGCCGGGAGCACAGAGAGCAGGGAGAAAAGAACTAATGGTGGAAAAGAGGTAATGATGCCCAAACAAGATCAATCATATCACACTAACAAACACCTGACTGCATGATGGACTTGCATACACTCCCAAGTGCCACGTTGATGGAACAGGCTGTTAAAAATAAGGAAAAAGGGGAAAGAGTAACACACCTCAAATGACAATTCAGCCAGTTGCGTAACTACTACACCGCCACAATCTTTACAGGACCCAACCAAATACCTCAAACCATGGTATTACTGAAAAGTTGTATGATAATTATTTTTGTAATATGCAAACTAGCTCACATAAAAGACATTAAAAAGTTGGTAAAATTCAAATTTTGTAAGAGAGGAGCTGGAGACAGCAATGGAACCAACTTCCCAGATAGGAAGAGGGGTTCATTTTGAGAAATCAATTTAGAGACTGTGTGCATTCCTGCCCCAGGCAAACCAGAACAATGCTTTGTTAACTCTGAGCATTTGAGAACACAAAAATCAAAGCTCCAAAGGCAATCAATCAGCCAGAAGGAAGAAAAAAAGCAAGGTTCCAGAAACTGCTTTGAAGAAGTTTTATTTGGTCTAGTTTTATTTGGACACAGTGGCACCCTGAAAAATGACAAGTATAACTAGAACGAGGAGAATCCCAAACATGCTCTGCCCTTGAAAGGAGCTCTCAAGTCAGATAAATTCACCTTTGCTGAATATATCTGTAACTTGTTACACATGTTCCACTTCAGAGAATGCCTGTTCAAACTGCTCTGTAGGTCTGAAAGCATCCTTACCCAGCCCACTGTCTTGGTGGCACAGGTCTGTGTCACTCCTGATAGCTGCTGGAACGCAGCGCTCGACCACTCTGGGAGAAGAGGAGAAAGTGAGCACAGTGGTGAATGCTTTGGGTGAGAGGGAGGACTTACAAACCAGAGCAGCTCAAAGGACAATGTCAGTCCCGGATGACTGGGATAACAGATAACATTACCCCACTGAATTTCCCTAGGTGTGTCCCACCCCTTCTTGTTCCAGCCAATGGCTGCTCCCCAGAACGTCCTGAACTGTCGATGAAATGCACCGACTCCATCTTATCAGAAAAGTAGAACCTTATCTAAATGTACTGAGTAGCAAAAATGGTACCTCTTCGGACAAACATCAGGGTATAACCAGAGAGGGGAGCCAGAGCCATAGCTTCAGGGGAAATAAACATGCAGCAGGATGTGCATGTTAGTGCTGGGAACCTTATTTATCAGTCAAAATTTAATATGATAGTGTCAGCACAAACCATAAGAACATGATGGTGAGTACTGAAATCAGACAAGGTCACTGCTGAGATGGAGAAGACAAGAAGGCTATTTTCCACAGTGTAAGGAATGACTGCCACCATCAGTCTACCCATTGGGACACCACCACCACTGGCTGAGAAGCCAATGGACCTCTATGTCCCCGCCTGATTTGGAAGAGATGAGAGGGGAAGATGCTACTTTCTCCCAGACGTTAGTTTAGTCCAAACAACTGAGTTCTGCAATTTTAGCTCTGAAGATCTCTGACTAGATGCCAGCCCTGACATTAACTTTTACTGACTTTCAGCAGAGTTGATCTGATGGACCAGCCAAAGCACGCTTAATTCCTTAAACTGCTGTGATGTGCCTGGAAACGTGAATACTTACGGTTAGGCAGCTCCAGGAAGAAATGGACATAGAGGTTGTCATACTCATAGCCTTGAGCTGAAACTGAGAAGAAGAGAGAATGGACTTCAGCTGCTCACTTCCACACAAACTCCTTCAGTACTCACTGTAGACTTTTGGGAGACCCAGCACCAATAACCTCAGGGACAACCAGTTACTGCTGGAAGCTGGGAAAAGCCAGGGTCTTCAAAAGTAACAGAATATGACCCTCAGAGAAGATTCCTTCTCTAGACTAACCCTGTCCTCATATCTCTAAGGAGATTAGGGTGATCACACATTTAATTGTGTTCTTTGATGTAATCTCTATTAACTTCCCAATCTGCTCTCCTTTTTTCAGATCTGTATGTTTTCCTAGAATAGCTGCAGTATTTGTAACCTCCAATCTGTAAGTGCCACTCAAGGGATTAGTCCACAAAAACAGGGGAGGAGGAGGAAGTTAAGGATTCTAGGGAGAGAATCACCTACTCTGGACTGACCTTTGATCCAAGAATCCTTGGACCCTTCATAGCCTCAGCCATCCCAGCAGACCCAGATTTGCCCCTATAGTTACTGTTTATAATAAGGACTCACCTATTTCTCCATTCACAAAAAGCCGTAGCGTACCAGGCAGAGTCTGTAAGAACGAGCAGATAAACAAGGTAAGGAGCTCAATCACCACTGGTGGAACCTCATGCAATCCCCTCCCAACAGGGTCTCACACAGATATGTCACAGATTTTGTACATGAATGATTCACTCTGCTGGCCAGGTAGGTGTCATGACTTCTCATATAACTTTCCAGAAATGAACAGTCCCTCTGGAGAGAGGCTCTCTAGAGACACCAAATTCCTAGACTGCAGGAGTTTACTATTCTGTAAATCGATCTCTTACAGACTTCAAGATGGATATAAAATGTAGTGAGAAATTACTTCCACAAATCATAGTCCTGTCTCTCCTGTAGTGTTCCTGGACTTGCCCAAGCTGGGGAGAGCAGGGGGAAGCACAGGACAAGCCGAGACACTCTACTGAAGTACAAGAAAGTACAATGACTTTCACGCTTTGGCAAACAAGATTTGAGCAAAAAAGATTGCAGTGTGGGTAATTCAGTGAGAAGGGAAACTGTGCATGAGTTTGGGCATGGGAGGGGCTGTTTACTTGAACAAAGTGGCACACAGATGTGCTTGACATTCAAGAAGTTAACAGCAATCACTATCCCAAAAGATATAAACCCTCCTTTCTTCTTAAAGTATAGTCAAAGGCCTTCAGACAATGCACGCAGTCTCACAGAGACTGCAGTGTTCAGCACGCTCTGCTGCTGGTCCAACAGATGCAGGATGGATCTCTGCAGGCCCCATATCCATTGCAACCTGTCCCTTTTGACCCAATTTTCTGTTGGCAGCCACAAGGTAAAAGCTGCCAACACACCCCCAGAATAAAACAGTCTTTGGAGACTGTGGTACAAACAGCAGCCATGATAACCAGGCCAACAGTCTCCAAAAGCAGCAGGGCCCCAGGTCCCTGCCGAGTGCCACTGGTACTCACCATTTCAAATTCTGAGCCTACGAGACCACTGAGGCATTCCTTGTGCCGACTGTACAGCTGAAAACACAGAACAAGGAGATTAGAAAAAGTGTCTTTTTGATCATCTGTGTTTTTACTTATTGCTAAAATTGTAATGGATATAACTTAAAACCAATTTAAATTGTTGACAGGCTTAGCACACAGGGTTTTTTAAATTGTTACAGCACATATAGAGAATATAAGAATCTAATAGAACAAAGATGCATAAGTGCTAACACTGCATGGAATTTCAACTTCAGAGACCCCGTCAAGGGCCAGTCTAAGGGAAAAAGAAGCTCTGAAGAATCAGATCTTAAACGACATGTTAAAAACACAGGCATAAACTATTCCAACGAAATCAACAGATGGGAGGTCAGTGTAGCAAAATCATTATTTCCTTATTGACCACAAAACCAGTAAGGAAACGTACAAATGAAAAACTAAAACATTAAATACCTTTATAAACTGCCACAGCCAAAAAGGCAATTCAGAAAGATCAAGACATAAAATGAGATCCAAATATCCTGGAACATTACGGGTAACAAGAAATCATTCAATAAGTATACAAGCAGCAAGAGGAAGACCAAGGAAAGGGTTTGCCCACTGCTCAAAAGGGAAGGAAAACCATTGGCAGGTGACATTAGGAAGGCACGAATTTAGATGGTTTCTTGTATCAGTTCTCACTACATAGCTCACTGCAGTCAGAGGCCGACACACCTAATACCGGACAAGGCCTCCACCTAGAGTAAGGAATGAAGCGGTCAGGGAGTATTTGTTGGGAGTTCTCAAACTGCTGGACATGATTAGACTCACTGCCAGTGACATTCATTTTGTCAACTTTAGGTGTCTACAGCACTAACAGTTACATCTACATGAGGGTCTGAGCTCCCTCTGTCAAATCAAGAGAACTAGTCAATATGATCAGTGGAGGCCAGTGCTTACATCTCTGAACACACACTGCTCGCGTTCCTCCTCCTCTGGCTGCACTTGGACAGACGCATTCTCAATGGTGTATTTCCACACCTCTCGCTTCTCTCCACGCAGCTCGATCCTGCAGAGCCCCAAAACACACAGGCAAAGCTGCCCCATTATGCAGAGAATATGCACAGGCAGCAACAGCATCAACTGTGCCATCCTGACACAGCAGTCCCCCCTCCACCAGGCCTGTGCAGTAACATAAGGGTGCTAACGGCCCTCTCCTCACTCCCAAGTGCCTGCCAGCATCAATGACTCAAAAAGGGAGACTCGCTTGTGTCCAGCGTAGGCATAACCTGTATCCCTAGGGACTGGCACCAAAGCCCCACACATCACACATGCAGTGACACCAAGCACAAGTACGCAATAATCGTGTCTTAGAAATCTCTGGAATAAAACTAAAAAATATCCTTCAATTTAAGTCCTGATCCACTGCCTGAAGGGTGGCCAGGAAACAGCCATTTCAGCCCTCTGTATCAGTCCCACGAGAGGTACCAGCCCTGTCCCACTCACCGGTAGGCTCCTTTGGTGCCAGTAAAGTCAGGCTTCACTGTGATCACCCCATTGCCATCCACCTTGACTGTGCAAAGAACATGTTCATACTCCCTGTGACCAAGCCTAATGGAAGACATCAAGAAACACAGTCTAAATAGAGAACACAGACACTCTCTTGCTCTGGAACAGCAAAGCTGGTAAAGGCACATGGGGGTACAGAAGGGAAAAAACACACCCATACTTTCCTACATTAGTCCTACATAAGAAGCCTTTTGGAGGGATATACTCAGTTATCTCCCAACTGAGGAAAGAGGTGGAAAGAAACAGCAGCCCAAGTTACTGAGTTCTTGGAATTCTCTCCCCTTAACTAATAAAAGAAACACGAGATTTGAATAAGGAGGGAAGATGGGTTTCCTTCTTGGAAATTAAGATCACTTCAGGATTTTACTTACTTCCCATAAGGTCCCAAGTCCCCCATGATGTACATGGTCTGGACAGGAGTGTTAATCACATGATTATTCTTTACAAATTCTTCTGAAGGTTCCCAGGTGATGATTTTCGACTTCAGAGAACTTGCTTCTCTGTCAACAACAGAACAGCACAAGTCACAGCTCACGTCAGCAACCTGGCACAGGCAGCACCGAACCCCTCATGACAAGGAGTCAAACTGCCAGATTCCAAGTGCGACACAGCTCAAGCTACCAATTTCCACAGACCAGACTGCTCTGCAGCTGGGGCACCAGCACCAAGAAACCTGTATTAGCAAGCTCTGAGCCCCAGTTTGCACTCACATTGGCCTACGGTCTTGTCTTCTCCTCCTCACATTGGCCATCCTCTCTGCCAGGTACGATGGCACCTCATGATCCGAGTCAGTTACCTTCTGGCAGTGCTGGAAAAGAGAAACAGAGGGAACTAGCTTAACTGTAACAGGACAACTTTCCCAAACACAGCTCTGCTCTTGGAGAACAGGTATGTATGTACCCATATGCAAGGACAAACTGCTAAAAGACAGTGATTTCAGAGATTTCATTTGCTGCTCTTGTGGCAAAGTACAGGCAAACTCCACCCAACAAGTTACCTACAGAGCAACCTACAGAGTTACCTACAGTTACTATAAAGCCATGTCCCTCCAAGCTGCCCCTGACCATCGTTCTGAAACAGGAAGATCTCATCCCAGGTCTGGGGCACCAGCTGAAGCTGCTCTGCAGAAGCAGTATGTTCTCCTGCATACAGGATATCCGGCTTGCTTCTGCATGGCCAAGAACTGACAAATGTTCCCTCTGCAGTAGGCCTGGTGGTTTTGACAGACACTGCTGTATAGATTATGTGTAACTAAGGGCTGATACCTCCTCTAGGTTGGTGAAACGGTCATGATCAGTGTAGGTGAAGATGCGACAGTTCTTCCGACCTCCAGCCTTCTCCAGTTTCAAGACCTCCTCATGGTACTGCCGGTCCAGGGGAGTCTGGCAGGCTGACTCATTTTGGTACAGATCCACCTCAAACTGCGAGTGGCAGGTAAAGCACAAAAGCTGCTTTTCACCAGCATTGTCAGAGCCACAAACACTTTTCAGCTGAGATTTTCAAAGCCACCACACAGAAAGACAAGATCCTTTGGGAATCCCAGCAAACAAAGCGAGCTCCATAGCGCCTCCGACACTGCTCAGGCATGAGGCGGCTGACAGCACCCACCGATGCCCACCTGGAGGGGCTCGGGCACAGCAGCTCACCCTGAAGCAGGAGACCCAGGGAGCGCGGCAGGGGGGGCCGTCGGGCTGCACAACGAGGAGAAACTCCCCCAAGCCCCTCCCGGCCCACCCCCCGCTCCCCCGCGGCCCGCCGCCGCACACCCACCTGGCTGAAGAGCTTCTCCTGCCACCCCACCTCGGCCTCCTCCTCCTCCTCGTCCGGGGGCCGCGGGGCACGTGCGGGAGAGGGCCCGGACACCTCCGGCGGCGCTGGCCCCGCCCGCCCGCCCCGCCGGGCGCCCCACGTTCCGGTCGCGGTGCGGTCGGCCAGGCCCAGGAGCTCGGGGCCGCGCGGGCCGGCGAGCGGCGGCGGGGCCTGCGGCAGGAGGGGCCCGGCCGACGTGACCCGCTGGATGCGGACCCTGCGGGGAAGGAGAGAGGGAGGGAGCGTCACGGCGGGCCAGGAGCCGGGGCAGGGGGAGGGGCAGGGGCAGGGGCAGGGGCAGGGGCAGGGGCAGGGGCAGGGGCCGGGGACGGCCGCTCACCGGAGGCGCAGGTTGCGCACGGGGTCGCGGGAGCGGTAGACGGCGCCGCCGCCGTCCGCGCTCCACAGCGGCTCCGCCATGGCGCGCGGCGCCGCCGCCTCACCATGGAGACGGGGCGGTGCGGCAGCACAGCGCCCCCCTGCGGCCGGAGGGCGCCCGGCGGCCGCACCCCCCTCCCAGCCGGGGCGGTGGCCGAGCCCGCTCCCCCCCGCCCCCCGGGCGCCCGCGGGGCACGGCGGGCCCCCGGCTCGGCCTCGGGTGGCCCTTTGGCCCCGGTCCCCGCTGCGGCAGCACCGGCTGGGCGCGGGGCCGCGCCCGACCTCTGCGCCAGGGCGGCTCCCGCAGCACGGAGCCCCCCGGCCTCCACGTGAAGGGGGTTCTCTCACATCCCTCCGCGCGAGGCCCCCCCGGAGCAAAGCCCCCCCCATCCCAACAGCCCCGTGGCGATGCTGAGGGTTAGGGACGCGCTCGGTGCCCCCAACAGGCCGCGCACGGGGCACCGGGCCAAAACCTGTGAGGAGCCAACTGCGAACCTGCACCTTTCTCTGGTTTATTGCCTACCCCTTTCCTGATACTTCCCGACGTTTGACTGTTTGGCTGCCAGGGAAGGGACATCTTCATGGAGACCGCTGCCACCCTCACACCAGGGCCTCGCTCCCGAGCGGCAACGAGCCTGTCCCTTCGTGGACGGGCCAGGGCGGCAGCCCCTGTCCCCCACACACCGCACCTCAGCGCCCATTTTGCTGCCAGTCGCCCGGTGCCATCGGTTCTGCTGCATTCTCCGGCCCTTCCCTGCTGTGCCTACGCCCACGAGAGGTCTTGTGAAAACATTCCGGAGATCCACGTACACGGTATGATGCAACCTCTTTGCTCAAAGAGGTGTCCCTGGGGAGCCTGTAGCCTTCCTCCTTGCACGCTGTCTCCTCAGCCAGCATCTTAGCTGGTCCCTTCCCTGGAGCCAGCCCCCAGATGGACTCCATCCCCCCCCAGCAAACTGGTCACCCCGTGGTCCTCTTTGGAGTCACAGCCTCTTTGGAGCTTTGCAACCCAGCTCTGCCAGCTGGGACCCCCCCTCTGAAGAGCTCCCCCGCACAGGTCGCTCCCATCCCGTACCACTGGGATGCTGGGCTGGGAATTGCTTCCCCACTGCTACTTCGGGAATGTTTTGGTGAAGGCAAGTTTAAGTACTGCAGGAGTGCATATTCACTTAAGTGCGCTGCAGTGCTGATGTTAAACTGGCACACTAACAGCCTGAAGTACAAAACCTGGTAGGATTTAGATCTTCCTCCTTCTTAGACCATTAGCTGTGATGGAAATTCCTCAGCGGTCCCTGCAGGTATTGCAAGGCCCTTGCATTTTCATATCTGGTACGCTGGCCACCACAAAACTAGAGATCCCAACATGAGAAAAAGCCATTTATTACAGAAAAGCAGAAAGCTGATACAATCGTACAAGAGTCACAGTGAAACATCTTTTTTTTTTCTGGGCAAATATGACATTATCATGTCACTATTTATTCAGCTTTTTAAAATCTAGTATCAGAACAAGCAATAACAGGAACTACATTAGAAGGCAAACATTGGCAAAGCTCTGGCAACAGTTGGCATCTGAGACAGAAAGAAAAGATGTAATTATGTGGTAGATTCTCAACAGGTTTTTGCACAATCAGAGTTTGAAGAGCCATACTGCTTATGTCAAATTCGACATGACAGTAAGAATCGGGCTGTCAGCATACACACTATATTGCAACAGCTTGTTGACTTCAATACTTAAATAGTCCCAGTTAGAATGAGGAAATCTGGGTGACCCACTGCAGTTTCTAAACAGCTTGAGTGGGTACAAATGTGACCAGCTACCAAAAGAGAGGAGCACAAGGGAGAAGCATCAAGTGAGGGACCTCAACAGGGTGGAGAAATGGGCTGCCAGGAATGTCATGAAGTTCAGCAAGGAGAATTGCAAAGTCCTGCCCCTGGGGAGGAACAACCCCAGGTACCAGTATATGCTGGGGGCCAGCCAGCTGGGAAGCGGATCTGCAGAGAAGGCTGCTGAGGGTCCTGGTGGACACCAAGTTGAACTTGAGCTAGCAATGTGCCCTTGCAGCAAAAAAGACTACTGATGTCCTGGGCTGCATTAGGAGGAGTGTTGCCAGCAGGTTGAGGGAGGTGATCCTTCCCCCTCTACTCAGTACGGGTGAGGTCACACCTGGAGCACTGTGTCTAGTTCTGGGCTTCCCAGTACAAGGGAGACATGGGCATACTGGAGAGAGTACAACAGAGGGCCATGAAGATGATGAAGGGACTGGAGCATCTCACATATGAGGAAAAACTGGGAGAGCTGGGACTGCTCAGCCTGGAGAAGAGAAGGCTCAGGGGGACCTCATCAACATGTATCAATACCTGAAGGGAGGCTGCCAAGTGGACGGAGCCAAGCTCTTTCCAGTGGTCCCCAGTGCAGGGCCAGAGGCAATGAGCACAAACTGAAACACAGGAGGTTCCCTCTGAGCATCAGGAAACAGTTACTGCTTGGATGACTTGAGCCCTGGCAGAGGTTGCCCAAGGAGGTTGTGGAGTTTTCATCCATGGAGATATTAAAAAGCCATCTGGACATGGTCCTGGGCAGCCTAGGTGTCCCTGCTTGAGCAGGAGGTTGGACCAGATGACTTCCAGAGGTCCCTTTCCACCTCAACCGTTCCGTGATCCTGTGCTGCCTCCTTCTCCAGGAAGCACGTTCCTGCTACACCTCATGCCAGCACTAGCACTTGGGCCGCTGCATGACAACGTGGAGCTTACCTGGCTGAAGATTAATTTGCCAAAAAGCCCCCAAGTTCCCAACTCTCTACACTGTTGCACACCCGAGCCTGCTTATGAGAGGTTTGGGACTGTACTGCTGGGGACAACTGCCTCCATGGCAGAAACCTGCATTTAAGATGATTCAATGTGACCACAAAACCACAGCCCCAGTCCCAGCAAAGGTGAAGACAGTCACCACCACTCCCAAAAGCAGGCTGTGGCTCTATCTTTTTGGAAGAGAAAAGAGATGAGTTGGCTGAAAATTCACAAAAATCTCCCCCAAAAAACTGAAAGAAGCAGAGTTTTGACCATTTGCACCAGCACCAGCAGGGATGTAAACAAGGATCGCCCCTGTTGCATTTCCTATCAGAGGTTCCACTCTGGTAGTGCTGAAACAAGTCAGAATATGCAATCAGCTTAAAGAGCAGAGGAATTGAAAGTACAAGTCTCCAAACTGTTCCATAATTTATCCAAGTGGTTTGTAATTGTTGACTTCCTTCTGCAATTGCCATTTTCAGCAATTTGTTCTCTCCAGGTGGCAATGTCCTTTAATTAAAATCAATTTTATTACATCCTACAGGCCTACACATGATGAAATATATATGTCAAACTGCATAATTTTTTTTTTTTTTTTGCATAGACTACAGAGAAGGTATCAAAAAAATCTTAAGGCTGCCCTATAGTATCACTGAACAAAAAATGACCAAAGCATTCTAGTGCTGGATAAGAGTAAACTCATGTAAAGACGTGTTTCTTAAGAACGTCTTTTATTTGTGATATAGCAAATGGAGTTTGGTGTTGGCTCTGGATGCCACGCACAGCAAAAGATGGTGAGATATCTCCTCTTGTGCAGGGACAGAGTGGATGCCAAACACAATCCTCCTTTCTAGGCCTGAGAAGCGTCAGATGCTGTCAAGAACAATGACGTTTTCTAAAACACTGTCTGCTGGCCCCAAGACCAACCTCACTCTGTATTTCCTTATTTGTCTTTTTAGCTCAGGTTCCAATATCTGACTGAACACGTGGGCTGCATGCTGTGTGTTGCACAGGATTGCAATATCTTTGACGGGATAGCCTTGCTGCATATAGCTGTTGCATTGCCTGATCACGTACTGTGCCATTTCAGATGTTCCCATATTTGTTTTTATTATGCAGTCACCTGACAAAGAATGGGCACATTCAGCCTGTTTAAACAACTCTTCCAGCACCTCATAGGGCATATCTGTGTTGCGTTCTTGGAGGATCTCCTCCATTAGATTAAACATGACATTGTATATTTGCTTGGCATTATGGACCACTTTGGTCAACCATTCCTGAGAATATAGTTCTGAAAACTTAAGACCACAAGCATTTGGGTGAGTGAACTGGAAGACATCCAGGAAGACCCAGAAAATGCCACTTTTTTTCTTGACTAGCTCCAGGGCACATTGATGCCAGTTTTCTTCAGGACGAAAATTCTGAGCTTCATAAACCACAACATGTTTCACTTCTGGGAAGTTCCCATTTAAGAAGGCAACATGTGTCACAGCACGACAGCTCTCATTTCTAAAAAAAAAAAAAAAACCAAACCGAAACCCAAAAAAACCATAAGGTAAATAAAAAGAAGATGTGACCAGACAAATCTGTATTGACTGCCTCCATTTCTCAGTGGGTTCTTCCTTGGAGGGCTATTGCTGCTTACTGTCTAAAACTGCACAACTTCCTATCTCAGCTGCAGCATGCTATATGATTTTCCCAGTGAAAACATTTATTCCAAGGGATTGGCTGTGTGCAGGCATTGCTGCACAGCCCCCACCAACTGGCTTTGGCTCTACCCTAAGAGGAGACTCAAGCCCACCCTTCCTACATGGAGACGACATGGCAAGGCTCCCCAGGGGTGTCTCTCTGCCCTGCTCTCCCTGGACCAGGGAAAGCAGCACAGTGCCTAAGCTCCCACGGGAACGACAGGTTCCCTTTTCTCCCCAGGGTGAGCAGGGACTGGCAGCACTTCTGCCAGACCATCTGTCTACTGGGGCCAGGACCTGCTGCTTGGGCACTGCCGTGCCTGAGCTAGGCTGCGATTCCCTGATGCAAGGTGCCTTGTCCACCGTGGCAGCCTGCTGACCTCTCCATGCTGACGCAAGTGGAAACACAGCGAGAACAGGACTGGGGAACTGCTGTGCCTGAAATCCTCTACCAAAAGGGCAATTGTTTCTGTTCTCCTTGTATAGATGGCCCAGGTCCAAGGGCCAGTTCCTAGCACAGCTGCACAAGAGCTTGCATCAGGCCCAGCACAGGCAGTGTTGAGGCAGCAACGGAGAAAGGCAGGTGGGTATTTTTGGTGCCGCATCAGCCATAATAGACTGTTAAAGTAAGGCCATCATCTTTTGAAGGTCTAACACAATCCAGCAATCACTAAACGTGGGATTCTCACTGTAGTCAGTGAACGCTGGATCTGGGCCAGAGCTCAGCTCAATAATACTTTCAATACTAACACCTTTCTTGAGATGATTATTGTGTGTTTGTGTCAGCCAAAGTTATATATTTGGCAAACAGATGTAAAATCAGCAGGGCTTGTGCTGTATGTACAGAAGATGGAATGAAAGAAAAAAGGGGAAATACACATTACTGCTTACCCCACAAACTTCTTCAAGGGTTGATTTTCACAAATGTAGAGTATCTCTTCTGCAGAACACTGAAAAATGTTTCTTTTTCTCTCAATGATCTTCAAAGCCACAATTGTTTTCCCTGTTCTAGGAAGACCAAGGACAAACTGCTCCTTGACTTTGCACAGGTTCGTGGAGAGCAGCTTGTACTGTTTGAGAGTGAGAAGGTTGAAAATTTCACAGCCAAGATGGTCACTTAAGTAGGACTTAAAGTGCAGCACAACGATCACAAGTGCACGCAGGAACGCGGGAATGTCCCTGGAGATGAGAATGTAATTCTCTGGGTACAAGCTGGCGTAACCACATGGGTTTTCTTGGTTTTCTTGCTGGGGAACGTCATCCTCTGCAACCTCCATCTGGTTCTTTGTGCCATTCAGGTGCAGTATTTGGGGGACCACACACACTTTTGAAGCATATCCCCCATCATTGACTAGCTTATGCGTTACTGCATAAGCAATTTATCTCGAGTTTTCAGACTCAGCAGGAGAGGCATCCTTGACTGCAGTATACAATACTGGATATGCATTTTCAGCTACTAAGAGAACATCACACACAACATCCTGTTTTTTTGGCAATCCAATGTCAACAGCCCAACTCCTTGAAAATATTGGTACCCCCTTGTTAAGTGGATGGATTTGTTTTTTCATTAAATCCTCTAATCCAGGATACTCTGAGAACAGGTCGGCGCAGATGGTTTCTGGCTTCCATTTGATTTCATTAGAACCCACTAGAAAAAAGAAATAAAAATTTAGAAAAATAAAATACAGCAAATAATTTACTCAACACACCAATTACTGGAGGAATATATTATACCATGAGGTCATCAAAGTAAATGATTTAATGTCAGTAAAAAATTCAGCATTCCCATGATACTTGGTGGTAAGTCTGTAAGGATTTTTTATATGAATAAAAGAGGTATAAACTCCATGCTTCAGGCATGCCTGACTTCTAAATGGAATAAGGAAAAGTCTTTTTGGAAGGATCTGCCTCCTTTCTATCTGCCTTCTCATTACTTAGGTATTCCTCTGAAGGATATGTTGCTGCCACAGTGAGAGACTGGTGGTTGAACCAGATGGAGCAGCCTGCTTGCAGCATCTCCTACACTCCGGACTGGTAAAATGCAATGCATAAAGTAGTAAAAAGACAAGTAAAAAGTAGTAAAAGACACCTAGGAGCATCATCTTGATGTATAGATACACATTCCCATTAAATATAGGGGAATACATGAAGACACCTCTCATCCCAATGCTAAACTTGGTGCTCCTCCAAAATAATGAGTAACAGTAATTTTAAAAAATATTAACACAAATCCTCTCTTACATTTACAGGTTAAAATTACAGCTATGCACATTCATAACACACAGACAAATCTCAAATGCAAGCATACATTTACACTGACTGTCACAGCCTTCCATTTAAAAAACACATTCTCATCAAGAAATAGCAATTGCATATCCTGTACCAGAACACTATTAACCGATCAGTAAATCAATCATCTGAGAGTAATCCTGCAAACAGATGTGAAAAGATAGCAAAATTACAAAAATAATTAGAAAAATTAGCAATTAATACATACATCTATAGATCAGAATTTGGAAAAAAAAAATCCATGGGCTATGTTTAATGAGAAAGTATCTGTTTGCTACTGATTGGAGCAGTTCTGATACTGCACAAGGACCTGGAATTCCGCGTCTCTCCCAAGTATCTCAGAGCTTGACCTAAAGCCACAGCCCTGCTCTGCAGGAACATAAGAGGATTTACATTGCCCGTGGCTACTTCTATTCCCTTGTCTTTCAGGGCTTGGTATGTGGGAGTATCTGTTGCTCAGCAACCATTGCTGCTTTTATAGCTGAAGTGTTTCTGAAATAATCAAAGTCTTCACCTAAAAAATAAAACCAAGGCAAGGTTCTCCACTCCTGCATGGTAAGGGCTGAGCTTTACTTTCCCTTGTGTGTCCCAGCCTGAAGTTCCCCTGTAGCAGTGAGCAGGGTGGCAGAATTAACTTACTGGGTGACATAAATATCTAAGCCAATCAGGCATCCAACACCCAAATACTTGGTGCTTAGCCCTGCAGACCAGCAATACAGCATTGCTAGTACCAAGCCATGGGGAGTGTACTGAGTTTTCAAGGCCTCAGGTTGGAGGCTTGTCTGGTTGCTTTGATTGAATTTTTGTTGACCTGTTCAGAGCTTTGTTTTCCCTTGGTTTACCTGTAATTGCATTTTTTTCTAATAACCAGGTGGTTGTGGATAACAACCATCAATTTATACAGACAGCAGCAACAAGCAGATCTTCTGCACAGGGTGAGATCCTTCTGCCTATAACATGATGATGCAGAGTGCAGAAATACAGGCTGGTAGGACAGCAGAGATCTGGAGATGTGCAATACAGGATGCAGGGCTAAATTCAGGTGTGGGGCAGTAAGAGACAGCACACAGGAGATCCCAAGGCCAGAAATAGCTCTCAGATAGTCAGGTAAAGAAATGCAGCCCCGGAGCCAAACAAAACTGGTTTTAAGGGTAACAGAGAACAAGTATCTAACCCCTGTGAAACACGCCGTGTTTACTAAACTCCAGTGGAGCAGTGAACTTGCAGACCAGTGAAGAAAGAACAAGGTGTAAAAGTGCGTTAGCAAACACACAGCAAGTGACCCCAAGCGGATCCTGGAGTAGGAAAAAGAAACCATCATCAACTACATACTCTGGATGAAAGAACTGGGGATACTGATGACTCGCCCTAACAACCCCCGGCAGATCGGAGCCATCAACAGTAGGATCCTGAGTGGCGGTGGAAGGCTGAGCATAATGCCAGGAACAGGGGTGGATACTAGGAAATGTGCAGGTAACTATTATTATTATTATTATTATTATTATTATTATTATTATTATTCAGAGTGGTATTAATTTATTGTCTTTTTCTTTCTTTATCTGTAATAACTAGATCTTGACTAATAATAATTCCTTGATTAGACTACTTAGATTTCAGTTATGCTAGAAATATGTTATTCTCTCTCTCTCTCTCTCTCTTCTTTGTCCATAAAAAGATTTTTGAGCATAACAGGGGGCAGACAGTGCTCAAACCCCTGGGACACTAGCTATATTCTCAGCAATTGTGTGCATTAGGGATTATGCTTAGTGGCAAAAATGGGAGAAGAGATCGAAACACCTGAAAAATGAGGGAAATCAAGATTCTTGGAGCAGTTGCATCTTTTAAATACCAACAGTTGTGTGCCTAAAATCTTATATTTATATCACATTATCTTCCTAGAAGTTCTGTCAAATACAATCTTAAATTAAAAAAAATATCCAGAATAAACAGCTTACCTGGGTAGAGGCATTTTTGGAGTTCAGACGCACACCAGAGACCAGCTTTTGAATAAACTGGCTTGATAAGAGGAGGACCATTTGACAAACTGAGCTCATTCTCAAATTTATCAGCCAGATTTGAAAGATCTTGGGGGAAGAAAAAAGTATGCTATATCCATCAAAATCCTTCCATATGAACTTTTAAAACCCAGCACTAAAGAGTAACTAAAATGATTAATTTAAAACCTTCTGTTGCAATCCTACTCAAGAAAACACTGCCTACATAGTTAAGAACAATGGTATTGGGTCAAACCAACAGGATCTTGATGTGCTGTGGAACAGAGAGGGCTCAAAGCATAGATGGCTTTACAGTTCAAAGGCAAGATCTAGACCCTGCATGGGATGAGTCTGTTGAGACGCCAGTGCACAGGTAAGAGATGCCCTGATGTGCCAGTTCAGCACACCAGCACCCTACAGGAACCACCTACGCATACCACGAGTCTCTTCAGCAGATGCAGATCTCCAAAAGACCTTGCTGCTTTGTTCCCCTCCTACCAACATCACCCTCTCTCTCTTTTGTGTGACTGTGTCCTTTGAAGAGACCAGACATCCCAGCTCTAAGCGCAGACGAGGGCCACAGGAGAGGTTTCACACAAGGCCAGAGCCGCCTGGCCTGGCCGGGGCTCTGCTGGGACAGGAGGTCCCCTTGGCTGGTATATTCCTTGCTCATGCGGCCACTGCCATGGGCACACACTCGAGGAAAATCCGTGTTACAGGGAACCTGTAGGAAAGGAGGGTTAGTTTCATCTTAAGACTGAAAAACTGTTACTCAAATCCACAGTCAGAATAAACTCTCTAGGACCTGCCATACAGGTCGTGTTGTGGGGTGATGGAACAAAACACAGGACATAGCTTTTGAAGGGGAAGGTTTTCACAATGAAGTGGGACAACGTGCCTTAAAACAAGCAAGGCCTTGCACCCCTGCTCCTTCAAAACAGCCTCTAACAACCACGGAACCACACTGCATATGCAAAGTGGCATTTCTGTAGACGTCTGAAACGCGTCTCAGCCTCGGAAAGGGGGAGTGGTTTGCAACCTGCTGCATACTGTGCATTGCTTGCTGAGCTGCAGAATTGAAAGGACTTTTCTCAACCTCAAGCTGAACTCTGACGAGATGACTGACCAGGTTTTAGCGTTGCTGACTTCATGACAGATGTTCTTAGTACTTAATAAGGGGAAGGAGAAGAAAAGTTGCAGGTCAGTTTGACACCACCATTACAGCTAAAATGATTATTTGATACTTTAGTGCTGGCACACAACTTGTGCCAAGATGCTGGATCTACACAGATCAAACCAGGGCATGGAGATTAATCCTCGCTAGTGCATCAAGCGCTGGGGATTTCACTGCATGGGGATCAGCATCATTAAGGACTTTTTTGTTTTTCAAAATAAATCCCTTTTAGGCACCTAAAGGGGCCAGATTTCCACCAGGACATCACCCCCTCCTAAGCTTCTTAACAGACAAAGCCAGCTTCAAAAGTGTTCTGCAATTCTCATCAAGAGTAATGGAAACTCCTGGGCAGTTTTGAATCTTTCCACTTCATTTAGGGGCATATGGGATCCCTAGGAAGGCTTATTCCAGTTGAGAGTGCTTCAAAATGTCCTGCTGAACCAGTTCAGAGAGTAATGCTTCACAGAACGGTTTGCTGTTGGAGGCCAGTTACTGTACCGTCACCGTGCCTGTGACTGTGCCACAGGCCAAAGCCCCTTTCTAGGTTTGGTGAGAACACAGAACAAAAGAAGTTGGTCTTTCCTCCTGAAAGTTCACAAACCAAGGCAGAAATAAAGTTGGCACTAATGTAAATACAGATTTTACCCGGGTCTGCAGCTGTCATGAGCTCCGTCCATCTCCTGACGCTCAGTCTTTCGATCCTGTCACCCGCCACAATGCAGGATTCAGGGTTCTCATGGAAAACAGTGCAGCAAAACATTTCAACTCACACAGCGCGTATGTAGCCCTGCAGGCGTTCTGCTTTGTCATAAACACTCAGGATGTAAGTCTTAAACTGCATGCCAGCCTGAGAGTCACAGAAGTGATGGATGGGCATCGAGCCCATGGTATCAGCTACTGTTTTTTCTAAAGCTTCTTTCTCCACTTTAGTATGGCTTCCAGTGACTTTACTGCTGTCATCCACTCCAAAAAATAAATAACCACCCTGAGTGTTTGCAAAGGCAGAGACATAATTTGGAAGGGTTTTTCTAATGCGTTCCAAGATATTCTCGGTAGAGAAGTTCTTAAATTCAATATGTGTTGTCTCTGTGAAACCCAGGACCTCCCCAACCATCCGCTTGTCTCTCTTTAAAAACCTGGTAGCAGCATCTTGGAGGTTGCACTCCTCAGTGTTCAGAGGGGTCTCCTTTGCTCCCTCATCAAAATTTAGCAGAGCTTTCTTAGCGCTTGGCCCATTCTCATCACGGCGCTTGGCACAGCTTTCCTTCTGCCTCACAAACCTAGCAGCGGCGCTTGAAGTCATAGGGACAACCAAAGTGAAAGACCTAAGGGACAAACCAGTGCTCAAGCTACAGATATGCGGCTTTGTGGATGCACTTTTCTGCTCTGGACCTCCACAGCTCCATGTTTTAACAAAAAGCAGCAAGGGAGTCCGCTGCTGCATCCACATGAAACATTATCTATGTGAAGTATTCGCCGGCCTCGGTGCAGTCGATGCACGCCCTGAGGCTCTGCTCTATGTCCAGGCCAATGCCGTGCTCCTGAAAGCAGTAATTCTTGTCTTCACTCTCCATCCTCACTACTCCTCTTCCTGAATTCAGCAACGCACACGCTGCTATAGAAAGCTCCTTTCGTTGCCTTTTCTGCTTGCAAGAGGTCTTCTTTCTGGATCTCTCTCCTAAAACTATTTTCTCAATATCTACCACCACATCAGGATAGTCCGTTTTCAAATTAATCAGCAGCTGTCCTTCTTGTCTGGCCATCCTGATCCTGAGATGATAAATTATTAAAAACACTTAACGATTATACATGGCAGTGTGACAAAGGAAACCATGCGCCTTTGGCTTAGGCTTACACGCTAGATTTAATAAACGGGAGAATGAAAATAATTCTTTGCAACACACAAGCAAATCGAAGACAGATTTGCAAAGACACCCAGAGACGTCACGTTAATTAAGCTAATTTATTGGGCTCTTTTTACATATTGGGCTCTAACCGTTACCTTGAAGCTACGTACAAAACACATCCCACCTATCTCGGCCCGGCAGCAGCTGACCCTTTACAGGAGCCGTTCCGACCGACCCCTCCCCGGGGCCGCAGCCGCCCTCGGTGCCCCCGCGCCCGGCCGGCACCGCCGCGCTGCGGGCGAAGGGCCCGGCCAGACCCCGCGCCGCGGGCAGAGCCCCCCGGGCGGGCGGGGACCGTCTGCCCGACCGCCGGCGGGCCGGGCCGGGCCCGGCTGGGAGCGGGCTGCAAAGCGGGGCGGGTCCCCGCCTAGGGACGGCGCGGCCGGGCCGGGGCTGTCGCGGGCGGCGGCGGGGCTGCCCCGGGCTGCTCTGCCCGCGCCGCGCTGGGCTCGCCGCCGGCAACCGGCACCGGAAGCAGCACCGCCGTCCGCTACCGCCGGCTCGGCTGGGGGCCGGGGCCGCGCTCCGCCTCCCCCCGCCCGCTCCCGGACAGCGCCCCGGGCACCGGCCGAGGGGACGGCTGGGAGGCACCAGGCTGGCGGGGGACGGCGGGTCCGGGCCGCCCGGAGGGCGGGGGAACGGACGACGACACCGGGCCCGGGGGGACGCGGGGGGGCGCAGCGGGCCCGGCCCTACCTTCCCGGGGGGGGAACGCGGGCACCGGGCTGGGTCTGGCGGAGCGGGGGGGAGGGCGGCGAGTCCCGGCGCTCCCGCCCGGTACGAACTTCCCGCCGGCGGCCCCGCCCCGCAGACACCGGGCGCTGTATTTCAAATAGTTTAATTTTAAAAATATTCTATTCAGTGCTAAAATAACTTTCCACTTCCGCGCGCGGCCGCGCCTTCGGCTTCGCCAGGCTCGATCACAGACTCGGCGGGACATGCAGTGGCGGCGGGGGAGGCCGGGAGGGGCGGCCCGGGCGCGGGGCGGGGGCTGGCGGCGGGAGCGCGGGGGCGGGGGCAGAGCCCCGGGGCGGGAGGGCTTCCTGGGGGCCCGGCGCCCTGCCGCATCCTTCCTCGTCCCGGGGACGGGGAGTACCTAGACCGGGGCAGGGGCTCCCCGGGCCCTCGGGGGGGGGCCGGGGCAGCCGCGAAGGGAGCGCGCTGCAGACCCCGCCGGGACCGGGGTCTGTCCCGCGGGGGGGCTTCGCCAGCGCCCGGCGGCAGAGCAGAGGCAGGCCCGTACCTGCCCTCCAGGGTGGGAGCGCTCCCGTCTCTCCCAACACTAATGGCTTAACCTAGCAGCTTATTGCACAGCGTCCCAGCGCGGGTCCCTGCCGCGGCAGGACAGGGCTCGGCCTCTCCCCCCCGCACCCCACCGCCTGCCCGCGCTCACACGGGAGCGCACAAATCGCTTCGTGCAGGTGGAAGGCGGCTCTCCCGCTCCCAGCACCTAGGGGAGGGCGGGCAGGGGAGCCAGAAGCAGGCAAACGGCGTCCGCCAGTGCCTCGGGGGCCGCAGGGAGCCCCGCGGACAGCTCCCCTTGCACACGCAGACCACCCGCCGGAGACCCCCACGCTATAGTACGGTCAGCAGGGAGAGAGGGAGCCAATAAATAGAGGCAAATTTGCAGGTACTGGTGGCAGCCCCATCCACCCCGGGGAGCGCAGGCTGCCTCCGCCGAGGCTGGCAGGAGGCTCCTGCCCCCAGAGCAGGGCAGGGCAGGGCAGGCTGGATCGCGACTGGTGGGAGCGCCCGTCCCTGGGGAAGGGGCAGGCTGGAGGGAAGCACCCCATCCCCCAGGGGGGAGGGCAGGCGGCTCTGCGAGGGGCTGGCGAAGGCGCTCTCCCCGGGGACGGGCAGGCTAGCTCTCCGAGGCCGTATGGCACACAGAGTTCTGATCGGCACAAAATCTCTTCAGAGGCGGCGCACCGGAGTCCTCCTCCTCTTCAGTTACCTGCAAGAGCCAGAGGCAGAGGTCACGGGCAGCAACAGAAGCTCAGCGTGCCCACCGAGCCACGCGGACCTAGACAAGGCTGTGTCATGCTGTGGGGACACCCGAGGCTTTCATCTGTGAGGAAGCCCTGGAGCATCAGGAGTGAGAATCCACTTCAGCCCTGGAGTCAGCTAGAATCGTTGTTTTATTCCACCTCCACATCCCTTCTTCACACTTTAACACCTGAACTGAACCAAGAGACAGCTCGGGAAGCCAGGAGGTTTGGGGAGCTCCTGGAGGGCCCTTTGGGACTGCAGAGCAAGTCCATCCGTCGAGATGATTCTGCTACAAGGAGCAGCAATGAGCGTGAAAGGGCCAAGCTGGGTCCGTGTGCATTTAGATGTGGTTTCAATCCCCCTTCCCTTACCTGAGTCTCAAGGGGGACTGGCTCTTCCTTTGTGAGAGTGGGAGGCTCATCTGCAACTTCCGAGGAAGGCAGGGAGGGCTCTGGGGAGAACAGAAGGGTTAACAAAACTGCCGACCCAGTACCCCGCTCAGTGCTGAGCCAGGAGAGGAGACCTCCAGCAGAAGACACAACTCTGCCTTGTCCACTTTCTGCAGTGCCTCAGTTACCCACCGGACAAGCAACGGCTCCAGCAGGGCCTTCCCCAGGCCCAGCCGTCCACCTCCTCCCTTCCCAGCCCAGCACTCACCTTCCAGTGTCTCCTGCCCCAGTGTGGGTGGCTGCGAGTCGTCCGTGCGGAAGTCGGAAGTGTGGGCAGGACTCATGGACTCGCTCTGCTGGGGACTGGGGCTGGAGTTGGGGCTGCTGTCCACCTTGAGCTGGTAGACGTCCGACAGGGAGCTCTGGTTGCTGTTCTCATCTGCAGAAACAGCACCTAGTGAAGAAGAGCACCTTGACCCAGGGGCACAGGCAGCCGAGGGCAGCACTGAGAGCCGAGGTCTTGGGGAGAAGGAAGAGCACATTCAGAGGCAGTTTGGGGATTCAGAGTACAGGGGATTCAGTCACCCATCAACATAAAGGCTGCCGGGCACAGGACTCCCCGCCAGGACACGGCTAGCATCAGATACACAACTGGCCCACGGGAGAGAGGGTGCTTCTGCCCAGGGAATGAGTCTGAGCAGACAGAGAGCAATCCTGGGCTATTTGGAAAGAACAAGCAGAAGGCACAGGGGCGATACAAAGCACTGCACTGCCAAATCTCATGTCTGCAGCTTGTGAGGGCCCCAGGCATTCGAGGGCAGGAGACCTCTTGCCTGCGGACCAGGGTTTTGTACCTCTTCTGTTTGCGAGGCAGCAATCTAACACCAGAAGCAAGGCTCAGCACCTGCCTCCGGCCAGGGAGGCAATCCTGGCACACACCTTTTCCAGGTAAAGCGGTCCCAAACTGCAGACCTGCAACGCTAACCTTCCCACCACATCTACTAGAAGTGCCAACACATTCCCCGATTTTCCTTGGCCGCACCAAGAGCCAAGCAGAGAGGCTAGGGACAGGCATATGCTCTGCTCCAGCAGCGAGTCCATGCACTGCCTGAGCCTTGCTCGGCTCCACCACAGAGCCTGGCCTACTTGCGGTTGGCTGCAGTGCTCTGGGATCAAGAGCAAGGTCAAGGAGATCCTCTGCCCTTTCATTCTAAGGTCCGTGCAAGTCACTGCTGGAAGAAGCGGGCTCAGCTGCAGGCAGCTACCAGTCTCTCCCCAGCAGGGACTGCAAAGTGGGAATGGGAACCCCCATTCCCCATGAAGCTTCCCACAGGAAGATCCCAGAAACAGCCGATTAAGATTCCTTCTGACAGCAAAAATGAACAGTTTCATCAGGGAGAGCCCAAAAGTGGGTAAGCATAGGCCTGCACTGAAGACATGTGCTGCTCTTCCCAATACACGTAGCATACATAAGCCAGCCACCTCCCAGCTTCTATAAGGCCTTAGAGTCTTTCCCGAGCTTGAAGGGGGCTCAGCCAGACTCACCTTGGAACTCCAGGAGGAGAGAGGAGTTGGCAGAGGTGTCAGCTGGGAAGCCATTGGGTTCTCGGGCAGTGCTGCTACTTGATTTGGATTTCTCTTTCTTGAGAAGAGAAAGAAAAGCAGAAACACAAGGTGAGAGGAGCCCACCACCGGCAAGAGGATGCAGAGGTGCACAAACTGCTCCAGAGAAGCTAATTCCCTTTCTCTCTCCCAGCAGCCCAGAGGGATGTGCTCGTGCAGGCGTTTTCCCTTTCCTTTTTGGGCACTTTTCTAGCTGAGAGGCAAAACTTAGCTGTGAAGGGTTCAGAATCAGGAGTAAAAGGAGGAATTGACACCTATCTAGGAGTACGACCAAATAGAAACAAGTCCTCTGGGGATTAAGGTAAAAAGGATCACGGGCAGGATCACTGTCCAAAAGGATCAGAGGGGATCATCTGAGAGTGAGTGAGGTCAGGTCCAAGGGAGAAAGACTGTACAGATCCATCAGCACGGCTGGATCGCTGCAGGGCGGTGGAAGACGATCAGCGGGAGACGCTGCAGTCCAGCTCACGGGTGAGCAAGCCTGCACCGAGGCAGAGCCTTCGGTAGGCCCCGACCCCGCTGGAGGGGCCGGGGGAAGCGGCAGCTACCAGAGCCGCCCCGAGGCTGCACCGGGGCGCCCCGGGCCGCTCCCCTGCGGAGCGACTGAGGCGAGCTGCTCGGCCGCGGCCGGAGGCAGCGGCTCCCGGCTCGGCCTCGGCCCCCCGCCACGGAGCGGAGCGGCCGGGCCGGGCCCGGGGTGGCCCCGAGGGGAAGGGCCCGACCCTGCGCGGTACCCACCTCCTTGCTGTCCGCCACCGGCACCCACTTGAATATCCGCAGGGAGGTGTCGCCCACCGTCACCCACTTCTTCTCCCTGCGCGGACAACAGCCGTTAATGGCACCGGTGTCTCCCCCCCGCCTCGCCCTCGGGAACGTGGCTGGGGGGAGCCGGACCCAGGGGTACCCTGGCAACAAGCCCCGCCCACCGGCCCGACAGGCTCCGATTGGCCCAGGGGAACGTCGACACAGAGCACCACCGCGCCCCGCCCCCTCACCCCGCATACCTCGTTGTGATTGGGCGCACCGCCCGCCGATCACCGGCGCTTCCGGTCCCCCCCACACACCCGAACCGACAGGGCGAGCTAATTGGCTGCTGCCTCGCTATCCCCGCCCGCCACTCCACGCAGCACGCTGATTGGATACTCGCCACCGGAGCACCTCCACCGGCACCCGTGTGGTGCGGTGATTGGCTGCGCGCCGGGCAGGCCCCACCCCCCCCGCGGCCCCGCCTCTCACCATCTGCGGACGCGCTCGATGGCCGCCATCACTTTTTTGATGTCATCCTTGGCGCGGCTGCGGGTCTCGGCGCGCACCGAGCGGCCCGACATGGCGCCCGCAGCCCCGGCAGCCCCGGCTCCGCAGCACCCGCCGCCTCTCTCCGCGCATGCGCGCGCCCCGCCCCGCCCACGCCCTGCGCGTGCTGCGTCATCGCGCTCGCCACGCCCGGAGGAAGGGAGCGGGGGGAGGAGGGGAGAAAGCGAGGCGGCGCGTAGCGCGCCTGCGCGGCTCGCTCCGCCCTCCTGCGGGCAAGACGGTGACGCGAAGGCGGGGCGACGCCGGCGCCGCCATCTTAGCTTGGGGCAAGCCCTGTCCAGCGCCGGGCACGACCCAGGGGCCCGTGCCGGTATGGCGCTGGGACCAGAGGCCGCTGGGACCAGAGGCCCCTGGGTCGTGCATCACGTCAAGTCGCCGACCCGGGTGGAAAGCACCCTGCCTGTGTGCAGGCAGCAGCTTTAAAGCGCTGCCCCTTCCCCTGCAGCAAAACCCCCCCATTTAGCATCAAAGATTGAGCTTGGGCAGCTCCTCTGCAAAAGAAAACCACACAAAACCCCCTTTTCTAAGCCCGGGAAACCTCACTGGCCCTGTCTGAGCAATCACTCCCACGGGATATCGATGAGACAGGGGGTGGGGACAAGTCCTTGGAAGGCAACAACAGTGTCACCCTGGGGCCCCCTCAGTTGCCCCCCACCTTCCCCAGGCAGACATCCCGTCCAGCTCTCCATTGCTACAGCCAGAAAGCATGCAAGGAAGGCCCTGGTCACACTGTCGGCACACTCTTTTTATTACAAGTTGTTCAGTGTTATTAAAAAAAAAAAAAAGGTCCCCAAAGGCAGACCGCAGCTGCCTGCGACGGTAGAGAGGCGGGACGTGCCACTGCGCGGGGAGGATTAGTGCTTCTTGCCATAGATTGCAGCCAGCGCTTTGCGGGCACTGGAGATCTGCTGCTCCAGCCTCTCTCGGGTGGCTTTGTTCGCAGTTTTTTTCAGCATGGTCTCCATCTCCTCCACCACTGCCCTGTGACCAGCAGTGTTGTGGAAGACGCGGATGGCCCGGTCCCCACACGACACCAGGTAGCGGCTGCTGGTGTCAAAAGCCAAGTCTGTTATGCACTGTCCGTGCACACGGAGAAAGCGCTCCTCCTCCTCCCCTCTTCTTGTGTTGTACACAACAATGTCTGTGCCACTAGAGATGGCAACAACTCGAGCATCGGGGGACAGGGCGATGCGACAAGGCTCCGTCACCTCGCACTTCCCTGTCAGAAGCAGGTACGGATCCTGTTGCTTCTTATATTCCACGTCTGTGTCCCAGAACTTCCACGTCCCGTCCTTCGAAACAGTCACCATCCTGCAGCCAGGAGACAGAGCACAGGTGAGCACAAGGAAACTGGGCAGCACGTCTTCCCCTGCTATGCCTGCGAACCAGGAACTCTTTGTGGCCAGAGAGCTCTCTTGGGAAGCATGAGTCTGTACACACATACGGTCCTCATCCTCTTTCCACAGCACGGAGAACAGTCACCCCCAGGAGGAAATCCACGGGGAATATGCAGGTGGCACGAGCCAGTCAGGGTTTTGCCACCCCGGGGCCCCAGGACAGCGTGCAGGGCAGCATTCCCCCACACCATGCAGGGGTGCAGCCCCCCCTGCACGGGCTGCTGGCAAACACTGGAGGGGGTGAGCTCATGTGTCTCAAGGGCGAGCCAGAGCGTAATACTTCAGGCAAAGGATAACACACACTTACCTCCTCGAGTCATTAGAGAAGGAGAAGGAATGCACACCAGCGGTGTGGCCTTTCAACTCAAAAGCCCTGGCCACCTCCTGGAAGTCTCCGTTCCTGCCAAAACACACCTCCCACACCTTTACATCAGGGGTAAAGCCACAGGATGCCACAAACCTGGGTGAAAGACACAGGGTACCTGTTACAGAGCACCTACTTTGTCTGGGCTGTGGGGCCAGCCCTACAGAGCTCTCCTCTGGCCTCCTGCACAAGGCAGGGGCCAGGGGCAGCCCTCCTGCGCAGAGGGGTGCCCAAGACAGGGCTCCGTGAAGGCAAACCTATCGAGACACCTATGTTCAAATCTTCGCTTTGGTCCACTGAAAAAGTTTTCACTTTTCACTGAAACCAGGCTAGTAAAGGGAACACTAAGGAAGGCCACCAGGGACCAGAGCAGCAACTCCACAACTTGGGCATGAGAAACTCTCAGGCCAAAATAAAAAAAGCTAAGTGCTTTTGATCCCCAAACTCACTGAGCTTGGAGCATGGCAAGTCTTCCCGCAGCAACAAGTCAGAGACAGAGCGGGGAACACGATTTTCCTGATAAACAATCTCTCAGTAATAAAGATTTTAATTTTATAATTAACCCTTAAAAGGTTAAAAACAAGTTAGAAATGCTGTTTGCTTTGCATACGCTGTTTGTGTTGTCCCACCTCCACTATCTGAGGCCAATGCTGTTCTCCTCAGCTCTTCAGGAGATGGTTAACAGGACCAGCAGAGCTGAGGCACAACAGCAGCCCACTGAGACTGAGACTACACAGGTAAGAGTCAGCGCTCCTGGAGGGGCTACTCTCGGGGGCTGGAATCGCTTTTTAAAACATGGAACCCTCCGAAAATTGCATTAAAATAACAGCTAATTGCCAATGGTCTGAACTGATGATGTCCTCTGGGAAGGAGCAAGGTTCCTATCACTCCTGCAGACTCCCACTCTGCAGCAGGGGCAGCCTGGAATACCTCACACCCCTCACCTTCCGCAGGGCGACACTGTGGCATAGGCATTGTTCATCTGGTTAGTGTTAATGCTGGCCAGGACTTCACCCTTCGGGCTCCATATCAGGATGGTAGTGTCACTGGAAGCTGTCATGATAAACTTTCCTGGGAGAAAAAGGAAAAGATCAGGAGAGGTCCCAGGCCTAACACTGCCACAGACTTATCAAAGGCCTGGGAGGGTCCCTAAGCAGGGCAACCTCTCCCTGCACCTGGACAGTCAAGAAAACCAAAAGCAGCACCAAAATCCAACGAGTGTCAATCTCCCAGGACAGAGAGAAGAGCAGTATCAGAAGACTCAGCTCCTGGTTATGCATTAGTGCACCCTTGGCTTCAGCAGCCATTAGCGGCGACAGGCACTCAGAGACCACGTGTGCCTCACCCCAGCACCCCTCAGATCCCACCTGTGGAGCTCAGCACTAAGCTGGTACCACAGGAGTAATGCAGCAGACAATCTTCACACACAGTTAAAACGCAACTCGAGGTATCTGTAGCTTTCAAGTCATGGACTACGGGCAGGCAGCTGACTACAAGTCACGCTACTATTATCCGTGATTACTGTTTGTGTCAGCATTTTGAACTCCTGCTTGTTTCCACTTGCAGTGCCTTCCCTTTTTCATCTCAGCCCAGACAGGGAGTAGCCTGTTTACCTTTCAGCGACTTGTTGCAGGTTTAAGTTTTCACTTTCATGCTGAACAAAGGTCTCGGTTAACATTTTCTCTGTTCTCCTATTACTGAGGTGAGCTCACGTCCACCCACTTCCAACTGCCCGCTGTCACATACCTGAAGCATTAATCCATCAAGCCCTCACCATTCACACATACCCACCCCAGCCTCTGTTCTAGAAGATCCCCACAGTCCAAGATAGACCATATGAACTCACTGGGGAGATTTTTGACCAGTTAAAGACAGACTGGTGGGCCAGAGAACAGCGATCCTCTCAATATTGAGACCAGACCTCTTTGCAACAGCATCCCTGAAAATGTAAATTAAGAGACTGTGCATATCGGGGTGCTAATTCTGTGCTTACAGGAATATCGTCTGTCTGAACACGACATCTTTCAGTTCACTCAGTAGTAATCAAAGACTACAAAGTAACATCTAAAAGACTACAGAGGATCAAGTACTGGTGCAGAAACGGGCCTTGAGAATGCCCCAAACTCCAACACTTTCAACCCAGCAGCTTCTGCTTTACAAGGAAATCAAGGCCAATCTCGAGAGCCTCAACAAGTGAGCAGATCTGTCATTTCCATACCTGTCTCTGCAATTCCTATGTTAATGACAGGAGCCTTGTGTTTCTTTGGGAAGTCCCCAGAAGTTGCAGTGAAGGTGAAGCTGCCATCATCCTTCTTAGTCATTTTATAGACACGAATAGTCTCACCATTCGCCAGCCAAACAATGAATGCCCTAAGTGGAAGGACAGACACTCTGAACCGTTAAGAAATGGGCTACCTCAGCTCAGCCTAGCTACAACAGGTAAGCTAATAGGTCATTCAGTGGCACCTGGGGAAAGGGATACTCTGGCAGACAAAAAGCTGCGTGCTTTACGAGGGCACCAAGTTCTCTCCCTGTGTCAGCTCAACTGCAACACTGAATGGAAAAGAACAGAATTTATTACTTCACATCTGGAAACGAGATCCCTTCCTCTCTCTAAATGAGGCCACATCACAAAGTGCCAAGGCATTCTTTTCAACCAACCTTCCCAGCCAGCAAGAGCTCTCTCCCCAGCCCCCAGAGAGGATCAGTAGCTCAACCCAGCCGCAGGGCCTGCTGGCAAAGACCTTAACAAGCACCTTCCACAGGGGTGGCAAGCTGGGCACTGGGATATTTGCCCCGAGCACCACATTAAAGTGCCCGCTGCTTTCATGAATCAGTGGTACTGACAAGGCCCTATGAGGAATGTAGCCTCTGTGCAGCCCGGTCCGCAGGACGTCCTGGTGCCGATATGCCCTGAGCAGTCCCTGGGCTGGTGGTGGATGGGGCGTGCAGAGGCCTGGCCCTACCGTGAGTCGGGGCTGAGGCAGACAAGCTCGGCGTGGTCCAGCCCCACGTTGGCGCGGAGGCAGCGGTGCTCGCGCGCCGTGAAGTCCCGGGTGCTCCACAGTCGGACCGTGCGGTCGTCGGCGCACGACGCCAGGTACTTGCCGCTGCTGCTGAAGTCCAGGCAGGAGACGGAGCCGCTGTGGCCCTGTGGAGAGAGCGCAGTCACGGCGCGCGAGGGAGCACTGGCGGGCCGGGAGGCGCCGGGCCCGGCGGGGCACCGGCACCGGGGCACACGCGGTACCTTCAGGGCGGCGACCAGCAGCCGGTGGGCGAAGCTGTGCTGCTGCGGTTTGTCCCTCCGGGCCCGCGCCGGCAGCTTCGCCTTCCTGTGCTCCTCCGGCCTGGCGGCGGCGTCGCCGTTCGCCCTGGAGCCTGCGGGGAGCGGAGGGTCGGGTCGGGTCGGGTCGGGTCGGGTCAGTGCCGCCCGGCCCGACCAGCCCCGCGGTCCCCCCGCCGTGCCCGCGGTACTCACCGTCCGGCGGGGCGGCGGGAGGCCTCCGGGGGGCGGCGCGGCGCAGCGCGGCCGCCAGCAGCAGCAGGATGAGGAGGAGGGCGAGGGCGCCCGGCAGCACCGACCCACCGAGCGCCGCCGCCTCCATCTTCCCGCCGCCACCTCAGCGGGGCGGCACCGACCGCCCACCCCCGCGCGGTCAGACCCAGCGCGCGTGCGCCGAGCCGCGGCGGTGTGCGCCGGGGGGGGGGGGGGGGGCTCCGCGCGCGCATGCGTGCCAAGAAGGCACGCGCGGCTCCACGCTGCTCGCCCTGCGGGCTCCGCGCAGGGCGGCCCCTGGCGGCTGGGGGGTGGCACTGCCCTGCTCCGGGCCTGGCCTCGCCCTGCGCGCCCCTGCCCGCCCCTGCCCAGCCCTGCCCTCGCCCTGCCCTCGCCCTGCCCGCCCCTGCCCCCCCTTCGCCCTGCCCCAGAGCCGACCCGGGGCAGGAAGAACCACGCTGGGGCTTGTGGGCAGAGCGAGTCCTTTATCAGGCTGCACGGCCGGGCCCCACCGGGAGCTCCCCGTGCCCAGGCCCCCTGGCCGAGGGCGGACAGGGCCCCACGCTGCGCCAGCCGCTCTGGGGTCTGGCAGGCCCTGGGGTGCAGGACCAGGGGGCCGGCAGCGGCCCTCGCCCCCGGCCCTGCGCAGGCAGGGACTCCCCGAGCCGGTGCCCGTGGGAGAGGGAGCCCCGCGGCCCCAGGCTGCAGCCGGCCAGCGCCGCCGCCTGCTCCAGCAGCCTGGCCGTGCTGGCCCCGCGGCCCCGCCGGGGGCTCCTCGCTGGCGTCGGTGGGCGCTCGTCCGGCAGCTCCGAGGCTCTTGGCGAGGCTGGGAAAGCCCCTCCGGGCGCAGCTAGGAGGAGCCGCCGCCACGGCCCACCCCCGCCACTGCCCGCGTCGCTTGGTCGGGGACGCAGGCCGGGTCGCTCAAGATGGAGGTGGAAACGCTCAGCTGCCGGAGGGAGCTCAGGACGGCTGCGGGGAGAGGCGGGACATGTCAGCTGCCCCCCCATGCCTTGGGGGCTGGAAGGGGCCCGGGTTAACCCATCCCACGGGAGATGGCTCTTCCCGTCCCCGCTCCAGCCCCGCCATGGCTCCTGGAGCAGCAGGACAGCTCCCTGCCGCAGCCCCCGGCAGGAAAGGCGAAGGGAAACCCACCCTGTGGGGCTGAGCCCTGCCGAGCCAGGACACGGGCTCTCGGGTTAGGGCAGCAGCAGCCAGCTCAGCTGGAGCATGGGTGTGAAAGGAGCACGGAAAAGCACCGAGAGCACAGCCCCAGCACGTCCCGTGGGTGTGTCCCTCCCGTGTGGCAGAAGCGTGGTGCAGCGCCCGCCCCACCGCCCCCGTCCTTTTCCCCTCTGCTTTTCCGTCAGTCCGTGCCAGCAGGACAGCCCAGCTTCTTCGGGGTGCCATGGACAGGAGCAGGGCCACCTACTTGGCCGAAGTGCTGGGAGGGAGCAGTGCTGGTCCAGCCAGGCGAGAGACGTCTGGGTGAGGCTCTCCATGCTGGCCGTGGAGACCATGCCATTGAAAGACTCAAAGAGGGGCCGGATGATGATACTGAACTGATGGGAGCAGAGGAGTTAAGGACCAGCCTTGCCAAGGCCATGGTCTCCTACCCGCCAGGTGTGGGCAGTACGCTCCTACAGGCAGCAGGACAAACCTCCCTGCCCGGCCGGCCGTGGAGCAGACCTGCTGGGTGCCTTCCCCAGCGCAGCACCACGCTGGGCACTGGCCCGTACTGCTGGGGTGACAGGGACATGAGTGTCACGTGGGGCAGGCAGCGGGAGAGCTGCATAACCCCTGTCACGACTGGGGCTGCCAGAAATGGTTGTTTAGACACAAGACAACTCTTCCAGAGCAGATCAAGGAGCCAGCTAGTGCAGTGTCCTCTGAAGTGCCCAGGAGCAGACACGGACACCAGTGTGTCCACTGTGCTCCCCTGGTGCTCCCAGCCTGTAGGGACCACCCCTGGGGACTGGTGACTTTGTGCATGTAGTAATCCACAGCAGATGCCTCCACCATGAGCATGTCCTGGAGCCCATGTTGGCTTTAGTACACCCAGTGTCCTGCGGAAGGAGCTCCACAGCGCTCCCAGAGGAGCCACCTCTGCCTTGTCCAGGCTGCCAGCACTGGAATGGAGTGTGGGCAGCAAGGCCTGCCCATCCCTCTACCCCTTGGCATTTTGTAGACCTCACAGTTTCTACAGGCTTGATGGTCCCAGTGTGTCTAATCCCTCCCTGCTCACAGAGAAGCAGGCCCAGCCCTTTGACCCATTCTCTGGCCCTTGGTCCCCTCCACCGTGTGGAGGCCAGACTTGTGTCCCAGGCTTGGGCACACCTGGGTTTCCAGGGTGTGCCATGCGGCCACCAAGGTCAAGCCATGATGTCCCCAGCTTTGTGTCTGGGCCTTTCCTGATCTCTAATTGATGGCTGCTGCCTCTCAAAGCCAGTTCCCCTGTCACCAGGAGCTCTTCCCTGCATGAGCTCAGCTCCGCCATTGACTTTCCTTCTCCCTGAGGACTGACCATTTACTCCTACTCCATTTGCTCCCTTGTTACAGAAGCTTCCTCCTAACCACAGCATCTCAGCGTGTTTCCACCATGTGCCCTTAGCCGGGAAACATCTCCCCGTGGTCCCCAGAGCCTCTCAAGCTGGAGGGACCCCTCAGACCCAGGAGCAGCAGGTGAACCAGAGGCCCTGGTATTTGGTGGAGGGGTCAGAGCAAGCAGCAGGCACTGGTCCCAAAGGATACAATCCAGAACTTCCAGTTCTGCAGCGTGGAGGAGCGGACGTACTCGTCAAACATGCTGCGCATCTGGTCGAAGCGCTGGTGCGTGATGGGCACCCCTGTGGCTGGCAGCTGCTCCTGGCACAGGCTGTGGGGCACAAGCAGCGCCGTGGGTCCGTGTTCAGGAGGCTGGGAGCTGTGGGGGCTGCCCTGTGGGGAGAGGCTCTGGCAGGACCTCAGCTCTCAGCAGGAGTGGGCAGGCAGTGTCCCCCTCCCAGGGCAGCTGTGGGGCATGGCTCCATGCTCTGGTCCCACACAGCACTGCCTCTTGAGCATCCCCCCCCAAAACAGGGTTTGAGGGGGGGGACAGAGTCAAATGCAGGTCCTGGGAGGTGCTCAGAAGACCTGCTGTGTCCTTCTGCCTCCCTGCTGCTGCCGCTTGCCCTGCCTGGCTACTCCGATGCAGGCAGTGCCTCCCTTCTGCCTCCCCCAGCTGTGCCCCCCTTACTTGATGGAGCCATTGAGCTCCTCGATCTGCTCCCGCAGCCTCTGTGCCTCGTCCTGCAGGGCTGCCCGCTCCTGCTGCAGCTTGCAGATGTACTCGGCTGTCTTCTGCAAGGTGGTGGCTTTGCTGACCTGTAGGGCCACAAGGTGAGATGGCAAAGGGAGCCCCAGCGCTGGCAGCGAGAGGTGCCGTGTTCCCTGCTGCCGAGCCTTGGCAGCTTCTGCCACAGGCTCCAGAGCCCAGACCGCCCTGGCACGGCTGCACCGTGCAAGTCTCCATGTGCCTGGTGTGGGCTTGCAGCCTCCTGCCCCACGGGCTGGTGTGCAGGGCGGGGAGCCCCGTGCATGGGGACAGAGCAGGGACACAGCGTCCCCGGGTGACACACTGTGTCCCTGCGTGCCCAGGGCTGGTCCACACAGCCCTGGGCGCTCACCTTGATGCTGGGCTGGGCGCTCAGTGTGCTCACGAGGCTGTGCAGCGTGTCGAAGCCCAGCTTGATGTTGAAGCGTCTCTTCTGCTCGGCGGAGATGTGTGTGATGCGGCGGCTCTCCATCTGTGGGCAAGTGCCGTCAGCCACCTCCTGGCAGTGGGGACAGCCCTGGGCCACCTGCCCCATCGGGGACGGGCTGGTCCAAAGCTCGCAGCAAGGGAGGGGGGGAAGCTTGGGGGGCAGCAGGAAAGAGGGGTGCCTGTGGAGATGGTGCCCCTATAGCGAAGGCAGCGCTTGCTCCTCTGTACCTTGCTAGACTCAGGCCTGCCCTGCCGGGACGTGGGGTGGTGCGGGGAGATGCCAGTGCCCAGCCTCACAGCAGGTCCCAGGGAAGCCTGGCTGGGCTTGGGCCAGTCGCTGCCTGGAAAAGGAAAGGTGATGCTCTGGGGAGAGGGGCAGCAGCAGCCCCTCGTGACAGGCTGATACCAGGGTCCAGCGCTGGGATGGGCACAGAGGGGAGCAGGCTGCAGTGCTACCCCGGCCCTGGGGCAGCCACTCCGCTCAGCTGACGGGGATGCTCTGGTCCAGCGTCCGACCACATCTTACCGCTTTGTCTTATCCCAAATCCCACTCATTTTACAACTGCTCAGAAATGAGAACATTTGGGATGTGACATTTTAAATTCCCAGCATCTCCTGGGGTGGAAATCACCAGGAGAGAGTCCCGAGGGCAGCAAGACTGTGGTCTGCAGCACCAAACTGAAACTGAGAACGACACCAGAGCCGGGTTTCCAGCCGCCGCTCTGGTTTCTGTGGGTGAAAGCAGGGTGCTTCCCACTTGAAAAGCTCTGGGTTTTCAAAACCACAGTCCAACATTTTGCTCCTTTTTGTCTTTTCCTGTTTCTGCTTTTGCCCCTGTAGAAGGAGGCAGGTGAAGGGGCTGTGCCTTCCCCCATGGAAAGAAATAATCCGTGCTCAGCTGCATAAATGTAAATATTTGGGACTGAAGCCAAAATGAAACATTCCCACAATGTTTGATTCAAGCTGCCTGCAGGAAACGCAGTGTCCTGTGGAGCTCCTTGGGGTGCCCCAGACTCACCGCAACCTGATGTGGGGGACAGCCGCTCTGCCTTGGGGACCAGCAGCGGGCCCGGTTGGGTGCCCGCCAGCGGCACCGGCACCGCTTGGGAAGGGCTGGAGCCAGGAGCCAGCCCTGGGCTCAGCTGGGCCATTCTGGAGAGGAAGGCAGCAGGGACGTCGGGGACAGCACTCTGCTGCTGGGAGAAGGCAGAGAGAAGTGGGAGGTCGGGGGGCCAGCATCCCACGCATGCCGGGGACCAGACCTTCCGCTTTGGTTGGTCGGCGCCCGGGCACTGACAGTCGAATGCCCACTGCCCTCGAGGGGACTGGGGACGTGGACGTGCAGCCCCATCCCCACGGGGCATCCCACCACCTGCAGGGGCAGCCCCAGTCCCATTGCCCCAGGGCAGCATCGCCAGGAAAGGGGCCCTGGAAGTGTGTTTCCCACCTCTGCCCTGTTTCTTTTACAGGAGAAAACACTCGGGTGACTCCTGCCACCCTGGCACCCTGTCCACATGCCCTGTGCCTGTCCAGCACCGTATTGCAAAGGGTCACCCCACAGAGCCCCATCTCCCCACCTCCCCACATCTCTACCCCTGCCCCAGCAACCAGGAGAAGGCACTTCCTGACCTGGGGGGGACAGTTCCCAACCTGGGGGGTAGGCGAGTGCTTACCAGGGAGACAGGGGATGCGGGCATGAGTCCTGCGCCTGTCGGGTGTGGGGCATCCAGGGCCAGCTCCTGCTTGGCTGCAAGAGGGCAGGGAGCAGAAGGGTGCTGCTGCGTGAGGGGGTCAGGGTTCGGGTGACTTTTTCTGCCCCACGGGACAGCCAGCCCCAGCACTGGCATTGCTGCAGCCCCTTCCCTGCCCATCTGCCCCGGGGAAGGGTGAAGCAGCCCCTGGAGAGAGGTACCTTTGTTCCTGGCAGTGGGGATGTCCTTGGGAGCCTTGGTGCAGGCAGAGACCCCCAGCCCCTCCCCAGCCCAGCATGGGGCTGGACACGACAACTTCTGTGGGACCTGTCCCATCACATGCATGGGCAGTGGATTGGGCAGGACACTGCTGACCCCTCAGCCCATCTGTGGAGGGCCGTGGAGACCAGGCTGGGGACACGGGGACTTTGCAGCGGTGCCCGTGGCCAAGCCCTGGGGCTGCCTGGGCCCCATCTCCCTCCCAGGGCTGCTGGAGCTGGAGGAGCTCCCCCGGGCACAGCTTCACTTCTGGGTTCGGTGCTGCTCCACCGTGGGGACAGCCACGCGCCCTGCCCAGCATCTCCAGTGTCCCAACCCCGGGGAGAAAGCTCCAATGCCCCCCGTAGCGTCCCCCCCCACCGGCTCGCCCCTGCGTCCCCCCACAGCCCGCTGGCCCCGTTACCTGTGGTCAGCAGCTGGCCCAAGCAGGGGCTGGGCACGGCCAGGTGGGGCGGTGCGGGGGGTCCCGGCAGCCTCTTCGCCTTGGTGCTGCTGGGCTTCACCTTTGGCCGCCCGCCCCCACCCTGGGGCAGCCCCTTGGGGGGGGCAAACCTGGGGTCGCCCAGCAGGACAGGGGGCAGGAGCTGGGGGGCGGCTGGGACGGGGTACCCCGGGGGCACCATGCCTGTGCCGTAGCCCAGCCCCGGGGCATGGGGGGCGAAGCAGGGTGCCGAGAGGGGGGAGGCAGGGTGGGCGAGAAGCGAGGGGCCGGGCGAGCTGGCATAGGGGAACTTGGAGCGGGGGCTGAGGCGGGGGAGAATGGGGGATCCGGGCCCAGCAGCGGTGCCCCGGGGGATGGGATGGGGGGCGTGTAGGGGGGTCCTGCTGGCTCCAGGCCAATGCACTTGCCGGGGAGGCCATACTGCAGCAGGGGCTTGTGTCGGAGCTGGGGGCTGAGGCCACTGGGTGCCGTGGTGGGGGGCTCGGGGGGCAGGGGAGCCGAGGGGAGCTCGGGGCCCAGGAGGGTGCCGTGGAGGCCAAGCTGGGAGGCACTGCTGGGCTGCGGGAGACATGGGAAGGTCAGGGGGGGTGGCTGGGTCACCGGCAGCCGTGGGCCATGGGCTGGGGTCCCGCTCACCTGGAGGAGGGTGCCAGGTGGGAGTGGGGCCTCAGGGCTGGTGGGCATCCCCCGTGCACCCATCAGGGACCCCCCACTGCCGAACAGGGGCTCGGCCATGGGCACAAAGCAGAGTGGCTCCTGGTAGCCCGGCTGCATCTGCGATGGCAGTGGCCGGTGGCCGGTGAAGATATCTGCAGGGCCAAGCGGAGACAGAGTGACGGCCATGAGGGGACCTTCCCAGAGAGGGGGTGACAAGCCCCTGACCACACCCGGGGGAGCTGTATCCTGTTACCAGCACTGCCGGGGACCCTTCACCTTGTGGGGCCAGGGCAGCTCCCAGCTCCACCAGCGGATTTGGCACCCGGCTTGTGAAATGCTGGAGTATGGAGGGAAGAGGCAGCCCACGTGCCCAGAGCCAGCCTTGCCACACGCATGGGGACAGGAAAACCCGCCCAGGGGTGCCACCCAAGGGTGAGGACCCTGTCCCCGACACCCAGCTGGGTGCCGCGTGCTCCAGCACTGGGGCTGCTTCCAGGGGGGGTGTGTGGCTGTACTGCTCCTCCTGAACCAGCCCGGGCTAGGACAGGAACCACAACACCCAGGCTGTGGGGCAGCCACAGCCGGGGGGGCTCGGAGCAGCAGGTCACAGCGTCCCCGAGCCGTGGGGGACAGTCCCCTGGGGTCGTGGTGAGTGCTCGTCTCCCCGCCCCGGCGCTGCCGTGCGTGCAACCTGCGGCTAACCACATCCCATGGCCTTCCCGAAACCGAGCCCCGTGACCTTGCCGCGACTCCCTCTCCCTTCCTCTCCCCTTCCCACAACCCTGCTCCTTCCGCAGGCCCAGACGCTGCGGCGCAAAGGGCTAGCCTGACACTTCGGGCAGCCGCCTCCCCGGTGAAACGAGCTACCTGGGCACATCAGCCCATGCATGCCTTGGCTCTGTGCTGGCGCTGCTGCTGCTGCCAGTGCCAGTGCTGGCTCAGGCAGCGCCACCAGGAGGGTTTTCCCTGTAGAGGATGACTGTGGGGCAGGGATGGGGCTGCTGGATGCTTCCCCGCAGGATGGAGCAGGAGCACTGGCTGGGTTTGCAGGTGGCTGACCTGCAGGCAGCCCCTGGCACAGGCTCCGTGCCCGAGCAGCTGCCCTGGGGAGCAGCTCCCCTCTGGGGAGAACCTGGCCATGCTCCCAGCCCCTTGGCTGGTATGAGCGTCGCTGCCTCCAGGCCCTGTGCTGCTGCCAGCAGAGCCCAGCCGATACCACACGCTGGCTCTGCCTGCCGAGCGTGCGCAGCCATGCCGTGGGCACCAGCGGGGCTGCAAGGACTCTGCGCTCCCTCCAGGCTGTGGGACAGGCTCCAGCACCCAGGGTGCCCTGGCTGGGACCCACAACGGCCTGAGACCCTTTTGAATCTACACCAGAGGAGCAAATGTGCCAGCAGAGTGGGATGCCATAGGGCTGAGCATGGTGACGATTCTGGCAGTGCCATGCGCTGCCAGCCAAGGCTAACACCAGTGTGAGAAGGGGCAGTGCCACCATTGAGCTGCCCTGCTCAGCCCTCAGACTGCCCCTTCCCCCTACCAAGGACACCGTGAATGCCCGGGAGCATGGCAGAGCCAGCCCTGCCCCTCCATGGGCCGGAACTCAGCGTGGGCCGCGGTGCCGCCAGGCAGGGTCTCGGTCTCCCCAGGGCGCAGCACCCAGCTCCATGCTCCCCCAGCCCTCCGCCATGCCCACGCCAGGCTGTCCCCTGCCACCGGCACTGAAGCTCTGCGGGTATTTATAGGCATTTCTGGTGCCCAGCTCTGCAGATTCGATTCCTCCTGTGCCTCTCACTGTGCTGCAGGGATGGAAGGTGCCTGGCAGCCCCTGGGCTCCCTGTCCTCCCCTTGTCCTGCCCCTTCCCCACCCCACAGCTCTTGCCCATGCGCCTCTCCACCATCACATCACCCTGACCTGCTCCCAGGCCGCGCCGCATGGCCAGGTCATGTCACTGCTCAAAGGAGAAGAGCCCGTGTGGTTGTCACACCACACCTTTGGCATTCCATTCAAACTTGAGGCTGCTCTCCAATGGGGTCGGGGCTACAGAGCCTGTTCCCAAACCAAGGACTCTCCAGCATTGGCCCCAGGCTCTGGGAGAGCCCTGCAGAGCGGCAGGGCAATGCTACCCCGTGGGACGGCCAGCCCACCCCCAGCTCCCCAGTGCCCGGCATGGGTCCTACCTGGAGCGCGGCGCCAGCAGGGCGCAGGGCTGGGCTGCTCCCTTGCCTCTGCCATCAGGACTTCTCCATCCACCCCACACTGTGCTCTGGCACCCACCACGGACACGAGGTGCTTCCTCATTTGGGGATTGGTTTGCACGCGCTGACTGACAGGCACCAAGCTCTACCACAGCCACCAGACACGGTGACAGCCCTGTGACCCTGCAGGAGCCCTGTGCAGACTGTCGCGGTGCCCACCCTGCACACTTGCACCACGGTGCTCTGCACAAGGCTGCTGGGGGGATCCCTGCTCCCGAGCCACTAAAAGCCATCGCATGCCCTGCTAGAAAAGTGGCCTTGGGGACATAACTGGGTTGCCCGGCACTTGCAGCTCTGGCACCCAGCACCCAGTATTCACGCCCCATCTCCCCTCCCCACTCCTCCCATGGCCCCGTGGTCACACACCCCCGGTGTTGCCCATTGCATGGTGTGCACACACCTCTCTGCTCCTACACCTCCGCCCCGCACACTCTCGCCGCCCAGTGCACACCCGTGTCCTGCCAGCGCGCACATTGCTCACGTGCAGTGCTTGGCTGTTGCGGGACTGTAACCTCTCATCATCGGGGTGAGCTGCGCCATGCAGCATCCCAGGAAACGCCATGTCCCAGACAAAACTCCCACCCACGAGTCTCTGAGCACCCCACAGGGTGCTGCCCTGCCCCGGGGCACACAAGCCTCTCTCCAGCCGTGCTCAGCAGCCAGTACCTGGGTAGACAATGAGCCGCACCTGGGACACCGTCCCTGACCCCAACTGCGCTTGGGACCCTCCCCAGCCCCAGCAGTCCCCACATGCAGAGCCACTGGGCACGGGCAGAACAGGAAGGGATGCTTTGCTGTGATGTAGTGACTTGCAGTAAGACCCATCCCATTCCCACGCAGCACCATGGAGCAAAATGCAGGCAGGCCTTTTCCCCAGGAAAAAAAAGGCAACTTGGCTGCTCACAGAAGTATATTGGTTCAGATTGGCACTGCCATGCCCCTTGCCATCTCCTGCTGAGCACAAGGCCGTGCCACGCTGGCGGCATGAATGACAGCTGGGTCCACAAAGAGAGGTGCTGGGTCTGCCGCTGTGACACTGTTGCGGCAAGGTGCTGCTTGAAAGGGGTTGGTGTGGCTTTCCAGCCCATGCAGGACCTCTCGGGTGAAGGGACACTTGTCAAGTGTCAATTTGACTAATTTGGAGCTGTCTCACCTCCCAGCGACTGATGCCCATGTGGGGCACCTGGGGACAGGAGGCAAAGGACCAGCAGTGGGGACAGACCCTCTTCCCAGCACGGCTCATCCTGATGGGACCTCTGGAGGGAATGAACCGAGGAGAGCTGGCAAGACCCTTCCCTCCCCATCCATCCCCAGGACGTCCCACTGCCTGACCTGGCACATCAGAGTGCCCCAGCCTGCTCCCCGCCAGCATCTGGTCTTGCATCACCCCGCAGCCGTATGGCGCAAGCACCCTTGTTTCCTCCCGCAAAGGAAGTGGAGACCAGCCGTGGAGCTCGCAGGGTGCTCACAGATGCGCAGAGGGGTCGAGAGATGCTGGTGCTGCCTGAGGCCACCAGCTGCCTGGGAGGGCTGCAGCCACCAACCCACACCAGCTCCCACCCTGCAAAGTGTTCCCAGGCCACCGGCTCTGGCACGTTCAAGGACAGAGCTGGTCCCTGGTGCAGTGTGCACCAGTGGTGCCTCGCCCTGGCATATGGGGACACTGCACCGCACAGCTGGGATCAGGACACATCCCAACCGACTCCACAGCTCTCACGGACACTGATGGCTCAGAGTCTGCATGGCAGTGCTGGTGGCAGCCCCATGGGAGGAGGCTGCCATTGCCTGCTTATCGACATTCCCCTCGGCAGCCCCCTTGCCTCAGCTGGACACCAGTGCCAGGTTTGTCTCTGGGCCAGCCTGGCAGGGACAGTGACTTGTCCCCAGCGGACACAGCACAGCCCAGCATGGGGTCCCAGCTCTGAGCCAGCCCCCCAGGCTGCTCAGCCTGGGGCTGGTCAGGGAGTGGGGTGAGGAGGGGGACACAGCAGCACAGAACCTGCTCTCTATAGGTTTCCTCTTTCTTGTGGGGGACAGTTGTCCTTCCTCTGTCTGCAGCCAAAACAAGGTGATTTGGCACTCCTGGAAAGACCCTCTGTTTGTAGAAATCCCCTCCCACAGCTCCTGGCCAGGCGCTTCCTGACCTGCTGTGGCTCTGCCCTGGGTGCAGGCAGGCATGCCAAGCCCCTGCCCCACAGCCTGCCGCAGCACCCTGGCCCATGCATGCTGCTGTTTCCATGCCAGTGGATGTCCGGTGCTTTCTGGCTGCCCCAGCAGCTCCTGCTGCTGCCTGACCAACCCTCTGACAGCCCCATTTTGGGCTGCCAATGGTGCAGAGCATGCTGGCCTGTGGGGGATGTGGCACTGCACCCGGGCTGGCTCTTACCTGAGATCTCCATATCATCCAGGCTGGGCTGCAGGGGTGCCAAGTCCGGCTGTATCATGTCAGCATTCCCAACATATGCTGGAAGAGGGTAGAGCTGCAACATCAGGGCCCAGCCACTGCACCCCCAAGACCCCCCTTCAGAGCTCCTCCTACCACTGCCCTCACACCCGCCTGGCTGCCACCCCTCCGTGGCACCCCAGAGTCACCCTGCATTGCTGCACCTTGCCCTGCAGTCGTGCATGCGCAGGGAGATGGGTGCCCACCCTGTGGAGATCCAGGGCCATCCTGTCCCCACCACCCTGCCCACCACCACCTCTGGGACCTCATCCAGCACCCAAGAACCCCAGGGAAAGGCTGATCCTTGGCACAGGACCTGCCCGGTGCTGCCTGAGCTCCAGGGACCTGGCCAAGCAGGGACAGGAAAGAGTGGCCATGGAAGGCAGGACCTGCCCGCTGCTTACCCAGGGCTGGCAGTCCTGCCCTGGGGTCTGGTGCAAGGTCCTTCACGGGACTAGCACTCCCTGGGCACCTCAGCCCATTCCAAGTGGGACAGCCCAGGCTGGTCCATAGGGAGCCACTGGAGGAGGGGATGCTCCCGCCCTGCCCAAATGGAGCTCTTGCTCCATTTGGGCAGGGCGGGAGCATCCCCTCCTCCAGTGGCTCCCTGCTCCATTTGGGCAGGGCAGGGCAGGAGCGTCCTGTCCTCCTGCCCCAGCAGGAGGGATGCCAGGGGATCCTGTCTGCCCAAAGGACACAGTCGGCAGCTCTCAGGGGCTAAGCCAAGAAGCAGCAAGGTGCTATGGTGTGTGCTGCCCACCTGGACCTCCTCCTCCACATCCTGCTAGAGCATGGTCTGGGGCACTTACCATCCTCAGGGAGTTCCTGGTGGGCACTGGGTGTCTGTGTCATAGTGAAGAGGGTGTCAGAGATGTCTGAGAGGAAGGTGTCCAAGTCAAAGTGCTGCCTACCCCCCGGCTCCTCTTCCTCATCCCCAAGCAGCATGGGCACCACGTTGCAGAAGAGCTGGTTGCACCATTTCTCCATTGGCCTCCAGACATCCTCATCCTGCATGAGATGGAGCAAAGGAGCCAGGTGGGCCCCTCTCATAGGAAAGGTCCATGCCTGCCTCCCCAGCTGCTCTCCCTGGCAGCTCCAATGCTCCCCACAGCATTTATCACTCCAAAGCTTTGCACCTGGCACGTTGGTGCTTCCAGAAGGGTGAATCCAGCATCCCAAGTGCTTGGCATCCCATCAGATTGGGCTCATCACACCCTGGGGCTTTCATCCGCCCTTCTCCCAAGCTGCCCAGTACAGGGGTCCACATGGCATGCCCCCCCTTTTCCCTCCTCCCCATGCTTCCCCAGTGGACTCACCCGCTTTGGGCTGGAGAGCTCTCCCTCCCGGGTGGACTTTCGGAGCTGGAAGGAGAAGACATCCTGTGTCACCCCCCAGCCAGGGCAGGCATGAGGCAGGGCAGAGGGGGGCAGCGCTCAGGAGGGGTGTCCCTAGGGGGGCTCAGCGTAGCTGCCATGAGTTCACATCTGCCTTTACTCTACAGGGTCTGGGCTGAGCAGCCGCCGCAGCGGTGGGACTGGCAGTGAGTGGCAGTGTGAGGCTGTCAGCACCCTGCCCACCTGTGGCACCCCTGGTCTTTATCGGTCCCAAGTGAGGGGCCAGGAAGGAGGCTGGACCGTGCTCCAACCTGCACGGCAGGCAGCCACGTTCGTGGTGTCAGCATGCCCGAGGGTGGTCACCTGGAATGACGCAGAGCCACCCGGCCGCACATGCTGCTGGGGTGAGATGTGGCTGCCAGCAGAATGCCAGCAAATCCCAGCCCAGCTGGAGTACTGCGGGTGAGCTGTGGCCCTGCTTGACCCACCTCAACACATGAGTTGCGGGTGTGCCGCCAAACCCAGCCCTGGGTCGTGCACTGGGCAGAGCACAGTCAGCCCAGGTCGGGCTGCTGGAGCACACCACAGCACTGCAGGCAGCTGGGAATAGGGTGCCCACCGAGCTCCCCTCCATCGAAACCATGGGGGTAGCCAGCATCTCCTTCCCATGCTGGCAAGAGCCTGCCATGTCCTGCTCCCGGTTAGCCACAGCTCCACGTTGGGCACGCTGACGTCCCATCCCACCGCTGGCACCGCCATGGGATGGAGAGCAGTACAGGCAGAGCCGCTCACCCGCTTCTTGTAGTAGATCCTCCACTTGTGGTACTCCCTCATCACCACCTCGATGCGGCGTTTCCAGTAGTTGCCCTCCAGCACAACAGCCTGGGGGGGCAGGACAGGGGGTCACAGCTGAGCCTCCCAGCCCCAGCACCGCACAGCCAGGGCTGATTTCCTTGTGCCACGTCAGAAACACCTTTCCCAGCAAATCTATGAAATACAACAAGCTCTGCCCCCTGCGTGTCCCCAGCTCCCACTTGTGCCACCCAGACCTGTTCCTGGCCCAGAGAGCTGCGAGGGACCACGCCCTACCTCTGGTTTTCGGTGCTCATCAGCCTCCGACCCCTCCAGTGGGGTGATGAAGCCACACACAGGGTTCTTCCTCCGCTCCACATCTGCACAGGGGAAAACATAGCTGGCTTTACCCATGGCTCCATCCCTGGGCAGGGGGGTGCCCGCGCACCCCTACATCGCTGCCCCAGTGCCAGCCCCATCCCACTTGACATGGCCCAGCACTCGCAGATGGAGCAGGGTCTGGCCCTGTACTCACACTGGATGTACCACGCTCTCCAGATAGCGTTGTTGAGACGGATTTTATCCCGGCAAAGCAGCCGCAGCCCCTTGAAATTCTTCCACTTTGGAGACACCAGCTTCCCACTAAAACACCAAGCAAAGGAGAGGCTGAGGGGCACCATCCCAGAGCCCTCCCAGTTTGGGGTCTCCTGAAGGGGCCGTGCCTTGAGAGATGCCCAGGGCCACCAGCCTGGTGGCAAGTCTGGAGCAGGCGCAGAATGGGAGCACCCACAGGAGCATCCTGAGATCCTGTTCACCGTGAGAGCAGCACAGACCTAAACTGGGAGCTTCACAGACCCACATGAGGCTTCTCAAGCCCCTGGGATTAAAGCACAACACATGGAGGAATTGATTCACTGGCCCGAGCCACGAGTCTGAGGTGGGACCCCGCTGCCCCCGACCAGGATGGCTGCATCCTGACCCCAGGGTACGGGAAGGGAAATCTCCCGCCCAGGCGAGATGCTTGGGGACACATGTTGCTGTGGCTCTTGCCACATTGCAGCATTTGGGCAGCTATTTCTGACCTTCCTTTTAATGCCAGGCAGGGCTTGGAAACACTACCTTCAGCTGCAGGCAGGCACAGGCAGCGGGGTGGGCAGGGGCAGCCATCTGCGTGGGTCTGGGGAAGGCAGGACAGCAAGCTGGAGGATGTTAAGGACACTAAGGGATGCTTGCCTGTGCCCCAAGAGGGGCAGAGAGCAGGACCAGCCCTGCCCACAGCCCAGCACTGCCCTGAGGTCCTCTCCGCACCCATCCCTGCAAACCTGCGCCCCTTGCCCCGGCCCCCAGCCTGAGCTGGGCTCCCTCCTTCCCGTTTCCCAGCTCCCGGAGGCAGCTGTGTTTGTTCTGCAGCTTGTTGTGGTGGTGGTGATGTCCCTAATGGGGCCTGCAGTGCAGGCAGCCTCATTTCACTAATCGTCTTGTTTCCTTCCAGCTGAGGGACACAGCCCTCTTGCGTGCACCCATTGGCAGGGGTCCTGAGGGTCCTGCTGCCCCAGGAGCTCCGTGGGGGAGGCTAGGGTCTCTCTGCCTTACTCTGGGATCCTTTTCACCTCTCCCTGCAAGCCCAGCAGCTGCCCCAGCTCTCCCACCCACCAGGGCATGGCCTCGGGGCAATGCAGGCTGCATGGAGGGGCCCTTTGAGAGCAGGCTGGAGGCTGCATGGCATCCCTCTCCGGGAAGCTCATGTCCCTCCCCAGCCAAGAATTTTTCCCTTAAAGATCTTGGTACTGCTTTGGGTCCCACTTATCCTTGGCACATGCAGGGAGGAAGAAAGGTAGAGGCTTCGCTGGGTGTAGGGGTGCCATATCCACCCGTTGCCAGCATCTCCTCGGGTGTACCCCAAGGTGCCATTGGGCTGCGTCCCCGGGGAGGTGCTGGGGATGAGAGCAGTGCCTGGCTAATGCTTTAAGAAGCCGCACACTTGTTCATTCAAACTTGTGAAACCTTCAAGCACCCTCAAACAAAGACTCTGGCCGATTCTGCATTAACCTGCCTTGAAATCTGCCTCCTGCTGCACGGCATGGCATGGCATGGCAAGTGGGGCTCCCTCCCTCAGCGGCTGTGCCAGCTGAGCTCGGCTCAGAGCTGTAGCCCAGCATGCTCTGTGTAGCCCAGCATGCAGGTGGCTTGTTGCAGACAGGGTGCTGTCCTCGACATTAGAGCTAGGCAGCCCAAACAGGCAGCAGTGCAGGCAGCGAGACCCCTGTGCTGGTCCTGCACGGCTCTGTGGCCAGAGGGAGCGTGCTGGGGCAGAGGGGAGAGGAGAGCGCTGCTGTCCTCACTGTGGGGGACAAGGACCGGGGACCCCCCCGGCTCCAGAGCCTGATGCAGGGACGTGTCTGGGAGCGGGTGCTCCCACCTGCAGGGGTGGACAGGGACAGTCTTCCCAGGGAGACCCAGCCCGACCCACGGCCCCAGGGACCAGGGAAGGACCCACGCCCCTGCGGCTCCAGCCTGCAGAGAGTTAAGGACTTGGCTACGTGCTGGCCACTCCGCTATCACCAGGATTTTGAACTTTCCCCAGCAGCACAAGGCAAACAGTGCAGTGGTGCCAAGCAGAGGAGCCAATGGAAGGGACAGGTTTCCCAGGCGCGGCCAGATCCTGCTGGTCAAGGCTTACCCAGCTATGCTCCTCACCAGTGTCTCCTGCCCTGACAGCCAGCTTAAAGGAGCGGCCTGAGCCTGCGGACCGCAGCCCCACGGCCGCAGACGGGCACCTCAGCCATGCGTGAGGCTGGTGGGGCCGTGGCCACAGAGCTGCTGTGGACCTGGAGGCAGAGGGGAGATGCCTTTGGACTTCACCACTAACTGCTTTTTTTCCCCATTAATGATCCTTTTAGTTTTGGGGCTTATCAGACTGATCTTTGCTCCCTGGTTTGCCTTGAAAATGGCCCCACACTTTCCTGAAATTCTCTCCCTGGGGAGATGGATGCAAACCCCACACTGAGCTGCGAGAAAGGCTTGGGATGCCCCAAACAGGCTGGAGGTCCTGCTGCCCCACGCTGCTGGAGAAATGGGGACACAGATCCCACTACCGGCTAAGGAGTCTCTGTGGGATGGGGTGAGGTGGGAGCAGGGCTCAGCCTGGGACCAAACCCAGCGTGGGTCAGCACTGACTCTGTTTCAGCCAGTCACACCTTGTTTGCTCTGTGATTCATTTAGCCCGTCCAGAAGTTTAAGGTGTTGCAGCCCCTGCTTTCATGGCAAAATTAGTATTTTGCTCTCCATCAACAGCAAGAGGAGGGGGGAGGAATGACCTGATGAGACGCAGGGCTGCACAAAGAGAAACGGGCGGCAGCAGGAGGAGAACGGCTAAGCTGAGCGTCCTCTGGCACATAGAAGCCTGCTCGGCCTTCCCAAGTGCAGCAGGAGCAGGATCCCCGTGGGGCTGTCAGAGCCCCCCTCGCTCCCTGGGCTGCCAGGACACAGCTTGGCCCTGGACTGGCTGAGAGGCGACAGCCTTTCCTGGAAGTCCTAAAAGCTCATGTTCGATTTCTCACAAATTTTGCTACCAAAATCATGTTTTTTCTTGAATTTTTATGTTTTAAGATCCAGAGTCTGGGAAAGTAAGTTAAAAATCTAACCACAATCTTCCTGAAAAGTGGCCCCAAGTAAAAAACGGCTGTGTTAAAATCCGACTTCAAATCTCTACTGTCCGACTGAGCTTTTTTCTTTACTGCGCTGTGCTGATGAAAAGGCTGCTGTGCCAGCTCAGCTGCTCGCTGCACTGCCTCGGGAGGGAGTGAGCTCTGCCCCGTCAGGCACTGCAGCCGGCACGGGTGCATCTGGGGTAATTTGAGGGTAGTGTTGTAACAAAGGTGTTAATAGACTGTACTGGGGATTAGATAGGGACCCGCTCTGTGTATTTACTCCCAGATAGGAGTGCCTCTGCCCTTACAGCTCTGCCTCCCGGGCAGCCATTTACCTCCATGCAAAGTGAGCATGAAGTGCTCCAAATGAGAAGGGAAGTCGTTTAAGTCCTCTTGCAAATAGTTGTCTGGGAAGCTGTATAGCTGCGAGTGAAGCTAGGTACATCTCCACAACCAGTTATTTTGGTGTTAGGTCTGGATGAGACCGAAGCCTCAACAAATGGTGGGGGTGGACCCAGGAATCGCAGGATGTGGCCACATCGGCGTGAGCCACTTCCAGTGGGTCTGAGCTAGTGCACAGGGCTGTGGGCAAATGCTGGTGAACTGTAGTGAACTGAGGTGAGCGATTTGCCAGGAGGGCAAAGGAAAGTGCAGACTAACCCTTAGAGAAGGAAATGGGGAGAGCTCAGCGTGTGCATCACTGGGGTCTCTGCCTGGGTGCTTGCTGCCCCTGTGTATGAGTGTTTAAGGCACTGTGAATTAGAGAATCAATTAGAGAGTATGGCAAAGCTATAGCAGCAATTCCACTTCTTCCAGGAAAGCCTCAGAGGCTGCTACCAGCTTGCCAGGAGGATGAATTAGTACCGAATCAGTGTGCAAGGGTGTAATCGAAGCCTACCTTGTTTTACATCATGAAAGGGGCAGAGTTAATACTCCACGTCACTTACCAGTCTGATGTCCCTACCTGCTAAATCTCCCCTCTTGGTATTTGCAGGAGAGAAGAGGAGGTTAATCTACATCACACTCTGGAAAGAGCTACAGGAGGCTTCTTCTGAAGCACAAGATAGATGTGCGCAAGATAAGACCATGGGTGTCTGCAGTTTGCAGTTCTCATTTGCACCCAGTTTTTCTCCCTTCAGGAGGACAGCTCCCCAGGTTAGTCACCCAGTGATTCCCTGCAATGGGTGACAGGAAGGTGTGTGAGCCCAGGAGACCAGCTCTGCAAGGCAGGACGCTGGGGAGTGACACTGTGGTGATGGGGAGAAAGCTTGCTCAGCTGGGGAGATAGTGCTAAGGTGTGAACAGTTCCTGAAGGAGCTCGGCTCCACATGCTCAGCTTTTGGGGGGAACCTGAGGAGGCCACATGTGCTGCAGGGAGGTCCACGCACAGGAGAAAGTCTAAAGAAGGGATTCAAGAAACATAGCAGGTTGCAGGAGAAGAAGGAGCAGAAGAGAATCATGAAGTCTTTGGCAGGAATGCTGCTGGAAGGAGAGTAGTGTCCTGGAAAATGGGTACAAAGGGCCTGGAAACTGCTTCATTCCAACCTCCAGCACCAGGAGGAAGACCTCGGTGGGGGGGGAGTTGCCTCTCTTTGGGGGATCTGAAGAAACAAGTTACCGCTAGAAGCAAGCCTTGATGTGGAGAGAGCGTTTCTTTCCCAGCGAGGGGGTGATGCACAGTCACCCATGGGGGGATAAAACAGCAGATCCTCGGGGTGATTGCTCAAGCTGTGACAGGACTGCCATAAACATCTGTGAAGTGCTGTGGAGGAATGCTGGAGAGGGGAGGAATTACAGCTACCTAAATGACTGTTCAGCTACAGCCTTTGAAAAACAAGTGTTTAGAGAGAATTTAGTGTATTTCCCTTTGAAATGGTGTGAGCCAGGCCTTGGACAGTAAGGAATGGGTGGCTGAAACAGTCACAGCTCAGCCAGCAGGTCAAGAGAAGTGATAGTTCCCCTCAACTCAGCACTGGTAGGACCAAGTCTGGATATTGTGTCCAGATTGGTCCCCCCAATAAAAGAGGGAGGTTCACAAAGTGGAGTGGTTCTGGAGGAGGATGTTAAGACGGTTGGGGACTAATGTACATGACAGAAGAGGAGGGTGAGTGATGGGTTTGTTCAGCCTGAAGAAGAGAAGGTGAAGACAGGGTCTACTTACTGTCTTCAACTACCCAAAGGAGGCTATAGAGCAGATGGAGCCAGACACTTCTCAGACATGCACCAAGAAAGGACAAGAGGCAACGGGCACAAGCTGAAATGAGGGAAACTCCAATTAGAGCCACGGACAGCACTCTTCCCTGTGAGAGTGGTGCAGCCGTGGGACAGGGTGGACAGGTGGTGGACTCACCATCCTTGGTCTCCATCCATCAGAGTGATGGCCCTGAGCAACCTGATCTGGCTTTGGAGTTAGCCCTGCCCTGCACAGAGGTTGGGCTATGAACTCCAGAGGTGCCTCCCAACTGATACCTTTCTGTGGTTCCTGCTTTGTTAGCGAGTTAGTCTACAACATAACTGTGGATGCACTCCTGATGACTGGAGGACATCTGGCTGGCCACTCCAGTGGAGGCTGTGCTCCACCAACACACCTTGTGAGGAACCTGGCTGGGAGGGAAGGTATGAAATGGCAGATGATGCAGAGAAGTATCAAATCAGATAAGACTAAAAGTAGAGGTGCACCAAGTATCTTTAAACTCCATTCCCCCCCTCTGTACCTTCCTCCAACTACTGCTTACAAGTCTGTCAAAAATGTATTAGCAAAGCTGCCATGGGTTTCCAAAGGGAGAAAAGAAATGCCTGAACAGCAGCTAGCCAGCAGAGCGGTCAGCTCTAGAGCCAGAGTCTGATCCCACTTGTGGAGAGGCATATCCAGCACTGCATCGCAGGTCCAGGTTCACCTGAACCTGATCTCTGATCAATGCCTGTCATCCTGTTTTAGAGTGCTGGTAAGCTGCAGAGCATTACAGCTGAGAGGTGGAGGGGGAGAGCGTCTAAAGATGGAAGGAACTCCAAGAGAGAAGAACCGAGCATGAAGTTTGGAGAACATCCAATGTCAATGTTTCCCTGGTTGGGTCCCATGGCCTGCAGCTACCCCGGCTCCACAGCAGACCAAGAACTGCTCCCACGGGTGCTGACCAAGACCTAGTCTTGCACCAAGGCAGCCAGGAGACATCTCTAGTGCTCTGGACTCCAGGGTGGCCATCAGTGGTGGCACTAGTGCTCTGTGGCTGATGTGGATCCTCCTCACTGAGGGCTACTGTCCAACTGCAGTTACGGTTTGCCATGGTGCTGGGCTTGGGGCTGATACATGCATCATCATGCTCAATGCAGGAGGGAAACAAGGCCCTGAAAGAGTCCAAGGGGTAGAGAGATCTGGAGTGATGGAGCCCTGTTTGAAGCATAATGGTCAGCCCTGGGTGGCATACAGCTGCTGTGCTCTGCTCCACCTGCCAAAGCACTTGCACCCTGCCCCTTTCCCCTCTGCCCAGGGAGCACCAGAGCTCAGGAGCACACGAAGGCTGTGGTGCATCTCAGGAGTCAAGAGCTTGAGCGCCCTGAGGTGGAGCAGTGTCTGTTCCTCCAGCCCCAGGCTGCAACGATCAGAGTACAGCTAGTATGGGGCTGGGAGAGCAAAAGAGAGTGAGGCCACCAGTGCCTCAGTGTCCCCTGTGTGTGGCACTCAGGGGTGACTTGCCTGACCGGGAAGCATGACCCTCAGCTGGGTCACCCCACACTGAAGCTCACCGTGCTCCCGCAGAGTGCCAGCTTCACCAGCACCTCAGAGGAGAGCTGTTCCACACCGGCTGTGAGCAAACCATGCAATCTGGGATGTGGCGACGGGCCAAATGTACACAGCTATGTGGCAACTAGTACCCTTGGAGTGCTGTCCCAGTGCCTAGCGTCACCAGGGCTGCTCTGGTGGTGACCACATATTCCGTCGTGTTGAGTGCTCAAGGACTTCAAGGCATACCTGAGAGGTCAGCAACTGAATGAGACCCTGCATGGAACAAGGCAATGTGCAACTCTTCAAGGCTGTTTTGTTTTCATGCGGCATCAGTAGGACACTGTCATGCCAGGTTTTCATCTGGACATTTTGGGAAAGCTATGCGAGCAGTTTTACACTGACGCTAGTAGAGCAAGTCACCCTGATGCTATGCTTGAGAGAACTCAACACCTTGGGGCCTTGGCAAAAGAGGGGAGCTGCCTCCAAGAATGTGGACCAAGGCACTAAGAGACATGATGCAGGCTCTCCTGTTGTCATCGAGGAACTGTGGGATGAGCAGGTCCCTAGCATCCTGAGCTTGGGTGATTTGTGTGGTTGGGGAAACAGCACAGTCACCCATCTGATTTTACAGGAAAGAAGGGGGGAAGCTTTCAGGAGGCCCTGGACAAAGCCCCCTGCAGCCATCCAGCCCTGAGTGCTGCCGCACGTCCTGGAACAACCTCCGGGACAAGTGGGCAGAGTCAAGGACAGGGAGGCAGGACTCCTGCTCTGGGCTGGATTGCCAAAGACTGAGCGTTGGCTGCCCACAGGGTTATTGCTGCTCTACAGAGTGTGCAGGACCTGGCTGTGAGGGTGCTGCAGCTGGGTGCAGTGACTCCACATCTCATGGGAAGGTGGAGGAGGGTTAAGCTACATGCGAACAGAGGAGGAACGTCTTATCTGTCTCCATGGCCAAACAACCCAGCACCAGCTCTTTCTCTCTGAAACCTCCCAGGATGATGGCTTTTGAGCAGATTGCACATCACAGCCCAATGGACAAAAAGATGAGGATGCTATCAGTTGGCAGTTAGCAGCAGGTTCCCAGAGGGGCAGTGGTGCTCAGCCAGCCTCATGCCTTCAAAGAGCTGGGGGAGCCCATGAGATGCATGCCAGTGAGAGGGATCTTGTACTCACCTGTACTCCAGGCTCATGCACTCAAAGAGCCGGGTGAGTGTTGGGTCGATGCTCCGGGGATCAGCCGGCTCAGGCTCAGTGCGGTGGTGGCGCCGGCGGGGCAGTGAGTCGCTGTGTGGGGATGACACCATGAAGTGGCCACTGTGGATGACCTGGGAGGGGTTCTGTGCCCTGGTGCCAGGTCCTGTGCCACCCACAGCCGCATCCTCGGAGTCCGAGTCAGAGTCAGAGTCAGGGCATGGCCCAACCGGGGGCTCCAGAAAGGGTCCAGGGAGCCCCACCTGAGCTCCTGCCATTGCCCGGCGCCTGCTGGGGAGCGCTTATCAGTCTGCCCCAGCGCTGTGGTCCACGTCCTGGTTGTGCTGGAGCCCTATGGGCACTGTGTTGGCATCGAGCACATGCCGTTGGGCTCCCCAGCACAGGACACCCACACCACACCTCCTCCTCGGCGCTGCTCGCCCCACTCCAGACCACTCCGTCTCCTCCACGCTCCAAGGTTCAGCTTTCGGTTTGCCAGGATGGCTCGCCGTCAGCCCTATTTATAGTGGTGGCGGCTGATCCCGCCCATGGCGCACCGTCAGCCAGGCCACGGCACCCTGCCACCAGCCACCGGCCACAGGAGCTTCAGCTCCGTGCTGCCATCCTGCTCTTGCAATGCTCCTGATGGCCCTGGCTTTTATTTCCCCTGCAAACCCAGGGAGGAGCGGCTGCGGGTCCCCTGTCCCCCCCTCACTGGCAGCCACGGGTTCACTGGCAGTCGGCTCTGTTTACCCAGGGTTAATCGCTGCTCTCGGCATGCTGGTGGGGAGAGGAGCGGGTGGTATTTACCTAGTGCCTCTGCCCTAATGTATCTCCCTGCACTTCCAAGGGAACAAATACAGATTAAGAGACACAAACAGGTAAAATTATAGCAACGGGCACCCAGCTCAGCACAAAGCACGCCGAGTCACTGAGCCGTGTGCCAAGCTGAGAAACAGCCCAGGCAAAAGCCTGCTCCGAGGTATGACCCAGCAGGAGAGGGGATGCAAACACCGAATGCAAGAGAGGACAATGATGAGCTCAGGTAAGGTGGGATTTACACACCTTGTAGTCATGCAGTCCTTAAAATCGATTACCTTCACCTCCAAGGTGTCCTAAGAGATGCAGGCAGGGAGGGCTCACTGTGCCAGCCCCCTCCCCTGCTCTGTGCCAGCTGATCTTTGATAAATACTGAGAGCCCTTGCCAGGGCTTAGCATGTGCCATGCCAGCCAGACCTGTGTCACAAGCATCTCTTCACTGACCAGAGACACAGGGGGACAAAGTGGATATAAATTTCAGGCTTAAATCACTCATTTTCTCTCTAGTTTCTGGCAACTTCTTCCCCAGCTCCACAACCTGGCACAAGCACACACACCTGGAGAGAACCCAGGCGCAGGCATCTGAACTTTAATCCAGCTTACAGGTGGAGCAGAGCACCCTCTGTACCACACAGGTGGGTCCTGCTGGTGCTCCGGAGGAGCGAGCAGCCATACAGGGTATTTTTCAGAACTGGAAGAAGAATATGTGCAAATAGCTGTTTTGGATAGTTTTCACACTGATTGGTGCAAACCTCGCTCAGGAAGAATGTCTTCGTTTTTCAGACAGATTTACGTTGCTCCGTAGCTCTCTTTTCCCCCTCTGTGATTCATTATAGCCATGTCAGCCTGTCCCAAGCTGCCTGTCAAGATGCTGAAGAGAGAAGTAATTTTAAAAGTACTGTCTGCAGACATTTTAAAGCAATAATGGGCATGTGAGTGTCCTGGGAAACTAAGAATTAGGCAAGCTACAAGAGAAACAAAGATATCAGAGATAGGCAGGCTTTCTGGGAGCACTCCTCTGTGCAGGGCCACGTTGCGCAAAAGGAACATTCCAGTTTTTGCCCAGGATCATTTGCCATCTGTTCCCCGGCTGCAGGCAGACCTCAGTCCTCTGGGACAATGTATGTCTGAGGGAAGCAGAGAAATACATCAGTGAGGCTTTTAGGGACATCATAACTCCCTCATCCCCAGTCCAGCAGCTCTTGTGCTGCAGAGGAGGGAAATCTCATGGGCAAAGGGCACCCAGCCTGGGGAAGGGGGTGATGATCCCATGGAGGAACCTTCCCCAGCAGACAGTGGACCAGAGTAGGGGTCCCACACAGGAACAGGCAGGCTGCAGTGCTGAGGGATTTTGTAACTGGCTGTTTGGGTCCTAAAATGGGTGATGCCAGGTACAGCCATATATCCATATGTAGCAACACAAGTCTCGGAGAGAGCATGGCAAGGGAGTTGTGGTCCTGAGTGCAACACAAGATGGATGTCCCAAAGGTGTCCCAAAATGTGCACTGTCACCTGGGAGGTTAGAGATCAGAGTCCCCAGAGCAATTCTCCAAAGTGATCCAAATACCATGCACAGAGGCAGAGAGAAACAGCCTCTGTGTCCAGGAAGAGAACGGTGTTGGGACAGAGAGATTGGATTTATTAGTAGCTGAAGAAACTGGGAGTTGATGGGATCTGCACAAGCACAGAAATCTCCATTTGACAGAGCCAGGACGCTGGCATGTGCAGTCACAACAGTGATGGATGAGGATAGGTTGGACTCAAACCTGAAGGGTATTCAAGAGATGCAGAGGAGCACACAGCTCCCAGCTTAGTCCCTCAAGATGGGGATCCTTTGAAGTCCTAAAAATTCAAAATCCTAAAAAAAAAAAAAGACTAGGACTGAAACTGCTAGCATTGCCATCAGGAATAAGATGGAGGGGAGAAATATATTGTGAAAGCTTTATTATCAACCAAGCAGCAAAGTTGGTGGCCTGAATATGTCACGTTCAGGGACACCAGGGAAACTGTATGGGTAGGAACAGTGTGAAACATCCACTGAGAGCTTGTTAAAAGGAGGTTAAAAGGAGCAGGCAAAAGGGTAAAATGTATGGAGGGCATTTACAGACACTGAGAGGGTCAAAAGAGCCAGCAGGGACACCAAACAGAGGAGAGGAGACTATTGGATGCCACTCAGAAGGTGGAAATCACCTTCAAAGAACAAGAAAAATAGAAAGCATTATGAATTTCAGCAAGTGGAATGTAAAACCACAAAAGGCAGGCCAAAAATAATTTTACCAAGCAATTTGAGAAAGACAAAAACTAATATTAAAACCTTGTTCACAGCTATCAGAAGTGGAAAGTCTGTCAGAGCATCTGTAGGCTCTGTAGACGATGCACCAGGGATGCTGAGAGCAGGGAGGGCAGAGGGAGGAGCACTGCATGAATTCACTGCGGTGCTGGTGGTGGGGAGCCTGCTGTGCCGAGGCTGCAGTGCCATGGAAGCAACGGTGCAGAGGTTTTCCACCTCCAAGCCCTTGTGGGGTTGATGGCAGGAATTAAAACTGAGAAGTCAGCGCAAAGAAGTCGCAGACCTCATCCATCAGATTAATAGCTCCAGACCTCCAGGACCAGAGACCATTGCCTGGAAGCCCTCGCAAAACTCCACTCATAGAGTTTTCAAAGACACTGAGCTATAACAGATCAATAGCTTGCAAAGCTGGGAAGCAAAGATAAGACTAATTGGTAAATTTTCACAATGCAGAGAGATTGTCTATTGGATGCCACAAGTATCTGTACTGGGGCTGGATTTTTCAGCATATTCATAAGTGATGGAGAAAAGGCAGTAAATAGCACGGTGACAACATCTTCTGGTGGAGAAAATAGTTCAGAACAGTCATATCTAAAGGTGGCTGGAGAAAGCTGCAGAAGCACTTCAGAAGCAGCACAGGCTGCAGAGCGAGTGGGTGATAAAACGGCAAATGAAATCCAATGTTGATAAGGATAAAGTGAAGTACATCCCTAACTGTACACAGTGGTGGACTCTAAATTAGCTATTACCGTTCAAGAGGCTGATCTGTGGGTAATTGTAGGCAATTCTCTCAAAACATCAGCTGTAGGTTCAGGAGCAATTAAAGAGTAAAAAGGCTTTAGAAATGGCAAGGAAAGGAATGGGCTTTCAGCAGAAAACATCACTTGCCACTGTATAAACCAGAGGGTGCTCACAGCTGTGTGCAGTTTTGGTGCCTGCCTCAGAAAAGATGTAGAACTAGAAAAGGTCACAGAGATGAGGAAACTGGGTGATGAGAGGTGGGAATGGCATCCCTGCAATAAAAGGCTGAATAGATCAGGACTGCCCATGTTAGAAAAGAGATGAATGAGGTGTAAGTGCTAGGGATGTAGACACTGATGCAGTGGGAACAGAGAGCAGTTAGAGAATGATTATTCAGCACTTTTCACAACACAAGAGTAGGGGCACCTGGCAAAGGAATGGCTGGCAAGTTCATCTCAGGACATTGTGAAACCAGAAGTCTAACTGGACTCAACAAGGAGTTAGATAAACTGATGGAGGACTGGAAAATTAAAATTCATGATCCACGTACTCTGGGAAGAAAAGCTCACTCATGGGAACTCAGGATGCAGGTACAAGCTCACCCTCAGCCTCCTGTTGCACAGATGGGAGTTGGTGAGCACAGGATGAGACCTTCCAAACCCTCAGGGTGAGAGACATCTCCAGCTTGTCATAACCATCTGCGCTGACCATGGGGATCTGTTCCACAGGCCCATGCAAGAATCTGCAGAGAAAGACTGCACTTTCCTTCTTTGGCTGCAGATACATAAAAGATCTGCAAAAAAGCAAATTATATCTTTCTATCATTCCCTTTTTCCCTGTAGAAGATACGCAACCTGCCCTCTGTCTCACCCAGGACATGAATAAATAAAGGTGCTGTGGAGGCTGTGGTCCTTCAGAGCTTCTCCCACCCTTCACTGCCTCACTGAAGAGAGGTGGATGTCTGAGACAAGCAGCAAGGCACTCCTCCATATCCTGCTTTGACTGCTGTAGTGCTGCCTCTCCCTGCCAGCAATGCGTTCCCCTCTCTGCCCTCTCAGTACAGTAGTAGCAGAAGATAGCCTAGGATCTGTATTCCTGAACCCCATCCTCCCTGCTTGTGCAAGCTCACCACATTTCCTAGAATATGATTCTGAGGCCCACATTTTCCATCAGGAAGTGGATGAAATTCCTGTAGGTAGGCTCCATCCCAGACACAAAATGGTAACCAACAGAGAGGACTGGATTAAAGCTAAAGGATTGGACTGCAGGATGCTGGCACATGAATCATGGATGCAGTCCAACTAGCAGTGCCTGCAGTGGTTCTTGCTTTGCAGGGGTAGGTGAAGGAGATGGTGCCATGCTGGTGGTCTTGACAGATCTCCCACGGGCTTACTGGCTCTTCTTCATCAAAGCAGTTGAAAAATGGAGGAAGAGACTGAAATCTCTTGTCATGGGCTCACAGAACCCACTTCCCTCTGGAGCTGAGGCTCTTCATCAGGAGCTGGCATGGCCATCCCTTAATTTATGGGAACACTCAAGCCCTCCTCAATGCTGCTGCATGAGGCCACAGGTGGTGGCAGAAGGGAAATCCTGAGAAGGGTGTTGCTGAGATGCAGCCCCACCTTGGAGGCTGAGGACCCCTAAGTGATGGCAAGTTCCACTGTCATGATGGTATGGTCATCTGCAGTCTTGCTGCAAAAACGTTCATTTGGGAAGGCTGGATCTCCAAATTGCTGCAGCAGAAACCACGCGCACCCCAAACGGTTCAGAACCAGATACAACGTGCCTGTTGTTGCCTGTTTCTTACGATTTTCTGTAATTAAAAAAATGTCAACAACTATCCCAGAAGCCATTATCATCCCAGAGTAGAGGTTGGAGGAGGTGGAAGCAGGAGGTACTGGTGCAGTTTTGCCACCTAGCCTGCAGCCTGTTGGCTCGGTGCTGTGTTTGGGGGTCAGATTTAAGGCTTTAATCTTATGACACACTCCAAAGTCACTGAAGGGTCCAGGTGCCAATGCAAGCTCTCCTTTGGTGTGGCCAAGTACCACATACATGAGAAGGTCACCTCACATGATCTTTGCACATCCCCAGAAAGGGCTCCAGGGACTGCTTGGGAAATGCATGGCTATAGGATCCAGATAAAGCACAGCATTCCTGCTAGAAACATAGAGCTTGTAATCACGAGCAGTGAAAGTGAAATATGGCCTTGATGAGAACTAGCAGGCGAAGGAGAATGGCTTTGTCAGATCACTGGTGGCTTTTGCTCTTAAAATGCAAAGATGCGTGACTCACCATGGGGATCTGGCCCTGTTTCTGTCTCTATCTGCTGCTGGAAGCGTTCTCTCCTCTGCAAGAGAGGCCAGCTGGGGAGGACTGCCACTTGTCACAGCCGTGACAGTCCCAATTGTGGCGGTGCTGCCATGTCATGCCTACAGTGTGTCGCTTCTCTGCTTCCTCTGCCTGTAAATGGGGCCAGCCTTTGCTTGCCCTGAGCATGTGGGTGCCCATGGAGCTGGATTTATTGATCTGGGCAGGATTTGACCGGGTTGCTGTGAAATGAAGGAGAGAGACAATCCACAAAAGGCAAATTTAGGAACTGGAAACACAGCTGTTCCCCAACAGGCAGAGAGGCACAAAGAAAACTGAGCAGCCACCTCAGCCATGGCAGGAGGCTGGGTATTCCCGCAAGCCCACGATGAGGAGACGCCAGGGATGGAGTCCCTATGTGCAAGAGCACCATGGCAGACGCAGGCGGACGCACGGCACAAAGCATCTGCATCACACCATGCTGTGCCTCCCCCTCCTCGGCTGGATGCCAAGAGCCAGTCTTCGCACAGACATCACCTAACGTCGCCTTGGGAGAAACCAGGGCCAAGGGTGTGCTCGCAGGGAGAGGAAGTGCCAAGTGTGGAGTGGAAGTGGGTCAGATCACAAGGCAACGGCTAAGGGAAAGTAGCAAAAGCTTTTGGGGGAAGGTAGAATATCAGTTTCTTCTCCAAAAGAGATGGCGGCATCCCAAATAATTAAATCATTTGGAAAAGGTTGGGAAACCCTAGTTCAGAGAGAGCTGATTGTATTCCCTCTGCCTGGAAAGAAATTTTCTGCCGTACATCCATGCAATGAGATTCTTGGTGCTTTCTTCCTCAGATGGCCTTGCTCACACTCTCCCATGTGTACAGCCTGTGCTGATGGGCTCTCAGCACTCCTTGCAGCAGTAGGACAGAGCAACGAACATGGAAGAGAAAATTGCAGCCTGCAGCTGGACTCCTTAGGCAATATTTCTGGGCTCTCCTTGCCTGCAATGCTTCCTTCACGCTGGAAGCTGCCTGGCAAACCCTGAGGCGAGAGCACCCTCTGGGGACCAGGATAAATGTAAGCAATGAGACTGTACATTTCTCAAATCACTTCTTTTCATATTGCCTTTGCATTTTAAGTGCATTTCATGATGGTGATGTGTGCTAGCTTGCTTGCCCAGAAAGAGGACCCTGCTGGAGAGGGCTAGCTTGCCACACCACATCTCTGTTACCACGGGACAAGCTGTCTGAGCCTTTCTGGAGAGAGCTGAAGAGACCTTAGGACACACAGCAGCCCTAGAGTTTGTAGAAAAAGCAGAAGTCACACTGTTTAGGGATAACAAGAGGACATGGTACAAAAGACACTTTTCTGCATCTAGCTAAGGAGACTCACCACGAGGATGGGATACCCGATGCTATCCTCCTTCCTGTCGTGGAAGGGGAACGTGCTGATGGGAACACAGTGCAGGTGGGTATTGCTGCCTCTTTGCTGCCTTCCACCATATCAGCTGTGCACGGTGGGTTGTGTAGGGTCCTGGACCACATCGGGTCCTGGAGGGGAGGGCATTAGCAGAGGGTTGCTTTAATCACGTCTCCAAATCTCTCTTAAGGCAAGAGAGTTAGCCAAAAAAAGATTTCTAAATACAACAAGAAATTCCTAAGTTTGACAGCTAAGAACATTTTATTTAAGTTATTATCTCCTACACTGAATATAGTCTTCTTTCTGAGCTGGCAGCTGCCTCCTCTTGCCTGTCACGCACCTCATGACTCACTGCAAAGGGGGCCTGAACAGGAGGTGGTAGGAGGCAAGGAGAGAAATACTGCTGTAAAAGGCAGACACACAGACCCAGTAAAACCATAGTGTAAAAAAAATCCCACACAAGCATAACAAGATAATAAAAGATTTGTTTTCACCAATTTTTATTTGCTAGCCTATCCTTCTCCATTTATGAGGAAGGCAGCTCTCATCTCACTGACCCAAAGACACTCTAACATTCACATGCCGTTGTAGGCATTTTTAGCACATTAATACCACAGTGGCTGGAAGCTGAAATGGATGGCATCTGCTGATGTGCTTCTTCCCTCAAAGAAGGGAACATATCAATCCTTTCAAGAAAAATTTAAAGCCATGATTTTTGTGGGAAATGTTGTTTTGCATTGGTGGGTTGATGATCAATGACAGAATCGGTGTGCCCATAGGCTTGACCCTGGCAGAGATGATAGATCCTGCTTGAAGACTTCTGCATTTTCTGAGCTGTAATGTTGAGTCCTCACATAAATCAGTGCAAATGTTGGTCTGTTCACTTACCTGCTGATACCTCATGCCAGAGCTCTTCTGAGCCCTTCCTGTGCTCCCTCACTTTCCTCAGATCTGAGTCCCTCCTTCACAAACAAGACCTCTCACACACAGTCTTAAAATCCCTAAAGACATAAAATACCTCACATATATCACCTTTCCTGGGACGTGTTAGTTATATATGAACTCTGCTAAGCCTGCAGCCTTTCTTTGTTAAGCCTGACTGTGTTAAGCCTGCAGCCTTTTGTGTGCTTCAGCTCTTGGAAAGCCCAGACAGTGTTTTGGGTGTGCTGTTAGAAAGTCCAGGCACAGGAACGAGGGGTCATGCAGACATTTTTGAGGGCAGGCTGCTTCCCTTGCTCACCTTGGGCTTGAAGGCTTCCAGGTCACATCCTCCTGCCAGGGGAACATTAGGGCACCAATGGACTCATCCTGCTTCCCCTCTCTGCAGGTGGTGACTCTGGAAGTCACCCTGCCAGAAGCAATGGGAGTGCAGCAGTGCCCGCCTGCAAACCACGGCACTGGCTGATATGGCAGCAAGATCCCTCGCCTGCGAGGAGCAGTCCTGAGGGTGCCAGAGGGGTGGACTGCAGGAGACAGGAGGTCTTTCCACATGGAAGTTTTAGAGCACTTACTTTTAAATCTCTTTTCAGTTTCAAAATAGCAAAGGCAGGATGGTGCCTTCCCTCTGTGCTGTCATCTCTTGCAAGTCATCGTGGCCCTGGCTCAGGAGATGGAGTCCACGGCGCTTGGGGATGCAAGTTGCATGGACAACAAAACCTAAAACTCACTGTTGCTGAGAAAAGGGAAAACGTTTTGATATTTCCTATGCTTACATAAAACTACTGTGTGCAAAGGCAGAAGTCTGCATGCAGTATTTCAAGTTTTATTTATGCAGTGCTTTTGCCCTGCAGTCCCCTATGTCCATCCCACAGGAAAGCTGAGCTTCAGTGATGGAAACCTCCTAACACATTAACCTCTGTGAGAGGTTAAGAGATTTGAAAATAGACCTTTACAATTTAAAGATTTGAAATAGACTTTTACAATTGAGACAGTTTTTCTGAATACAGATTTATTTGAATATTTAACAACTATTAAGCCTGAAATTTATAAAGTACAGAGTGGGAATTTTACTGTGCACATTAATATCTTGAGCAAGATCTTCAGCAAGTGAAAATTAGGTAGTTTGCCTGAAGTTAAGGATGTAAATTAACTTACACAGCCATATAGATCCACTGATGTTTGGCCGTTTCACATTTTATCTGAAGCACACTACAGATCTGGAAAATCCAGATTTTGCAAGAGACTGTTTTGATTATTAACATAATTAAAGTGATCTGACTCTGAACAAAAGGATAAAGGCACAGTTGAGGAGTAGAGGGAATCTACGGCAGGGAGAAGAAGTAGAAGATGCGTTATTTGCTTCAGTAGCTAGGATATGACCAACCTCAGCAAAGACCTCCTAGGACACTAGGTTTGGCCATGACATGTTTTGCCTTTTTCCATCTATTTGCAGAGCTGGAAATTAGCCTTAGGTTGGACAGAAAGGAAACAAAAATGCAACTAGCAGTAGGAAGCTGGTTTGATGAGGATGGCAGAAGCTTTGCAGTTCCCATTGCACAGGCTGCCCCACGTTATGCCCCCCCTGACGTTCAGCCGTACAGAATAGCATGCCGAGTACCACCACCCGCCCCCATAGCTGGAGGCACAGTTCCCACTGTAAGTGTCCTGATCCCGATCTTTAGCGGAGAACTTCATGTTGTCGTGCACGGTGGAAGCACTGTTTGTGGTCATGGCATCCCCTGCCAACCCCGAGTACGTTCCCAGCCTCAGACGGTAGCCGTGGGACTCATCTTCCAGGCTGAAGAGGTTGTAGTCTGCAAACGTGGTGTTGTTTGTGGCATCCAGGATGACAAACCTGACCTGGTAGACCTTCTGCTGGGAGATCTGATGGATGTACTCGGTGCCCAGCCAGTACTCGGTGTGCACGTTCCCAAAGCCGTACTTGTAGGTGCTCCAGGACTCGGCCCAGGTGATCTCCGTGCTCTGCCGGTTCCTCTGGATGACCGTCCAGCCCCCATCCGTCACATTCATTTCACAGTACACCACGATGGGGTGCAGTCCTGTGGGCTGGATGACATAGACACCGCTGGGGTTGCCAGCAGGGATCTCGCTGCAGTCCTTGGGAAAACCTGGGGCAGGAGAGAACATGGAGGACCAAAAGGCACAGCAACACCCCAGTCTGCTTGTCTGGCCCTGTGAGAGGGATTTCTAGAAAATGGGCATATGTGGGATTTTTTCCAGGGTAATAAAAAGTCTGCTGCTGTGTTTCTTACTGTAAGCGTAAAAGCAGAAAACCTCTGTAAGGGAAATACGATGATTAAGAGAATATGCCTATATTTTGAAGGTATAAGCATAGAATTTGCTTCTCCTTCTGGCTCAGGCTCTTGCTTCCTCAGCCTTTCCTAATGTTCAGATGTTTCTCCTCCCTCATAATGATACAGGGGTCCAAGCTTGGCTTGGTGAGAGCTCTTATTACATAGTTAGGCAGAAGCTTAAATGAGCAAGCGAGCTGTTCCTGCAGCCCTGGCATCCACTGCATCCCTGGGGTTGGGAGGGAGAAAACCTCATTCCCTTGGCATTGGACCCTGTGGCCAGCTGTGAAACCCCAGCAAGCACTGCTTGGGAGGCACATCCTCTGCTTCCCTGTGCAGAGCTTCACAGCAGAGGAGAGGACTTGAGGCATGTAAGTAATGGTTGCAAAGTCCTTTGGGATCTTGTAAGGCACAGTTCAGTGTGAAGCTATCACTAGTAACGAGTGGTGTCTGAGTGGCCTTGGCACGCGCTGTGGAGGAGCACATCAAGTCTGGCTCCCAGGAGCTGAGCTGGGTTATCCCCAGGCTCGTTGCCCACCCACCGCTGTTGGACCCTCATTGCCTACACTTCTCCCTGTTCCCTGTGGGGTAGCAGGGGCACTTACTGCGGTGCTGTATCTGCTGAGGATCATTGGCTCTGCCCTGCTGCATGTTCTCTCTGTTTTCATCTGCATTGGGAAAAAAAGAAAGAGTGAGATGAGCAGCCACAGCACAGAGGTAACTCCAGCCTCCAGAGGCTGTTCTTTCCAGCACTGAGTTTTTGTAGGGCACTTCAACAATGCCACTGGGCTCCCTTTTCTTCCTGTATGGTAGTTTTTGGTTGTAAACTCTTTAAAGGGATAAGATTCTAGGAAGAGTACCACTGCAGTCATTGAGCGGCTGCCTATTTGGTCCACTCAGCATTATAGTTTTACAGAGTTGCATGGGGCGGACTGCATATCTGAGTAGTAGTGATGAGTACAAGGAGATACTCCTAGAGGAGAAGGATCAAGAAGGAAACAGACTCTGTGGTTTCAGACCAAGATTAAACTGTTGAGTGATGTTGCTGTAAACCTGCATTGCTTTCAGTGGTGGCTGAAGGGATTCATGTGTTCATTCAATTCATAAAGAGCTTCAGAAACCTTCAGAGAGAAAAGGAGCTCAAAGCATATAAGATAGCAATGCTCTCTTTAAAGAGAAATCACAGCACCCATCTTCGTAAGACAGCATGCTCTGACAGCCTCCGGTGGTGTGACCTCTATCAGTGGTGTGACGAGTTTTTTGTATCGTTTAGCCATGTGCAAGCTTCAGAAAGCATTTTGATTGGTCTCTTATGCAAAATTTCTCTGAAGTTTCAGGGCTACAGATGGACTATAGATAGCAAGAGAAAAGGTCTTCCTTTGAAAATCTACAGCTCTCTAGAAAAAGCTGCCACATACGGTTTTGTCAACAACAAAGAGGGTTGAACTACCAAATCTTATGATGTTTGGTTAAGATCTGAAATAGGGAGAAGATTTGATCAGGTTCCTTTTATTTCTGAGTGTGACTGCCCTTCCCCGGGATTATTTTCCACATCTCCCTCTCTGTGCAGGGAGGAGAGGGCTCCTGATGTTTGGATGAACAGAGTTTAGGGATGTAAGAGAGAAAACACATACCAGCATGGGGCTCATCTGAATGGAGATTAATGATTTCATGTAAATTTGCTTTCAATCTTTCCAGGTTTTCAATGTCCAGAGCAAGAAGAGGGGCTAGCAGGGCCAGCACAGTGGCGAAGAACAGAAGATTGGAGTGACGAGCAGCTGGAGAAAGAAGACACACGGTGAATCTGGAAATGCAAACTCTCTGAAAGACAATTGGCTAACTAAATTCAGCAGAAGTTAAAACAAACTTACAGAGTAGACAAAGCCACAACATTAACTATGCTTTTGCTTTACTGAGCAGCAGAAGTATAAAGAACAATTTACAAAAATAAGCATTCTGCAAAGGCATACAACCCCAGAGAGAAAAAATTTCTTTGACTACAAGCTACAGGTCTAAATTTGCAGCTTGCAAGAGCAGTGTCATCCTCTTTGGCTGTGGTCTGGGCTAAAGCAACAGGCTGTGGGCCCCAGAATCAAGATGTTAAGCCAGCATCAGTGTGTGTGTCTTAAGAAAAACATCTTCTAGTAATGCAGGATGGCATGCTGATTTGTAGGTACTGCTGTTACCTGAAGATAGTCAGGAGCTACTACAGCAATGATAAACAAGGCACAGGGATCTGAGATCTTGGAAAGAAAGGAGCTCTTGTGGCCACAACACTGACAGTACCCTGAGAGTCACGGGCTTCACTTAATTGTCCCAGAACTGCCCCCTCCCACCAGGGCATCGTGCAGAGACTGGAAGCTGCCCACTGCACGAAAACACCAGGAGGAGAGCATCCTGCAGGGAGCCAGCAGCATTGACCCAACACCAGACCCCTGTGACGTGTCACGAATGGGGCTTCTGCAGGGACATGCCGAGGGTCAGTGCATCCCAGCTGACATCTGGGCCAGGACATTCTATGCTTTAAAGGATGGTTTCTGCCAGTGTCTGAAAACCTGAGCAATTTGGCTCCTTTGGACTATACCAGATCAGGGCATTCCCCAACAGTTTGTCATGGCCAGCTCCATAGATTTGTGTCTACAGCTTGCCCACCCAGATTCAGTACCCTGAAGGACTTTATGAGGACGATGGGTGATTAATGCATTAGCTTCCATTCCAGGTTTTGGTTTTTTTTGGGTGTGCTTTGGGCTCTGGCACAAATATAAGTTAAATAAATGTTGCCTTTACAGCACCACCCAGAGCAGGATGTTTTTGCCTGTGATCAGGAATGGAGGAGAGAGAGTGAGGAGCAGGAAGGTCACAGAGACCTGGGGAGTACAGCAGAAATAGGGTCATCCCACCGTCCTGAGGCCAGAAACCATCAGTGGGAAAAGCAGACCTGCAGTGTGGGCAGCAGAAGCCCAGACGCAAGCAGAGGAGGCAGGGATGCCCAGCCACATGCAGCAGTGCCGTGCTGTGCCGTGCCGTCCCATCCCGTCCCATCCCATCCCACACTCACCCATGCCGTCTCTGAGGGGACCCTGCAGAGTGGGAAGCGGTGGGTTTGGCCAGGTGGCAGGGTGGCCAACCCTGCCGTTATATAGAGCTCAGCGGGTGAGGTGGGGCCAGCTGACCCAAACTACAACACTCCCCCTCTAGTTGTCATCAGGGCTGGAAATTTATGGTTTGTTTGCCCTCCATCTATAAGCGCCTCTGCTCATGCACCAGCTGTTGTGCTTCTGTGATAAGAGGTCCCAGACGAACCTCAGCAAACAGCACCTGATGTTCACACAAAATTCCACCAAACTGACAAATGCTCCTGATAAGGACTTTTCTTGAGTTTGTTATTACTTACGGGATTTGATGCCAAACCGTGTGGGGACATTCAGTGATCTGGGCCATGCTGGAGATCTCCGTTAGACATCCTTTAGGGTCTGCCTACCCTAGCATGGTGCATCACCGGAGAGGGAGCCGTGCTCTCTGACACTGCATCCTGGTTCCCATGCACACCAGGGCAGCAAAGGGGCCTTGTCCCCAGCCCTGACCCTGCCACAGCGATGCAACTGCCAAGCTTGGTGCCAGCCCTCCAGCAGTGAACCCGTCCCGTGGGGCAGCCATGCATGCAGAGGTGGTGCTGCCCCAGTGCCGGTGTGGGTCCTGCAGCCCTCCCAAGAGGTCCAGCACTGGTGCCTCAGGAAGCCAAGGGGTCTGCTGGAGGGTTTAGCTCTGACTTCACAGCTCTGGGTAAGCTGGGGAGCAGACCTCACCCCAGAGCTGGTTGCAGACACAATTAACAAGGTGTCTGTGGGTTAAGCGGAATAAACGCTTAACAGATGTTGAGTTGTCCAGTCTGAAGCCAGCCTTGCAAATGGCACGGGAATGGGAGGAGAGTGCTAAAGAGGGCGGTGGCATAGCCTGGCAATGCTGGCTTACAGCTCAGTGACACTGATCTAGGACTGCGGTGAGGTATTTATCGATGGTTTGATACCAGTAGCTGCTGAGCTGCCAGAGCGCGTCCCTGTGCCGGCCCTGGGATGCTCCATGGCACCACTGGGGACCCGCATGGGCTCTGCTGCTGCAAGGCTGGTGCTGGCTACTTGGCCCCATGTTGCCTTCATCCCCCGGTCCTTCATCCCCAGGTGGCACTGCCACCTCTGCTGTCCTCCAGAAGACCGGCAGGTGGTGGTGAAGGTCCCAGCATCAGCACACCCTGCCACCATGCCAGCACCTCACTGCCCTGCCTGGTCCCTGCTCTGGGTTACTCCAAGAGTAAATGACTCTGCTTTCAGCAGAGCGAGGAGGATGTTTTTCACCAAGGGACACATCCTCCCCTGCCCTACACCAGCCCCTCATAAAGTTACCAGCTCCAAAATTACACATATATTCACAGAAAAAAGGATTCTTGCCAACTCCACTTTGCAGTAATATTTGTTGTGCTGTTGGACAGCAATGAATAACTTAGATCTGATCCAAGACTGTCCTCAGCAGTTTCCTTTTAATGAAGCACTTTTTTTTTTTTTTTTACAAGAGCTTCCCAAAGTCCCTTGATAGATAACCTGGGGCTGTAGCATTTGTCTTTGATACATTTCTGGCAGACAAATTTCAAAAAGATGAAAAGGGTCTTCCCAGCCCTTTCAGCCAGCCCCCCCATGCCACGCAGGAGCAGGGCTGGCTCCCCACACCCACCAGGGCACCAAGTGTCGGCACCAAAGCTGAGGTGCCAAGCCGTGGCTGACATCCCAATCTGTCACTGCATGTGACCCCGGTGAGCACTGGGGTGGCCCTGCCTGCTGTTACCCTTTGGTGCCTCCTGCCACCCTCACTTGATACCCATGAAAGGGGTCCCTGAAGCAGGGACCCCATCCTTGTGCTGCTGGCCCTTGGAGGAGCAGCAATGGGGCACGGGCAGCCTCGGAGACCAGCCGAGGCATGCAGAGGTGGCAAGTGGAGCTGAATTACGGAGCAAGGGAGAGGAGGCAGAGGAGGGGACTGAGCATCCTGTGCAGATGGGGACAGGCATCTGCCCCTTCGTTCCTCCCCTGCCCTCACTCCCCCGGTGGGACTTGCTGCCAATGGGAGCATCACCTTCTAGAAGACAGTGTACTGCAGCCAGACAAAGACCCACTGCTAGTGACACACAGGAGTACAAACTGGCCCAACAGGACTGACGCAGTGTGGTCCAGCAGAGTCAGCCGGCAGGTGATGGGTGAGGACTTGCTGATGTCTCCCAAGGCATTGTATGAAAAGAGGGGTTGAAAGAAGAGGGCAACAAGGAGGAGACTCCAACCCAGTCCTGAGGGTTTGCCAAAACACCCTGCGGTAGCATGTGAAACAAGTTAAACCGCCCCTGACAGATGCGGTCCCAACAGCTGTAGCCACTGCTTGATGAGCTGGCCATGAGTGCATTTAAGATGCTCTCCCAGACAGCACCCAGCCTGGACCAGGCTGGTGGGGCGATGGGCACCCCACATGCAGTGGGGAAGAGCAGGAGGTCAGCAGAGACTTCCTGAGCCTTTCTCTTCCTACCAAGATGTATGGGCCAAGGAAGGGAAGTGTAGGGGAAGGGGTACTGCACAGACACCCCCCAGCCTATTTTTGCTGCCCCAAGCATCTAGGGGACAGGGATGGCCCCTAGGAAAGGCTGCTGACTTCAGCCGTCAGCCTCTACTGATTGAGGGCAAAAAGGCATCAGTGTTTGCAGCCCAGCTCTGGGTCTGAATTCTTGGCAGCTCTCTGCAGGGAAGGAGCCTGAGACAGATCTCTGGCCATCACAGAAGTGTCATGACGTGCTGGGAGCTGGTAACTGTTGACAAACCGTTGCCCATATGTTTTACCCTCTCTGATGATACCCATCTCCAGATGATACAAATCTCTCCTGTGCCCTTGGTGTTCACACTCCTTCCCTTCTGTTTGCCTTTTCTCTCCCCTTTAGCTCCTTTATTGCCCTGCAGCAGTTGGTAGATCCCTAGAAAGATTTAACTCCTGGGCAGGTCCAGTATATTGCGGTTGATAAACGCCCCACAGCTGGGAGGTTTAGAGTACTGTATTTTTTTCTCAGAAAAAAAAACTTAGGGCCTCTTTGTGTAATCTTGAGCAAAGAGAAGCCACCAGATGGGCACACAATGATTAACTTTGTCCATGCAAACAGAGGAGCTGAGATCCTCACACAGAGGAGGTGTGTATGGGGAGAGACCCAGGTATAAAGGGACAGAGGCCAGCATGGAGTTGAGAGCAGCGGGACTGACTGCTCAGGCTCCCAGCGTCTGCTCAGCAGCACCGCGGTGATGGGTGAGTTCTCCTCTTCCCTGTGGCTCCTTTTCTGCAGCGCTCACAGCTCTGGGGGATGCAAGTAGAAAACCAAGTTAAGTGACAGCAATGGGCACCATGGGAGCGGGAGCTGATGAGAGTGTCCAGCGTCCGTTCCACTCCTCCCTTTCCACCCAGCTGTTTCTTTCTAGTTCTCTGCTGCTGCTGCTGCTGCTGATGGATTGTTTCCTGCATCCCTGTGAACTGCATGCTCTGCAGCTGGAGCACCAGGTTTTATACACCAAACTCAGCTGCAGTGCTTTGAACTATTTGCTCTGAATGTCCTTAACACAGATTTACTTCTTTCCCATAAAAATATCCTTTTGCATCTAGACCTGTAGAAAAACAAACAAAACCACATTTAGGAGAAACATGAGAAAATGTGACTGCAGGTTGCTGTCTGGTGCAGGGAAGAAGCTGACCAGGAGTGTGACAAAGCCATTTCTTCACCTTGCTTCAGCCCTGCAGGGGCAGAGCCTGCACTGAAGCTGCAGCTTGCACCACCCAGGGAGCCCCCTGCTCCTGTCTGTGCCCTGTGGCTCTGCCTTCCCTGGTCTGAGCTCCCCGGGGGCTGTCGGCAGGGGCAGAGGGGGCTGCCCAGGAATCCTAATGGTGCTGGGCCCTTTCCTCCCCAGGGCTCCAGGCTGGGACACGTTGGCTCCATGGGGACCTTGTCCTGCCCATGGTGATGGTGATGCTTCTCCTCTGCGTGAGCCCAGCACGTGCTGCCAGCTTCCAGGGTGGTAAGTACGGGTGCCGGGGGGAGAGTTGACAAGCTGCCACATTTGGGTGCAGCCACGCTGCCCGCCGCTGAGCGTGGCCAGGCTCCGAGGTGCTGGGTGCAAGTGTCCCCATGCCAGCAGCCACAGAGACAGCAGGTCTCCGCATTCAGACCTAAGCTGCAAAGTAGGGTAATCCTTGCCTGTCATCACTGGCAGATAAGAGGCGTTCCCAACATGTTCCACTGATTGCGGAGCACCCAGTGAGATCCAGCATCAGCAGCATCAGTACAGCTGCCCCACAGTAACCTGCCAGCGCATTCTCCAGTACAGGTCCCTCATGTCTTGCTTGATCTGCTGCTACAGGGTTCCCCGCAGACTGCAGCCACCTCAACAGCGGCAGCCCCAGTGGGGTGTATGTCATCCAGCCGGCAGGGTCACCCCCACGCGTGGTGTGGTGCGACATGGACACCGAAGGCAGGGGCTGGACTGTTGTCCAGAGAAATACCTACACCACCGAAATCACATGGAAGGAGTCCTGGACCACCTACAAGTATGGCTTCGGGAACGTGCAGGGCGATCACTGGTTGGGCACCGAGTACCTGCACCTGCTGACACAGCAGGGCACCTACAAGGTCCGCTTCATCGTGCAGAATAAAGCCAACGTCACCCATTACGCCGAGTACGACATCTTCAGCGTGGAGAGCGAGGCTAAGGGGTACCCGCTGAGGCTGGGCCGGTTCCTGGGCAGCGGGGAGGACTATCTGACCAGCTATCACTCCAGGTACGGGGGCATACACGACAACATGAAGTTCAGCACGGCTGACAGGGACCAGGACCAGCACAGTGGGAACTGCGCCAACAGCTATGGGGGCTGGTGGTACGACAAGTGCCAGAACGTCCTGCTCAATGGCAAGAGGTACATCTTCTGGCCAGGAGCCTGCTCAAGCGGCAACTGCACATCATCCCTCATCCTGGTCAAACCCACAGACGTGTGCTGACCGTGCTGCAGCGCCCAGCCCCCTGGGAGTTTGTGCGAGCGCCTCTGTCCCCAGCTCAGTGCCCCGTTCCCATTCCTGCCAACAGCCCTGTGCCAGCCCCAGTGCACGTCCTGCGCTGCCTGCAGCTCCTGCGCCATCACCAGCTGAAACACAGCGGCTCTGGGGCTCAGGAGCAATTGCCTGGAGCCCCGGGCACGTGGGCAGCTTTGCCCAGTGGCTGGCACTGGGATGCAGGCACTGGTTTGGGGTGGGTGCACCCACTCCTGTCCTGGGGAGGGGGAGACAGTGCAAGTTCCCTTCCCTGTGCAATCGGTGTATCCCTGCTTTGCTCAGGCCCTGCTCCCTCCCCGGACCCCATACGCCCCACAGCTCTGCTGCTCATGGTGGGAGAAATCAGCTGCAATAAACCCTGGAGACAGACTTTGCTGCCTTGTGTCTACCTGCCGCCGTGACACTGCACACACACATGGGAAGAGTCAAGGTCCCAGGGTGGTGGAGGATGCTGGAGGACACCATGTTCATGGTGGGGTCCCAGTTGCTGCATCCCCTGTCTGAGACTCACATTCTCCTTGCTCCACTCCATGCTGTGGCTGGGAGAGCTGGAGCCCCTGCCCCATCCTGCAACAAGGGCTGGGGGGGGCTGTCATGTAGCCCCTGAGGGGCACGAAGTCACCAAGAGCAGGGTTCATGCCATGGGGGATCCATCCCTGGGGTGGTCCCCGGGGTTCCTTGGCAGCCCAGGGCTGGGGGCTGGGAGGTGATGCTTTGAGGCCGCAGGAAGGTGGGGAGCCCCAGGGTGAGCAGGGCTCTTGGGGCAGCCCCACAGCCCGCAGCCTGGGCTCCCCGCAGCGGGGGCCAGGGGCTGCAGGGCTCCTGGGGGCCGCAGGGCATTGCATCATGGCCAGTGACTTCCCACTCTGTAGCAGGTGATGTTGGGTGGCCGGGACCCGCCAGGACCCAGCTGGCCATGGGTGACCTGCATGTTGGCCGGAGGCCAGGGAGCACACGGGGCTCAGGGACAGCACCTCCTCCCCAGTGATCCAGACCCGTGTTCACACAACCCACCCTGCAGCGATGGTGCAAGCGTGCTGCGGTGGGACTGTGCCGTGACAGGCATGTGGGAGCCCTGAGCACTAGTGGGAGTGCTGGGCGATGCCCAGTGCAGGCGCCCAGCCTGCCCAGCCGGTGGCCGGGGCGGTGGCCAGCAGGCACTGAATGGCCCCTCTCCCCTCAGGGCTGGCAGCGCTGTGCAAAGCACCCAGAGCTTCCCCGAAGCTTCTCCAGCATCAAAAACTTGCAGTTTCTTTATTTAAATGTAGCTGTGTTTTATTAAAATTCCCTATTTGATATTTTCCCTGCAATCCCACAGATTTTTTTCATAAGAAACCTGGCACTGCCCTAGCACGGCTGCTCACTCCATATCGGCCTGTACAAACACGCTGGAGATATGGAGTAGGTATTAGCAAGTTGTAAGTGTTGTTTTAGACACGGGATTTTACCGGAGGTTTTAACAACTGCTGAACTGAGAGCCAGTGTGGGTGGAAACACCTCTCCAGGTGTAGGTGTCAAGGCCACATCTTCAGCAAGTGGGGCTAATTCAGATTTACTAGGAAATAAGCAATCTTTATTCTTCCCCCACCCCAGCTAATGAGGGGGTGACAGAAACCTTGAAGAGAAAGGGACTGTTTATTTATACAGCTAAGAATAAGGACATTTTCCCATGATGCTCATACAGGCATTATATTTCTAAAGCACATTTTATTCTCTAGAGCAGATATGTTTCAGAAGTACAGAGTTTGCAATGTTTTAGTCTGATTATAATGCAATTAAAATAAAAACAGCTCAAAGGGGAAGAACCCAGCAAGGGAAGCAGAGGAACTCTGCAAAAGAGGCAAAAGAAAAATCTCTTGGCAGCCCAGGGTGTGCCCTGCTGTCACCCACTCCGCTCCCCCCAGCAAAGGGGCCCAGCAGGGCACTGGTCTGGCCCCAGGCCCTGTGCAGACAGGCAGTGACGAAGCCCTAGCAGTAGGTAATGGGTTTGATGAGGATGGCAGAAGCTTTGCAGTTCCCATTGCACAGGCTGCCCCATGTTATGCTCCCCTTGACGTTCAGCCGTACAGAATAGCATGCCGAGTACCACCACCCGCCCCCGTAGCTGGAGGCACAGTTCCCACTGTAAGTGTCCTGATCCAGATCTTTAGCGGAGAACTTCATGTTGTCGTGCACAGTGCCAGGACTCTTTGAGGCCATGGCATCTTCCGCTGTCCCCGAGTATGCTCCCAGCCTTAGCCGGTAGCCGTGGGACTCATCTTCCACACTGAAGAGGTTGTAGTCTGCAAACTTGGTGTTGTTTGCGGCATCCAGGATGACAAACCTGACCTGGTAGACCTTCTGCTGGGAGATCTGATGGATGTACTCGGTGCCCAGCCAGTACTCGGTGTGCACGTTCCCAAAGCCGTACTTGTAGGTGCTCCAGGACTCGGCCCAGGTGATCTCCGTGCTCTGCCGGTTCCTCTGGATGACCGTCCAGCCCCCATCCGTCACATTCATTTCACAGTACACCACGATGGGGTGCAGTCCTGTGGGCTGGATGACATAGACACCGCTGGGGTTGCCAGCAGGGATCTCGCTGCAGTCCTTGGGCCAACCTGGGGCAGGAGAGAGGGTGATTTAATAAGACCCTGCGCAACAAGACAGAGGCACATCCCATAGTCCTCCTGTGGCTGATTCTGCAAGACCAAGATGTTAATGAGACCTGGATTGCCTGAGGAGCACAGATCATATGAACGTCATCCTCACCTGAGCACACAACACCTGCATCCTCGCTGTGCCCGCAGTTGTGCTCTCCCCAAGCCCGCAGTGAGCACTCAGTGAGGAGCTCCTCCTCCCCATTGCAGTTAACATCGTCCAGCCAGATAGTCCCAGATCCACGCCCAAAATAAGCATTACTTGGGGCTGATACTGCCTCTCCACAGCCGAGCTGCCTACACACCACAGAGGCATCTCTCATGTCCCAGCCGTCATCACACACTGTTCCCCACTCATTGCGGTACCAAACCTCCACCCGTCCGGAGCAGTGGCTGGAGCCATTCACTAGCCGGAGCTGACCTGGAACATAGAAAACAACAGTAGAGAGGAGATTTGGAAATGGGGCGGGGGGGGGGGTGTCATCAAAGAAAGCTTGAAACAGATCAGGAGGAACTTTCTGGCTCAAGAAGTGGAGTCCAGGCAGTAACATGTAGGGCCTTTACACCTCTGATCTTGCTCCCAGCTGGGGAAGGTGCCTAGGAGCCTTTGTCTTCTGAAGTCTCCATTTCCAACTATTTTTGGTGTGTTGTGGCCCCAGAGACTGGGTATGGGTTTGCCATGTGTTCCCTCAGCCAAGTGGGCATCAGCCATCCTCTCCCACCACTGCAGGAACTGTGTTTCACCCTCCTGGGACTGTGAGTACCCCAGGAGCAAGGCTGAGGGTGAGACAGGGGGTGGTGCAGTCTGGTGAAGAACCCTCAGACAAGGGTATTTCACAGGAGAAGACCACTTTTCTAGTTCTTAGCCATGGGACAAGCGAAATAGCTGGGGATGCTGGTGGCAGGAGAACCTTTCCCTTCTTCTGCATCTTTCCCAATGACTGTCCCTACCATCCTCCCGCAGGACAGGCGGTGTGTGGGGAGGGACAGCCTTGGCTTCAGGAGGAGATCAGAGCAAACCCTCTGGGCTTCTCCACACCTACACGTGAGCAGAAAGGCCTGTGACTGCAAGGTCCCACCAGACATTTGGGGAAGGGCAGGTGACTCATGCTGGCGCATGCATCTCTCTTGAGGGATGCCGGGGCTCTGCTGACAGCTTGTGGGGAGCACTGGATTGGAAGATGCCCTCCCGGACAGCCCGCTCTGGGGTGGTCCTAGCCATGTCCTGCTGGCAGAGGTGGAGACCTTCCATGTACCTACCATTCACTAACGTGTTCAGAGCAGACACGGTGTTATTCGAGACAGATTGATTGAAGAGGGACAGGCTTTGGACGGTCCTGGTGAGATGTGGGGCAGGCAGGGCCAACACACAGGCAAGGAGCAGGAGGGGAGCGCAGTGGACAGCTGGGGGAGGAAGGGACAAGATGAGAGTCAAACAGAGCATCCCACTGCTGGTGTGAAACATGCAGCAGGGAACCAGCTGCAGTGAGGCGAAACAGCTGCAAGTCACCCCAAACCTGCGAGGACAGCATGGGATTGCCTTTCGGACACAAATCTTGTAGCCGGACTCTTTGCTGTCCCCAGGCTTCCTGGCAGAGCCCGAGGTGCCCAGGAAATTTGGGGAGCAAAATCAAGCAATCACAAGAGATTCCTTTGCACATCAGAAGAAACTTCACCAAAGTTTTTATCTTTAAGCACAAACTTTAACAGAAACCTTGTGGAGTATTTTCTGCCCCTCCAGCTCACTAAAGAGCTAGATGGTATTTCTACACTCTGGAAAATCCAAATTAAAAAAACAAGTTATAATCAAATAAATATAATAATGTTATTCAACTTAATTATAATAATCGTTATACCAAGATTAAAATCTGAACATTCATTTAAAGATGGCATCACAGCTGCACCTCTGGGGGTTACAGCAGTGTTGGATTGCAAAACATCTGGAAAGGGATGACTCTTCCAACAGTGTCACTATTTTGGACATCCCACAATGATGGACCCTTGGTAGCAATTGGAAACCTATGCTTTTCATACACCAGTAAATTCAATCTTACACTTTTAACACATTTACACTCAGATTTATGACTCTGCTGGGCTAGAATAAAGCACAATGACTATCTGCTAGACATGAACCTGTCCCTTCCTTTGAATGTGTCCCTGCTCTGCCGGGACAGAGGATTACTCCTGGTAGATGAGTTGCTGCAATGTTTTTCTTTGTTCAACGTCTTCTCTGCCCCCACTGACCCATTTGCATGGGAAACGCCACTCTCACATTCCCTCCGTAGGTTTTGCCCTCCTGCTCCTGAGTGCAGCCCTGGGTAGACCCTGTTTGCAGAGACCCGCCCTTGCTTCGCCTGGACCCTGAGCCTTGCTGAAGCTCTTCCTGATGCGCTCGCAGTGATGCAAGGTACGGAGAGCCCCTGTCCCTTTGGCCAGAGCAGCGTGGTGACCAGATCTGCAGGACGGCCAGCAGGTCTGCACCCCCCGAGTATGACCCAGCACTGGTCTGACCCTCCTCTGCTCCCCACTCTCTGGGACAGGGCTGCACGCAGGTTCCCTCTTCCCCCACTCGACCCCTCCTGAGCTCTGCCCTGATGCTGCCCAGGGAGCTGCGGGCCTGGGCTGAGGACAGACCCAGGGACTTGCACATCCCTCTCAAACTTTCTCCCTTGCCCTGGGAGAAGCAGCGCAGACCTTGAGTCTGCCCCTGCTTTGAGCCCTGTGTCATCTCCTGCCTCTGTGGTAAGTCTTCCATCCATGGGAGCAAACAGACGGCTCTGCCGGGGGGAGGGTCTCAACACCCACCCTCCGCCAGCACTGCTTCTGGGGGTCCACAGGCTGGGGAACCCACCCTGCCCTGCTCCCCACGCTCACACTCACCCATGCCGACTCCACGGGGACACTTGGAAGTCCAGAAAGTTACTGTAGATATGCTTTGAGTCACAAGATTTATAGCTGCGCCGTGCCAGGGGAGGAGTGCAGCTGACACTGCTGCCGCGGGTCCCATCCTGTTCTCATCTTGGGGTGTGTTAATGAGCGGCTGGCAATAGGGCTGTAACCTGAATGGGCACTTCCCCGCGGCAGGGATGTTCATCTGCTCTGATAAGAGCCCTTATCAGGACCTGAGCAAATACAGCCCAGGAGCAGCAAAGGCATCCAGGCACTTCCCATGTGTCAAGCAGGACTTTTCCTGGATATGCCACCAACGGGTGTTTGGAGACATTTGCTGAGCTCCCTCCTGTCACCTCCGCAGGGCACAACCCTGGAGATCCAGCCCCGCTCATTACACAGCTGAGCAGGATCTGGGGTCCCTCCTGCCAGATCCGTGCAGAGGTGGACAGGAGCTGGATGCAGCAAACCAGCACCATGAAGACCCCAGGGATGTCCCTGCTTTCTTCTGGAGCAAATACACTGCATGGCTCAATAGTGGTCGTAGGCACAAAGCAGAACCAAGCAATGGTGGCAACCGTCCAGCTTCTTACGTCTGGGGCTCATGTCAAGAAAGGTTTTAAAGGAACTGGACCCGTTGAAACATAAGACTATTTCTGTCTGAGTCTCCGATGAAGGCAGGTATCACTCCAGGGAGCACCTGGTGCTGGGAATATCTCCTGCCTCTTCCAACTGAGAGTGCAGAAATTGTGTGGTCCGCAGCATGTCCTCTGCATGGGGCAGCTATGTGCCACCAGCGATCACTGTGCAAGGCCCCTGCTATCTACAGTACAACCTACAGTGACAAATGACACTTTTTGGCCAAGCGAGTTTTGAGCTATGGTTGAAAAAAAATACTGAAAAAACATTTTCCAAAGTCTCACATTTGAAAAATGACTGAATAATATCAGCAGCTGCAAAATGTCATCTACTGAGAGAGCAAGAGTTTCAGGAAAGAAGGGGCTTTCCCCAGCAAGGCTGAGATGAAGGTGAAGGTGAAACACAAGTTGTATTGCTTGCACAGAGAAGTCCAGATTACCCCAAGACACTTCCAGAGTTACTCTTGGGCACTAACTTGCAGCTCAGCCATTGCAGTAGAGCAAACAGGGAGATAAACAGGATTTCCAAAAAAGTTAATAAGTGAATCAAGAAAGTAGGAGATTTTTTTCCCCACGTACTCTGCCTGTTACTTGATGTTTCAAAAATATTTTCTCTCATAACTCATTTCTGCAGAGATATGATGCTTGGACCATTACCTTGGGAGGGATGGGATGTTATCCCATTCCCAGCATTTCTGTTTCATGACAGGTGCATGTAAATGCCACAAGTCAGCCAGAACTGCAGCCCCTAAGGTGGCCACGAAGCCATGCGGAGCTCAGAGGAGTCCTGTCTGAGAAGTCGGGGGTGTCTGACCTGTGGAGTGGGGTATCACCAAGCAGACAATGCTCTTTCAGAGCTCTGAACAGACACCATGGACCCATGACTGCTGACCACTGCCAGGGTGGACCCGCACGCGCAGACCTCCCCTGCACCTCCTGGCTGCAGAGACCACCCAGATGTGGCTGAAGCGGCTTCGTGGCAGTGTGGAGCTGCCCTAATGCTGACAAAAAGCAGCCTCCAGCAGCCACAGCCTCCCCAGCCCTCCCAGGGTACAGGCATGGAACAGGGGCAGCCTTGGGCGCTGAGCAGGCAAGAGGCAGCTCCCACCACCGCAGGGATGCCCTCGTGTTGGCATGGGCTTATTGAGCAGCTGCTGCATGCCACTAGCAAGCTGTTCTCCACTGGTCTTACGGGCATTTGCTTCTAAGCAGATATTTCTACCTCCCCTTCCTTGACTTTTTTCTTTTCCTTATTGGCCTCTGGAGCATCTGCAAGATGGGAAATGTTTGTCTCCCAGCTGTGAGGTGTGAGCAGTGTTTTCTTTTCCCAGCAGAAATCTCAAAGCACATCTTGAGTAAAGAAAACACTAGTATCTACACTGTCATGTACCTGTGCACACACATAAAATTTTACTGCAATGAATGTTTCACTTTCAGTGCCTATTTCCAGCATTATAAACTAGGATTAAGTTTGTGTAAAGCAAATATTAATGTGTCGGGAAGACTGAACTCAAAGATCTAATATAATCTCAGTATGGGCAAGCTCAGCTTGTAATAGCTGATAAACTATCTTCATGTCCACCAGGAGAAAGGGGCCTTGGGTTTCCATCTCATTGAAGGAGGAACCTTTTCCTCCTTTTTGGTTTCAATGGCTTCAATCCCTGCAAGTGAAGATGGCCAAAAACACCATTTATGAACACTTCACTGCTTGCTGAACCCTAATTCAGAAGCCAGGGCCTTCCCGGTGAATTTGCATTTGTTTTGCACAAGTGTTCCTGATCTTTCCTCTGACCATCACCCTTTCCTTCTGCCACTTGACCAGTTTGCTCTGCCCCTGGTGCTGCCTGTGCTCGTGCAGGAGCTCCAGCTCACTTGTCCTTTCCTCCAACATTGCCGGGGAATTTGAGGCTCTCCCAGGATTTTGAGCAGTGAAAGAGTGGCCTCTGCCTCTCAGGAATAACACATCAGCTGATCCACTTCCATTTGCTTTCATCCAGGCCTGTTACAAGGATTTTGCTTTCCCCTTCCCATGTCAGACCAAGACAGCGGCTGACTGTCTTCCCCTTCCCACCCTGTTGTTGGGACCCACGCAGGCACTGCTGAACCTTGAAGAGTTCACCCAAGCAGGAACCATCCCCGCACCGGCATAAATGAGACCGTCGAGGTGACAGACCAGTGGTGTGGGGCAGAGCAAGCAGGAGGACACTGATGCTCTCCTGCATCCCTCCAGCAGCAGCCAATGCCTGGGGTGACATTTGCTGCCAAGCAGAGCAAGCCTGTAACAACCACCTGCCCCGGGAAACTGCCTCTGACCCCAAATCTGCATGCAGAGGGGATGGAGCATGAAAAGGATCTTCCTGACCCCTGCCAGTGGGATGAAATGTGGGATTAATTAAAATCCACCATGTACAAAGCAAACAAAGATAGTCAGCAAAGGCTGGGAGTGTCCCAGCCTGCATGGGCTTTCCCAGCCTGCATGGACTTCACAGAATCACAGAATCAGAATCACAGAATCGTATAGGTTGGAAAAGACCTTTAAGATCATCAAGTCCAACCGTAAACCTAACGCTACCAAGCCCACCGCTATACCATGTCCCTAAGCACCTCATCCAAACAGCTTTCAAATACCTCCAGGGATGGCGACTCAGCCACTTCCCTGGGCAGCCTGTTCCAGTGCTGGACAACCCTTTCAGTGAAGTAAAATTTCCTAATATCCAGTCTAAACCTTCCCTGGTGCAACTTGAGGTCATTTCCTCTTGTCCTATGGCTTGTTACTTGGGAGAAGAAACCGACCCCACCTCTCTACAGCCTCCTTTCAGGCAGTTGTAGAGAGCGATGAGGTCTCCCCTCAGCCTCCTTTTCTCCAGGCTGAACAACCCCAGGTCCCTCAGCCGTTCTCCATCAGCCTTGTGCTCCAGACCCTTCACCAGCTTCGTTGCCCTTCTCTGGACACGCTCCAGCCCCTCAATGTCTCTCTTGTAGTGAGGGGCCCAAAACCAAACACAGGATTCGAGGTGCGGCCTCACCAGTGCTGAGTACAGGGGGACGATCACTTCCCTAGTCCTGCTGGCCACGCTATTTCTGATACAAGCCAGCATGCTGTTGGCCTTCTTGGCCACCTGGGCACACTGCTGGCTCATATTCAGGCGGCTGTCAACCAACACCCCCAGGTCCTTCTCTGCTGGGCAGCTTTCCAGCCACTCTTCCCCAAGCCTGTAGTGTTGCATGGGGTTGCTGTGACCCAAGTGCAGGACCCGGCACTGAGCCTTGTTGAACCTCATACAATTGGCCCCAGCCCATTGACCCAGCCTGCTTAGACTTACTGCTTCCAGACTTACTGCTTCCACACAGAAATCCCAGCGTCGCATCTGGCCATTAAACCAGGAGGCCATTGGCCTCTTCCCTTATGGAAAACCCCAGATCACCACCAGGAACTGCACCACCCTACTCTCTGTCCTATTGTGGTTATGGACTGAAGGTTCATCATGTAAGCAAGGCTCCTGCAGCACATCCCACCCCTCCTGGTTGTGACCATGGTGCTCTGCAGGGAGGGAAGAGGCACCCAGTGGTGATCAGAAGATGCCATGGGGAGCAATGCTGACACCCATGTGGTAGAAAACCTGACCCTGCAGCCCCTGTGGCAGCTGGGCACAGGAATGAGCAGAGGGACCTTGTGCAAGGTGTTTCTGGTCTGAACTACGACACAGAAACATCTCACATTTGTCAGGAGGCTGAGCCCCTTCCCCACGGCTGTCTGGGGCCAGGGGACCTCCGAGGCTGGTGGGACCCACTGAGAATGAGCTACCAGAAATCAGACTTCCTGACACGCCAGAGAGCTGACCCCAGTGGCTCCCACCGCAGGCAGGAGCTGCGTCTGGTTCCCCTGGGAGCCCAGCACAGCGCCTTCCCACATCGGGGTAGCTCCTCTCTCCCCTTCAGAGCATGTCTTCTGTCCCCCTGTGAGCCCAAAGGACAACATGAGATACAGCAGGTACAATATAATCACGTCACCTACCTGCAATGTCCCGATTTCCTCCTAAACGCCCTCAAGACACAATGTGACCATTGACTTGCACAGCGGTCACAGTGAAAAGGAAAACAGATATGCATAAGCACTGGACCAGTGTGTAAACTTGTCATTGAGAAAGAAATTGCTTAAAAAGCAGCGATTTAATGACTAGCAAACGTGGACCAAGAAATATAATCCTCTGAATGGCTTCATGGCTGCTGGAGAGCAGCAGACGTGTTGTACAGTGATGCCATCTGCTGCCTCCAGCCGCCGGCGAGCTGAAACCTGGGAGCCCGCTCTGCAAACAGCCACAGCAGGTTCAGGGGTGGAGGGGCATGCTGCTCATTACTTTCCATCTTCCAAAACCTGGACTTCATTGCCACAGATGAACTGATTAGCCAGCCAAGAATGAAATTAAGTGCTTTTACAGTGGTTCCTCCGTGCTGTTCATTTAAACCACTGTGATGATTTAACACTTGGTCTTCCCTGATGGGGAAGGAGAGTCCCTGGTCTGCCATGTGGACTCTGCATCCACGAAATTTCAGCCTGGGGAAGGGCTGGGATTGTTAGGAGCCACCTTGCAGGTAGGGCAGGTCGTTGCTGATCTCATCACCACTTTGTGCACTGCTACTGCAAGTCCTCAGAGCAAACAGGTTCAAGGTGTTCACAGCGTGAAGACACAGATATCGTGGACAGTCTTTAGCAGAGAGACAGGTTTGAACACGGCTTTTGAAAGGTGGCATTGGGACTGGACTGAGTGTGACAAGAGCTGTTCAGGGGGAATTTTATTGGAGTTAAAATTAAAAATGTTAGCCAAATGCTCTAATTAATATCCCTTTTTCTCCCTTATTCCTATCCATATATAACAGTTGTGCTGAGCATTGGTACCTCCCTGGTGTCCCCAGCACCTGCACATCAGCTGCGCTCTCCCCCCAGGGGGGCCAAGCTGTTCCCTTGGCCAGGTCCGTGAGCGTTGCCGCTCGGCACGGCATGCACAAGGTCACTGCAGGGAGCAGGGTTCACAGGGATGAAACACAAGAACATTTGAGTTTGCCAGCGTTATTGGTAAAATCCAGCTCTCCAGACAAATCTTCCCAATGTATTCCAAACCCAAGCATGGAAGAAATAAGATGATACAGATGTCTTCATATCATCCCAGGGCCATCCTCCAAAGAGGCACTTCTAACACCCTTTTACTTTCAAGCCAGTGAATTTTCATATGCACTTACAGCATGTGCAGCCCCACAGCGACGTGGATGCCAGGTTTTATCAGTTCAGCGGAACATCATTTGCTTTACAGTGCTACAACACTCGATTACAGCATCCTCTTCCCTCTGCCCATAGATAGGAAATATTTTGAGGTGAAGGCTACTTGTCTCATGAAATACCTTCCCAGGTGTTAGGCAGCAAAGTGACTTTTCTTCCTACCCTGTCTTAATAATTTGGCTATGGCTACAGGCTTGGCAGGGCTTAGCCAAGCCCCAACTGCAGCAATTACTGCCCCGTCCTGGTTCCTGCATCTCAGGAGCCCACAGGTTCCCTCCAGGCTGGCCCTTGCCTCGGGATGGTTTCAGCAGCACCATGGTTCAGCCCCATGGTCCTGCTGCAGCGAGAGGTGGTGGGTGGCTTAGGAGAGGCTCTGGCTTCTGGGGAATCAGAAGCAAAGCCTCAGCAGGGGCACAAACTCCATGCCAGGCAGAAGCACTGCGTCCATCAGCTGGGATCACCAAGCTTCCCCAAAAAGTGAAAACCGATTAAACAGCAGCTTGACATTGTCTCCTCTTGGCCAATGCTGAGTGTTACAGTGAGAGCTGTGATACAGCGAGAGCTGTGTGACTTGGCCCTAGGATGGGTGTCTCCTCGCTCCTCTCAATTCCCCAGTCATGGAAACACAGTGCATATGGAGGAGCTTCCCTGCCCACTCCCCAGCCTATAAAAAATGCTTCTTTTAGGCCAGAGCAATTTCTTACCAAGTAGGGATCAGCAAAGAGAGGGGAGAGGACCCCTTCTCAAAGAGACCCTTGGGTGCCAAAGGAAAGGTGCTGTGGTCAAGTGTAAAGGCCATCTCCAGGCTCAGAGGGGGCCACAGCTCCCTGCTTCTTGTCCACATGGGTACAAAAGAGGCCCCAGCACCTGCAGGATGCCCCACAGCTGTGACTGACCCCAAGGCAGGGTTTCCCCTTGGCAATGCTCAGCTGTGAGCAGATATTTCCTGGCCAGGACTTTGGGAGTGTTGGGGTTGAGCTGTTGAGCGGGGTTTGCCTGTTGCACACTTCTGCGGTGTGGCTGCCTGTGCCGTGGTGCCCATGTCGAGCCCTTGGCTGAGGAGCTACTGAAATCTGGTCATGGGGATGGCATTATTGGCTCTGATAGTGAAACAGTGACTGAAAGCATGTAAGTATGTATATTTGTGTCTGGGATGGCCATCTACTGCCATCTCCCTGAAAACAGTACCTGAGGACTGGCGCTTTGGTACCAGGGACGGTGCTGCCCCAGCACACGCCTGTTCAGAGGGAAGGCTGCCGACAGCCCCTCCTGTTTGAGCAAGATCACCAGCCCAAAAACATGCTCCAGGCTCACAGGTACAGAGTAAAGCTGGAGCCTTTTGGTCCAGTTTAACAGCTCACTGATGCTGGAAAGAAATGAGAGTCCAGCTGAATTAGTCTCCTGGAGCCAGGATAGCTCAGCCCCGAGATCAGCATCCAGGAGACAAATGTGGCCTTTCTCAATCACCCACTGAGCCTGTCCAGCACTGCAGGGAAAGGAGGGGTGACACTGGCACACCTGGGGATGCCTTGCCACTAGGAGCAAAGACAAAGAGCATCTGTAGGTGTCTCCACGGGATCTGCACCCGTCGCATGTGCTATGAGCCAGGAGCCAGGCAGTGCTCGCTGCCACACTGGGAGAGGGTCAGTGATGCTGGTGCTGTTTGGGGACATCCCCTGGCAGCCCTGTGTGAACTGTGGCACATGACAGGGTTGGGGTTTTCCCGCAGCTGGACCCCCATGAGCTCATCAGGTGCTGCTCTGCCCACCCCACCAGGATCCTGCCTGCCTGGCAGGGACACGGATGTCATTGCACCACGAAGCAGGCGGCCATCTCCATTGGAGGTGATTGACTGAAATCAGTCGGGAAAAACTGACAGAAAGTTTAGCACAGTCTCCTTGGAATATATCAAAGCAGCGTCAGTCATCTAATAGGATAAGTAACGTAAGCTGTGTTGCACAAAGAGGCGCGCTAATGGGATATCGCTTTATGCAGGAGACAGTTTGATATATCTGGGCCACTGCTAACTAAATCCTCCCTGAAGTCCCCTCTTTGTGGCTCTTCTGGCTCCAGGATTAATCATCTCTCTCCTTTTATCTGAAAGACATGAGGCCATCGGCTGCCTGCAGCTCCCAATGTGAAGCACCACAGGAGCCCACGTTACCCTCTGGGGAGCATCAGTAGGGACAGCACAGTGGCAGCCTCGGCCACCCACCCAGGGGCTGTGTCCTGCTCTCAGATTCTGCTTTATGGTGGCTCCTGCCTGCACGATGCCCAGGGAGCTGACGCTGAGCCAGGCACTGTGGGGTCCAGCAGGCACTGGGGTGCATTGCAAGCCCTCATTTTGGTTGCTGACAGCTGCCTGGGGTGCAAGGGAGAAACACATCAAGACCCACATGGCCAAAGTTGCATTTAGGATCATAACTCAGGCTCGTCCTGACTTTGGAGCACTTGGGGCAGGGTTGACTTCTGCTAGTCCATGAATCCTCCCCAAAACCAAAAGTCTTCCTCGCAGAGAGTCACAGGGCAGGAGAAAAGAGGAGAAAAGAGACTCACAGAGAAGGATTGAAATGCCCTTCTGAAAGAAACCACAGCAACCTCAGCTGCCTGTGTCTCAGGGGATAACAGGCCAAGTGGCCCCAGAAGGATCCAAATGTCCTCCAATTTTGTGCAGCTGAGGCATGAACCAGAGAAAGACGCCCTGTTTTACACCAGTGCACAGTTAAGCAAAGCCCTGCACAGAGACAAGCTCTGAGAGCAGCTGCAGGACTTCCCATCAGCAGAGCCGTTTGGGTCCTTGCACTCCCCCTTACTCCTGTGCATGCATCTCATTCCATCAAACCCCCGTTTCAGCAAGGTGCAACATCCATTTGCAAGACCAAGACTCACGGCCCAGCAGGGCTTTCTGCTGCAGCCTGCAGTTTTGGTGCGAGCATTGAGTGCTCCAGCTGGAAGGTGCTCACAGGCTCCGAGCTGGGCCAGGGGCCTCGGGCCAAGCTGCAGTCACCCAGGAGAGCAGTGGCAGCAGAGCATGCACCAGCCTTGCTGCCACAGGGCTGTGATGCTGCCACCAGCCTGGAAGAGCAGGACAGGGTAACTGGGAGGTCTGAATAGTCATGGGATCTGAATGAGGAACATCCTTGCTCAAGGCGTAGGAACACAAGAGGAAGTAGTTTTCAAGCTCAGATCCCAAGAACAGACGATAGATCAGCAGGACGCTGTGTCCAGGGATCCTGTGTAATTAAAGGTCCATCAAGGAAGGGAGTAAGTGACCCAAAGAAGGGCTTTGCAAACCAGCAGGTCAAACGTCTCCGAGTCAAAGCGTGTGTTTGGAAGCTGCCAGGAATGTCACCGGTGCTGCACCTCCCCAGGTGCCCTCAGGCCAGGCAAGCCGGGGCACGAGCCCCTGCTCTGCACTGCCTGGCTGTGAGCCGGACCAGTGGCACAGCCAGCCCTGTGAGCCCCACGCATCACCTCTCCCACTGCCTGCCAGTTCCTTGCTCCTGTAGGTCACCAGCTCCTCAAACTCACTGTCCAAACACTCATGTACCAGACTTGTAAATCTTCTGCTTTTGTCTCTGAAGAGGGAAAATCTGAGAACATCCTCAGAGAGGCAGTTTTATCTCCTCCTTGTATTCAACTCATTTTCTCAGATAAATCCCCTTAGTTCCACCAGGGTTTAACAGGAGTGGAAGGCTGTCTCAAATGAGTCCAAACACTTCTATTTCCTATATGTACATCTTTCAACTTTAAAACAGCCTTTTTAAGTGCCACTGCTTCTTCAACAGCCTTCAGCCTGAGACAGGCATCAAAGGAAGAACTGGCCGGTCGGGTGAACAGGCTGCCTTCTCATCCTAAGTTTGCAAAGGAATCACGAGATAACAAATTAATTCCCCAACTAATGTGAATTTTTCATGCTGAAAGGGTTTTCTACAGCATCCAGTCTGAGGAGTTTTTTGGGTGTGCATTTGTACATGGATTTATTTCCCTGTAAAAACTGAGATGGCATCTGGCAGCTATGATGTAAAGGCACCGGTCTTCTACATTCACAAAGAAATATTTGAAAAGAAGCTCTTTGGGTTGCAACAGTTTCAAGAACAACAACGTTTTCCATCCTTAAGTAGAAAAGTGACCAAGAAATAACTGACAACTTCAGTACAGTATTATATAACCATAAACATTTGCAAAGTTTAAAGAATAAAGACTACAAAGCATCTACTAAAGAACAGAATTTCAACAGGGGGATTTTTAGAATTGCTTATGCAATTTTAAAGAGAAAAGGGATGAAGAGGCTTCATTTCCCAAAGGAGTTTATGGCTCTGCAACATGACTACAGCCATCATTTTTTGGAGTGCTGAGCAGAGCATTGCGACAGCATTTTCCAACTACAAAGTTCTGTTTCTACCCTAAAAATAACCCCAAGAAGTTTGCTTTCTTGCTTTGAAGGTCAGATCTTTCTCTAGCTCTCATGCCAGGGATCATCTCATTTGAGAAGATGCTCTTTTTGGTTGACTCTCCAAAGAGAGAGTCAAAGCTGGCCCAAAGGCCCAGCTGTCTCCGGATTTACAAGCTCTATTTGCAGTGTATTTGCGATCTGAAGTCTTCTTGCAGGTGCTCTGTGCAGCACCACATCACTAACACTCACACTGATGACCATCTTTCGAGGAGAACAATAAAGGGAAGAAGAATTCTGAGCCCAGGACAGGCACCTGGGAGGTGAGACACATCAGCTGTGCCCAAAGAGGTGGCATTGACTGGCGTGTTTGTTGTTTGTCCCCTGTTGAGATAGAACCTAGATGGGTTCAACGTTTTGCTTAGCAAACAATCATTTGCCTTCATGCCAAGTGTAAAAGTCATTTTACATGCCTCCTGATCTGTAAAGGCAAGGACAAGTTTGGAGTAACCCAGAATTAGATCCCAAGGTGTTGCTGGTTATCTCCACCAGCCTCTGTGAAGGGCTGTGCATCGAGGATGGCTCCTAGCACCCTTCCAGCAACTGTGCCCCTTGCTCAGCTCTGCTGTTCCTCCTTTGAGCAGAAAACTGCCCCACTGAGAATGTCACCTCCCACAGACCAAAGGGCAAGAAAGGTGAATGAGTGTAGGATGGGAGATGGAGAGAGGGCAGAGCCCCTGTGCTGGGCTGGAAAGAGGACAGAGAGCCCCAGGCAGGACAAGGGTGTCTTGGGGATACTGGTGCAGGTGAGGGAGGATGGGGACTTAGGGGAAGGACGACGGTGGCTGAGGGCTGGAAGTGGGGAGCAGGGAGACAGATGGGGCTCCTGGTAGGGGCAGGGGTTGGCAGTGATGATGGTTCCCATCACGTGCTCCCCACTCGAATGCCAAAGGCACCAGCCATGGCTCCACTTGGGAAGAGGCAGCCAACAGTCAGACTTTGTTACAGTGGGCTCGATCCTCACAAGGATGCTTTCATCTGACTGTGATAAAAGCCTTCAAACCTGGAGGAGCTGAAGCTGCACAGACCTCCCATCTCCAGGTCATCTGTGGTGATACCTCCTTGACAGCAACACTGTCTCATTGCTGAGATTTGCACCATTAATACGTACCCAGGAACACTTGTCTGCTGAGCACAGACTGTCCTAATTGCTGATGGCTCACTACCCCACTTTTGGTATCTCACAGAATAGGACAGACCATCAGTCCCTGCAAACGTAGCTTTCTCCTTCCCCAACAGAACCGAACATACAGCCTATGACTTGAGTTTCCTTGCAAGCCTCAAACTGCCCTTCAGGAAGTCTCTGGTGCCATCTGGGGACCGGTTGCACACATTGTCCAAATGCAGGACTGCCATCTCCTGGGCAGCTGGGAAACTTGGTGTGCAACAGCCCCAGAAAACCATCCCAGAATAACTCAGACGCAACGTGGCTGAGAAGCCGCTGCGATGGCAGGTACTGTCCATGAAGACAAACCCAACCTTTAGGTACTTCAAAAGCAGCTGCAGTAGGAGCTCCAGGGTCAATTAACAGCTCTGTGGCCAGCATGTGTTTAACCCGAGCACTAAGTGGAGCACAATTCCCACCACCGAGTAATGCATTTTTGCTCTAATGCAAAACATAGCAGGCCATTGTGTAGTGAAAGTCCCTGGAGAGCCAACTGGGCTTGAACAGACACCCTTCACCATCTCACAGCACCTTTGGTGCAGTTTCTTGCACACTTTTTCCCAGCCTGAAATACAAATGGAGGAAAGCAGACCTTCACCAGTCAGTCCTGCACCGGTGCCAGAGGGTTGCTGTGCCTTGGAGCCTGCCAGTTTGCCATGGAAGAGCATGCACATGGCCCAGTGCTGGACACAGGGGAGACAGGCAGCTCACCCTCCCAACCCTCCCCACGGATCCTGCCTCCCTCGGCCCCCTGCCCTGCCTCCAGCTCCCCTGGGGCTACTCCCTGCCCAAGCACTGGCTTCGTGCCTGCTGGCCTCCCTGCCCGCACGCTGTCACTCCCCATGGCCGGACCCCTCGTGCAGCCCCACAGTGTCTGAGCCCACAGCGGGGCCATGCTTGCTCACCTCTGCCTTTCAGCCAAGCACCTCCTCCCCAAACTACACTGCTCCCCAGGTCTGTACCTGCCCCCCAAAATCCCAAACCCCTCCCGGTTTCATTATACTCCAGTTTTCCCTCTCCTCCCCACCTTGCCCTGCAGCCCAACGAGGCAGGCACGAGCTATGGGAAATTTCAGCCCAAGCAGTTACGATCTGAAAAAATGACATGTAATGAAGCCAAGCCTTATGGGAAGCACCCCACAATCCTTTTTCACTGGCTGTGAGCTGCCTGTGCTTTGAAAATGACTCGTATAGCACCTTACGGAAGTAATGGGAATCCTCAACAGCCGTTCTTAAACTCACCGCTAGATTTATGGCATTAAGTCTCTGTTCTGGTAGCAGCAGTAAAATAAGAACAAGTGCGACCATAATAAAGCTTTAGATACCTCAGCATTAATTCTATGGTCTATTCATGTGTGCAGAAATTAGGGGCAGACGCTTACTTGGAATAGAAAAACTATGGAGGCATTGGCAGTGCTCCCAGAGAATCATTTAGGACAGCCAGGTGCTCCCCACCATCCCTGTTTGCTGGGCGTGGTAGGATGACAGCAGGAAGCTGGGTAGCCCGGGGGGTCCTGCCCCTGCCCATGCACCAGGCAGGATGGGCAGGGGCAGTTTTGGCAGCACCACGGCAGGATACAGGAACAGCATGAGAAATGAGGGTCAAGGAATGGCATTTGTTGGGACAAAGCCAAGCAGAGGATGCACTACGGGAGCAGACAAGGACGTTCTAATTGCATGGACGAACTTGAAGGTGACCGGGCTAGGACTAAGCCAAGCACAGCAGGACACCGATGTGCCTTTTCATGTAGGAAGGACAAGCCCAAATTTAGTCCAAACATAGAAGCCAAGTTAAAGATACCAAGTGTAGCAATGCAGTGGAAAGGGAGAGAGACACTGTGTCTAGCAGCCCTCTACAAACTATCAGAGAAGCCAGTTAAATAACCACTCTGACTGCATTTCTCCTATTAAGTGACCCTGTGAAGTAATTCTTGCTGCACAACATGGCACTTGCACAGGAAAATAACAGGAGATGAGCTTTGTCCTCCTCAGCACCCACGGCCAAGTGAGGTCTGGCAGTCATCCATACACCCCAGCTCTCTCCAGCACCTTGTAAGAAGCATCCGGGGTGCAGCTGATTTCTGTTATCAGGAAAATATCGTCTCCTCTCTCTAATCATACTGTTGGATCCATACATTGCATCATGTGGACAGAGAGGGATGCATTTGTAGCTGCATCCATTGGCAGGCACTCTTATTCTGTTAATTAATTTTATCCTTATATTACAGTATTACCACTATCTCCTGCCTGTTAAACAACAATTTAAAATGCTGTGGAAAATACAGTTGACTTCTGTATGCCAACAGACACTATGTTCTGTAGGTTAACTGATGTGTTACAAGGATACTCAAAGCACAAACCTCTCTGTTTCCAAGATTACAAACACCTCAAACAAACAAATGCCCTGTGAAGTTAAATGCTTTTATTACTCCACCAGCAGAAATGATGTGATCCTTCTTCTACTAAAGCAATCTGGTAAATACATTATAATAATCTGGTAATTACAGTCTGGTAAATATTAAGTCTGAGATCCAGATACTCTCACGTCTGCTACAGAAATGAATGACGCTGTTGGTTCTGTTGCTCAGGAGCAGAACTGGTTCCAGTTTGTACGTCCACTCGTGCCAAACCCCCAGGGCAAACAGCACCCAGTGCAAGTGGGAAACACGGGTGTACATGTACCTGGCAGATAGCAAGTGGGAAAGGCCAAGGAGCAGAGGGACAGGGGCTGGAAGAGTGACGTGGACAAGAAGTGGGCTTCAGAGTGGACCGTAGGTCCCAGGGCTGGAGACATGACAGAAGCCTAAGCTTTGCCTTGAGAGGGCTCTTATGAGCTGTTCTAACTTATATTGAAATAAACGATATTTCTTAGTAAGCTTCAACTACATTTTGGGACAGCTTCAGGATTTAAACAATACATAGTTTATACATAAAAGGGATCATTGAGGACCAAAAATGACTGGAAAAGCCATGAAAATACCAAAATCCTGCTCCTGTTTCTCAACAGAGATGTTTTCCACAGAGACATGAAGACTTGTCAAACACAAAAACTGCATATTTATATTTAAGGAGTGATAAAGTTTTCCATGTTATACATATTTGTAGGAACATAAAATTGACATCTCCTGGTATCTTGGGTTACAGCTGAGGCCTGGGGACACAGCATAAGAAAAGAGACGGGAAAACTCAATGAGGGAGTACCCACAGCAGTTTAAAACAGTAATATATCTGATTAATCATCTTCTGCATTATACCCAGGGAAGTTAGTGGTGAGTTACATACACTCTAGGGTCCTTTCATACCATTGAAGTGATGGGAAAAGGCCTTTGTGTTCCTGAGAACTGGGCTATAAGTGAGCACCACTGAAGAGATCTCCATCAAACCAAAATGGCTTTTCGTCCATTCAGTCCAAAGGGAGAGTGCAAACTTTAATTAACTCAATAGCTGTCAAGAGCTCAGAGACTTGCAGATTAATGGCGCTGGCTGCAAAACTGCAGGGTACCAGCACTACAAGACAGCCCTGCCACACTGAAGACTGGCAGGGAGCAAGAAGAGCTGGGTAAGAAACTCGCCTGCCCTCCTGGTGACGTGCTAGTGCCAGCGGGGCTCCTCACCATGTCCACAAGAAAATGTCAAAGCTCAGAAGAGCCAGCCTGAGCTGTTCGGTACATGACGAATGCTGGCCATTTCCAGTGGGCTCCTTGCACGGAGCTGCAACGTGGAGTTTGGGAATAGGAAGGAAAATGCAGTGAGCTCTGGGGGCTGTAGGGCATCTCACCTGGGAAGTGATAGTACAAACGGCACAAAACCTGCCTTTTTCCACGTGCAAAGTCAAGCTGCAGCTATGCAGGGCTGTAGCAACGCACAATTTCTGCCATGCAATAGTCAGTACCACCCTGCAGCAGAAAACCAGCAACACAGGGATGTCACTCAGGGAAGACACCAGAACAAGCCTGCTGTGGGTCCACAGGAATGGAAAACCAGAATGCAAGTCACTGACAACCCTAAATATGCTTCTGCATATCAAGCACTGGCACCTCTCCCTGCTAGCTTGCAGGTGACATAGCTGAGCTGGTGTAAAGTTATCTCTGACCAAGGGAGGAGAACCCACATCACCCAGCAAGTGCCAGTTTCTCCAGTAAGGCACGTGGATTCTTAGCACACAAAAACGTGGGCCTTTTCAGGATATACCTTCACTATGGGCTTTGTGACTCTCAGATGACAAATGCCATGTGGGTGGAGAACATCTAATGCTCAACTGTCTTAACTCACAGCCCTCATCTCAAATCCTAGATTCCCTTCCCTGTCCTTCCCTGGGAGCTGGACTGTTGGGACTGCCAGTGGCCCACTTGCTGCCAAAGGACACATATTGGACAGATCTTCCTTCCCTTCTTTCTAATACAACTAGGGCACACCAAACAAAAAGCTAAAGTAAAAATGCCATGGTGGGCAGAGAAGTCCTCCCAGGTTAGAAGATGCAAAAACTGAAGCAGTAACTGGAGACGTAGTCTCCAGTCTCTATGGGCATTATGATCTGCTCTTGGATTTCGCAGGCATTTAGAGGCATTTCTGCATGAAATATGAACATGCCACAGTGCATTGGTTCCCACGTGGCCCTCCTGTGCGTAACCAAAAAGCAAAACCTTTTGGCTTTTGTCAGGCCAAGAATGGCAACCTGGTGCCATTTTGATGGCACCATTCCTTTATGCGTCCAGGCACAGCTGCTTCCCACCACAGACACCCAGGTCTGCACTGAGGACAAGATGCCTTTTTCTTCACCTTCAGACTTCATGCCCTTGGTTTGCCTATGGGATCTTCTCAACTCCCATTTCCAAACCCAACTTCTTCCTGTGCCGAGCCTCTTGCCAGGACAGGCAGGTTGAGCTGCGAGAGGTCTTGAAAGAAGTGAAGTACAGCCACAAAGCCCCTGCTGCCCTGGAGGACATCGTCATGCAGCCCAGAAGGGAGGCAGAAGCCTGGAGGCTGGTGCAGACTCTGCTTCAGGGTGTCCCCTCTCAGCAGCCCTGGGAGAGGAGCAAAGAGAGTAGTGAGCAGGGCTTGCCGGAGAAGGTGGGTGTGAGGAAGGTGGATCTAGAGGTGGAGACCTTTGTTCCTGGCCAGCCACAGGGCAAAACAGCCATCATGAAAGCTGTCTGGCAAGCATCGGAAGTGCTAAAGCAGAAGCATCTGTGTGTGGAGAAGGATAGGAAGGGTAGGGACACCCCAATACATCTAGGGAGTGCAGTGGAGGATGGGATCATGAGGGGGTAACTGGGGGAAGAGAAGGGAAGATGGGCACAGGAAGGCAGTCCAATACCACTCTATTGCTGGGTCTTTTGCACAACCTGAAGGCAGAGAGTGTATTTATATATATTACTAAAGGGCACTTTCTTTCTCAACTCATTGCCTGGCCCCTTCAAACATAAGAATAGCTGAACTAAATCAGATCAAGGGTCTATTTAGCCCAGCATAATCTCTGTGATAGCTGCCCTGAGTCTCTAGAGAAGCGCAAGAACAGGGCAATGAGATGTTATAATTTCTGTGAGAACTTTTGAGCCTCCAAATACCTTCAGCTGAGGGATTCTCTGGGCTGGATGTGGTTTCTGTCCTCCCTTGTCAGCTATTAAACTAGGGAACGGTTTCTTGGCTATCACAGGCTTTCCTTTGTGCTGGGAAGCACATGACATCATTTATAGAAGCTCATAAATAGCAATGGGTCTCCCAAGCCCCCATGCTACTGTCTCACTTTGACACGCTGCCTTGGAGGGACAGGATTCAGGTGACAGGGTCCTTCTCCTTCCTTGAAGTGGCTGCCTGGATCCCGTCCTTACCAGGCTAGAGTGGGGGGGCTGGCAAGGATCCTCCTGCTCTTCAGGGCTCCGTTTGACTAATGCTGCAAATTGCTGTCTGTAGCAGTACCGCAGCATGAGCAGCAGCGCTGCACCAAAGATTTCAGGGCTAAGAAGGCAAGGGGGAAGGTGCGGCAGTGGAGTCTGCTGTTATCCAGGGACCTGGAACCTGTAGGGTGTGAACTTGCAGCTGCACCAGCTCTCATATCCCTGGGTTGATATGGCGGGATTTCCCGTGAGCACCAGGCTCCTGGCTGTGGTATCCAAAAGATTTTCTGGCACTACAGCTGTTATTAGAAGCAGCGGTGGAATTACTGAGGTTGTGGACAGGTAGGAGGCTCCTGATTCTCCCTGCTGTGATAACAGGAGTGAGACTTTGCCCCAAGAGAAGAGCCAGAGATACCAAACACTATCCCAGAGGACAGCTTGAGTTTTGTATACTTGGAAAGTGCTTCGGCTAAGCATGTGGAAAGACTTCAACTGGGAAAGGAAAATTCTTGATTACTAAGAATCATTTTACTAAGAAGAATTTTGAAAGAAATTAATGTTTTGGTAAGTAACTCAAATATAGGAAAAGAACAACAGCAAGCTCTGCTTGTGCCTTGGCTTCAGGGATGCAAAGAAGTTGAGGAAGGTCACTTTGCAGAGTGCAGCAAAAATACATGAGAGCAGTCAGTGTGATTTCATAAAATGCAATTTCAAAGCTTTTGGGAGTGTGTGAGGAGCTAAAACACCTGCTAAGCATAACCTGCGGAGTACACACTGGCAATGGTGTATCTTCATTTCGGCTAAGGAAGCAGGGGACTGGCACCGCAGTGATCAGGAGAAGCACAACTGTCTTACAGCGACAGTAACCAGGAACGCTCTTTGCAATGCAGCAAGACAGATGGATGCACTCTTGCACCTAGAGGGCTGCAAAAAACATGTCACGGGCTCTTAGAGATGTGATACCATCTACCAACACAAGGGGTCTGTAGCTTCTTTGAGGGTACCTGTTCCTTGAACCCTGCACAGATGCCACCCACCACTTCAGGCATATTGTACAGATGTGTACAAGGAGGTATTGACCTTGAAAATGGGGGGACATTTGGCTTGATGGACTTATGAAAGTTGCTATTGCTCTCAGAAAGGAAATGGGCCCAGAATAAACTTTACTGCTTGAGCTGAGGGGCTGAGCACAGATACACACACACAGGGCACAGCCCTTCAGCACACTGGGTTTCCTTTTCTGCTTGAAAATGTGTGTTGCAGGGCACAGCGTCATTTCTTCAGCACAGAGGACGGAGCTCAGCCTCCAGCAGAGGCTCTGCACTGGAGGTTAGCTGCTCTGGAGGCCTGCACTGGGGTTAGTTGAGGCTCCAGGCTGGGCCAGGGCGCAGAAGTCTACAGAGGGAAATGTCTGGAGTAGATACCTGTATTTATCAGATATTTTCTGCCAGTGGGAATGTGAAGTGTTGGAGATAAACATTCACCTACTGAAAAACTGGCTGAGATGGAAACCAGCTTTCAATTAGAAACTAGGCTTTGCAGGCTGAGAGCAGCAGTCACCAGCACTATCGCTCCACGGGACTTGCAGGTTCACTACCAAAGTCAATCTTGGAGCAGCAGCTGTGCAGCAACACCTTCCTAAGTCTGTTCAGGCCAACAACCTCCCCAGCCTGCATGCTGCTGGAGTGAGATCACGTTTGGAGCTCTGGTTCAGCATGTTAGATAAACTGAATAGATAAGGAGGCTGACATTTGAAAACCAGTGTTAACTGCACCCCTCCGGCAGCAGGGATGCACTGGCAAGTGGACGTGCTCTGTGTATACCTGATGTATGACTTTCACTGTTGCTAAGTGATCGACTGCTTTACACCAGGAGAGCATCTGCTCACAGCTGCACCATGCCTTTGCCCCGTGTGTCACATCTGCTCACTATTCCCGAGGAAAGAACTCATCTTTCTAGTAGCCTGCCTGGAAATGAAGACTTCAGAAGCGAAAATCATGCAAGAAGGGAATGCCTTTGTTGGTCTGAAAGACAGGGATATGGAGTCCACCCCTGGGTCATTTAGGAGATGGATAAATGGAAAAGAACGAGCTCTTGTTAGGTCTGGGGATTCACTTATTTTTCTCTCTGCTCAGCTTCAGCTTTTTAAAGCAATGGGCAGTGTTAGGAACCAGGTGCTTTGTCTCCAGGGAAATCCCTGAGGGCTGTTAGGCTTCTCTCCAGATCAGCTCAAAGGTCGATACCACCTCGCACTCTGCACTGCACTGTCCTCAGGCAGGACACTTCAGTCTGCTCCTATTCTGCAGTCCAGGAGTGAAGCAGAGAGAAAAAACACAGCACCCGTCAGAGGCAAAACTACCACTGTGCTCTGAGGGAGTAGGTGCGGCAGAGGCAGCCGTGGTGCGACAGCTCCAGCAGCAGGAAGGAAGCTGGCTGACAGCAGGACGAGACGGAGATGATAGCCACAAGTAAGGGCTGCGGCACTCGCTTGCTGCGCTTGGCAGGTGACTGCAGCAAGAGGAACCACCCATGTACCCAAAAGGACGGCGTTGAATTATTTTGGCTGAATTATACAGGGGAGCTGCTTAGTGTTCAACAGTGGGATCTCTGGATTTAAACATGGATAGGGTCACCGAGGGAGGGATTTTCATATTCTCTGACCATACCTAAATGCTGCAACATTTGGCAAACTTCCAGCTCCACTGTTTTAGTGTCCTCCTGTCAGGTTGGCTCCTTGCCCCTCTGAACCACTCTCTGCACCCAGCCCAGCTTGACCTCATCGCTCGTGGGCCTGGTGGGAAGAACAGAGCTCCAGAGATGAGAACAGCAGCGCTTCATACACTGTCTTAGGGGTAGTCTGGGGAGCTGAATTTATCCCACGCAGCTCTAACTAGTTTGCCAAGGCTGTTTCTTTTCATCTTCAAGCAGCCACAGCAGGGCTACACAAAGCAGACCTATTCCTCAGTGCCACGAAGCAGCGGCGACACAGGACCACTCAAATATACTTCTTTAATACACTAGATTTTACATGAAGGCTGCTTTCCTAATCACTGAAAAAGGGGTTAGAGGGAGCACTGCTGCACTTGTATTTTTGCTGCAACTGCTTTTGGCTGGCAGTGCTTGACCTGCTGCCTCTATGATCTCTAACACACACTGATAATGCAAAACTGCCACATACACCGTTTCTTCTTAAAAAAAAAAAACAAAAAAACCAAAAAGAAAACCATAAAAAACCAAACCCACAACTCTCAAGTTTTTGTCTTTCCTCCTCTCACAGGAGCAGCACCACGGGGTGCCCGGGCCTCCCGCCTCACTGCACCCGAAGCGAGGGGTGTGCTCGGACACCGAGTGCCACGAACCGCCCCCACGCCAGGCCCTCGGAGCACGGGAGCCTTCCCTGGCCCGTCACCGTCGCGGGGCCGCGACCCGGGGCCGAGCCGCCTGGCGCGGGGCCGCTCAGACGAGCCCTGGCCACCATACAACGCTGGCTGCGCAAACGGACCGCACCGGCCCAGCGGCACCGGCCGCGCCGCCCCGAGGCGGCGGCCTCCCTCCTCATCCGCCCCAGGGCCCAGCCCGCCGGAGCCGCCGCTTCGCCCCCCGCCACGGAGCGGAGGGACCCGGCCCGCCGAGGCGAGCCCAGCGCTGAGGGGATGCTCCAGTGGGGGCCGGGCCGGGCCGGGCCGGGCCTCCCCACAGCTCCGCAGCAGCAGGCCGGACCCGCGCTCCCTGAGGGGCGGCCACCACACAGGCGCACGACCCCCACGGTCCCACAATGCCCCGCGCGCCCCTGCCCCTTTAAGAGGTGGTGGGGCGGCACGAGCCGACCGCGGAGGACAAAGCCCGGCGCGCGGCCCCGCCGCGGTACCCGGATGGGCGGGGGGGCGGCGGCGCGCCCCGATTGGCCGCCGCGGGGAGGGGGGCGGGCGGATAACGGGGACACAAAATGGAGTCGTGCTCTCTGCCACTTACATAACGCGACCTCTCACCTCGCGTGCGGTGCAAGCCAACTTGCTGTGCCGGCGGGCGGGGCGAGACGGCGCGATTGGCAGGCCGAGCAGCCAATCCGAAGCCGGCAGCGCCGGCGGCCCGCCAGTAGGTTTCCGGGACCGCGGCGGTGGGGGCGGGTGCTGCGGGGCGGGAGGCAGGTTCGGGTGCGCGCGGCGAGGCTCGGCCCGCCGCCCGCCCGGGAGGGGGAGGGGAATCTCCCGCCATTTTTCAATCCTCCCGCCCAGGTCCCGCCGCCGCCGCCGCCGGGGTGGTCGCGCGGATCCGCCGGCTCCGGCCGGGACCCCGCCGGGACCCCGCCTCATCCCGCCATGGCGCCGCTGCTGGGCCGCAAGCCCTTCCCGCTGGCCAAGCCGCTGCCGCCCGGGGAGCCGGGGGAGCGGTTCGTCATCCCCCACACGCAGGAGGCCTTCCGCACCCGCGAGTATCCGCTCGGCCCAGGGGCGCGGGGGGACGGGGACGGTCGGCAGGGAGGGCTCCGGTGGCGCCGCTGCTGTCACCTGTCGCGGCGGCCGCCCCCGGGCCGAGCGGGCCCGCCGCTGCTGGGCGCGGAACCGGCCTCCGCGGCGGCCCCGGCCCTCCCGGGGGGCAGCCCAGCGCGGGGGGGGGGTCGGCGGGGCAGAACAAAGCGGTAGCGGGGCGGGCGGGCGGGGAGTGGGGCCGTTCGGCTCCGCCGGTGCCGGTTCTTCGCGGGAAGGGCTCGCCCGGCGGCGGCGCCTCTGCCCGGCCCGTGAGGGGAGGCCGGCCCGCGCTGCCGCCGGGCTCGGCCGTGGTGCCGCGGGGCGGTTGTTCCCTGACAAGTTTGTGACCTGGTTTAAAACGCGGTTCCAGGCGGATGGAGGGCCGGGGGGGGCAGCGGGGACAGCAGCACCGCGGGGCTGAATCGCTCTGAGGCGGCGTGGCCGTGGAAAGAAACTAACGGGTGAAGGCTGCCGGGAAGCGGGAGCTGTCTGCGTTTTCAACAGATACCGGTAGAGAGGGGTTGACTAATGCAGCTGGCGCAGAAGCAGTTCTCGAGGGGATTTGAGTGTATTTGGGGTGTGTATCCCGTGGGTAAGGGGTGGCATCGAAACTAGAGACTCCCACAAGGAGGAGAATAAAATAGTGACAGAAGCAGCTCGCCTGTGGAGAACCCAGGTTTTCAGCCTGACTCTGAGTATCTTCTTCTGGGCTGCTTTTCATGAAAAACTTTTTTTTTTTTTATGATTCCATGAGAGTCAGCATGCGATAGTCCTTGAGCAGCAGGGAGTGGAGGTGGGCAAGGCAGGTAACTGTCACAGGCGATGTTGCAGCCATGAAGGCAGAGTTACTGTTCAGGTCCCATGTAGGGCTGGAGGGGCAGGACTTCTGTGCTGTAACCTGCAAACTGCTGCTTCAGGAAGCTGGTTTGTTGTTTGTGTTAAAAGGATCAAAATCTGAGCAATTGAGGGCCGAAGGAAGGACTGGAAGTGAGGCAGAAATGCATGAATATAGGAATATACGTTGGAGATCTTGGTGGCACAGAAGACAAAGGAACTCCAGAACTTATATAGACCCCTGTATTGGAGAGTGTCTTGTTACTTTGGTATGAAGAACAGCCAGTGAAAGCCCCTAGGAAGGATTAGGTAGCTTTTGAAGAGCAAATGCATATCTGAGTGCAGATAGGCATTGCTAATGCATTCAGACCAATAAAATGAGATTGGGGAGAGTGTTGGATACTTGCTTTTTAACAGTATTTTAAATTAAAGCATTCAATCTGTGACTCAAAAGCCTGCTATTATGGTGTGCGCAAACTGAAAGTAGCTCAGTCATCCATCTGACCAGGCAGAGACCTGTTCTCTCTCTTTCCCCACGGGGAATGATCAGTGATCAAAAAGACAGAGTTTAATCCTAATTACTTCTTTTGCAAAAGAAGATGTGGCTTTAAGGTTTGTCTGTCTTGTAGGAACAGCACAGAGGAGTTATGGGGACACCTGAGAGCCCCAGTCTGTTGGTATCGTTCTTGTGGATCTGTGAGTAGATGGAGGACATGTTTCTGCAGATACTTGGATGGTATTAACATTAAGGGGAAAAAAGGGACAGTTTCTCATCCTCAGAGGGAATGGCATTAGCTGCAGGGTCAGAAGGAAAGAGGAACCAATGCAAGCACTGAGGTTCTAGAGGGATGCTCTTCTCTTGGAGAAAGTACTGCATGGGATGCCGTGGGAGGCGGACAGCCTAGCATGTTCTAGAAAGTTCTTTTTGGCGGATAGACGTCATGAAGCTAAAAAGAGAAACTAAGTAATGTTGGGTTTCTCTCTTGCTTTGTTGACTGTGCATAATAAAAGCTAGGCAAAAGTGGAACAGAAAATTGCAAATGAGTCAGTAAGTTGAAGGGAGATGTTACCTCAGGAAGACTTGGAGGGATTTTTTTGGTCACTTCTGTTTATCCTAGATAGCGCAGAGGGATAGTTTTTGTGGATGGGAACGGCCTGCAGAGGGGCATGTTGAGAGGTACCCGAATCTTCGCCCAGAGCAGCGCTTGGTGTTGTTTATGCCGAAGCCTGGCAGAATATGGTCTCCTGAACTTTTCTTTTTCCACCTTGAAAAACTATTGATCAGCTCTTCCCCTGTAGGGTGCACGGGTTCTTATACTGCACAGCTACAACTGAGGTATTTGAAAGACATAAGAAGTTCTTTGGACTCTTTTTTTTTTTTTTTTTTTTTGTAGGATTTGCAGCTGTAGGTTGGGTTGAACAAAAAATGGAAATCAAGGTATTGTATGTGAGGAGAGAAGTCTGCTGCGTGGGCATGTGTTAAGAAAGTGTCTAGAAGTGGTGGACAGATGGATAGGCTGGTCATCAGAGCTCAAGTGTTTATTTGGGTGTGATATTTCTTTGTAGCTTTATGTGGCTTCCTTTGACTGCCAAAGCTCCTGAAAACCTTTTAAGGGAAACCATGCTGAGTAAAGCCCATTGCGTCCTGGTGAAGCCTTGGGGTTCTGGTGTCTGACTCAGAGTGAGCCTTGCTGATTGTATGGGTGTGGGGATGGATGGATCGCTGGGCAGTCAGAGGTAGACTCATCCTTGCAGGAGCTCTGTAGGATCTAGCTCTGAGATGTGAGGTGTCAGGCAAATGCTTCATATGTGGTACAGTCTTGTCTGGTTTATGTCACCTGTGCACCTGATCTGTGCTGCATGTACTGAGCATTTGATGTCTACCAAACACTGAATTTGTTCCCCGGTGAGCAGGTCATCTCTTCCATTAGCGCATGGGACTGCTGCAGCATGTGTTTTGCTATACCGTCTGTGGTTTGGAAAACCACGCTGCCAGCTCGAGAGATGCTCGGTTCAGAGAGCTAACCAGCCTGGACTGGCAAGAAGGGACTATTCCAGCGAAAGGTTTCCTTCAGCCTTCAGTGTTCGGTTTTGGGAAGCTATGTTGCTTTTCTCCCCAGGTAAAAGCTTACTGTCTGTCTTTAGTTAGTGTTTTTGTATGGTAAGCAGCACAGAGAACATGAGGAATCAGGCCGTATTTGGCATGCAAGTTAAAGGCTGTCGTTCACATCTTCATGTGTGATATCAGCCAGTTAAACTCTGGCTGAGAGATGGCAGCACCAAAGCACGGTCGTGTCATGCTCTGCAGTTCTAGGAAAACTTAGCCACCCACCCAGGGAGTAGTGTCTTATAAATGTACCGATCTTCCTGGTAAGTTTGCCTTCTTAGCTAATACAAGTGGAAACAATTAAGATACTCTAAAGCTATTTTGGAGTTGATAGTCATTTCTGGGAGAGCATCAGTAACCCAGGAAGAAGTAAACTTTGTATCTGCTTAATAGTTGTCTTATGTAGTGGTTAGCTTGTTTACTTTTAAACATTTTTCTTTAAAAGGGTCCCTTGTTTTTAATGTAACTTTGTTTTCTGCCTTCTAACATTAAGTGATCTTCAGTGTGACGCACACAGATGTGATATATTAACTGTTACACAGTGGGTAGTCAGCTGGTTAATTTAACATGTGTGTTTTCCATGGCTTTTTGGGGAATGTTCACAAGTAGCTGGTGTCCAGGTTTTTTTATTTATTATTGTGTTGGGAATTTGTGGCAATGGCAGCTCCAGCTGTGTAGGGAGATGGGTTGGTTAAGGCATACCAGTAAGCCCTCACTTGTAGTCCTAAATCGGACCTGCTGAACAGTCTGAATTTTCTTGGGTTTGTTTCCAATCTGAGTGGAAAGCACAAATAGCATATGTCTAGTGGAAAGTTTGAGCTATAGTAAACTTTGCAAAAACATCCTCCTGCGTTTTGGCTTTGTGCTGGCCCAGGATTTCAAAGCAGAACTGACTTGGGAGCTTATGGCAGAGCACAAAGGCAGGGTGGGCGCTGTGGGCATGAGTCTCGAGCGCGGGTTAAGGAATGTGTCCAGGGGTCAGTGTTAGATGAGCTGACCAGCTGTAGGTGGAATTAAATTGCATTTGAGAGGCAGAGCTGAGCTGGACAGGAAAATTGCTATACCTGCTGCTTTTAAATTCAGTGTTGATCTGAAAAATATGGGTTCTGACATGGTGTGATTAAGCTTGTTCTCATGGGTATGTACAAGGAGAGGAAAGTCTTAGGGAAAATTCTCATGGATCTTCTTGTCAATATGGGAAATGGTGTTAGGAAAAAATGTATCTTTCAATTATTTTTCAACTGGAGATCAGCATTTATTTGCTCTCCTTGCTGGAAGAAAGGAATCTCCTCACAGGTCTAGAGGGAAGAAAGTTGATAAATGTAGGAGGGAAGTAGACCATAACTTTATTTCTCAGCTGTATCTCAAGTATTTGTTTATAGTTAGACTACTGAAGGTTTATTAAGGCAATGTCCTGAACCCGTAAGAAGTGTGTCTTTCCTTTAGCATTCGTGTTATGGCAGCTGCGAGTCCTTTGTATCTAGGTGGTGTCCATGGACGTGCAGAAGGAAAGCCTAGGGGAGAGTGAAGGTGGGCTTGCTGGATGAAGCTGAAGACCACTGTTGCTTGTATGAGTAGGATCCTGTCTATTGCAAGGATTGCATTTGCTTTTAACTCTTCTTTTTGTGGGAAAGGCATAGGAAGGAATAGTATTATGGCTGCAATTTAGTTATTATTAAAGTGGTTAATTGCTGTAAATTCAAGCAGGCCTCCTGGTTTCTTGTTTGAGGACTTTGTTTCTTGTTTGAGGTTTCTTGTTTGAGGACTCCTGGTTTCTTGTTTGACACACCCCCACCCCACCCCCAGCTCCGTATCACTACAAAAATTTGTTAAAATCACACTTCTGGTCTGGTTGGTGGTGCTGTGCAGAGGAGTTCCTCTGTAAGATGTGGTTACTCCTTGCCACTGCCCCACTGCAGTGATGGCACATCCTGCTCCTGCCCTGTAGCACCTCTTGTTTCCATGGAAACTTAAGCATCTTTGAAACCTCGGGGGGGCGGGGGGGGGGTAAGAATTGGCCAGAGGGCTCAAAACTTACTGGGATGATGACTTGTAGGATTGCTGTTCATCTGAAGAGCAGGAGACTCCACAAGCAGGGCAAGCTGGGGAACCGCAGGATTTCTCCTTGGTTTTAAGACCTGCTCCAGGCAGAGGGAATACTGTCAGCAGTGGCAGCCTCCCCTGGAGGTGGCTCTGTTCCTGGCTTATATTCTTGCGCAGCACCAGTTGCTGTGGCTGCAAGATACCTGTATATCAACGTCCATAGTGCAGCTTCTGTACCTTGTTGTGCTTTAGCTTGGGGCTGTGAAGAAATGTCGAAGAAAATTGGCTTTGTTGGAGTTGTAATTTGGCTTCTTAATGGGAATCTTAAAAAAAATATATAAAAAAATAGGTTAGTTGCACTAACATTTTGTTGAAAGACAACGCATATGCAGGATACGATGAGCGATTTGCTGTGACTGGTGGCTCTGCCTTCACAGGAGTGTGGAGCAATCTGCTTGTTCTCACAGAGACTCTCATAATTAGCACTTGTGCTGCAGCGAGCCGAGCTGCTGTAGTTGTTACAAGTATGCTTTGTGCTCTGTGCTTGCTTTTCTGCTGGAGAGCACGCTGAAGGAGAAGGGAAAGATGCTTTTCTTGCCTCTCTCATAATTTCTCCACTTAAATTACTATTGGTAAGCATATGGCAACTTAAGCAGGCTGCCACGCGGTAAATTGGTATGGATTTACACTGTGCCAGCTTTTCTGATAATTGTGCCTGTACATGTTCTAGCCATAGAAAGTATGAAGTAGCTTATATCTGTTTACACTGACAGTTAATTACCAGTTAGGTGGAATGGGTAGAGCATAGCCACAGATGCTTACAACAGAGTAGCTAATGCTGTAATTCATAATGCTGTCTGCACCACGGTGACTTGCCTGTGCACCTATTAATCCTAACGTCCAGAATAACTTCACCTTGAGGCTGGTTGTGATACAGGAAGCAGGTGATGTAGTTGGTGAGAAAGATCCTCATGTTGTGCTAACACAGGAGGTTGCTCCTGTTGGAAACCAAAGGAAAGGTGGCCTTTGTAGTGATTTCAGTTTCAAAGCTTTGGGTTTTTTTCCTCAAAAGTTTGGGGTTACTGGGTGGACTGGTAATTTGCGTCTAGAGTTTGTAACACCACCCTAAGGCATTAGTAGTAGTAGTTCCCCAACAGTTATTGTTGGGCATCTAGCGGCAGTCCATGCCATGTCTCCTGCATGCACCTGTGATAGTTTGTGCTGTTTTCCAATGAATCAAACTGGAAAAGCTGAAAAGTAACTTAGCAGTGCCACGAACCGTTCAGCCATATGTATTCCCCTTGTGCAGTTCAGCTGAACTGATGGTGGTTTGGCACCTTCTGTATGCCAGTGCTGAACAGGATGGGCATTTCAGCTGCAGAAAGCTCCAGTGCACCCTGGTCTGAAGACCTGTCAGATTCAACGCAGCACCTCCATGGCCAAAGGTCAAACTGTACTGTAGCGATCCTCAGCCTTTGTGCACTCCAGTAGTAAGGGTTTAATTGAATTTTATTGTCTTGTGCTACTGTGATTATGCTCTCCACTGCATAAATCCTGTTTTCCTGAGCTGCCACTTCTACAGAGAGTACGAAGCGCGTTTAGAGAGGTACAGCGAACGAATATGGACGTGCAAAAGCACAGGAAGCAGCCAGCTGACGCACAAAGAGGCTTGGGAGGAGGAGCAGGAAGTTGCTGAGCTGTAAGTACCAGTGAAGAAATTGGTATGTGTCTATCTTTAGGCACTGGGGCAGAAGAGTGGACTTGGGAATGATGTGTGATTGCTAGTTTATGAGGTGAGGTAAGTAGCTTTTTACTGGCTGTAAGTAGATCTGGGGATTCTGGACCTGAAAGCAAATTCAGTCCAAATTTGATGCCATCACTAATGCAGTTGAGTAATGTACTTATTTAGTGCTGTATCTTGGTATTACTTGAACCAAAATAGTTCAGCATATGGTATTTGGCATATTTTAAAGCCCCTTGAGTAATGGGAAATTTTCGGGGGGGGTGGGGGGCGGATAAATCTTGAAGGAGCTAAAGTAAAAATGCAGTAAAAAGAGGCCATTGAAGTGTTTCATGTCAGCCAGGTCCACAGTTGTAATTATTTTTTCCAGATCTGCACTGGAATCAGCTGTTGTCCTAAATAAAAAAAATTATTTTGGAGTGAGATTTTGGGGATCTGCTGTACTCGAAACAATAAAGAACAAAGGGAAAACAGCAAGAGTCATTACTCTGTTCAGACCACCGTTGTTCCTCAGGGTTGCCGTGTCCCTGACCTCCCCCTCTAGCACACAGCCCAGGCCTTGAATCCTTGGTTGAGATCCAGTGTGACCCTTCCCATAGAAGTGGATTTTCTGTAAAGGTGCAAGTCCTTAGCTCAACCAACATATAACTTACTTTGTGATTACCAAATTGTGGGAATTATGCCAAACAAATGGCATGTTTCTCTGTTCCATGAACTGATGACTTGGACTCCTGAGACTTTTTTCTCCTGGATTTAAACTGGGGAGATTGTCAGCAGTACTACCTAAGAGATGAAATTTTCTGCTCCCTCTCTTTCCTGAAGAATCCACATTTCTGATTCATTGGCAAAAGAGTTAATAGCCTTAGCCTAAGGAGAAATTCCCCATCATTTGAGGATAATCACATCCTTAAAGGCAACAAATAAGAAACCTATTTGCTAATAGTCCTAATTTCTGTGAGGGTTGAAGTACTACTGTCTTTAGTCTTTCCTCCCTAGTGTTCTTTGAGAGGAGGGTGCAGAGCCAGCTCCATAAATTTCTAATCCCGAGTCAAAAACCACTGGTTTAGTGTCACTTACCTTTGGTTAACAATGTTGGATTGGTTGGCCACTTCTGAAAACATTAAGGAATGTAAATGAAATATAAATGGAAGATTTCTCAATAACAAATTTAGCTATAGTCTCTCTAAATGTGGGGGAAAAAAGACTCTGTGAAATGAGATTTTGGTCTTGTCTCTTTGAAATGGGATTAAAAGCTTCCCAGGCAGTTTGCTGGCTGCTTTAATACCTGACACTAGTCTGAATAAAAAAAAGTTAATTTAGGCAGTTTGCTAAAGGGATAAATTTGTTCATGGCAGTTGTAGAACAGCAAATATAGCTGAGGATTGTCAGCAATGGCTCCCTGAGTCTGGGAAGCTAAAAGGGTTTTGGAAAAATGGGGTATTTTGTTCCTCCTTACAGTAACTTGAAACGGACTGTACTTTTTAGCCAGAAAGCTTTATGCAATATATTTCTTAGTACTTCTATCAGCTGACCGACCTGATCTTTTAGAAAAGGAAATCAGTCAAGTAAATTTGTAACAGTCCTTTCTCTTCTTTGAATGGAAAAATTTGAAGATCATGACATGTGAAACACACAAAATATTTTTCTCTGGAAAGATAATTTGATTGTGTAAGCCTGCCTCTGTCTTCTTTACTGTGTTAGCAGTCTGTTTGGGAAGAAATACATGCTTAATGTTCATCAGCATCATGTTATTGTTGGAAGCAAAAATTTTAAAGTAACAAGCCCCAGATTAATGACATGGTCTTGGTATATATTTAACAGCTAAGAGAGAGGTAGTAATAACCAGCAAGAAAGGGTTCACCGTTGGTGCTGCTCTTCCAGAATGCTTTATGGTGTTCCTTCTGGGAAGGACAAGTACAATTTGTATTGTCATGCCAATGAACACTTGGGGGGGGAATGCTGGGGGGAGGGCAGCAAAAAGCCCTTGGATGTTTGCATGCTAATGTGGCATCTGCCTAAAACATTGTCCTGGCTGTTAATGTTCCCGGAATTGCGAAATGGGAGGCTACTTTGCATTTTGGCTTTTATTCCCTGAATAATGAAAACTTCTTATGTGCTTGCTCAGCTTGAAGGAGGAGTTCCCCATCTGGTATGAGAAACTGGTACTGGAAATAGTCCACCACAACACTGTATCTTTGGAAAAGTTGGTGGATGCAGCTTGGCTGGAGATCATGACCAAATTTGCAGTGGGAGAAGAGTGTGACTTTGAAGTAAGGATTTGTTTTCCATTTTATCCCATGCTTTTGCACAGAGCTAATTTTGGATGGCTAAAGGCAGGAGATGGGAAGAGTATGTTAGCCACTTACATTATCAGAAAGATGGTGAGAATTTCTTTTCTGTAGAATCCCAGTGACAGCACCTGCTTTTGAATGCAAAACAGTTCCATAAGCAGAAGCACGTGGATGACCCATACTGGCGAGAGAAAAATGACTGATCTATGTGTGTGCGTGGGGAAATAGAGATATATTTGTTATACTGCTTAAATATGTGATGGTCTGTGTATATATTTAAATATATATTAAAATACATATTTTAATTAAAAGAAGTTAAAAATTGTAATCTGCCGTAATCTTTTCACCTAACATGTTCCCAGAAGGAGTAGTAGTCTTAAACTAATGTAGCTTGAAGTCAACTGCTTACAAATCTCTAACAATGTTCTAATGATTAGAAAATTCCCTCCAAAACTGGGAATGATGGGGAAAACTCAAACTTGTTAAAAATAAGGAGAAGTTATAAAATGTTCTCTGTTAGCAATCTGTTTAGGACATATTCTCTCAAGTGGGGCTGCTGAGAGAGCATGCTTGCACCTTGCACACACACTCTTTCCTTAGGCTGAGAAAGCAGCATTATTAAACACTGGAAAAACTTGTGGGTTGGTAGTTCTCTCTTTCTTAGCAATTTGTACAGAACTTCCAGGTAGCAGTAGTAGAAAGAAATCCTGTAATTGTTTCATGAGGGATCATGAGCTTCTCTCAAGGAGGATGTCAATTAAATGTTTTGCCAAATTACGGTTTGTAGGTTTTAGCTGCTCTTTTTCCTTCCTTGTAGTGGTAAAGCTCATTAGTTCATGTGTCTTGCTCAGGTTCAGTTTTCATCAATATTTCCATGCAGGTTGGTAAGAAAAAAATGTTGCCTGTGAAAGTTGTGAAAATGCATCCCCTTGAGAAAGTTGATGAAGAGTCCTCGGAAAAGAAATCTGATGGAGCCTGTGATTCCCCATCCAGTGACAAGGAGAACTCCAGCCAGGCAGCCCAGGACAACCAGAAGGAAGCTATCCTGAAGGAGGATGACAACAGGAGAGAAAGTATGAGTAAGTAGTAAGACAGCATGCCAGTAGGTAGCAGCTTTGGTGGCATCGATGCTGTTGGCTTTCAACTGTTCTTGCCTGTTTTAAAGCAGAAAATGTGCTGTCATTCTAAGGTGTAATACCAAAAGCTATGCATGTAAGCTTTGAAAGTATAACAAGTGTATTAAAAAAAAAAAAAAAAAAAAAGGCGGGGGGGAACAGCAAAGGTACATGTAGAATCATCAAGTTCTGCTGTGATGTTCATCCTCAGAACAAACATCTCTAGTTCTAAAGCCTCTTGTTCTGCAGTTGGAGACAAGCTCTAATTCTCTTTCATGTCCACAGTTGACATAAAAAATAAGGTGGGGTTTTTTTATTTTGGTTTATGCCCTTTCCAATTTTCAAATGCTGAGACAAAATTCATGCAGAGAAATGCTTTTTTTTTTTTCCTAAGCTTTCAAAATAAAGCATGCTTTGAAACATTGTTCCCCTCTTTCGTATCTGTTCCTCCTTGCTGCAGAACTAAACAGTGGATGACCGAGGCTTTTCTTGACTTTGAGAAGGTACTGTTAAAAGACAAAAAAAACCCCCAAATTAGTTTCATGTCCTGTGTAACTTCTTAAAAATGGAATTATAAGATTCTTTAAAAGAGATTTCAAAAAGTGTTTTAAAACAAACAAACAAAAAACCAAACCAACCTCACAGCATAGCTCTAATCTGTATAGCTTAATTTTAAAGACACATAAATGTAATAAGCTGTTTACATTTGTAAATAGCCACTCCAACATCTGGGGAAGGTGTATATAATCTCCTCTAATATGGAGAAGAGGAAACTCAGAAAACAGCCCAGCAAGCTAATAGCAAAGTCAGGAGTGGAAAACCAGTTCTACCAAGCTCTAGTCCCAAGCTTAATAATTGTCAACTGTTTCTGATTGGTACTGGAAAAAGTTATGAGCTGTTTTGATTTCATTGCAGTGCTCTGGAAGGAAGGAAAAAAATGTGTTGCAGAAACGATCTGGCCTTATACTCATCCATTGAAACAGTAGTGGTGCTTGGAGAGGGACTATTGCATGCTTTTTTTTTTTCTTTTTCTTTTTTTTTTTTAATTGAGTGGTAGTTCTCTCGAACTACCTCATAAAAGGCATAGGAAGTACCTTTTACTTTAAAAATGCTCATTGACCAAATTTACAGCAGCATTTTTGGGCTTGGGTGTTTAGTAAAGTCTACCATAGTAGTTCATTGGTGTGCAGTATTCTAACCAGCTATGTTCAGCTGTGCTCTTGCTGACCTTGCCAGTATAGCACTCTGAGATTGGCAGAATACTGCAGGAATGGGGATTTCTGTGCCTTTTTCAGTCTCTGACTCAGGTGATTATCTGGCCTGTGTTTAGTTGCCTCTATAAACTGGGGCTATCCTACCCTTTCTGTAAAAGATGAACCTCGACATTTTCAAATCAAAGATGCTAGCAGAGTCATAACATAATCAGTAAAAGCAGTAAGCACTCCTTCTTTTAACTCTTCTCCTTGTACATATGCATTTATTAAAAGGATATTTTATTGATAATGCTTTTATATTTGGGGTTATAATAGAACACAGGTTCATAGTAAACTCATTACTGAATCTATATTCCAGAGTCCATTAAAATAACTGTGTAGCATTTGTTACATTTATGCAGTATACTACAGAAGTAGTAAAGACTTGCTTTCATTTAGTGGGTTCAGGCCCTGAAATGCACCTGCAGGAGGCTGTGTACAGTATCTGGAGGTACCTAGCCACACTTACGTTGACTCTTTCTTTCTAATAATTTGTGTACTAGACCACTGGTAATACGGGTTGAGGTCACTATGCAAGAGTGAGCGTTTAGAAGCAGTAACAGGCTCTGCATAACAGTGTGTGATGTAAGAGCTGTATCTTTCTGTGGACACACGAGGGGGCAGAGTTAACCTTAGCATTTTTACTATACTTATGTCAAGCTTGCTGATTTTGTTGGAGGAAAAAAGGAGCAGAGAAAGAGAGCTTCAGTCTCTCTGGTTAGGAGTCTACTGTGCTTCAGAAGCTAAAAATAAGGCTTTATACCAGCTTTATTGCATCGTATGTGCAGTCTGAAGTGGCTTTGTATTTTTAGTTGCTTAGGGCGTGAACTCTAGAAAATCTGCAGATGAGAGAGGAAAGGCTAGTTTTTCCTGAAAATGGATGGTGAACTACTGAAGGCAGGTTCTGCAGCTTAAGCTGTACTTGGAACTAATACTGCTTTGGAAAATCCAAAATAAGTGGTGAAGAGAAGGAGGCACCAGCATACGGATGCTTTATGAGGTTGCAGTAGGGTAGTGAATGTAAGTTTTATTACAGTACAATGCAACAACAAATGAAGTATGCTTTTTGTAAAATAACTTCAGGAAGGCATGTATAGTGATTTCTTCTTCCCCACCCCCAAGTATCCAGGTGCTGTTTGATGGAATTCAATGTGGTCACCCCTATTTCTAGAATCTAGAAAGTAAATCACAGAAGGAGGGGCTGCTTACAGGCCTGTTGCAGAGGCAGCAGTGTAACTGAGTCCTTCGAAGTCAGAGCCAGGACTAAGCAAGACATTGTTATTTCTTAAATATAAACTTGCTACGCGTGGTACACACATCCAGCAAAGGTAACATTCAGCCACTTAAAAGACATTGAGGCAGATCTCTGAAGGCAGATCTTTTACAGAGCTTGAAGTGTCTTGTATGCGACTTCCATTGTGCTGTTCAGCAGAAAAACATAGTTCAGTATTTGTCAGCTTACCGAGACTTTTTTAATACAAATGTGGAACCAAAGCAGGCAAAAGTTATGTCTCAGCCTGACTTGCGATGAGAGGCTTAGTCTCCTTTCACACATGCTATCACTGTTACGAAATTTAGGGGTTTTTATTTTAAAGAAAAAATTCTGTAATCCATGTAAGCTATAATGTTGCTGAAACTTAAACACTATAGGGCTTACAATGTGACAATTTTATATATATATATATTTAAAAGTCTGACTTAGGTCTAGCATTTACTTGTATTCTGCGTATACTTAGTAGATAATTATTCTCATCTATCATGCTTGCCTTAATGTTTTCTTTGAGTCATAGCCATAAACATGAAAACATTTGGGGATGACTTTATTCAGTAAGCTTGGATTTTTGTCCTAAATGATTAACGCTTGCAACCTGAATATAGAAACAATAAACTCAACACCAGCTGGCAAGAAGATGTGATGCCTTTGTACTCTTTCAGTTACTCCTCTCTTGAGAATAAAAAGACTGGTTGTATAAGTATGCTTAAAATCTCCAGCTAAACTAACCCATACATATAGGGCTCATAACTGTAAAATGCTTAATGGCCACCGAAGTTAAATAATTTTACAACTTTAATTTAGAGTCAGTAATTCCTGCAGTAGAATTATTTCAAATATGGCATGGCAGAGACAGCCAGGGCTCTCAGCAGGAGCTCCCTAAGCAGGTTAGTGGTTAGGTTATGAAACCTGTCTCCCCCTCATGAATTTTATAGACATTTTCTCCCTTTGCATAGGTAATTGCAGCTTACCATCTGTAGAGAGATGGGTTTAAATACTGCAAGCGGTCCTCTATGCTCCTTGAAGATAGGTGTTACCTCCTACGTCAGAGCTGTTTAGGGACTCCATTCCCAGCCTGCATCTTCAGGATATTTCTAAAACCCAATTTGGGATTTTTTCCTGATGTTCTAGTTTAACCAAACACTGCAAGGGGTGGGGTGCCCAGTCCAGCGATGGTCTGGATTCTTGAACCTTTTTTTTTTTTTTTTTGAGTCTAATACTAATACACTTCATGTCTTACCTTGCTTTATCAGATGATCGCGCGCGTAGGTCTCCTCGGAAGCTTCCCACTTCTTTGAAGAAGGAAGAAAGGAAGTGGGTTCCACCTAAATTCCTGCCACACAAATATGATGTCAAGCTGAAAAATGAAGATAAGGTGAGTTGTCCGCTTGAATCCTTTATAATATAACATGAATATGCAAGTTTAATTAAATAATCACTATCAGTGTGTCTATACAGCATAATGTAGTACTTCCTGCCAGAGTCATGGTATTGGAGGCAGGATGGCTGTAGTTGCCTGTGAGGCTGACTAGCCTGGCTGTTTCTATTGGGTTTTGTGCGTGGAGACCCCTGACAATTCCCTGGTACCACACACTGAGTCACAGTGCTACAATAGCTTTAGAGTGGTTGCTGTTAACTTGCTAATCTCTGGTCAGGCAGTTAATGAAACTTGATCAGAGGTAGACTAGTTAAATCATGAGCGGCAGTTGCTGCTCTTGTTCTAACTGAACTTCTCTGAGAGTCATAGGTAGCTGTGCTTTGGGAAGCTCTGTGTAGCTGCAGCACTACTGTGTGCTTTTTGTCATCTGTTTGCTAATTTGACAAGAGAGGCAGTGCTGACCTCAATTTAATGAGTACCACTTGCAGAGTTACTCCTCTGGTCTTGGGGGGAAAAAAATCAAAACAAAATAAACATTAATATGTAAAAGCTTTTAAGTTAGTAGCAAGCACAAGCCGGAGGAAGGTCAGAGAGAAAGCAGTGGGCTTTGGCAAGAAATCTACAATCTAAACTAATGTTTTTTACTTTTTTTGGCTAACTGAATCTCCAACCAATCTCTATGGTGCATCTCAGTTCTGCAAGTTCCGTTTGGTTTGTTTTGAGTCTTTACAAGAGAGTTTTGAAAGAGCAAAGAGTTTGTGGGCATGAAGCAGCACAATGGTCCTTGCTCCTTTTAGCCATATGATATGTATTTATAATGTGGTTAGAAGTTAGATGTTAACAGTCTGTCTGTTATCTCCAAGATCATCAGCAACGTACCAGCAGATAGCTTAGTCCGTACAGAGCGTCCTCCCAACAAGGAGATCCTGAGGTACTTCATCCGTCATAACGCGCTACGGGCCGGCACGTGTGAGAATGCCCCATGGGTAGTGGAGGATGAGTTAGTGAAGAAATACTCTCTCCCTAGTAAATTTAGTGACTTCTTGCTTGACCCACATAAGGTAAGAATTCTTAAAAGTACCTCCTTTTCTTTCTCACCCATTCCCCACCCTTAAACAGTCTTGGCAGAGACGTCACTGTGCCACTTGGGTTTTGGTGCTCCCAAGCTTACATCAGCTTAGAGAGATGCAGAGCAGGAAGGCCCACTCTTTTGAAGGTTGACCCTTTGAGGTGACACAGCTTGAATGTCTGAAACAGTGGTCTACTTTGAAAATTTGAGGTGTAACTGCCTTTTCTTGATTTTTTTTCCAATAGTTTGCATTACTTGTCTACAAGTAAAGACATGATTTCCTGGTGTAAAACAAATGGAAGAGCTATAGTCCTTACGTGGTAATGTCAGTTATTGGGCCCTTTTCATGGTTACAATGCAAGAGCTGGATGTGTTTGACTTCATGATGCTTGGTTCTTGTATGGTGCTGGATTGAGTGATGGCAGATACCACAAATTTTGTACTGAATACTCTAAGTAGCAGGGATGGTTTTTTTTTTCCAGCCCTTTGCAATGACCAGCCACATATCCTGTTAACCGAGTAAATGCTGTATCATGAAATCTGCTGTTTTAAAATCCATCTTTGGGTATAGAAAGCACTATTTTGTTCATTTAGTAAACTCCCTTTTTCATGGACTCGGTCTTTGTCAAGTGTTGTTCTAAAACTAGAAGATAAATATTTGCTATATCCCTTTTTCCTCACTGGGAGGAGAACACCCTTTTCTAGCAAGCTTCTATGGACTTTTCTGGATGCTTGTAAATTTGCTTAAAGGGAAAAATAAAATCTTCATATTTGAGCTGTGTTTACCCTTGCTGTAGTATTTGGGGTCACTGCCTTAATAGAAATCAAAGTATTTGCTGGTGGTGTACGAATTCTTTTGTTCAGCACACTGATGAATGGAGGCATACCCTTAGTATAAGAAAAAATACACAACCGTAACATCTTCAGTTTGACTTGCAGAAGTCCTCAGCTCTATGTTTAGGGGTGGTGCTTTCTGTAGTGTGTTTCCCTCTTGGCATAAAGATTGAATTTATGTTGAGGTTTTTAAATTTTGAGAAGTGGCTGGAGAATTTATTAAGCCAGAATTAGTGTTCTGACAAAATAACTTCATATAAGTGACAGTTGGATATACAGTATAAGTTGTAGATCTAATATTTGTGAACTTGTAATTATTATGATTCGTATCAATGCTGGATGCTTTCGGCTTAGGTCATTCTCTCCAGCAAATATTTCAACACAGAATTTTTGTAGAATGAAGTTATGCAGACACCAGATATTTGGTGATTGTGCAATCTTCAGTAAAAATTTCTCTAATGGGCTAATGAGGACTCAAACTAAAGCCTTCAAGAGTGAACATCTGTGAGCCAGAAGATCTGAATATTCCTATGGCAGTCTTAACTTGATCACATTTGTGTATGTCTGTTAAATAAATACTTCTTAGATGCTTGCACCTTTTGTTGTGCTTACCACTGGAATTTTTTATTGCTAAGGAATCTCAAATTTTCAGCCCCTGTTTTCCGGTAATTTTATCCATAACCTAAAGGTTATATCCCTGTATTTTATTTTTCACTTCTTGAAATATGTTCGTATTCTGGGTGTATCCTGAAACTGAATTTGAGATACTGAGAGAGTCCTGAAATCAGTCTCTCTTCAGCTCTGGGTTAAACTGTTCTGTGCTAAAAGGATGCTGTCAGGTAGGTTATTTCAGCAGCTTAAAAACAGTCAGATATTTAGTCACATTACTCCAGAATTGAATCCTGTCTCAGTTTCCTTCCAGATGCTTTCAAGCAGTTCAGAAATCAGTCTGAACTCCCTGTCACCCATCACTTCTGTGCTCCTTCAGTTTTCCTCTGGGTGGTGAGTTGGGTGGGGTCCAGGACTGAATCCTACATGACTCAATAAGAAATCTCTGAGCAGAGGAATAGTTTTTGAAATTAATGTCAGTATTTTCCAGGCAAACCCCCTCCCCACAACCTTTTAAGTAGAAACAAAGTGATTTTATGTAATGTAGTAGGAAACATTTAAAATTCTTTGTAGTGTTTCATTTCATAAAGTTAAATGTGAACTTTCTGGAATGAGCTAATGACCTCATAACCAACGTAGCGACTACAATGCAGAATATTGAAAGCTATTGCAGAAGCCTGTTACCCTTAATGTATTGAGTACTCCTTGTTCATTGGAAAAATACATTAAAAATAAACGTAGGCAAAAATAATTGACAGAAAAGGATCTGGATAACCTTTATTTACCTTTATTTACCTTTAAATATTAATACAAAATCATTCTTTCTTTAATTTTAGTATATGACTCTCAACCCCTCAACCAAGAGGAAGGGCTCTCGATCACCTGACAGAAAGCCTTGTAAGAAATCCAAAGCTGATGGATCATCCCTGGGCCAGCCTCTGAGCCCTACTCTGTGGTGCCACGTGCATTTGGAGAAATCTATTATTGGCTCTCCACTGAAGGTGAAAAACTCTAAGAATTCAAAATGTCCTAAAGAGGAGCTGGAAGAGGTGATGAAAATTGTGTCACCTGCTAAACTTGGTTCTAACTTTCACATTTCAAAGAGGAGCCGACTGGGGAAGGGCAGCAACAAATCCTTGGACAAAAAGCAGAGAGGCAAAAGGGTTCTGAATGGACAGAAGTCATCGGGGAAATCAAAGTCTCCTAGGAAAGGCTTGAAGACCCCTAAGATGAAGATGAAACAAATGACACTGCTGGACATGGCCAAAGGTACCACTAAGGTGTCCAGGTCTCCCAGGAATTCTGGAGGCACCCCTAGGTCTTCCAGCAAACCCCAGAAACATCTGCCTCCTGCAGCACTCCATCTCATTGCCTATTACAAAGAAAACAAAGACCGGGAAGACAAAAAAAGCGCTCTTTCCTGCATCATCTCCAAAACAGCTAGGTTACTTTCAAATGAGGATCGTGCTCGTCTCCCCGAGGATTTGCGAGGGTTAGTACAGAAACGCTATGAGCTTCTAGAGCACAGGAAGAAATGGGCCACCATGACAGAGGAGCAGCGAAAGGAATACATGAAGAAGAAAAGGGAGAAGCTGAAAGAGAAGCTTAAGGAGAGAGCAAAGGAGCGGAAGGAGAAGGAGATGAAGGAAAAACTGGAAAAACAGAAAAGATATGAGGACCAAGATCTTAAAGGGAAGACCTTGCCTACTTTTAAATTGGTTGATACTCCAGAAGGACTTCCTAATACGCTCTTTGGGGATGTTGCCATGGTGGTAGAGTTCCTGAGCTGCTACTCAGGGTTATTAATGCCAGATGCTCAATATCCCATTACGGCAGTTTCCCTGATGGAAGCACTTTGCGCAGAAAAGGGAGGCTTCCTTTATTTGAACCGAGTACTGGTCATTCTCTTGCAGACCCTGCTGCAGGATGAAATTGCTGAAGATTATGCTGAACTGGGAATGAAGCTTTCTGAAATACCACTTACTTTGCATTCCGCTTCTGAGTTGGTTCGCCTATGCCTACGCAAGTCAGATGTGCAAGAGGAAAGTGAGGTGTCAGATAATGTAGATGAAACCAAGGATTCGGCAGCTTTTGAGGATAATGAAGTACAGGATGAGTTTTTAGAGAAACTGGAGACATCGGAGTTCTTTGAGTTGACTCCTGAAGAGAAATTGCGGATACTTGGAGCGCTGTGCCACCGGATTCTAATGACGTACTCAGTGCAGGACCACGTGGAGGCCAAGCAGCAGACATCAGCTGAGCTGTGGAAGGAGCGCTTAGCTATCTTGAAGGAAGAAAATGACAAGAAGAGAGCAGAAAAACAGAAGCGAAAAGAAATGGTGGCCAAGAACAAGGAGAATGGGAAAGATGAGAATATAATGGGAAGAAATGAAAAGAAAAAAACCGAGATGATGAAAATAGAGCACCGGGTAGAAATAGAAGCTGATGATATGATCAGTGCTGTGAAGAGCAGACGCCTTCTTGCCATCCAAGCCAAGAAAGAGAGGGAGCAACAAGAAATACAAATGAGAGGTAAGAAAAATACCAGGAGAGTAGAGCGTTTGTGTGTTGTGGAGCAGAGGGGAATAAGTTAGTGGCAAAATTGACAGCCTATTTTCAAAACCATTACCCGGTTTTAAGGGATTTACTCACTGGCAAAGTGTAATTCAGCTGCTATGGTTCCTATGGCAGCTCCAAATCTGGAATGTTAAGAAAAAGCAATAACTGCTTCTAGATTTTTATCTGTGGGCATCTTTTGTTCAGTACCTTTCTAATTCTGTCAGGCCCAGGAAGTCTGGAGAACAGAAAATCTGTTTTGGGGACAGAAAACAAAACAAAAAAAATTGTCTGTGTCCAAACATCTTCTGGATCTTATGCACAGAGGAGATATTTCCTGCCTAAAAGCTAGTTCCTACAGCTGCTGCTGGCCTTGCTGCCATGCACGTTGTCAGGTTGATGCTAGCAGCCCTTCTCCCAGATAAGGACTTAGGCAATAAGTTTCAGTTTAAAGTTTCTCACTTTAAATAATTAGTTATGGAGTTGTATAAATATAAACTGTCCACTCAAACCTCTCTAAATCATGAGTTGCAATACCAAACTTTGTATGCCTCTGTGTAAATAGTGCTTTTTGCTAAGGGGTATGGAATATGAAGAGCAAAATACTTTAGAATTATACTTCAGGGAGGATTTTTTTTGCTTGTAAATGTGGGTACTGGGCAGATGGAAATGGACAGCATAGCTCATCTAGGTTGTTATTTCCCTTCTGAAACAGCTGAGGGAAAGCATCCCGCATGGAGCCTGGCTTATGTGCTTTAGCTGGAATCTGGGAGTATCTGTTCTAGGAGACCAAGAATAGGTAAATAACATGGAATACCCTGAGGCTCCTAAGGAAGTAGACTGGATACAACCATGCCTCACATTGAAAGTAAATAGACCTTTCAGATCTTCTGTTAAGAACTGAGTCTCAGAAGAATCAATAAACTGCTGAAGATCTGAAGTGCTGTCCTACTAGTCCAGAAAAACAAAATACCAAATATCTAACATGCTGTAGCTGAATGGCCTCTTGGCCCTAATTGTAGTGTTCCAGTTGTTTGACAGCAAGTTCAAGTTCATGATAAGATTTTACTGCAAAATTAAATACAGTTTGGACACTACTCCTTGGGATACTTCTTGTTGTTCTCACTGGGTAGTTTGTACTAGTTATATATGAAGAAAAGCAATATTACATTGATGGAGATAAGAATCATTTGGCTTGCCTGCTGAGGAAGTTTCATGCATTCTTTTGGACTCCACAAGGAAAACTAGGTCTCTCTGGAAGGAAAGGAAGGATTAAGCCTTTCATTTAAGGTTTGAATTCATATTGCTTCCTTTCCACATAACAAACTCCAACATTTCAGGCATCCAGGGCTTCTTTTACCCGTTAAGCAGTTGCTACCAGGCATAAAGGTACCCTTGAAGTACCAAAGATCTTGGTTAATGTTGATGGTGCAGTAGTTAGGGCTGCAGTGTTTGCAGCTCAGAGCTAATCTGTTCAGGACTTCAGACTTGGGGGCTGGTGTGGTTTCGGTGTGTGAAAAATAGTTCTGGATAACCACAATGAGAAGTGCATCAGTGTGCTCCTACCATCACACAGGCTTTCTGTGGGCTTTTTCAGTGTACTGGCTTTCACACCACTTCAGTTACATTTGCTTTTAATGATGTTAGTATCTCTGAGGGAAGTAAAAGAGTAGTTGCTGACAAAACACCTATTGTGCAGTGGTTCAATATTCATATATATATATATGAACCACTGCACAATAGGTGTTTTGTCAGCAACTGCTCGTTTACATATATATAGATATATATCTCACAGTCAGAGGTTTCTTTTTCACCACTCTGGTAACATCTGTAGCACTGGAAGCACTAACCTCTTTCAAGTTAAACCTATCAAGATTGTGGCCAGTGCTATCAAGCTAGTCTCAGCTCAAAAAAGAACTCAGTGTAAGAAAGCATAAATGTATTTTTTTGTTCTTTCTTGACTTCAAAAGAAGTCAATACAGAACTTCCTGTTGAGATAACATGATTAATATCTGTATTTTCTTCATAGTAAAAGTCAAGTTGCTTCCATTTCCATGTTACTGCAGCACTTGGTAATCGTTCTTTGCCTTATCACTCCATGAAGCAATAGCTCCCATACAGTCTGTTGGAGGAGAATGGAGAGCTGGAAGCTTATACTGCTAACAAAAGCTGCTAGAGAGGAAAGTACCAACTGAGACTAGCTTGCCATCACAATTGAAAATGAGATGCAGGGAGGAAACCTTTAGTTTGGTGTCTTTATTCTCATTTTGTTTGAATAGTTTTGGCATATGAGTAAATGTAAGTTTCTGTTCTTTCCTTGCCTCTTTCTTATTCTGACACTTGATGGTACCTGCTGCAACTGGTCTTTACAGTTGGACAGAAAAAATACCTGTCTCATGAGTGTCCGCAATATCCCATGTTGTAAGCATTGAAGAGTTTGCTGCCAGTATAGCTTGTTTTGGTTGGAGTCTTGGCTCTTGAGGGGAGGGTACTGAGGAGGAGGGAAGTGCACCTGGTGCTAGCATCAGGTGACCGCAGCAAGTCCGAGAAGGTGTCAAGGAGGGAAATTCTGGGGGAAGCATATCACCTCTGTCTCCTTCTAGTGGAAGGTGAGAATAGTACTTCCTGCAGTATGTGTCTCCTGATGCAGTTTGCGAGACTTGGATTTAGGTGACACAGGGCATTTGGTACTGTGAGAGTGGCTGTTGCTACTTGTTCTGATTTCAGTACTTTGACACAGGGAGAGATCATAAGGTTTAAGGAGGAGTTGATATTTACAGACATACGGGTTGTGCAGCTGCTTGTGTCTGGCAGGTATTGATTAACAGGACAATTTTGCCATGTTGCAATTACTGTAACTTGGTATATTGTTGGCATTTTATTATATAAAAGCTGATGTATCGAGTTGGTGTAACAAATGCAAGGGTATGTTTTTCAGCATGTGTCCTCTAATCAGTCAGGATTGATTACATTGGCAGGACTTCAGAGACTTACCAGGTATTTACTAATCAACTGTTATCAAACCTATCTTGATACAGAAAATAGCTGCAAGAGAAAAAGTTAGGTAGTAGCCCTGGGAAAAGTCCTAGCAAGAAATTAGCTTTCTCCCTGGGACAGCAGCCAGCATCCGACCTCTGTATGCTCGCTTTTACCTGCCCCACTCCCCCTCACCCCTTCCATATGGTCTCATTCCATCTGCTTCAAACCTTCCTTTGTGATGCAAAGATGAGTCTTCATTTCTTCACCCTTTTTATTTTTTTTTCTCAAGTTTTCTCAGGACACAGAAGAATGTTGCCCATAGCCTTTTGTGCAAGTCGTGAAGGGGTGATGTTTTTGTTACACTGAGATCAGGCCCTGAACAGCCAATGTGACTCAATTTGATGTTTTGTTCCTTTTCGTTCAGGCAGTTCTTGGTGAAAGTACACCTCTTCTTCAGAGATGGGCAAAAGTGTAGAGAGACTTTTGAACCATCATGAGAAGCATAAATCCTGTTGACCTTAATGATTTGTCTCTTGGCAGAAGCTGCATTGCTTCTTACTCCTTACCTAGAGATGTGAAATGACGTGCTTTGTTCTGTAAGACTTGCCAAGGAGCCTGTGATGCTAGGATTTAGGCCACTTCGTATTTTTCTTTCCCCTCTTTTTTGTCAACAGCCATGGATATTGAGAGCTACTGAAATTCCAATACTTCTGTCATGAGTGCGAAACCTGAGGTTTCTGTTTTAATGCTCTTCCACATCATAGCATATATGGGAAAGCATGAGGTACCAGGAGATGTGACTTGGTTGCTGTTGTGAGACAGTTGTCCCTGGAAGAGGCCTTTGTTGTGCCAGATCTGTTTTTTTGGTAGGTAAGGTTGTGGGGAGAGCGTTCCCCATAGCTGCAGTTGTGGAAATGCAGGCATCCATTAGCCACGCTGACCTCTATGGTCTCACAGCTGGACCGTTCCCAACACTTGAGCTGGCCAGAGCAGAAGTCCTTGTCGTATATTGTGCTGTAGTTAAAGATCTTTGACCCTGTTGTTATATGGGATTGCACAGCAATGGATGCTACTTTGTTGATCTAGAATGAGAAATAATAATGATGACTAATTTCTCCAGACAATTTTTATCCAGACTTTCCTCTTTCCTCAGCCCAGTTCATCCTTGTGCCTTAACTTCTTAAGAATTCTTGAGTTTTTTCTAGAATGGTGGGTGGAAAGTAAGATGAAGGGTGGATGCCTGTGCTAAAAGAATATTAACAAGTCACCAGTAAATTTTTTTTTTACCCCCATGTAAAATAAAAGAGAATATTGATGTCTGGATACAATAAAAGAAAGCTAATACTTCTCTGTGCTAATTCCAACAGTGAGGATGGAGAAAGAAGCAGAGGAAGAAAGAATCCGGAAGCATAAAGCTGCAGCTGAGAAAACTTTCCAGGATGGAATTGCCAAAGCAAAGCTGGTGATGCGCAGAACCCCAATTGGCACCGATCGTAATCATAACAGGTAGGAAAGGAAATGTTCCCGAGCTGCCAGCTTTCCCCTCTGAGAGGAGCTTTATCAGATAGCAGCCCCCAAGAAGTGATTGATACGGAGGGTGTTGAGAGGACTTCCCCTGCATCGAACTGTGGAGGAGAGCAGAAGTGAGGTTTTTGTGTATAGAGAATGTAATGGCCTTCACTGGTTTACACGGCCAGCTTTTTGAGGCCTTCCTGTAGAGGTCAGAATCCACTAACCAGCGGAGCTTCAAGTGCTTGCATCAGTGCTCAAGAACCTAATTACCCTCTTCTCTTTTTTCATGTTTGTTGCACAGGAATGCTCTTAGAATGGATTCTAATAAAAGCTTTTCATGTTTCTCAGCTGTGCCAATATAAAGATATACATGCATTCAGTTTTTATTGAGTCAAGCACACAGATGCTTCTCCCCTCTATGCAAATAAAGGCGGATGTGTGTAACTAGCCAGAAGAGGAGACAGGTACCTGTTAACATGTGTGTTTCCTACAGGTATTGGCTGTTTTCAGATGAGGTTCCTGGCTTGTTCATTGAGAAAGGCTGGGTACATGACAGTATAGACTACAGGTTCATCCTTCCCCATCAGAAAAAAGAAGATTTTAAGAAGGACTACAGCCCAGGAGGTATGATCAGCCTGCTTCTCTGTGGGTATTTCCTTTGTTGCTGTCTGACTGTTAGAATGGATTTGTGGAATGTGAGAGAGAACTGTCTAGTCTGAATGTTTTCATGGGGATACTCTGATTTAAGCCTTCTTTAAACTCTAGAAGCCTGCACACAGGAGAGCCTGATGCTCATGATGATCTCCCTCCTGCTGCTGCAGGTCTTGAGACTGCCTGCAATGTACCACATAAGGACCATGGAATACAATCACCGCTCTCTTAAAAGCAGTGAGGCTGATGTCAATTGTGGACTAATCCCTCTGGTTTACTCTGAACCTGCTGAGTTGCATTGTGCCAGACTTCTTGGACAAGTAGTCAGTTGCGTGCTGCAGAGAGTGAGGGTATCCATCACAATGTTAACGTTCCATGGGGGACAAGACTCCCAGATTAACCTGTGAAATAGTGTCAAGCAGGACAGTGTCCTAGATACCTACAGCTTTGCTGATTTGAGGCCATTTGGGTAAACAGCCCTCTTGTACATGTCCTCTCAGCCCGCTCTTCACTTTGTTCTGAACGTGCAGGTGAGGTGCAACGACTAGCTGAAGTTCTAGTGCTTCCTCTGTAATTTTGCTTGGCTGACTTGGAGCCTGGGTGGTGGAGCCTTGCAGGCAGAACTTCGACATGCACAAAAATCAGTCTGTGGGGAGGGAAACTTAACAATTCTATGTGGAAATCGTTCTTGGTACAGAGGAGCATGCTATAATCTGATTCTAGTGGCAATTTCAGGCCTGATCATTGCTTTTGAAGTATCACAGGCTGGCATTGGGTCCATCCACAGCAATACTGCATGTGAGAAGCTATATTGAGTTAAATCAGAGCCCTCACCTGGTGGTGTTTTATCTTGGACAATGGGCAGAGTTAGACGTCTGTAGAAGAATGGAGCAGGGCAGACCTGCAGTGAGATACTTCATCCAGCATGTAACTTCCCAGCCATGTGCGTCTTGGTGACTTGCTGAGCTGGAGGTGGTATCATTCAGTGGCCCTCGATGGGTATATTTTCTTATGTGAACTTTTTCAAATATTGACCAGCCATGTTCCTGTACACCAGCTTGCTTCCAGGTGTATTAATTTCTCAACTGCTGCCTGTGTATTTACTCAGCTAGTGTGCAAGATTTCAGCACGTTCCTTTTGAAACTTAACAAACAAAGGCTTAAATAAGCAAAGGTTTAAATTCATGTCAGGCTGTTGTCTAAGATGCTCAGAAATACAAATACATCCTATTTATAACTCATTCAGTTCTAGAAGTACTTTGTCAGTATATAGCTAAAAAGTGAAACTAGTCTTATGTATTTGAAACCGTAGGAATGCTTTTCTTAATTTTATGTATGTGCTTTATGATTCAGTAATTTCTTTAAAAATCCATTATCTTTTTTTGTATTTCTATAAATGCATATACTGTGAGCTCTAGCAAACTAATGCTGGATTAGTTTTCCCTGACAAATGTGTTGCTGGCCTAGATGCTGAATATAAATACTTAACTGGAGATAGGTTAGTTTTTTGCAAAATAAAAATTCTCACTGAGAAGGAAGATGAATGAGAATACACTTGAGCTTGTGCTTTTCTTTTACAGACAAGCGGAAGAGTGCAGCTACTGATGGCAGAGTGAGCAAGCTTCCCCGGTCTGTGCATGCTGCAGACCTTCCCACAGAGACCACTGCACCCAAGCAGGGACAGAACTTATGGTAACACATGCTTTCATAGCTGCGAAGTACTCAGAGCATAGAAGTCAAGGAAACTAGACAGATTTCTTTTGGTAGACCCTACTATATACCTATTACTCTTTCAGTACTTAACAGTTGGATTAGTTTAGCAGCTCTCCAGGCCTCTGCTACTAGTATTATTACTAGCAGTGAATGGCTAATAGGGCAGCCAGTCCAAGAGCCAGTGGAACCATTATAATCAACCTAATCAATCAGACTTAAAGCCAGTACAAATTAAGCTGGTAAAATGCTACATTGATGTATTGCTTTTTAAATATTTTATATTCAGAAGAATTGTTAATTTAAAGAATTGCTGTGCACTTTTTTCAGTATTGGTAAGTGTTACTTTTAAAAAAAAAAAAAAGAGTAAGGGAGCAGTGATCTAGCTAAGTGTGTCTAGGTTTTCTTTCATGGTTCATCTCAGCAGACCTGAATTGAGGCACATGGGGTCCTTGAGCACCCGAAATTAAAGTCTTCATTGAGATCTTTGGAGACAGGCCTATATCCTGCATGTTCTTGTACTGTGTGAGACGTGCAGAGTCATCCCCCAGCTCCTTGTCAGTGTCTTCTTCCTAGGCTTCACAGCAGACTGTGGTGGTGTCCATTTGTTCTCCTATAGCACCATGTCATGGAATTGATTTTTGTTGCTACTGATAATTATAGCTTAGCAAAATTATTCTTCCATGTTGACAGCCTGTTATCCCTTTAATGCTTCCCAATGCCAAGCAGTAGCCACCAATGTGTCGTCTAAGTGAATCAAATCTAAACGCTCTACCTTTGAGCATGTTTCATTGTGACTTGCTCCAGTAATTGGCCCTACCAATGTCTTTTATCTTTAAAGAAAATCTCTTATGTCGACTGTTGCTCTATGTGGTAAGGAGTGATCGGCAGTGTTCCCATGCCAGAAAATACTGGCTTTACCTACTGAACTGCCTGTGAAGGACTCTGCATTTTTTAGATAACCCTGAGAAGTAACTGTCGCGAAGTACTTGCTCCTGCAGCTCCCCTATTAGCAGTGGCTTTTCCCCAGAGTTTTTCACTGCTGACACACAAAGTGGGGTTATGTGGTCTTTGATAAATATCACCAGTTGTGAGCTTAGCTCCAAAGCATAGTTCCACTGCTGCAAGTCAGAACTACTTTACTAAAGATGTTTCTGCTCCTCCACCAGGAACTGTCAGACTGAAATTTGTGAATGTCTTGATTCATCTATACCATCAGCATTGAGTGCTGACTCTTTGTATTGCTCTACCCCTTCTCTTTCATTGCTAGCAGGTCATAGGAGATAGCAGAGTTTCCTCTGCATGCCTTCACTCTGTCCAATATTGCCATGGCAAATCTCTACCCCTTTCTCAGTCTAGTCCTTTGCACATCTTGTCACATGGCCAAAATTCAAGCAACTGGGTTTTCCTAGGGAATGGGTGCTAAACAGGAGGTCATAGAGGATAGTACGATCCACAGGGAAGTCCTCTCTGTTCTTTCTAGCTGCCTCTTCTAATACGTGATCTTCATTTTGCAGAGATGGCAAGATGTGTTCCAGTAGAAGGACAAATTATATAAGGAAAACAGTAGCTCTTAAATTAATAGTGCATATTGCTATAAACTGAAGACACCATAGAGCCAAACTGGATGAGTTAAGTAACACTGAATCCCTGCAACTTGTCATTCCAGGCTGAACTTGAAAAAGCATGGTATTCGATATTACAGTGTTGAATTGCCCAAGCAGGTTGGCAACTTTCAATGACATGCTGAGAGAGATCAGAGTGGTTACAAAGGTAGGAGTGCTTTATAGAGTAACTAGTCATACAGCCCAGGATAAGCAGCTCTTTGAACCAGGTCCTGTACACTTTCAGGACTGAATTATATTCTCTTACTAAGACCTGCTTTGTATGAAGTGACCATAATATGTGGTATTCTCCTTTTTTTTTAAAAAAAGAGAGCAACAAAAAGAATTAAGAAGCTTGTTTAGGGGGGAAAAAAAAAAAGCTTAAAGTGGCAGCCAAAAGCCTAAAATGCTTTCAGAGAGATTGTCTTAAAGTTTCCATAACTAGATGGTCAAAGCAAGTGCTGCCTCTTGCCTTTGAAAAAAAGGTTTGAGGAAACGTGGAAACAAAACAGCAGCAACAATAACAAAACATTCTCAGTATGGTTCACATCAGGATAAGGAAGCTACTAAAAGTAAGAAGGCCTACTTAAAAACCATGGTTGAGTCTAAATGAAGGAAATAAAAAGGATGATAAACCAAATACAGACTAAGGGCGAAAAAAAAATTTATTTTTTTTTTTTTTTTTTTTTCCCTTGGGGAACAATCTTGCTTCACAAGATCTGTTGTTGCAGGCCTGCCTTAGGATAAGAGGGAAGCTCTTCTCATGAGTGAGTAATTGGCTAGGAAATATGAAACAAATTACAGAAATACTCTAATTTGTATGTTCAGCAGGGAGATGGAGAGTAATGCTAGAGGAGAATGGGGAAGTCTCCTAAAGAAAGAGGATTTTCTTTGGATACAGAAAAAAAGGATCAGGAAATTAAACTAGCAAATAGCCATTTTGAAATAGAGAGGAAAGTACTACTTCAGATCATACAGCTGATGTATGCAACTCACTGCTACCAGCTGCTGTGGATCTTCAGATTTGTACCTGTTCAAAGCACCAGTTGGACAAATCGCTGAAAGAGGAGTTCATTGAGGAGTATTAAGCACAAAGGTTCTTGTCCTGGCACACAAGGAAGTCCTCAAACCAGCAGATGCTAAAATCTGTAGGAGCAGGTCAAAGAAATGTCACTGCATGCCTGCTCTGCCCCTTTGCAACTCAGAAATAAGATACTGAGCTGGGTGGGATGGGTTTTTTTTTGGCCTGGCTCTTATGCCACAATGTCTTTGATTTCTGTCCTTTTTAGTACCTGCTAGGAAAGACTGCTAACAATCACAGCACTTACTGAGAGTATCACGCCTGTGTGCATTGTTCCGCCAAGCAGGTTGGCGGTGTCAGGATGTCGAGGTAAAGCAATGCAAATGGAAGATCTGAGCCAGATGTAGGCCTTCATGCCCTTAAAGTGAGCAGGGGGGACAATGGCAGCTTTTCAGAGAAAATGTAACCACTTCTAACTTAGTATTCTTCTGTGCTGTCTGCATGACTTTCTCCTGACTGACAGGGCCACCTAAAGCCATTTCTGCAGATAAGCAGTAAGCTTCCCCAGCTGAAAGACTTTTCTTTAAAGCTCTAGAACTGCAAAGAGCCTGTTTGCTAAGTACCTATCTGACAGCTGTCACCATTTACAGGTAAGCTTCCACAAAAAGACAAATGACAACCTGAGAGCTGTTATTTCAGGGGATAGCCAGTAACTAGAACTTCCCTCTGAGGAAATCCATGTTCCTATTACTGTATTTTGCTCTGTGGCCATTGCCGTTGATCTTTCCAATCTCAAGGACTCCCATGACCATAGATGGTTATGGAAGAGTCTCCTCCTTGGCTGCTTTTTGCACACTGTCCTTGCATACCCTGAGAAGCCCTGAGACCACTCTGAAGTCCTTGGGTATCTACACCCCCTGTTGTTTGGATACAAGGACTTGTTCAGCTATAACTCGTAATGTTAGTCTGTGGTGCATAGGAAGTTTCATTTCTTTATGTTCTGCTTTAACTCCTGCCATCTGTCTCTTTTTCCTAGTAGTACATCTAACGTGGGATTGAGAGTAGCCTCACAGTGCACGTAGAGCATCTTTAGCTTTACCCTTTTATACTCTAGAGCGATGAAACTTTGAAATGAACACCAAATTATCTCTGTGAATGGTTGTATTTCACAGTCCTGCCCCTTTTCTCCTTGAGGATGGGAGCTGGTAGGACATTGATAAAGGGAGAAATAGATTCCATGCTTCTGCCAAGAGCTACAGAAACAGTATCTCATGGAAGTGGTTTCTGCTTTCGGTACTTTGTCCCCAAAAAGAAGAGAGCCCAGTGTTCTGTCCTAAAAGTGCAGAGGCTGAATCATTTTTCTCATTCAGAATCATAAATGCTTGGTTACTTCTGTCTTCTCCACACAGATAGACCAATCCCATTTCTAACATTGTGCACCACTTTCACTGACGTTGATGCTTATTAAAAAAATTTCCCTGTTTAAAGCTTCTGGGCACATGGTCCCTGAAAAAGTCTTTTGTCCATACCATAGTGCTTCATGAGCTGTGTACATACTGGTCTTTCCTGCAAGAACCAGGGATTAATCACAACCTTTGCAGTATATTATGCAGGAGACTTCTTGCTCATCCTGGTTAGAAAGCAGATGAATTTTGGAAACAGTGGCATCTCTGCAGAGTAACTCCCGTTGTTCTTCATCTATTAGGAATACACCATGATATGGCTGGTCCCCTCAGCAGACAATTTGAGTTAACCATGAGTGGGTGCTGACAGACTCCATTCTCACGCCTATATTCTACAGATGGAGTTCCCCTGTTTCCACCAACCCTCCAGAGCAGGTACTGATCCTGGGCTCCTCTAGATGTTGTCCTCTTGATTTCTTCATTCCCTAGTCTGCAGTCCAGGTTTTATACCTTTCTCTGTCCCTTGCAGCCTGTAGCCTGAGAACAGGTAGGAATATTCAGCCTGAGTGAATACTTAGAGCTCCTTTTGACTTGATGCTTGTGCCATTTGTCCATTCTGTTTTGATTGCTGATCAGTCTGCTGGCTTGTGCTGCCAGAAATGTAAGAAAAGAATCTAGGCTGTTATTTAGGGATGCAGGAAGTCCTTACCCCAGTCAGGATTTCCCCCTTTCAGATCAGTTTGAAGACCTCCATCTGGTCTTTACTCTCCCAAAGGCATCTTTCCCATCACTCTGGATTGTGTTATTAAGCTCTGTATCAGGCCACATGAAGGGCACCAATTGCCTTCCCCTCCCTCTTATCAAGACCACCCTCATAGCCCTATTGCCTCTCCTGTTTAAAATGCCAGCCCTGTCTTATCATATCCATGCTCCCAGCCTCGGGCTGGTTGAGCCCTAGTTGGAGGTGCAGGTGGTTCCTTCAGGTAGTAAGGAGTGCATGGAGCTAGGCTGAGAACCAGGAGCTGTGGCTGCACAGAGCAGCAAAGTGTCACCAATCAAACTAACGCAGGTACCTCTTTGATATGTTTATATTTTGCACGATTGAGTTCAAGCTGTTGTAGAACAGTTCCCTCTCTCAGAAATCCCAGTTCTTATTCTCAGGGTGAATTGGGAAGACTCAAATACCTGTTGCAGATGTTGTCCCTTCCCTGTCCCATTTCCTTTTCAGCAGGAACAAAGTTGTGCCAGGGCTTAACCCTAGCGTTTTTAAAAGGATGATATCTGCTTTCCCGCACTGGCCAGCAGCCTATGTTGTCTTTCCCCAAACCACATAACACTGGAGAATCCAAGCGCCCTATGCTAGCTGTTTCCAGTGCCCTTTCATTTTTACAGCAAGATAAAACTGTGCAGGGAGTTCCCCCCTTAGATCTGCAGCCATGGCAGAAAGCTGAGAAAGCTAAGGTATGGTCTTAGATATTTTTCCAACTGGATCCCGTGTTATATCACCAGCAGTGACTGCCGTTGTTTCATCATGACCTAGGCAACCTTCTCAACATGCCTGAGAAATAGTCCTCTGCTGAGTATCTGCAGGGCAACTATTCTGAAGCTTGGTTTATGCCATTCCCATACTATGACAGATCCTTCATACTGAAATATGGCTTAGGACCAATCCCAAGGTTTGCCCCAAGAGTTTGGAAGCAGTTTGATACCAAATATTGTACAGAAATTTCCCTTTATTTAGCAGAAGTCCAGTAGACTTAGAAATGCTAGTTCTTGAAGTGGTCTGTCTGTAGACCTTCCAGTGAACGTAGGAATGCTAATTAGTCACCATAAGTGGCATCTATAAGAAAAAGACACGAGTAACATTGGTACAGGTTTGTGTGAATGCCTGTTGGATCCCATTACCAGCCCTTAATCACTACTGCTTTTGAAGTGCCTGTGCTAGGCTCTAGTGGGTGAAAGATACTTGGAGCTGCTCTGTCCTGTTTCTCGCAGGGAGGGTGTGCAGAGGATAGTAGTGGCCAAAAGATCTGATCTCAGTGTGCAAAGTGAGGATGCTCCACAGGGTTGGAGTATACTGAAGCAGGTGACTGGCAAGAAACTATTTTTCTTCTATTTTTAAATAATCAATCCTATGTTTTATTAGAGTAATTAATTTACAAACTGAATGCAAATTGTGAGGCCATTCCCCTAATATGAGCATACTAGAACTCTGAAATATTTTCTTTTCAGATATGATATTTAGTAAGTATTTCTGCCAGAAAAATAAGCATTGCGGATAATGTTATTCCAAGAGGAGCCAGAACAGCATCTTTCTCTAGTTGTTGCTTGGCTCATCTGAGCTTGTGTCCAAGAAGAAAAATTAGATCTGGAGTCTTCTCTGTGGCTGGTAAGGATCACATAGTGGTCCTTTGCAGTTGTTTCCATGTAAGGTTCATTTTGCTATTCTCTCACTTCCCTCTTCTAAGGAGAAGTCCTCTTCTAGAAGATACGTAATTAGTCCTATTTTCTGTAAATGAGCTCTGAAGCTCATATTGAATCCCCACCCCCATCGGGTGAGGAGGCTCCATGGCATCCTAGAATAGAGTTGGAAAAAAAAGAGGAAAAGAGCAGAATTTCAGGCTGTCTTAGAGTTAGTTGAAATCTACAACCCAGCATTAAAACTTAATTGTACTTTGGAATTGCAGAGAGAATGCCCTGTGTAGAGAACTCTGCAAAAGTTTTCCCCTTTTAGATTCAGCTAACTGCCAATTACCATTGCTGTAAGGTCCTGAAGGACTTTCTGAGCAGAAAGGTTTAAAGCTAATGAATATGGTTTTTACATACTGCATTTGAGCTTTCAAGTTAAGGCGTGCTTCCTAGAAAGGAGTACTTCTGCACTTGCAGAGGGCATAGCCTTCACAGTCACAAATCTACCTCATCAGCAATTGTGGTATAAGCTAGGACTTACCCTTTGTTAATCTAAGGACTTCTTGGGTTAATGAAAGAAGTCGAAAGCTCTGCAGAAAGAATGATTAAATTGCCATGCTATGCAGTGCATAGCATGTTAATCTTTTCTAGTGCATCTAAAATGACATTCAGATTACTTAAACTGACTGCAACTTAGTGAATCTAATCCCTGGGGTAGATGACTAAATTCAAATGCCAATGTTTTAATAAACTTAATGGGGGAAAAAAAACTATAAATCAGTTCTGTGTTTATTTTGTTTTTATTTTCCTTACCCTGGAATTGGCTACATTTGGGGACCTTGAAATGAGGCCAGTCTGAGTCAGAATGCTTATGCCAGCGTTACTGGAAGTGTTTCACCTTGCTCCATGGGGTTGGGATATAGGTTACTTGTCATCCCTGCCTACTAATACTTGTGAACTATTTAGAAGAAGGAATTGTCTTGCCACAGAGATACGTTAGCTGATGTTGGTGCATGTTATATCTTTCAGGTTTCTCTGTGACAGTCAGAAGGATTTGGATGAGCTGCTGGATTGCCTGCACCCACAAGGAGTAAGAGAAAGCCAGCTAAAGGAACGTTTGGAAAAAAGGTGAGCCTGCTTCTTCTTTTTTTTTTTTTTTTTTTTAAATTGTGTGCCTTCTCAAAGTCAAAGCGTATCCACATCACAGCAAGCCTTTCCATTCCTGGGGCAGCATGCTGCGCTTTGCTTTGATCATGCCTGGGCTGAAGAGGGGAGGATACTGAGGATGAGAAATTGCTGTTTTTCCTGGGCAGTAACTGCAGGTTCTTGATAAGTAATGCTCTAAACTGTGAAGAGGTTCTGTCATTCTTTAAATTGCTCCTTGCGACTGGAAATAAAGGCGGTGTTGTTTCACTCAGAGCTAGAACTACCACGTGCGTTCAAGTGTCTTTAAAAGAACATTCTGCACTGATGGAGCATGTAGATCACAATGGATACCATTGTTGCCCCAGTGCCCGCACAGCTCACAGGGCAGTGGCCTGCCTGTATTCAAAGGTTGTTTTTGATTTTCCAGGTATCAGGACATCACACATTCTATGCATTTGGCTCGGAAACAGAACTTGGGCCTCAAATCCTGTGATGGCAACCAGGAACTGCTGAACTACCTCCGAAGTGATCTAATTGAGGTTGCAACTCGGCTGCAAAAAGGAGGCCTGGGATATGTTGATGTGACACCAGAATATGAAGCAAGAGTGAGTGAACAGGCAAAGTAGTACTGAGCAAGACAAGCGCGAGCTGATACTTTCTGTGGAAGGTCTTGACTCTTTTGTTCTCCTCAGACAAGAGGATCAGGAAAATCAGTTTTCTCATGTGTCCTCTCTAAACTAGTATTTCAAGATTACATAGCTACTGGCTTGAGGTCCTTTTGGTTTAGGTGGGTCATAATGTTGGAGCTAGGTGTCCTGCACAGCTGTTAAATTGTCCTATTTCCTTCATCTGGTGGCGGACTTCTTCATGGAGCATTAGCAGAACTCTTTGTAGCTGATTTTTAGCTTCTGCATCAAAGCCAGCATGTCTTATGGAGACAGCAATTTTCCATTTTGGATGCTTTTTTCACAAATTCAGACCACTTTAGGCTTGGGCTAATCGTTGTGTCCCAGTTCCAGGACCTAAAGTATGTTCTGTTCATGGGTATGTCAGCACAAGGAAGTTACTGTGCTGAAGTTACTAAAGTATGAATTTTTAGTGCTCTGGCTAGTTCAGCCTAACTCACATGAGCATCACTGGTGCACTGAGTGTCCTTAGGAGGGGATAAATCTGCCTGGTGTGGGTAAAGTACACACCCCTGTGACTAGTGCATGCTCCTCCTACCACAGGATGACATTGTCTGGCTTGGAATGGTTAAAGCTGTGTTTAAGCTGCATCCTGAGTCACTGCAGAGACTTCCCCGTGTAGATGAGACCATAAGTGTTAAGAGGACGGGAAAAGTGAAGTCACTAAAGGAGTGGAAGAATGGCTTAGTGCTTGGTCATCGTGGATTTGGGTTTTGGGGGGTTTTTGTTTTGTTTTTTGGTGTTTTGTTTTGGCTTTTTTCAAGACATGATGCTTTTTTCTGAACAGTGCTATGCATGATCATCAGCTATGTATGAACTCTGGCAGAAGCAGCAGCAATATGCTGATTCCATAACCAATTATGGTGGATACTTAATGCAGTGTTGTTATCACATGTATCCATTTGCAGGACAGACCTACCTAAAACAGCACAGAGTGTAACATCCAACTGTTATGTGATCGTATGCTCTTCCTAACAGGTATACTCACTAGAGAGCTTGAAGGATTTTGGAGAGTGTGTGATTGCACTCCAAGCTGGTGTTGTTAAGAAGTTTCTGCAAGGTTTCATGGCCCCCAAGCAGAAGAGAAGGAAACACCAAGGAGAAGATTACATTGCCAAGGCTGAGGAGATAGATGAAGACAAGAAAATGGCAGAAGAAGCTAAGGTATTTTTCACTTCAGGGCTCTGTATCAGTCTTGTAATATAACTCTCTGAGCAGGGGCAATACATTTCATTGGGTACTAAATCCTGAGCAGCTTCTCCCCATTCCAAGTTTAGAGTGCAGTGGGTTTTTGTCATTTATGGGGCTAGGTGTTCCCTGGTTATTTTGAAAAGTAAAGGTATTGGCAAAATGAAAATCATGCTGTGGAATCACAGTTGATTTTCTCTCTATGAACAGGTAATTGGTCAAGTCAATATTTTACTTCCTTTGTGCAGTTCCTCATGCAAGTCAGGTACTTTAATAAAAGCATATTAGGGAGCATTTTTAGAGTACTTAACAGGCAGCGTATCCATCAGAGGGACTGATGGTGGCTTAATGCCTTTGATCTGTAAAGGGGAGGAGAAACATGGTGAGGTTTTGGTGACTGCAAGGGAGTTAGGTTCAGGTAAATATCATCGTATGCATGGAGACACCCACAGAAGATATCAAACTGTGGGTTGCACACAGCTTGTCCAGACATCTGGGCAAATAAGCCATATGTGCCTGCAGTAGAAAAGTGGTATTGTGAGGGTGAATACGTAACTTTCCAAATCAAAGCTCAGAAGGGATGGAGAAGAGCTGCGGAGGATTTGGTAGGGTCCTACAGGCAGTTCAGCTGTACCAGTGTTTCATCCTAAGAGGGATGCTCAGGGGTAGTTTCTGTGCACTGAGTTGAACAGGACATCAGTGACCCATGACAAGACTTTCCCCACTGCCCCCTTCAAAGTGCTCTGCCCTGATTGATCACTGACTTCAGCAGAAGTAGCAAGATCATAATTGGATCAACAGAAGCATTTGAAATTCCCAACTTAAAAAAGAAATATTAGATGCTTGTCTGGTGCTAGGGTGTAGGGTTTTTTAGTTTTTTAGTTTTTTGTTTAAAGCTCCTGTCAGTGTATGCTGAATCCTTGTTTGAACATCAAGTCTTTGCTATGCTGTGGCATTGCCATGTTAGCAGGATATTTGGATAGGCACTAGAAATTTTCACATTCCTCAGTTGTCCTGAAGTATTTGAACTTTGCTAACTTTGAATCTTCCACTCTTTAGTGCAAAGGGAATAGAAGGCTACCTTATCCTAAAAGCTATCAGCAGAATACAGGGCTGTAAAAATTGGTTATGTCTGGAACAAAATGGACCTGGATTATCACATTTCCTGTATCTACAGCAACACCATATCATGCCTTACTCTCATGTGTTTACAGCTATAACCGTAAGGGTTATACCTGTAGGGCATACTTTAAGGGTAACATCAGATTTACTACAATATCTAAATGGATAGTAACTCAGCAGCCTGGGCTCTGTATTTGAACCCTGTCACTTCTCTGCTATTGCTAAAGCTATATCAGATTTTAAACCCAAGCTTTTATTTGCCAGAAAACTGAGCCATTTTGATCATGAATGTTTGGTTAGTTTCTCCATTCTACCTTAGAGCATTGCTCTCTTACTTACTGACATGGTTACGGAGCATTGTTCATTACAGCAAGGCCAGGCTTCTGTAGTGTGCTTCATTCTAGCAATTGCAGAACTTTCAGCTACAGCAACCTGGTTAGTCGAAGTGCTCTGTGTGACTGAAACATCCCGATTTGTACTTTCTCCTCTGTAAACCAGCTGGAACAGTAGGATTTCTGAATATTGCTGGACTTGTAATCATAAGTTACTTTGAATTTTTTACTAGTATTACCCAATTTGTCTAATGTGACTGCATACTTAGCTATACCGCTCAGCCTTATAGGTGTTCGGGCACAGATTTCAAAATTGCTAGTCTGAGTGTGTGGCTGTGCAGGTCTCCCTCCAGAGCACCGGCTTTTGTGTTGTGCTGATGTCTCTGGAGCATTTCTTTATGCAGCGCAGTGCCTTCTTTATCTGGCTCAGAGTTTTCTAGACATTTGTGGTGGTACAAGCAATGTTCAACTTTTTTGTGGGGTTTTTGGGTTTGTTTGCTGGTTTGTTTGGTTTGGGGGTTTGGGTTTTGTTTGGGGTGGTTGGTTTGTTGGTTGTTTTTTTTTTTTTTTTTGCCTCAGTTTATCTGGAATGAGCTTTCTTTTTGCCAAAGCAGAAAACCTTTATAGATGACCTTGAAAGAGCAACCCAGATCTTAGATATATTTATCTGATTAAAAAAGCCCTGACTGTTAGGCTTTTGAAGACAAATTTCCTGTATTGGCCAAGATTTATGAAGTCTTCTAGAGCCAGCACTGCACTGAGAGTACATAGCAGGTAAAATACAGCGTAGCCGTACTGGAAAAACACACTTAATGTACTTACAGACTATACGAGTGAAATTGCAGTCCTGCTGTATGGTTATGTCTCATTTTTCCTGTGAGAAACAAGTTATGGCTTAATAGGCACCCGTTTGCTGACATAATTGTCTATACTAAGGGTTCCTGCTGGCTCAGCTACATAGCTAGAGATCACACTGCTGAGTGGCAAAAGATTGCAATGTAGACCTGGCTTATGGCTGTTTCTGAAAATCAGTCTTGTGTCTCTGTGTTTATGCAAATGTTCCCATTTCCAGTGGCAGTAGCACTCTGGACTGTCCCAGAATAGGACAGGGAATATGTGACCTCTTTGCAGCGCGACATTGCAGCACAATTGCCTGAGCATAGGGAAGAGCATGGGTAGGTTATCCATCCCTGCTACTTGCTGTCAGTCGTGTTTGCAAGGGAAAAGGTTAGGAGGGTCAGTCCTGACCTGCAGACAATACCTCAAAGAGCAGCTTCACAACCAAGCAATTACCATTTCAGCTGTTCAGAGGCATTTCTGTCATCTTAGGATACCAGATGACAGCCTTTCTAGCTGGAGGTTTGTCCACCTTTACCAAAGCAGGCATTTTCTGTCACTCTGAAGTTGAAATGTGACTGAGGACTTCTCTTCTAGTCTTTTTGTGGGTTTTTTTTTGTTTTCCCTGCTAGATTGCTCCTCTCTAGTCAGGAGGGTATTTAAGTAACTTCTTTCAGTCTCCTGTTTTGCCTAGTTGGCAGTCTGAACTCCCTTGATAATGGTACTGCTAAAATGCCATAGTCTCATGATGCTTGGGAAGCAAGGCTAAAAATCTGTTAAATTCCACAGGCTTGGGGAGAAAAATCTAAGCAAAACTTGCCAACAGCTTTTGCAGATTTATCTTGGCCCAGCAGTTACCCAGTATGTTAACAGCAAAACCCATGGAACAGTTACTTGGAAAATCAATTACACAGTATGTGAAGCACCTCAACAATGTTCTGCAAAGAAATAGCACAGTGCTGTGTAATCTGCTACAGTAGGCTGTGCAGGTTTCCGTTTGTCTTGAATGTCTTGGGCTCCAGGTTCCACACTAGCAATGGCAGCAAGGATGTTGGCATTTTAGAACAGTTTGTGTGTTTTTCCAAGCATCTAATATACGCTGTGCTTCCTCAAATTCAGTGGGAGGAGAATGTGCAACTCTGCAAAAATCCTGGGTTTTGTTTGGCTCCCAAATTGCTGTCAGCGGCAGAGTTTAGATTTTCCCATCTGACACTTCACTGTTTGTTTTTTTTCATGCTCCTGGGGTAGAAGAACATTAACTTGAGTCCTATTATGTCCCTGTCATGTCTAGGCCATCACCTCATTGTTGTACAGCAAAGGATTAACATTGGAGTTGAGCATGCGGTGGCTCTGGATTACTTCTCTCTTCTGGTGCATTTCCGATTTACTGCAACGTTATTTCTAAACCTTCAGAGCTGAGTTTGAGATTTTGCATGTGGCTTGCTATGTGCACACTCCAGCAGTTGCCTTGGTGCAAATCTCAGGTTTAATGCTTTCATCCTCACTTGCAGCTAATTCTGGGATTTCACATGTGCTGAGGTCATCTTGTCTCAGGAAAGCGGCTGGTTTCATATTTGGGGTTCCAAATGCTTTGCCTCTCAAATCTGATTGTTGCTGGAGCCATGGTCCCCTCTGCCAGCTGAGCAGCTCAGAGGACCAGGAGGACCAAGTGTGTAGCAGGTCTTGCTGATGGTCTCGAGTGTCTGCAGGTACCCACTGGAGGGCAGCACAGGCTGCTCCGATCCACCACGCTGAAGTGGTGTTGCCAGCTGTCGCCTCACTTTCATCCCACATTTTACAGTGCTAGATTTCTGCCTTCTATTTTCTTAGCCTGATGATTATTTGGGTTAGACTTTCAGAGCAAGAATTTAGTGGAGTTCACATAGATTGTTTCAGCCTGGCCGTGAAATGCAAAAGGGCTCTACTGTTAGGAACAAACTGTCTGATCCAGTGAGGCTGATTATGGATAAACCACAAATAGGACTGCTGAGGCTATATAGAAGCAAAGAAATGCAGAGTTGAGCTTTGGTTATTAAGGGCCCCAGCTAAAGGATATAAAAACATCTTCAGATTGTAGCGAGCTGTGTCTGTGTGCTTCGTTGTAAGCTGTTAGGTCTGTCTGCAGGTTGCTTCAGCCATGGAGAAGTGGAAGACAGCAATCCGTGAGGCCCAGACCTTCTCCCGTATGCACGTGCTGCTCGGGATGCTGGATGCCTGTATCAAGTGGGATATGTCGGCAGAGAATGCCAGATGCAAAGTGTGTCGCAAGAAAGGTATGCATTCCTGCCCCACGCCTGCGTAACAGTCGGACGCTGTCACCTCTCCATGCCCTGCTTAGGCAACATGCCCTTGTAGTCTGTCACTCTGTCTTTGGCTGTTTTTTGAGTTTTGAACGTCAGGATTTATAGTCAGAAGCATTGATCTCACAGAAGCATTTGACCCTGACTCCAATAAACCATTCTTACGAAACCAGTACACAGTCTTGCAGAACATTGCAGAGCTGCTATCCCCTGGATATTTAGGGTACTTGGACACAAGTCATCTACAAATCCTTCTGGGAACATGTGCCACTGTCCTTTCCCTGGTTTCATTTTTGAGTTGGAATGGTCTTCAGGTCTCTGAGCCTTGCCAGTTAATCCCATCTTTTACATAAGGAATGAGCAAGGAGAGGTTGGGAAGGTTATTATCCTTTGTAGCCGAATGGGAGAGAGCAAGGTGGGATGAATCTGCTTTGAGGCTGGAGTGGGAGTAGAACTGCTTGATGAGCTGGAAGAACCAAACTCTGCCTCTTGTGTGAGAGCAGAGAAATTAAGCTATGTGCCTTTGGCTGCTGCTCTGCTCAGGCTGGGGAAGTAACCACAAAAGGTGACAAGAGGCCACCTTCTCTGTATGCACTACAGGATGAAGGGCTTTAGAGTCTTGCAGGTAGAGGGGGAAGTAGAAGGGGTGTCACCAGTGATGGAGTGCTAGTATTTGTTCTGCTGTAACCTCTCCTTTTGGATGGAAGCCTGGAGGAAAGAGCTTGGTAGTACATTCTGCCTCATCGTGTGCTTTTTGTCTCACTTTCTATTTGCTGAAACACTAGTGGGAAATGAGGGCAGACAGACCTCTGGGGAATGCTGGTCCACTTTTGTTTACCAGAAGGCTATGCCATTCCACTCTTCAAAGAAATAAGGGCTGAATTGGTGCAACATCCTCCTTCACTGTGGAGCCTCAGGGATATTCCAAACCAATGCAAAAACTGTCCTATCTCCTGTTGAGAGGGGATTCTAGGCAGATGTAAGAGGGGGCTCACCTGAGACTAACAGATTATAGTTTCACAGAACTTAAGAACTGGGATGTTAGAGAAAGAGACATGCTGGCAAGCTCTCTGCACTTTCTTTTTTTCCTCTTCAGTAAATGAAATAGCTGGCTCAGGACTGTCTCCCTGTTTCCCTGCAACGGTGAGAAGCACAGAGAGACTAGTTCTGCTGCGTACTGATTTTCTTGGTAGGCTTGCTATCTTAAGTAGAAAGAAGGTGCTGTGCAGGTTGAGTAGACTGAGGCTAGAATAAGAATAGCTGCGTTTATAGCTCCTTGCTAGGCTCTTGGGCATCTCTGCAGCAAACTTCTCTTTCCCTGTGTCTGGCTTGAGATTTAGCCTGGGTAGAAACCTGCCAAGTAAGTTCCACCTTTTGCCTCAAATGAAATCTTTGCAGGGCAAGGGACTTTGCATTGTTCCGTTTGTTTGTTTTTAAATGCTGCTGGTTTTGGTGGAACCAAGAAGGAAGGATCCCTGCTGTCAGAGGATACTTTGCATCTTTCTCTTGCTTTGTCCTGCCCTCCAGTGCTGCAGCAGCTTCTGCTTCTCAGGTTGAGCAAGGCTGCGGCACTCAGTTACAAGTAAGTTGCACTCTCCTAGGTGAGGATGACAAGCTGATCCTGTGTGATGAGTGTAACAAAGCCTTCCACCTGTTTTGTCTGAGACCGGCGCTCTATGAGATACCAGATGGTGAATGGCAGTGCCCAGCATGTCAGCCTTCTACTGCCAGGCGCAGCTCACGAGGCAGGTGAGTGACCCTCCTTTCCTTTGCATTGCCACTGATGCACAGTTCTAGCCATGCTTTCACAAGATGACCAAAACAGCCTGAAACAGAGCCCCTTTAAAAGGTTTGAAATAGCCTGGTTAACTCAATGGCACTGGCACAATAGAAAAGCAGATTTTTCAGGCTGTAACTTCAGCACACCTGTGTTGTACTGACCCATGACAACTTCAGGAGTTATTTATTAAAACTTATGTGTGGCAGTGAAAACATGCACAAAACATCAACCAAAACTGGATGCGCTAAGGGCTGTTGTTTTCTTTGACTGAGCAGCTAGTTGGGTTGCTTTTTCATGGGGGTGTAGTTGGTAGCACTGCAGCTCTGTAGTCCACTGGGCTGTTACTGTTGTGTTCTTGTCAAGTTAGAGCAGACATTACTCCAGGCTGCAGCTCAGCCCCTACTGTGCTACTAAAAATCAGGCTACAAAATGCCACTCTGATGGTTTTCTGGACCTGATAAACCTTAACAAGGCAGGAGTCCTTATAGGGCTACAGAGGGAACATGATTTGAGGAGGAATCAGAGTTGTTCTATGCAGCAGAAATTAGTAGTTGCCTCCTGACAGCAAGGGGTTGAATTGTTTTTTGAATTGCAAGCTGGAAGTTAAATGTATGCAAGATGTATTTTTCTGTTTACAATGTATGTCCTCTGCTGATTGTGACTCTGTGCTGCATCTACCCACTTGTCAGCAAGGTGAGGCTATCAAATGCATGCATAAGCAGTCAACAGATCCTCCCTTCCAGAGCGGCAGCACAATAAGAGGTCTACTGGCTTGTAATGTGCAGGTGGTGTATGGCCCTAAAAGTATTACTTACTCCCTGGGCACCATTTAAGAGTTCATCAGGCTTGTACAAAAATGACAGGGCTTCAATGCAGCTGTTCCAGCCTGAGATCATAGTTACTTTGATGTGGCAGAGTCACCTGCAAGCTGCTTGGCTCCTGGACGAGAGCCATCAGGTAGGGTAACACCTGTCTTGTTATCTGCTTTCTGCTCTTGTCTTCCTAGCCAAGGCAGGAAAAAAATGTCAGCCTGGGAGCACTTTTGCCCCTGCTCCCCCCCCCCCCGTATTATGGGAACTTATTCCTTTTACTGCTCAAGATCCTGCTCTTTCTCCAGAGGACTGAGACTCCCACAACAGCTTTGCCTTTGTCCCCTTTTGCCTATGCATGTTGTCTTGTTTTCCTGGTTTTGTAATGGCTTGAATGCTTTAACAGACACATGCAAGAAGTTGCAGCTGTCCTGGGCAGGGAGTCTCTGTGGCTTCTGACATCAGCACATAAGCAGCCTGACGCTCTGCTCACTAATAAACACAAGCTTAGCTGTGAATAATACTAAATGAGGTCTGTTTCCTATAGGGCACATGTAAGTAGCATGACAGCAGAAGGAGATAATGGGAAAATATTCCAGCAGAAGCAATAAAGCCCCCCTTTTGGAACTGCTTAGGCCAGGCCTGCAGACCTGGGTAAAACAGTAGCGCATCCTCTCGGGGAGGAGTAATTGCATAGCAATCACAATGTTAAAATCCGTTATCACGTGGTCAAGGTGCCTAGAACAGCAAAAACTGTACAGATTCAGCTGTTGGGGATTTTCAGCCCAGATGTTCAGACGATAGCCTGGGAAGTGCCCTTTTAGCTGTAGCTACAACTTGATACTCTCTGAAATGCAGTAGACTGCTTCAGTCTGAGACTGGGTGCTTATTTTACATTGAGGTGGTCAGCAGGTCTCTGCCTGTGAACAAATAGTGCAGAGGGCCCAAGGCCTCTGATGCCCAGGCTCTGGTACAACAAATGTGTTTACCTGCCTTACTCTAGGAACTATGCAGAGGATTCTGCTGAAGATGAAGGTGAAGAAGGTGAGGAAGCTTCTGATGAACCAGATGCTGAAGAGGAAGAAGAGGAGGAAGAAGATTATGAAGTTGCTGGACTGAAATGTAAGGCTTTGACCATGCAGGAAAGTAATAGAAAATATTAAGACTCTGCTTTCAGTGTCCAAAGTTTTGATCCCATTTGGGACTTATGCTTTTCCTCACACAGAACAGGTTCTTACTTGGAAACACTGGGAGATGTAACGGGAAGGCTGTGGTGGTGCTGTACGTTACCTAGGGAGCTGGAGTGAACTCTTGTCCCTCTGTGATAGGGTCAGCACTAGCAAAGATTGACACTGCAGTGAGCTCTCGCTCGCTGCCCAGTCACTCCCCTGGGAATGCTACTGAGACCATTAAGAGTGCTGCGAGGCAGTCAGCAGAGGCTGCAGCAGGGCAGGGTGAGGCAACAGCATTATCAGTTACTGGTATTGGCAGTCTCTGTTCCTACAGGGTTTGTTGGTAAACTGGATGCTGTTAATAGATGCTTATGGAGCTTTAACCACAACCCCCTCACCTCGCTTTTCCCTTCCCACCAGCTCATAGCCTCTTAAATGCAGGATTTCTAGTGATTTGGCGAGGAGGCATTTTCAAATAGTAGGACTAGCACTTCCTCTGCCCATTCCTGTGGGAAGGCACAGTACTTGAGGTGTAGCGTGGCCTGGACCGCCAGCACCCTTTGGTTGCATAACGAGACCACTCGGGATGCATAACTGGCTCATTCCTGGGCAGCTGAGTGGAATAAAATAGCATTTTCTAGACTCCTCAATGACTGCTTCTCCACTTAACCACTTTTTAGTATGTGTATCCGCTTCGTTTTTAGGGGAATTTGACTCGGTCTCATTTGGGCAACTTGATGCACTGAAAAGATCAGTCTTGGAATGGCACGCTGCCAGCATTTGCTTTCTGTTAAAATGCCCTTGACTGACATAAAATTAACTTCAGTGTGTCTTACCAGGGCAGATGGTGGAATCTGGAGACTGGGACCCAAAGGATTATCCCATGTTCTTTTGAGGGTTTCCATCCAGGTCTATCAGTCTTGATTCCCCTGCTTTATTCTGGTTTCAGGGATGTTCACTGATACGCTGGCTGTGGACACTGCTTGTTGTTCTGCGGTGTATCCATGTCCACACTTGGAGTGTGTTCAGCCTATGTTGCATGGCCAAGTCAGGAGCCGAGCCAAGGTTTCCAAACAATAGCAAAAGAGGGTTATAGTCACTAAAAATAAAGTGCTAAATGCAACCCCTGGTTTTAAAGAGCATTAACATGGAAAGGTCACTGTGGAAAACTTTTGTTTTAATAGAGAAGTCCCATTAATCCTCGTGGCATTTATCCTGAGGGATATAACCTAGAATGTTGGATTGTCAGACATTTAACACGTGCCACACGCTTGACACAAGCAGAGCAACAGCAGGCAGACGTCCCACTGCTCTGACACACGTTCCTCATGTGGGGGGCCCGGCAAGATGATTTATTGGACAGGGCTGGATTAGAAGCCACAGATGAAGTGCTACAGTGCGCTAGATACAACTTGCTCGAGCACTTGTGACCAGGTGGAAGGAGCTTGGCTGGGGAAGAAGACTAACACATTCTCCTGATACAGGGGGGTCATGGGAGAAACTTAAGACAACCAGGACAGAGTGCGTCAGCACACTTGCATTTCCATCAGTGTGAAGCTCTGACAGGCAGGCTCAGAAACAGGCAAGTGGCTTTCTGTGGGATATAATGCAGCAGCCCCCGGTCTTGGGGGATAAAATCCCATTGTTTCCTACTTGCAGCACGTGGAGCAGCTCTCGGCTGCAGTAACTCGACACTCTCCCTGCACACAATTCACTTTTCAGGGGGGCTTAGCAACTGGCTTATCCCAATGCATGGGCCACTTGTAAATGCTTGGAAAAGCACCCATCCCCATCACCCTTTGCTGAGGAGCAAAGGGGCAGCAGGAAACCAGGGAAACTACAAGTTTCTGCTCCCGGTGCTTTCAGAAAGGATGTTGCAGTTATATTTGAGACAACTGTCTGTCCTTGTGTTATTTTCTCTGCCCTCACTCAAGTCTCAATGTGTCAGGGTCTCAGCACTTGGTTCTGCAGGCAGAGGGGCTTGCTGCTACAGCCCTGGGCAAGCCTTACCTGCAGCGGAGGAGCTGAAAGGGTCTGCCAGTGCTGTTGGCTAGTGTGTATGACCACCCTTTAGCAGAAAGCTGTTGCCAGACACCAGTGGCCTCTTTTTAGACAGGAGGTGATACCCGCATATCTCATCTGGAGAGGGTATCAAGAGCACAGCTGACACAAGCACGTGCTGAGTGAGGACAGGCCGACAAGAAGCTGGGTCGTTGCAGTCATCCACGGGTTTTCTAGCTCCTCTGTGCTGTGAGTGAGGGTCTGCCTGTTGTGTACAGCTGGGCAAAGGGCTTGTGATCTCTGCTTCCAGGTTAACCCATTCATCTAAGCCCATGGCTTATATGTTTCAGTGAGACCCAGAAAGGCAGCCCGGGGCAAGCAGAGCACAGCCATGTACTCCTCAAGGCAGGGAAGGCACCAAAGGAAGAAGCAGTCACTGCACCCTGCCAGGGGACCCCGGCAGCGGGCTGCACCTGTCAACGGCGCAGACATTGATGAGCTGGTAAGAGCCAAATTGCTCCCTGGAGGCTGCTCGCATCATGAGTTATAAACGAAACAGGTGTCATGCTTCCTCCCCTCCCTTTCCCAAAGAAATACCCTGAATCGTATTGTGAAACCCGGGCTGGGCTGGGGGTGGGTTAACAAAGGAGGCATATCCTTAAGGGCCCGGTACAAACGGAGTACAGATATGCCAGGCATCTTTCCCCAGCCGCTTTCACACATTGTCCCCCTTGAGTAGCAGGCAGCCTGCAGCTTGTTAAAGGGTTTTAAATAGTATCCATATGTCTCTGCAGAGAGGTGGGGGGACTGAGGGGGTCCTGGATGGTCACAGAATGCCAGCAATGTTGGACCCTTGCTCCCCAGCCTTGGCCATTTTCTGACAGTTGTTGTCCGTATGGTCACTCCCCAATCTCCAGGACATAATTTGGCTGGTTTAGGTTTCACTTGACATTTAAAGAATAAAACCTTATGCTCCTGAACAGAGCAATCTTGTGTGCGTGTGCATGCGAGATGGGGTGGCGCTGCAGCATGCTGTGCTGTTTGCCCTGGGGAGGAACACACCACAGGGGATATGTGAAGATACTGTAGCCCCATGGGCCACGTCACAAGCCTCTGCTAGATCTGCCATCTGTCTGCTGACCAGCACTAGTAGTGCTGGTGTATCCTGTCATTCTTCTTGAGCAGTCTTGATAACAGTCTTTGGGCTCACTGCTTCTTGTGCTGGGTGTGGATGGGCTGGCTAGTGGTTCTGCAGTGTTGTTTTAGCTGGTCTGTGTTACAGATTGGAGAGCAACCAAACCAGCAAGCCCAGCATGGGCTGCCACAGCCAGCTTAGAGGGATATTCAAGTGGGGAAAATCTTACTGGAACAGCTGGGTCAGGGTCTCTGACAGAACACTGTCTTGGGGAAGAGGATTCTGCTAGGGCTCTTTCACTTACTGTTTGTCCTGGGAAGAGACTGAAGCTGGCTCAGGAATGGTGCCCTGTGTTGTGGAGCCTTCCCATCATCTGATGTACCCTAAGCAGCAATGCCTCGCGAGCTGTGCACTCAGAGCTGAGGGGATGCCCCTGTGCTGGTGGCTGACCTGCTGTGGATCCCCGGGCAAATGGCTGACCTTGTGTTCAGCCTGTGTATGGGACAGCAGTGCTTGAGGCATCAGCTGCTGTTTGGTATTTAAAATGGCACAGTCGGCTCTGCAATGTCAGTACAGCAGCACAAGTGCTTTCTCCCTCTGCCTCTCACATGCTGTCTGCCAGGGGCTCAGAGAAGGCAGAGGGAGGGAATTCACACTCTCCATTTGCTGTCACTTATTCTTTGGCTGCTTGTTTTGACCATGTTGTCTTTGAACCTATCTTGAAGAAGCTTGCTGCCCCCAGAGAAAAGACAGGCTGCTTGTGAGTTATTCCCACCAGAGCTTCTGGATGGGGCTCCCATTCTGTAACTCAAGCTGCCACTGCATGTCTTGGCTGTTACCATCAAAGGTCCTGCAGCAGAGCAGTTTGCCTCTTGATTATTGTGGAAGATGGCTGCATTTGAAAGACTCAAACTCTGTTTCTGCAGCCGTACTATGTATCCCCACCCCTTGAGACACTAGCTCCTCGTAAGTGAGAGGATTGAAAAGACAAGCTCTGCTACAAACCAGCTTTGGCCTCAAAACCGTTTGCTGAACACTAAAGCCGATAATGGTTCCCCTCCTTTTAACAGCATCCTTTGTGTGGGCAGGTCCTTCAAACAAAGAAGACGGCACGTCGCCAAAACCTTGAGTTGCAGAAGTGTGAGGAAATCCTCAGCAAGCTGATCAAGTACCGCTTTAGCTGGCCCTTCAGGTGAGGGCAGGTGGCCTCCTCCACGGGCACAGGACTGTCCGCAGGCAGTGTGTAGGTGTGGGCTGGCCATGCTGCAGCCCTGCCGGATCCACTTGCTGGCTGTGAGACTGGGGTTTCAAAAGCAAGTTACAGATGGGAAGAAAGGGAGTGAAGCGGCTCCAGAAGAAACCACCATGCTCTCTCAGTCCTCTGCTGGACTGAAGACGTGGGGCCCTTCTGAGGTGGTGTAAGAGAGGGTGGTAGGCTGCGGGCCGAAGAGGGGAGGCTGGGGTGGATGCTTTCTGCAGCCCCCAGGATTTTCAGGGCACTCTAGGCGGTGTGACTGAGAGAACGTGTCAGTCCCTGTGCCTGGGCCAGCTTTCTGGGCAGAAGGGCAAGCTGCCGTCCTTCCCATCATCGTGCCGTGGCCGCCATGGGGCTGATGTGTCTAGCACTGTCAAGGTGCTGCTTGGGTTTGTTTATGGCACTGGGGGGGTGCAGGTCGGGGCTGCTGCTTGAGCAAAGGGGGTGGGGGTGATTCTCACTCCTCTACAGCTCTCCACTGCGTGCGGCCAGGGCTGTCATTTTCCTCCTATCTTTGTGGCTCTTCGTTCGGCAGGGAGCCAGTGACCACGGAGGAAGCCGAAGATTACTTTGAGGTCATAAGCAACCCTATGGACTTCCAGACTATGCAGAGCAAGTGCTCTTGTGGCAATTACCGCTCAGTGCAGGAGTTCCTCTCTGACATCAAGCAGGTGTTCTCCAACGCCGAGCGCTACAACCAGAACGGGAGTCACGTACTGTCCTGCCTGGAGAAGACGGAACAGTGTTTGATTGACATGGTGCACAAGCACCTGCCTGGCCACACGTATGCACGCAGGAAACGCAAGAAGCTCTCTGCCAGGTGCCAGGGACTGGAGGAGCAGGAAGGGGACAGTGAGTCAGAGCCCCTTGAACATTCCCGGGGGCGGAAAAGGAAGAAATGAGGGATGGGGAGACTAGGGGAAGAGCCAGAGCTGGAGCAGGCCTTCTGGTGCTGCTGGGCAGCAGGATGGGTTGTCTGGAGGGAGTTGGGAAGCAGCAGGCACTTCTCTATTAATCCAGCCTTCCCTTTGGCCCGTTCTAGTTTTAATTTTTCTGCAATTTCCTCAAGTCTTTGGTCATTCATTGAGTTGAGCAGAGATGACTTACTGCTTCCTGCAAAATCCACAAAGCTCTTAATGAGTCTGTCCTGCTAGGAGGGGAAGGTGGGAGGGCAAGGGGAAGGCCTGGCCAAAGCCTGGCTGGGCAGGGGAGCACGAAGCCTACTCCAGCTCGGGTGCTGTCGGCTTTCTTGGGATGAGCTGCTTCCTCCCCTCCGCGAGCAGCCAGCGCCGGAGTGTGGTGGGACCTCTGCCGTCTGCTGCCTGTGATGTGAAACCAGCCTTGAGCTGGTGCAGGGAGGGATCATATTGCTTCACGGAAGGACTGGGTGTGATCAGGCCAATGGGCTGCTAGTTCTTGTATGTATATATTTATATGGTGTTAATTTTGAGCCCCCAATGAAGGGCTGCATAGGGCGAGCAAGCACTTACATTTATGGAGATACGGCTTTCACCAGCATCCTAACACAATTGGCTTCGAGGTGCTCTTGCTTTTCCCCCCTCTTTCTCTTCTTGGGGAGCGATCTCTGGAGGTTGCGCTCTGAAGAGGGTTCTTGTTCTTCACCCGGACACGGCAAAGAGGAGGCAGTTGGCTTCCCTGCTCACCTTGAACAGCACACAATCATGTAGCCCTTTGGATGAACGGAGTGCCAGAAGCATACTGGAGAGTGTGGTTTTCTGCACGCCCTGTAGGGAGCTCCAGGGCAAGGGGAGCAGCAGAAACATGTTCTGTGTAACTTTTTAAATTAATTTTCTAGTTAAAAGTGGCTTGTTTCTAGCTGTGATCTTGTACAAAGAACACCTGTAAGATACCGTTGTCTTGCTTTGGCACATGTACAGTTTATATGAAATTGTGTTTGCTTTATATTTTCTCCCCCCTCTTAAAACTCATTTTCCTACCAGTAGCTGGAGTTACACTGGGGGACTTGTTGGCAGGGGGATCTCCCAGTCTCCCTCTAGCCACACTCTCACCATGTTTTATAGTAATACCTTCCCTAGCTCACCTCCCTCGCACTCCCCCAGCACAGCGAGGACTGTCCCACACCAGCTGACCAGCCCGATCCTGCTGGGAGGCTGCTCTGCTGCAGCCCCCACAGTGGGTCCTGCCACCTGAGATACTGACTTTTCTCTACGAAAACGGTGTGTTTTTTCATCACCTCTCCCTCTCCATCATGACAGGTTTTGATCATACAATCAGGGCTTGAACTTTTTATTACAGAAGTCTTCAATTTGGAACAAACCAGCTACAGGGCTGCTCTATACTGGTTTTGTAACAGAAAAGCAAAAGCAGCTGTTGCAGCTCTTGTGATTTGAGAAGAAAAGAATCATTGATTAAAAAAATTGTGGCCTAGTTTTGTGAACTCTTTAGTTTTGGGGTTTTTTTAACAGGTATTTGTTTCAGTTCTGGATTGTCAATGGCTGCAGAGACTAGGCAGGTTTCCAGCTGCTTCCCTCTTCCCCTCTCCCCAGCCTTAGCTCCCTGCCCCACAGAATAGCACTGACGTTTGTATTTCGCACGTCCCCTTCAGAGGCTTTGTTTTGTCCTGTTCACAGAGGACATTTTCTGCAAGTCCTACACGGTGAAACCTTTGGAACTGTACGTTTTTTAAAAATAAATGTCATTTGGGGGGGAGGGGGTTTCTGCTAAGGGCTGTACTTGTAATAAATTGGAAACTTAAAAATAAACATTATGTACTTGTGTTTGTAAAACTGGCTTGCCACGAGTCCTTTGCAGGCGCCCTGTGTTCATGTGGGACTGTCTGGGATGTTTTGCCTCTGCCTTCCCCAGAGCCCCCTCAGACATGATATTGCTGCCTTCCAGAGGGGAAAGGGAGCTGCAGAGCAAGGGATCAAGGGAACAGAGAGTCTGCGTCAGTTCAGCTCACAACTCTGGAGAACCATCTTCTAGGCCATGCTCTGCTCAGGTTCGGTTATACCAGCCCCTGGGCTGTGCCTTGGTTCCTGCTATTGCAGCCAGGTTGTGCCGTGCCCTCTGTGGCTGGGCTGCTGTCACACACCACCTTCCCTAAGCTTTGCTGGCCACAAAATAGCGTGCTGGTGTGGATACGTGTGCTCTGAGCTGGCCCTGTTGCTTGTCCACCCCAGAGACAAGGGACAGGGCTGTGCTCTTCCTGCCCCTGGACAGGGGTAGGTCGCCAGGATGCAGGAGCAGTCCTTGGGCTGGCCACCCTTTTCCATCCCTTGTCTCCTGTGGGCTGCCAGCGTGACACACGTCCTCCTGCCACAGCATGCAGGGTGGCCCTGGGTAGCTCTCCTGAAGGGAATACAGGGGGGTGATGGGGGAGCTGAAATGTCTCTGCTCTTTCACCTCAGCGTTGCCTGGCTGCGTGGCCATCAAAACTGCCTTGTTTTGTTAATGCGTGTTTTGCAACTGCAGCCTTGTGGGCTGCAGTTCAGAGGTCAGCAAGGACCATTCCCGCTGTGTCTCTGAGAGCACGACTCCCGGTCGACCATCCTGGCCTCTAGCAGCCTAAGGGGGACACACTGGGCTCTGACGTACTGAGCCTCAAAGGCAGCACAGGCTGGGGAGGTGATGGACAGGTGCTGATGTACAACCCCTCATCTGTGACACGAGCATGCTGGCCAAAGTTTTTGTCTGCACTTCTGCCAGTGCTGCACTGCCAGGAGGGTGATAGGGTAATGGTTTCCTGGGTGTCTTCATTGTCCTCTTTGCTCAGGAGCTGAGCTGGGAGTGCTCCAGCCAGGTCCAGCTCTGCGGGGCAGAGGAAATCCCCTAATGGTTTGAGGGCTTGAAGGCTCTCGGTGATGGACAGATGCTGCTTTTCCCCAGAGAAGCCTCATCCTCTCTCCACAGGAGGTGCTTCAGCTTGCTGGGCGTGCAACAGGACCTGGGTGAATCAGAGTGTGACGCAAGCTGGGATGTTTCCAGGCCTCAGCATGGAGACCTCACACCCAGCATCTGCGCCGAGACCTTTTCGGAGACTTGCTTTTTATAGCAGCCCCTGCATGGCATTAGTGTCCTGTGCAGGGGCTATAAATAGCTGTCCCCACGCCTGGCAGGCGAGTGCATGGGGCTGGCAGCCGTGGCCCTGCTGCCCGCTGGCACCGCAGGCTGGGGGACAGTCACCGGCCCGGCTGCACCCGCCATCTCACTGGGGCTGGCCTGTGACAAACCCCGGTGGGGCACCTGTGTTTTCTGGAGTTCCAGCACAGCCTCAGGAGGAAGCCATGGGGGCACAGTGGGCAAGGAGCCTTGAGCTTGGCCCCCCCTCATGGCTTAATCATTATTATTAACCAATTAATAGTCTGGGTAACTTGGGACGTTTAGCACATTGCCAGAGCACAGCGACTTTCCTTCTGCTGCTCGAAACATGGAGGGAGCATCCTGCCTTGCGAGGGGGATAACATCCACAGCTAAGCAAGTGCTGGGGGGCACTACGCTCAACTTCACCATGCTTAGCTGGACCAGGACCTTGGGGTGTCCTGAGCCCGCGCTCACCCAGTGGCAGCCCTGGCTCAGCCTCTGCAGCCGTCCCTCCTGCTGGCACTGGGGACAGACATCTGTGGCAGCAGTGCCCAAACTGAGGGGCTGCCCCTGCAGGGATGGGGCAGCGCTGAGCCCTGCTTGCCCCTTGCAGAGAGGCTTCTGCAGCTGCCCCAACCCTGCTGGAGCTGGGTCTTTGGCTGCCTTTGGGGCTGCTCCAAGTAGGATGGAGAGCGGATGCAGGGATGATCTTGGGGTGGGGGGGGATATGGAGGAAGGCTGAGCCTCTCCAGCACAGGGTTGAAAGCAGCTGTGATAAGGGGACAGCCTGTGTGCCCGGCACAGAGCCCTTCCAAGGGGCAGCTCTGCTTTGGGGCAGGCTCTGTGGAAAAGCTCTGTCTCCCCAGTGGGGCCAGCCATGCCCAGTGCTTCGGGTCTGACTGCCTCCGGTGGAGCCGGCCGGGCTGCCGGGGCTGATAGCGTGTGGTGGTCGGGCGCCGGTGGCCCCAGTGCTGCCCGACAGCTGGGGCCCAGCAGGACCCGTTATCTGGGTGAGCGCTTGAGAGGCAGCGAGTTACTTGGCAAGAGCTGGGGTGCTCAAGGGCAGGCTGTCCCCGCGAGCCGGGACACACGCACACCCCAGCACCATTGCCATGCCACGTGTCTGGGCGTGCGAGCCAAAGGTGCACCGAGCTGGCTCAGAGCTCTGCGCTGCGGGGCTGCCTGCCTGCAGCCCGGGCGGGGGTCCGGCGCACAGACTGTATCCTGGCACAGGGACGTGGCCGTGCGCCCCCTCCTGAGGCAGCCCCCCACTGCGCTGTGCCCGGCTCCCTGGGCTGGACTTTGGAGCCTGTCCCGCAGCCAATATTGACTCTCCTGCTCCAGGTCAGGGCCCTTTTATCTGCCCAAACAAACCCTCCCGTGGGAGCCGGGGGAGCCCATGAGGCTGCAGCCCCCCAGGGGTGGGGACCAGGTGGGGTCCCCACCCTGGCACCACCACCACCACCAGCCCGGCCAGAGGAAGGGGCTGGGTGCCCACCAGCCCGGCCAGAGGCACGCCTGCCTCCCAGCACCCCAAATCAGGCGCGAGCCCCTCGGCATCCCCCCGCCAGCGCTGCACGGGCAGCGGGGGCTCCTTCGCACCTCGGCTGCCGCGCCGGCTCCCCGGGGAGGCGCAGGCTTTCCTCAGATCAGTCACTCGACTTCTCCCGCCGTCCCGGCACCCCCGGGGGCGGCGGGGGGCGGATGAAAGGCGCTTCGCCACATCAATCACGGCAGCACAAAGCCCGGGTGCAGCTCGGCAGCGGGCGAGGGGCCGCCGAACCCAGCCCCTGCTGCCACGGCGGGCGAGGGGGGTGGTCTTGCACCGCTCCTTCGGCTGCAGCCCCGACATGGGGCTCTGAGATACAAGGGCTTTGCTGGGGCGGGGGCCGAGGGCGGTGGTGCGGGCAGGCAATGGGTGGTAATTTGGGTGCTTAAAAGGAGGGTCCATCGCTAGCTTGTTGCTCCCTGAGCAAGAGGGACGGGGGCCCCAGAGACCCTCGGTGGGGCCCAGCACTGCCCTAGCCTGCACCCTGGCTAATTAACGGGCAATTAGATGATGGACAAGTCTGAGCACCACCAGGGCTGCCCGTGTCTGTGCTACAGCGCCCTGCCTGCCACAGGTCCCATGCTGCCTGTGTCCTTGCCCACCGTGGGGCTGGGGCAGAGCCCGTCTCTCCCCCCCCGGCCCTGGGAACCCACGGCGCATCCCCGGGGGCGGCCAGGCAAACCAGCCCCACGAACCCTCTGCAGAGACGAGCCGCCCCCCCGCCCCCCCCCGCAAGGTGCCTTGGGGCAGGGCGGGCAGCGGCCCCCACCGCCGAGCCCCCGGCAGAGCCACCCTGCCCGGGAGGACGGTGCCACCCGCCACCGCTGCCTGCCTCGCACCCCGGCAAGCCCGCGGCGAGGACGGCCCCGACTCCCCCCCGCCAGCCCCGGCGACACCAGCTGAGGCTTGAATTTCCCTCCGGACAATGGGGAAGGCGAGCTGGGATTGTAACCGGAGCGGGGGATAAATAAAGCTGCCCAGAAGTTTCCATTACCCGCACCTCGGGCTTCTGCGTGGGACATCAAAGCTGAGCCCTCTCCGCCCCAAGGTCCCGCGCCCCCAGCCCATCGCCCTGGCTCCGGGCCTGCCGTGCCCCGGGTGCCGGAGCCCCGAGCCCCCTCGCCTGGCACCGAGGCCCCGGCAGCCGATGGCGCCGACACAAATCACCTACGGAGCGCGGAGTGGAAAAGGTGATTCGTTAGCGTGACGGCGCAGGAAAGCCCTCCTCCTCGGCCGGGAGGCGGCGGGCGCCAGAGCCGGCCCCGGGGAAGCCCCGGGGGGAGCGGCACGCAGGGAGCCCCCCGGTGCTCCGCTCCCGCCGCAGCCGGCGGCACCCCGGCACGGCACGCGCCTCCTCCCGCCGCCGGCACGAGAGCCCCCGGGCCCGCGCGCACCCGCCACCGGGACCGCGGCCCCGGCCCACGGAGCTGGGGGGGCTCCCGTGGGGCTGCTCTCGAGCCCCTCGAATTCCTCCAAACAGCACCACGCTCGGTTGAAATAACACATCCAGGGTTTATTGTTTTTGTTTTGTTTTTTTTCCATTCCTCGCAGCTAGTGATTAAAAAAAAAAAATCTAAAATAAATTACAGAATTAAATAAACATGGACTGGATTATTCCCCTCCCTGCCCCGTCCCCACCGCCCCCCCAAAGAAAGCGTTAGAAGAGTCACTGGATTTGGCAACGGCAACAACAACAAAACAACCTCTAGGAAAAAGCAGCTACTTGTCAGGGTCGAGCAGTGCCGGGGGGGGTCCCGCGGGCCTCGCCACCCCAAACCAGTGTGCGTCCCCCCTCCCGCTGCCGCTCCGCCTCTGCCCTCCCCCCCAGCGGCGTCCCCTCGCCCCTTACCCGTGAGGCCGGCTTCCCCCGGCGCGCCATCCCCAGGGAGGGGGCAGCCCCTGCTCTAGACGTGCGTTGGGTTGTCCAGATACGGGTCCGTCTTGGTCATGTGCAGCATGACCGTGGGGGCTTTGTAGTGGCAGTGCACCCCGCCGCAGCTCACCCCGCTGCAGGGCTTGCCCCTCGTCCTCACGCCCAGCTTTCTGTTGCACAGGCTCTGCCAGGTCTGCAGCGTCTTGGAGCTCCACACCCACACCCCGCTGGTGATGCCCACCACCAGCGACATGAAAATCTTTAGCATAAAGACGGCCACGGTGGGCACCGAGGCCTCCAAGGAGCAGTTGGCGGCACGCCGGCTGGGGAGGTGCAGGCAGCCACGCTCCAGGGCCCTGAGGTTCCAGTAATCCACGTTCAGCCGTTCGTAGAAGTAGCAGACAATGACACAGGTGGCCGGGACGGTGTAGAGGATAGAGAACACCCCGATCTTCACCATCAGCTTCTCCAGCTTCTCCGTGTTGGTGCCACCCGTCTTCATGATCTTCCGGATGTGGAAGAGGGCGACAAAACCCGTGAGGATGAAGGAGGTGCCGATGACCAGGTAGCAGGAGAGAGGGATGAGGACGAAGCCAGTCAGGGCGCTGACGTCCATGCTCCCCACGTAGCACAGCCCTGTGAGCTCGTCCCCTGCCACCTTCCTCATGGTGAGGATGACAATGGTCTTCATGGCCGGGATGCCCCAGGCAGCCATGTGGAAGTAGCTGCTGTGGGCCTCAATGGCCTCGTGTCCCCACTTCTTTCCGGCAGCCAGGAACCAGGTCAGAGTAAGGACGACCCACCAGAGAGAGCTGGCCATGCCAAAGTAGTAGAGGATGAGGAAGACAATGGTGCAGCCCGTGCTCTCCAGCCCCTCCTGGATGATGTACAGCTCGCCGTTCTCCCGGTCGCAGGCAATGTTCTCGGCCCCTGCCACCGAGCGGATGATGAAGGCCACGGAGTAGACATTGTAGCACATGGAGAGGAAGATGATGGGCCTCTCGGGGTACTGGAAGCGGTGGGGGTCGAGCAGGAAGGTGAGGACGGTGAAGGCGGTGGAGACGAAGCAGAGGGTGGACCAGACGGCCATCCAGATGAAGGCAAAGTCCTTGTCCTCCCGGGACCAGTAGACGTCCACCCCGGGGGAGCACCTGGGTGCACAAGAGAGGCTCTTCTCCACATACTGGAACTTCTCGGGGTTGTCGCAGGCCCCCAGGCTGTTGGGTCCCCGGCTGTCGGCGGCGCCCGGCGGCCAGGGCCGGGGGGCCACGGGCAGCATGCCCTGGCCCTTGTGGGGCTCGGCGGCCGAGGCATTCTCGGGGGCCTCCATGCAGAGGGCGTTGGGGTCGTTCTTGGTGGGTAGCTTGCCGCAGTCGAGCGACTCGGGCCAGCCGAAATTGAACTGCTCCATGATGGGGACGCACTTGTGGCGGGCCTGCTCGCACATGGGGCGGCAGGCGGGGATGCTGGCGCTCACCTGGTCGGTGCACATGGGCGCGTAGAGGGAGCAGAGGAAGAAGCGCAGGTGGACGTGGCAGCCGTACTCCACCAGCGGGGCGAACTCGTGCAGCTTCAGGGCGGCCTCGCGCTGGCTCTCGTGGCCCAGCAGGTTGGGCATGCGGGTCAGGTTGTACCCGATGCCCCGGCACATGGGGATGTCGACGGGCTGGCACCGCGCCGCCCGCCCCCGCGGCCCCTCCAGCCCCCCCAGCTCCAGCCCGCGCCCGGCCGCCGCCAGCTGCCACAGCACCGACAGGGCCAGCCGCAGCCGCAGCGCCGCCATCGCCCGGCCCCGGCCCCGGCCCCGGCCCCGCGGCTACAGCGCCGCCATCGCCCGGCCCCGCCGCCCCCGCGCCCCCGGGACGGCCGCTCGCTGCTGCGGCTGCTGCTGCGGCGGCTGCTGCGGCGGCGGCACCGCGCCGGGGCAGCTCCCCCCGCCCGCGGCCCCGGCCCCGGCCCCGGCCCCGGCCCCGGCCCCGGCCCGCGCCGCCCCGCGCGCCATGCGGCGGCGGCCCCGCCGAGCCCCGCGCCGCCCCGCGCCCGCCGAGCCCCGGCAGCGCCGCGCCGCGCAGCGCCCGCCGGCCGGGACAGCCCCGCCACGCCACGCCCGCGGGACACGCCCCCGGGGCGGGGCCGGGGACACGCCTCTCCGGGGCGGGGCGGGGCGGGGGCGGGACCTGCAGGCGGAACCGGCACCGGGACCCGCACTGGGACCGGCGGCGGGACCCGCAGCCCGCACGGAGACGCGCTCCGGGACCCGCGGCTGCACCCGGGACCGGGATCCGCAGCAGGACCGGCACCCGTCCCGAGGCCGGGACCGAGACCCGCAGCCGCAGCGGGACCGCGGGGCCGGCGTCGCCCGCCCCCGCACCCCTCGCAGGGGGCCCTCCCCCCGCCCCAGGCGTGGGGCACCCACGGGTGAACACCCCGACACAGCCCCCACGGGGTTACCTCCCGCCCAGCCCCCCACGGCTGTGGGGCACGCGCACAGGCCCCACCTGACCCCACCGCCCTCACCCCAGCCCTCACACCCCCGCACGCACCCTCATCGCGCCTACGCCCCATCCGCACTCCCACACACCCTCGCACCCAGCCCTGCTGACGCACACCCGGCGGGCACCCGCGCACATGCACGTACGCACGCGCAAACGCACAAACACGTACGCACGCACGTGCGCACACACGTGTGTGCACGCACACGGACACGCACACCTCCAACACCTGGGCACGGGAACACACGTGCCCTCGCCGGTGCCCCAAACCCACCGGGGTGCTGCCGGGGCCCGAACCTGCTCCCGGGGACACCTGCGGTGTGGCGGCGTTTCGCGGGTGAGCGGCCGTGCACACGCAGGCGATGGCGCGCAGGGCACAGGCGGCTGCGGGGTGCAGACGCCAGGGCTCACTGACGCACAATAACCGCCGGGCTGGCGCTGCCATGGTGGGTCGGGGCGTCCCCTTGGGAGCCCCCTTCCCTGCAGGCTGGCGGGGTGATGTGCCTCAGCTTGGGGACGGAAAGTGCCACTTTTGGTCCTTGGTGACACAAGTCAGCATGGCCGAGCTGGGGCTGCCAGCCCCCGAAATCCAGTCCCACTCGCAGGATGACAGATCACCCGTGCTGGGGGCAAGGGGAGGCTGAGGGTGCCCGGCTGTAGCAGCCAAGGGCGCTCAGGCCAGCGTTAAAAACATGCCGGGGCTGGCAGCACCCCTGGGGACGGGCTTTGCTGCCCACACCACCTTCACAGAATGCCACCGTCTGCCCGCCATGTCCGGGAGCTGCCAATCCCACATTTGGCCCGGGAGTGCCAGCGCAGGGTGCTCCGTGCTATCCCCAACACCACTTTGTGACGAGGGGACCAGCAGCTCAGCTGTCCTGGGGGCAATTCGGGCAGGGTCCTCAGGATGCCCTGCCGGGAGACCTGGCACTCGGTGTCTGTCCGTGCCGGCAGCGGGTGTGGGCACAGGCTGGCACCTGGGGGTCTGGGCGCCGCGTCGTTCCCAGGCATTCCCGCAGCCCTGCGATTTCTTTAGTAACAACATAACAACCTGTCAACACGGCTTCTAATCGCCAGCCGCATACTGACACCCCGGCCATACAATATTTAAACGTCCCTGATTCGGCACTATAAGGAAATTCCATGGGAGCTGCTTATCGGTTATTGTAACGGTGCGGGAGATAAGCCCTGTCGCCCTGGAATTTCCCTCTAGCATGGGGCAACTGCTCGCCCGGTCCTGAGGCCCTGGGAAAAGGGTTATTTGGGGTTATCTGGGGTGCTGGAGGGGGCTTTGTCCCCTTGGCCACCAGCTCCCGGGGGGGTGGGGAGGGTGTCCCAGAAAGCACCGTCGCATGTGCCCAGGTGACATGGAGCAGCAACCAGCTTCGGGGGGCTTCGCGCCCTGGGTTAAGGCCTCGCTCCTCCTTGCGTGCTCTAAGAAACGGTCGCTTTGGGGGTATTTTGTGCTGCAGCGCAGGTTTGGGGGCAAATTGTCAACCATGGATGAGCTGGCAGCCACAGCTGTGTCTGCCGCGGCTGGGATGGAGGTGGCACCCGTGGGATGCTGGGACCTGTTCCTGGGGTCCCTCATCCCATCCACCCCCCAGCCCCATGATGTGTGTCCTGTGTGGGGTGAGGGACCCAAGGGTGGCACTGCCACCACTCCAGGGCACCCTAAAGCCCAGCTCCTGCCACCAAGGCTTCCCTTCAGGGAGCTGTTTGCTAAGGAAAGCTTGGAAACATCACCTGGAAACACCCAGACAACTGAGAACCCAGCTCTGGCTGCCCAGCGAGGGTTCTGGGCGGGCAGCAGGCATGGCAGGGCCCACGAGCAGAGGGGCTGGATGGGACCCCGGGGTGCCAGCCCCACCATCCCGGCTCGCCCCCATGGGTGCCCTCATACCTCCCAACCCTACCACCTGGGCTGCAAAGGGTTAATGGGGGGGGGGGGCCCACAAACGCACAAATAAATGTCTTTTAATTTAATTTTGCTTTAATATGTAAAACTGTTGCTCTTGGCAGCAGGCGCCGCAGCTCAGCCAAGAGCAACACGTGGATTTTCAGAGTCAAGGGGCTCCTTTTAACATAGAGGAGCGGCCACCCCTCACCTCCGCCCCGCACACTGGGGCGGCACCCTGGGGTGCTCCTCCCCCCACCCCAACACCCTCCTTGGGTGCTCCATGGGATGGCCAAGCCCTGCCCAAGCCTCAGGGACCTGCAGTGGGGACTGCAAAGGACCCATGGAGCCCTTCCCGGAGCTTCATCCCACCTGCAGCGGTGGGCAGGGGGGCACCAGGGGGTGCCACCAGCACCCCAACCCTTCGCCAAGTCTTGTCCTTTCACACCACTGCCTGTGCATGCTGGGGAGCGACCTGCCCACCCGTGCCTGCACCCCTGGGGTACGCTGGGGTACGCTGGGGCAGCTGGGGAGGGGACAGCACGATGCTCGCCGCCAGGATGGGGACATCACGGCCATGCACAGAAGCCGAGATCCCAGCAGGTCTGGAAGCCTCGCAGTGAAAACAAGAACACCAGGTAGAGCAACACAGCAGATTTACGGCCTTGGAAGTGGCCCTGGGCTGGGAATCCAATATCAATAGCTGGAAGAAAGGGCTCACAGAGGCTGCACAGAAATCCTGCCCGGGAAGCGGCCAGCCCGGCGGAGCGGGGCTGTATCGCAGGAGCCCGGGAGCCTGTGGTTCCTGGCAGCAGCTTTGCCCCATTTCCTTTCTTCCCGTCAACAGCGCTTGCAAACCTGTGCAAGAGCCTCAGCGAGGGGAGGGGGAAGGAGAGCAGAAGGGCCACGGGTGGAGAAAAATCCTCCGCTGCCACCCCGGGGTAAAGAGAGGCTGCAGCAATGCCCCTCTTGCCCAGCCACGGACGGGTCCTCCCTGGGTCACAGGGACTGGGGACAGCCTTGGCACCATCGACTGGGGATAGCCCCGGTGGGAGTCAGGGAGGGGGGGATGGAGCTGGGGAGAGGGTGATGGAGCAGAGGAGGGGGCGATGGAGCAGGGGAGGGGGCGATGGAGCAGGAGAGGGGGCGATGGAGCCGGGGAGGGGGCGATGGAGCAGGAGAGGGGGCGATGGAGGTGGGGAGGGAGCAGTGGAGTACAGGAGGAGGTGATGGAGCTGGGGAGCGGGACAATGGAGCCGGGGAGGGGGTGACGGAGCAGAGGAGGGAGTGATGGAGGCCGGGAGGGGGCGATGGATTTGGGGGGGAGGTGATGGAGCTGTGGAGGAGACCGTGGGTGCTGTCCTGTCGAGCCTTGGCCGGGGCCGGCAGGACTTGCTGCAGGGTGGTGAGGGGCCTCATGCCGGCTGTGCTGCCCTCGCCCCTGCCCCTCCCCAGCAGGCTCTGCCCTGCCGAGCCCACGGACCCTTGGTGGTCGCAGCTCCCCCCAGTGCCAGGTTCGCAGGCAGGGGCTAAGGCAGGGAGGGAAAGCCCGAAGAGCAAGGACAGGCCACCAGCCATGCCCAGGGGCAAACGTGGGCTCTGCAGCACCCCATGCTCTCCCTGCCAGCCTGGAGGGAGGGAGATGGCACAGCCCCGCAGGGATCCGGGGGGATAATTTTCCCTTCCTGAAGAATTTCACAGGAATAGCTGGCGCGAAAGGCCAGCGGCTTCGATTTCAAAGGGATGCCGGTGCTGGGGCTGGATGGGCTGGCAAGCAGGTGGAGCGGTCCATCCTGGGAGCACCCCACGCCGGGCACCCCACGGGGCCGCAGGCTGGCACCCACCTGGCCAGAGGGGCAGCTGCCCCCTGCCCCGGCCACCACCACCGTGGGGACACCCTCTCGTGTACCAGTAGGAGCGATCCTCAAGCCCAAACCCTTCCTACCACTGGGCACAGTCCTGTGTGATGCAGATGCACACGCATGTGTGCCAGACCGTGCACTCCATGGGGCAAGAGATGCTCTGTGCCCCACGGCCTCCGTGAGCAACCTGCCAGGTTCCCTATGCGGGCAGGCGGCAGCGTGGTGGGAAGATGGGGATTTTGGGGGACAGTCCCCAAACAAGCAGGTGGAGGAACCTGACACTGGAGGGAGGAGATGGGTGAACATGCGGCACAGATCCTGCCCGGCCCCAGCCAGTGCCAATGGAAGGGAAAAGCCATTTCTTCCCCGATTCCAGCATTAATTATAGAAGCGAGAACCCTGGTGGGGGGGAATTACCAGCCTCACCCACTGTACACCCAACTGCAGCTATTTTGGTGGCTTCATGGGGCTCTGCAGCGTGTGCCACTGGGCAGGCAACCCACTGCTGGAAGGGCACCGTGGGCACAGCAGCACCAGTGGCATCAGGCAAGGCAGGGAGCACCGAGCACCCCAGCCCCATGTCCTGGGGGGTTCTGCTGGCCCCCAGCCAGGCGCTGACACCCCATCACTTGCTGCTGAGACAGCTGGCATGTGTCCCCTGAAGGACAGGACTGTCCCCTCCTTCTCTCACCCCGCTGCCATCTGTGCTCCCAGTGTCCTGGCTGGCACAGCACGGGCTGGCACGCTCCCCAGCCATGCCAAAGACTCTGCAGGGTCCCTGAGGGGCCGCAGATCCCCCACCCTGTCCTCCTATCCAGGTCAGGATCTGACTGATCCCCCCATCCTGGGGAAGGAAACCTCTTCCCAAAAGCCCTGGTGCTCCTCAGGGCAGTGGGATGACATCCCTGCCTGGCCGGCTGTCCCCGGCACAACCTGCCCGCTCACCGGCAGCAGCGCCCGCGCCTCTGCACCACTGCCAAGGGGGTTCCAGAGACATTTCATGCAGAAGCCGGGAGTTTTTTACCCCCTTTCCCCCGGGCGTGCGGTTTTGGTAACTCGAGGAGCCATGAGAGCCACTGCCTGTGTCTGCCTTCCCTGCCTGAAGGAGCAACTGTGCGGCTGCAGGCAGTGGAAGGTGCTGCAGGCATGGGGGTGAGGTGATGGGGCCGCAGTGCGGGGGATGCTGTGCTCAACACACACACACCACCACACACACCCCCTGCCATCTCATCGTCACCCCCTGGGGCCTCCACCCACCCAGTGGGGTCCCCCAGCCATCCCAGTGCAGTGGCAAGTAGCTGGTGACACCAGCGTCCCTGGACAACGCCATGTCCTGAGCTCCCCGGTCACCTCCTGGCCTTGGGTCTCCTGCGTGTTTTTGCAGTGACAACCCCAGCCCATGGTGCAAGGACACCATGGCCAGGGCTCAGGGACACAGGGTGACACGAATTCCCCCTTCAACCTGGCCACCCCACAGCTGGGGAGCTGTGGGCACCCTGTGGCCACCACAAACTGGGGGTGGCATGGAGAGACAGTCTTGCTGCTGGCTAGCCCACCTCCCTGGCCATGGCCACAGGGTCTCCGGGCCACGACACCCCCGTCAATGCAGTGTTGACATGAAGCAGGCAGGAGACACACGGTGCAGGGCATATCCCCACTGCCCCAGGAGCCCTGGGAGCCCGAGGGACCGGCACATGGATGGGGACCACGCGCAGCTGTGGGCCTCGGGCAACAGGGCAGGAGGGCAGCGGGGTGCCCCAGGGGAGCCCCAGCTGGGAGCATGGTGGGGAGCTGGCTAGCAAGGGGATGAGAGGGGACATTGGGCAGTCCCCACCACCTCCTCCACAGTATTTTAGCTGGCGAGTGCGGCCGGCAATACAGCTGGCAGCACAACAGGCTGCTTACAACCTTCTGGGGGGGCCAGGACACACGTCCCTGGCCATGGGGACCCCCTCCCCATCAAAGGGGAAGGTGGACTGAGCCATGTCCTGCCCCAAGCCACCTCACTCACCCCTACAGACCCCACTGGGGGGAGGACAGGACCCAGGTGAGCCTGGGCAGCAGGCATTCACTCTGAACCCTACTGATGGCAGCATCTGCAGTTTGCAGCAGCTGCCTGATGGAGGCAGGTGAAGGGCTGGAGCTTCCTCCCAGTTGGCTCAGCCCTGGGAAGAGCAGGTCATACAGGCACCAGACTGGGCCATGGGGTGACCGTCTGCCCCCAGCTGACCTTCCGTGCCCATCCCTGTTTCCCGGCAGCCCAAGGACAGGCAGAGGAGGTGCCTTGAGGCAGAGGAAGTGCCAGACAACATCCCCAGCCCCACTTGCCCCCTGAAGTGAAGCTTCTTCCCCAGGACGCCCTATCCCACGGTGCCGGTGAGCTGCCCGCTGCCGGCAGGCAGGTGTCGGCACTGGGTCCCGGTGCAGGCACAGACACATACGGCCCTTTCTTCGCCCCTCGGCCCCGCGTGCGGCTCGGCGCTGGCAGGCAGGTCTGCGCCGCACAATGCGCCTCCTTGTTCGCCCCAGCCCAGGGCCGGCTTGCGGGGAATGGCAGGGAATCGCCTCCGTTTCCTGCTGGAGTTTTATTACATTCACCGTATAAATAAATAAATATGATCCAGAGGAGAAGGGGAGAACCACAGGGCAGCCTGGAGCCAGGCGGGACGTGGGCTGGGGCTGAGCCCTGCAGCACCCCAGGAGGGGGTAGGGGGGTCCCGGGATGCTCCACAGTGGCTGGGCCCCCCAGGATGTCCATGCTCCCCACGTCGGCACCAAGTCCCTCGTGTCTCTCCAATGAGCAGCCGAAATCCCAGCAAATGCAATCCAGGAGGCAGCTCCACAGCCCCCGGGCCGCTGCAAGCACCTGGCAAGGACCCTGGCCACCAGCACCGCTACCTGGCTGGAAAAGAAACCTTCTCCCAGGCAATTTGGGAAGCGTGGGAGTGCCCTCAAGCCCTGCCACCCCCAAGGCCAGCGCTGCACGTGCTCATGGCCCAGCAGAAAGCTCCTGCATCCTCAGCCCACTCTTGCGCACGGTTCACGTGTTGCTTTGCCACCTCTGAATGGTGCTGTGAGCCAAGCACATCCGCTGCACTGGTTCAAGCCAGTGTGGGCTCATGGGCAGGATGGTGGGGTACCTTGGTAGGGACACGCCAAAGCAACCCCCAGGAAGCAGGAGCACCCCTGCAGAGCCAAGCCCAAGCCCATGCCATACTGCCCCAGGAGCGGAGACAGCTGCAAGGACTGGAACTCGCTGGTAATGGTTTTAACATACTATTGAATGGGCCAAACTGCCCATTTGGTTGCTAAGTCAAACCAAAGGTGTCTAGCGCAACCTCAAGGCCTGAAACCTCCCTTGGGTGCCCCATAACCACGGGTGGCCTTTCGCCGGCCCCCCACTTGCTGACAACGCCATTGGTGCTGTGGTCAAAGTCCTCCTTGTGCTCACTGCAAGCTTCAGCACAGCCATGGAAGCTGGATGCAGACACCTTCCTCCAAGCTGCATGGACTCGTCAGGGTGATCTGGGAAGAATTTCAGCACTTCCAGTGCTTTTGGGTTGGATTTGTTTCAACTTCTCCAGGTTCGGACCAAGAGTAGTGAGCAGGCTGGAGCAGCCCAGACTGAAGCTCTCCCATCTTTGCAGCCTCTAGTTGAGTATTTGTACACGCCTGAGATCTCGCTGTCCTCTTCCCTCTTACTGCACAGAGTTTGTCAGCGCTGGGAAACGCTGTGTTGCATTTCTTCTTCTTTTCCCAGGCCCCAAATCAGTCCATGTTGAGGTCACAGTCCTCTTTCTGATGGTTCCTACCCAAGGTTAGGTCACTTCTTGCTCTTGACAAACCATCTGGTACCAGCATCCTCCTCCCTGACCTGGTTCCTCCTTGAGTACCTCTCTCATCTTTTCCTCTCCACATGGACCATGCTATGAGACCATCATCTCTAATCTGGCCAGAGGAGCAGCTCCAGGGGGAAGTCCTTCAGCCGTGTCTCTAATCTGCTTACCAGGGTGCCATCATTGTGCAACAATTTCCATCGCAACCTCCACGTCCCGGCAGAGCCAGCTCAAGGGACACTGAATTTTAAGGACTTTGAGGCAACAGATTTTCTGCTCTGCTTGAGATGAACCTGGAGCCCTTCTGCCCTGCTGCCTCCCACCACCTGCAGGCTTTGGACTTCATGTCCAAACGGGTGTTTCCTGATCGGTCGCTCTGCTCCTCATCGTGCCCAGCTGGTCAGATGGGCTCTTACACCCCTGAGTGATCAGCAAACACCCCTCGCCTGCCTGGCACCCGCCTGCAGCCCCACACCCCACCCACAAACGCTCCACTGGGAAGTCTGGACCCAATCCCAGTGGGACCCCTGGGGGAGACACGGTTCAGGCGTGGGCAATACAAAACAGCAAAGAATTAAACCCAAGATGACCCAAGTGTGCTCCAGACAAGCGAGGTGAGCTCCTCGCCATCCCCTGCAGCCCCGCTTGGACGAGCCAAGGACCACCCCAACCCCCACGGCCGCCTGGGCACCCTGTCCCTCCAGGGCAGCACTGGTGGGTGCAGGCAGGCAGGGAGCACGGGAGCGTGCATCCCACCGGGGAAGGACTTTGCCACTGGAGTGGCACCAGCGCGACCTACTTCTAGCTTAAAAACATCCTAATATGCAAACATTTATGAAAATACTCAAGAATGCAAAGTTTAACCAAAAAATAGCAGCGCCATGGTGGGTAAGCCAGCTGCCTCCTTTTCTTTTCCAAAAAATATTTTCACAAGACGGGGCAGTGCCGCTTTAGGGCCATCATCATGGCATCGAGAGCTCAAGACGGCAACTTGGAATGGAAACCCTCAGGTATGTCAAACAAAAATACTATTTACCGTTCACTTACTAATCCTGTTCTCCTCTGGGGGAAAAAAACACAAAGCTCCCATATTTATTTAGCAGAACTCAGCACTTTTGGGTTTTGCCGATGGCGCCTAAATATAGTTCGTGAGAAACAAATAATCTTTCAGGGATTTCTGCTCCCTCCATCTCTCCAACCACCTTTCTTTAAAGGTCAGGCAACTGTGGTGAAGGCTCTCGCTCCAGCTGGCAACCCCTGGGTATGACTCCTGAGCTAAGAAAAGGTGCTTTCTTGATGTGTCACCAAGTCTGTGAGGTGCGTCACCCACCCCCTGGGCTCCTCCAGCAGTGCTGGGGGTGGGCTGCAGGACAGCTCTGCTCTGTCCCCGTTCCCAGCCCCAGCCAGTCCCTCTCCTGCCCCTGCAAATGGCACCAACCCTCCGGGCACGTGCCAGGTCGCCTTTCGGTGAAGGCTTGCTCACTGTTATTGGGGAGATCAACATCTGGAGATGACATCTCGTCCCAGAGCAGTGCCAGACCATGTGTCCCAGCTCCCTGGGTGCTGGTGGATCTCCCCAAGCTGGAGTGAAATGCTTGCTTCTGCTGGACACAGTGAAGGCAGGAGAGCTGCTGCCCAGCCAGGACCACATCTCCATGGGAGGGGGGAGAATGGAGATGGCTACGGGGATGGGACAGGAGAGAAGAGGAAAGAACAAAAGGGTTGAAGACAGGGTGACCCCTCACACTGCTGAAAGACTGTGGCAAAAGGAGTCCATCTAAGTATTTGCAGAGGATGAAAACTGAGCTGAGTCTCTTCTCCTGATGTTCAACCTGCGTGTTCCTGCCCTCTGCCTTGTCCCGGGGTACCCCTGAGTTATCTTTTTCCCGCTCTCCATCCTTAATCCTTTTGCCCTGTCCAATGGGCAAAGAACCCAAAGCTGGTGATGGCAGGCAGAGCCAGCAGGCCCTAGGAGCCCTCGAAACTTCCAAAAACCAGGACTGGAAAACAAACATGCCTCCAGGTACGCAGCAGAGACTGGCCTGGAACGCCACCTCCCATCGCACCGCTGTGGCTGCCTGCAGGTCATGCCAGCAGCACTGAGGGCAGAAGCCAACTGCCCTCTCGGATGGGTTCAAGCCACTCTGCACCCAGCTCATGGCTCCGAGTAAAGCCAGGTTTGCTGCAAACTCCCCAGGAGCAGCAATGAGGTGCCCAAGCGGGATTCTGGGTATCTGCATGACAAGACGGATGGCCTCGGGTGGCAAAAGGGCTGCTGCCCCAGCTTGTCCTCACTGAGTGGCACGGCAGGGAGCTGTAGCACAGCAGCAAACCTGAGTCCAGCCCCGTGCTCCCTGCCCAGCCCCGGGACCTAGCGGGTCCCCAGGCATCTTCCAAGCATCCCCAGCCCACGTGAGCCCCGCGGGGCTGCCAGCCCATCCCGTGGGAGGCAGGAAGGTAAGGCAGTGCTCTGCCTGTGGTGCTGCCCTGCCTCACACCAAACCCCCATCCCCAATCCACCCTGGGAGGGGACACTCCCCAAAACCATGGGGGTTTGGTGTAGACCACGTCCATGTCCTGCCCCACACCATCCGGCAGAGCACGGACTCTGCCCTGGCAGGCATGTAACGTCCCACGCACCCTGGCAAAGCCAACTCTTCCCCCCCAGCCCCGCTCACCTCCCCTCCCGCCCTCTCTCCCCTCCTGGCCGCTGCATTTTCTGCCCTCACTGCAAACTCTCCAGCGCAGGAAAATGTGAGGCCATGGAAAACCAAGATGGTTCCCGGCAGCCAGACCACCTTCCTCCTCCTCAGCCCCTTCGTCTTGCAGATCACAGGTTGCCCAGCTCCCGGCATCTCCAGTGTCCCACCCCAGCTGGGCTGCCTGCTCCCCCCGCACCACAGCTCACCACCCCCTGGCAGGACCCCGAGCCCCCCAAGCTGCAAAGAGCCGGTTTTGGGGCTCGCTGAGGGTTTCATGGAGCAGCCAGAGTGCCAAGGGCGAGAACACTCAGGAGCGAAAGCTCGGTGCTGCCAGAGAAGCCCCTGTGGTTTCCCCATCCACCCTTCCCTGTGTTGCTCCAAGCCCGGGTCCTACGTAGGTACATCAGCTCCAGCCTTCGTGACCTCCACTGTCAGGACCGGCCCCGCCAGCATGCAGCATCCCTGGTGCACACGAGGCCAGGGAAGCGCCAGTGTCTCTCCCCTCTGGCCTCGCTGCAGGGAGCAGAGCTGGGAATTGCCCTTTCCCCACCACGCTGGGCAGCGCACCCAGCACTTCTCATTCCCCAGCTGGGTCAGGATCCCACCCTGAGCTTTCAGTCCTATTTTAAAGCAAATTTGGAGTCTCCTTTTGCCCATGTCCCTCCACCTTCTCCAGACACCCCCCATCTGCCAGATGGCTTTATGCAAGAGGATGCTCCTTACTGGGGGAGAGGCAGGGGAGACACTGGGGTATGCTGGACACGAGGTGTGCCTGGGAAGGGGGGACAGACCAGCAAGACCCTGGAAAAACAGCTCAAGTCTGATTTACCTTTTCCCAAAAGCTGGGAAAAAAGAAGTCCAGGAACATCAGAGAGCTCCCACTTCCCTGCCAGTGCTGGGGAGAGTGAGGGCAGCCCCGCTCTGTGGTAGGGGAACAGAACCCCAGCCATTTGGGGTGCCAGGCTGGGGGGCTGCCCCACAGACCGTGGCACAGGTCGCCAACCAGGGTATGAGCTCCCCACCGCCCGAAGCGCTCTCTCCCACTGTTGTCCCCCCCAGCTAAGGGACTGGTCCTCAGCATCTGGTTGACTCAGAGCAGCATCTTGTGTGGCTTAAACTCCCACACGGCAGAGGTGTAATGGGAACTCGTGAGGAAGGAGAAGTGCCAAGGGTCCGGCGTGGCATCAGCTGGGTCCAGCTCCAGCAGCTTTTCCGTGGCCTCTCTCTACAGCCTGACCCAAGTAATCCACGGAGCAGGGAACTGCTCACATCTGCAGTGGGGACGGCCACCACGCTGGAGAAGGACAAGCAGGGCCGGTTGAGGGGTTGGGGATGCTCGGTCTTGCACAAGCTGGACTCCTCCCAAGAGCATCTTTAACTGAGAGCTACATCATCCATAGGGAGCTCCCCTGGCCCTGGTCCCTGCTCCGGATGGGGATGCTTATGTCGGCCGTCAGACAGCACTTGGCCCCGGGAGCCACAGCAAACAGACGTACGTTCGCCGAAACAACTGCTAATTGTTCCCCATCAGGGCCAGGTCTTGAATACTCATTAGTGCATGGCACCAGCCCTAATGCGTTTCACAGGATGGTGAGGAATGGTGGCAGCGGAGCAGGAAGAAGGCGTCCCGCCGCCAGCGCCTGCCCTGCCGAGGCAGGGATTTGTATTTACGCTGCTTTCACGGAAAAGGAAAATACACGCTGGGCTCCTCCGGGCTTTCACAGCAGCTCCTTGAGGGACGGAGCAGGGATCCAGAGGTCCCGAGGGATCCCAGCACCCCCTCAAGCAGCAGCACAAGTGCCAGCGCAGGGGTCCCTTCTGCCCCAGCCCAGCCAGTCATCCCCCCTCTGCTGTGACCAGCTGCCTTTGGGCAGCCCCAAAAGCCAGCAGCTCCTGGAGGTGGGGCTGCAGGGAGGGCACAAGCTCAAGGGCAGCACCAGCCTGACCCAGCGATGGGATCTCCCTGGCTGGGCTGGGCTGGGCTGAGAACACCCAAGCAAGGGCACCGGGGACTGCATGGCTGCTTGCTGCCACCCCACGCCCCTGCATAGCTCAGGGGCTGCGGCTATCCAAAACCACCCGAATGTGCCAAACAACCAAAAACAGAGCTTGCCTGGGCTGTGGATGCCCTTTGAGGAGCTCAGGCAAGAGGGACGCAAAGCTGTTTCACCAGGACCATGAAGGCTGAGCCAGACATCCAGCTCTGTGTGTGACACCACCCCCAGGAGCAGCTCTCTGCTCCTGCAGCTCACAGGGTTTCTCCCAAAGCTGGAGACAAAACCTTATGGGTTTTGCAAAGCCCAGAAGAGCAGCAGCACAGCAAGATGGCGACATGGGGGTCCAGCTGTACCCAATGCCCCAAAACCCACCCAACAGAGAACAAGCTCCCAAAACCTTGCAGATCCTGGAAACACCTCTGCCACCAAACACCGGCGTGAGCCAAGCAGCCAGTGCAGCACATGCGGGGTTCCCTGCGGCTGGGCCTCAACTCTGCCGGATGGGTTTGCATCTGGAAACACCAGCCCGGGCTGCCAGGAGCCCCTGGGGAGCCTCTGCTCTGCTGTGGGGGAAACCCCCTTAGTGACCACACTGCAAGGGGGGGGAGAGTGTACCCCACATCGCCCCGTAAGCAATGGACGCCTCCTCCATCACCCGCAGCCACTCACACCAGGCACTGCTGGGCTGCTGCAGCCAGTGCTGCCAGCATGCTGGGGCGCTGGGGAAGAAAGGAATTTCTGTGTAAATCCCATTTACTGTCGGGTTTCTCACTTCCCCTCCAGCAGACAATCCCGGCCCTCAGCGCAGTGCTGCATGAAGGGGCTGTTTAATATATTTTTGGAAGAAGGGGGAAAAAAAACCCCTCTCTGAAAAGAGACTCTTTCAGCTAATAATGAAGTGAATATTATATTAAGAGTGAAAACATATTCAGGGTAACTTACAGAGGGAGACAGAAAACCTTTTCATAACACCCTGGCCACAAACACAACTGCCAATTAAACCGGCTTCGTTCGCTGGCCTGTGCCAACACAAATGAGGGGGCAGGGGAGCGGAGCACGCCGGAGCCAGCGCGTTCGGTGCCCGGCTGGGCTCGGCCATGGCTGGCGGCACCGAGGGGTTTCCGCTCTGCTGACTTTCAGAACCAGCTGTCAAAATAAAAAGGCACGAGTGCCCTGTCCCTGCACAGGGACACGAGGTGCCTGGCAGAGGCGAGGGGCTCCAGCACCATGGGGTCCTCAGTCCCTGCCCACAGCAACCTGTTCTGCCTCTCCTCTGGTCTGCATCGGCACACTGCCACCAGCGGAGGGGACGCAGCAGGTGGCAGGAGCCCCCCAGCACCCAGCCCAAGGGATCAGCAGGATTGCTCCTGACCACGGTGGAGGGTGCTGAGCCACTCACCCGGGCAGAGCTGATGGGACCAGCCCAGGCTCAGCTGCCCCATGCATCACATGAAGGTTTACACGGGGTGGAAGCTGCATCTCCCACCCCAACACCCCGTGCCGGGGGGAAGGAGACCTGCGACCAGCCCGCAGGGAGCTCAGACTGTAACAGGAGGTGCCAAAACGTGGAGCACTTTCCAGCATTCCCACCCCCACTGACGGGTTCCCACGTGCCCTGGATGTCTCACCCTATCTTTCAGTCTGCCATCCCATGTGGTTTGGTTACCTGCTGGCAATCTCAGCCTACCCTCATCCCAGCAGAGCACAGCCCTTGTGCTTGAACACACAACCTGGTGGGGATATCAATACCCATCAACGCTCTCCAGGGTTTCCACATCAGTTGCCACTCGAGGGGACAGGCACCGAGTGGGGTCTCATTGCCCTTGCTGTGTTCCCTGGGGGCTCGCCAGCACGGAGGAGGGCTGCAAGGGGTGGCAACAAGCTGGGAGACCTGACCCACAGGTGACACACGGGGCTGTGATTCATACTTCACCTAGGCTTTATCTTTGTCTTGCAGCCCAAGGAGCTGAATCGATGGGTTGAGGGTACACAACATCTCAGGTTTTGGTTAAACATCCACACTGGGAAAACATCATATGATATCAGGTAATACTTTAATTGAGCAAATGTTCGGCAAAGCTCAGGAGCTGCAAGTTGACATTTGATAAACCCAAACTGGAAATACAAGACCGCTTTTGAGCTGTAACCAAGCTTTGGAACAGATTCTCCAGGGAACATGCTGAAGATGTTTGTCAAACTATTGCGGGGGGGGGGGGAGGCATTTTAGCCAAAAGTAAAGATTCCAGTAGCAAACTTCTCAAAGGCCTGCATTTTTTGATTAGCCACATTAAGTGTGGTTCTCTGTAGAGATTTTGGTCTGCTTTGCTCAAGGACTTGTTCTGTTTCAATGCCAAGTCAAGATCCAAACACTTCTTCGATTTTGCCCAGAGGCTGAAAGTTTGTATGTCTTCCTTTAATTAAAAAAAAAAAAATCAGGAAAGTAATTTTTGGCCATTATTTGGTAAAGAAAAATGGAAAGATGCACTTCAAAGTCTAGTTAACCATGGGAACCCTCTCATACAGCAGTAAACTGGCCATCAACCTGGAGAGGGACTCTAGGTCAAATACAAGTTACCAGCCTGGGCTGGGCGACAGCTCAGGGAAGGGTGGTTGACCTTTCCTGCAGCATGCACCGCTGGCAGCAGGCAGCTGACAACAGAAGCAAGCCTTTCAGAGACTTACAAAGCTCCTTACCATGCCACAGTGAGCCACCCCACCGACATATTCCTACATTTCAGATTTAGCAGGCGTGACACCTTCCACCATGAGTTTTGTTCCTACAGTTTGGAGAGCAAAAGGTTCTGCCCTTGCAAGGTCATAGATAGACATGAAGGCACCAAGTTTCCATTTGCAGATCCAGCCACCCGTGCTCGCTCAACCCAAGCACCCAAAGGCCATCAGAGAAGTGCCAGCACACCCCACGTCAGAGCAGATGAAACTCCATGACCGGCACAGCTGTCTCCTGCTGGAAAACTTGGCCACATTTATGTTTTCAGACCTATCTTATCCCAACAGTCAGGAAGCACAAAGTTCTCCCCTTCTTGTAGGGAACAGGCATCAACTTCCGATCAAAGGAAGTTATGGGAACAATTTGTACAGAAAAAAGACCAATACCCAGATTTAAAGCCCATCAGAAACAAACCCCTGAACCACTTGCCTTTGGCAAAGCATTACGAGGGAGGCATTGCCATCTAGCGTCTACCCAGGAAACAGGACTCGGTAAGACATCCACCTCCCCTTACCACCAGCCCAACGGGGACTGACGGGGGGACAGTTTTAATACGCTCCTGGAAAAGAGCAACGCCAAGCAGATGGGACAAGGCTGTCCGTGACAGGGGGACAGCTGGGAAGCCCTGGCCACAATGGCTGTGGAAGTCCAAACCCAAGAAGCCAGCCCCTGGACAAGCGAGAGCCCAGCCCAGGCTTGTGATCTTTTAATCAGAGCAGGCGATTTGAATTGCCAGCCCAGCTCAGTTAAGTCTCACCAACAACCCTCCATACAACACTTGCTTTTCAGGTGCGTATTATCGCTGCATGCTATTCATCAGGAGAAAGCATTGCACTGTATGATTAAGAGAATTAGTATCATATAACTCCATTTCTTCCTTTCTGATCATCAGGAAGACTCTTGGAGTCTTCTGGAAAAAAGCAGATGTGGGAAAAAACTAATCACTGGATTATTCTTAGGGGACAGATGACAAACCCCAAACCCTGCACTCCTTTTAGGTCTCTCTTCTTCAAACTAAGCAGCACAGCAAGATTTAACCTCCTCTCAGAGACCAAGCCATCCTTTCTCCAAAAGCACAGAGGACCAGAACAAGTAGACAAGCAGCAGGGTCCAGAAGTGTGCTCGCAAGGTGCTGCCAACCCAAAGCTTTCCTAACCTTTTTTTTCCCCCCCCCGCTCCTCTTTGGGGCATCCTACGGAGAGGACATTTTATTTTAAGACACCGTCAGTGCGTGGTGGTAAGGAATCCAAAAGCCATAAAGACGCTGGCAGAACAAGAACGCTTCAGACATTTCTCCCCTGGCAAGGGGCCACCTTGGATCACACTGACCACAGGCAACCCTCCCTGCCCAGCAAGTCAACAACAAGGCACTGAATCATGTTTAGAAGACATTATCCATGCTAGTCGAACACGGGCAGGACAAATACCATGAAAACATCGTTTCATGTTACCAAGTTCCTCCTCCTCCATGACTTCTTGCTAGTTTCGCATTTACCTGCCACTGTCTCACTAAGATGCATTTGATTTTGCATTTATTAAATCTCAGCCACACCACAAAGGTTCAAGAGATGCTGGGACTACACAGTGGATTTTGCTCCAAAAGGAAACCAACTTGATTGAAGCTAGAGAAGTCAGCAACATTTGTAGGGGATAAAGATGGTATTAAGTAATTTGAAATTTAGTATCAACATTCACAGGAACATTCAGCCAAAACAAAGAGCATAACATGCTGTTGCCCAAGAAGGGAGCTAGCTATACAGCAACAAACCAGACCCTATTTCCAAATTCCAGCTCCTTACACTGAAAGGGAGACATTAGTCACTCTTGCACAATAAATTGGCACAAGTCCTGCCAGTGTTAGTTCTCAGGTTGGTTTATTTTCTCAGAACAAAAATATCAAACATAATTTTTGAAAGAACAACCTGTATAAACAATACAAAATTTCATAGCATCCTATTCCCATTTACAGATTCCCTAAAAGCAGCCCAGAACCTGCAACAGGTAGGATGTCAGGAAAGAGTTTTCTTCAAAGAGTGTGCAGGGGAGAAGAGAAGGAATGCCTTCCTCTCTCCTACAGCAGGACTTGGTTCCTCTGGAAACAGCCTCAGAATAATGCAAACAAAACCAACTTCAGGAAAACCAGGTTGTGTATGAACACAGAACCTCCACTTCACACTCTCAAAACAAGACAGTGCTTTTGCCCCTTTTCCCAAAACATAGATGCGATGCTGAGATCTCCATGTGCCCAGAGGTAGGTCTCCCTCCTGTCCAAGAACCACTCTTTTCATCAGCTGGCAAGGTCCTAGGATAACAAAATACCATGGTCAGTGTCCCACAGGGATCACCTGTACATTTTACTCCATTTTAGCATTAAATGGTCCATTGTTAAAAGCACACGTCTACAGTGGCCCTGAAAGAAACACCCAGAACTTTGTGGATTAGCACCAGTTGGAACAGGCGCGGTGAAATCCCCATAACATTCAACTTCCTCACATAGGACTTGGAGGAAACTGAGTATTAAGTGACAAGAACTCAAAACTAGCAAGTCCAGGGTTTCTCAGAGAAACCCTGAGAACACCCTTCAGGCCACCTCCCTTCCTGTATGGGGTCATCCATGCCACCCAGCACTTGTGCTTTTCCAACCCTGTTCTGGGAAACCCAGTGCCTGTATACTTACTCTTTGCCTTTGGGAGATAGTTCTGTGTCTCCTAGAAGATTCACCATTCTCCTAATCTGAGATTTCTATTGCTTCTCACCATATTTACTTGCTCCCATCTTCCCCCCTTGCCCACAGCCCCTTCCTGTTTGTAGGGCATGACCACCAAGAGGCCTGGCCACACCACTGCGACACGGGCAATGGATCACAAAGTACTCCAGCATTTTGTTCTTTGTTAGCTCCCCCTGCCCCACCGCTCTCACCTGCAGTTGGGTCCTCACCAGTCTTGGAGTCCTGGCACACACCAAGAAGGTGACAGATTCTGTACCCAGCAAAGCCTCTTTCTCTCATCTGCAGCCCCCACCCCATCCCTCTCCCTCTTTAGGGTCACAAGAGCTTCACTAGAAGGAAATCAGTATCTAGGCATAGGGTCAGTTTTCTCTGGATATAAACCAGAGCTGTTTCTAAGCTGTGATTCCCCCCCGTCTCTGTATTTCAAAGGGGAATCTTTTGGGTCACTGATCAGGACTTGGATCACCAGCCTCACCTTCTACATGGCTACACTGACCTTGCTGCCAAAAACTCGCCTACTCCTTCAGTGCCTCTCCCAACCATGCTTTTCCTCTGCCTCTCCACCTGCAAACAGAACCAGCACCTTCTCCTCCCTGGCCCTCGCTAGCTGTTTGAATTGGTTTTCAAGTGCTGGTCTAACACCGCAAGATCTGCGGTACACACAAGCATAATGTGGAGTTCCCTCTTGTCCCCAAAGCCATTAAGCACCTGGGACAACACACACTCAGCACACATATTTATGCTGCTTTCTGATGTGCCTGTTCACATATTTCAGCATCCTGCTGCTCACAATGTTGCTGCGGCTGGCACCTCTGAGATACTCAGAGGAATACTGATACAGAGGGTATTTCCCTGATTTGTCAGAGTGCAAATGGTACTGAAACACTGCTGAAAAGTCAGCCTCATCCATCCATCATCCATAGGATGAACAGCAGAAGGAAAAAAAATAAATCAGAAAAATCACTCTAAGCCTTTCCACACAATAACCCATTATCTGTCTCCTACAGAACTTCTGAGGATCAAAGGAGGTACGTTCAAGAGATGCCCTATCTTCTCTCAGCTCAAGAATACCAGGAGCCCAAACCAATTTTTGATACTCTTTCAGCAGCTGTAGCCACTACAGCTTGCTCAGCCAGCTCAGCTGCAGTGGTGATCTCTGCAAATGTAAATCAAATTACTAGTAGCAAAATGGGGAAGCCTGCTCCTTAGAGGATATCAACTTACAGACTGCTAACCAGAAGGCAAAAAAAAGCAGTAATTGTGAGGAAAACAGACACTTTACAGACTAAGGATGAGAAGATGAAGCATCACATGATGCTCAAAATCCACACCTCATTCATTATACATCCTTGAAAGGCACCGCAGGATCACAGGATAATTAGGGCTGCAAGGAACATCAGTAGGTCTCTGGTGCAAGCTCCTGCTCAGAGCAGGGTTAGCTATGAGGTCAACCAGATTACTCATCTTCCTCTGATGACCCTGAAGAAGCTGGGTTTTAGTCGGTCTGCATGCTCAGAGCCACACAAAACCCATGACTCAAATGCCACCCTGCCAGAAAACTATGAGTCTGAACCAGGACAAATGTGCCTCTCTCAAGGGCTGCCCCCAGTTTAAAGTTTGGGATAATCAAAGCACAAAACAGTCAAGCAACTTTCAAGATTAAGAAACACATGAGTAGAGACACAAAGACTTCTACCCTAGCACAAACTAGGATTCACAGTAACAAGTCAGTGCAGGGTTACTGTCCTGGTTCACCCAGACTCATGAAATCCATAGTACAGTCTCATTTAACAGGCCACCTTTTATTGCCAAACCTTCCAAAACTGGGGGTTAACAAGGTTGATTGTAACACAAGATATTCACAGTCAGCTTCAGCACTGGCAGTGCTTTCTAGTATCTATGCTGACCAGGAGAAGGAGGAGAGGAAGTTTCTAAAGAAGGAAAACTACTGGAGGACACTTCAGCTGATCTCTTCTCTTTGAAAATGAATCAGAGGCAGAAATGCTTAAATCATTTCTCCAGTACACAGCATAAAGTTCTAGCAACTAGGACAAGGAAAGAAAGGTTTCCACAGCAGAAAAAAAATCATTATACTTGATGTGCTGTAGTGTTCTGCACGTTATTAGAGAAAAGCATCTTTGCTTCTGTTAAAATGCAACTGACTTCTACTCTGCTACTTGTCAGTCTGGTATTATCCCCACACAGCACTTCCTTTTATGTGTCCCTGATAGGCATACTTAAAAGATAATCACTTGATATTTCCACTGGCTGTTAGTTGTGGTTTGGGGTGCCTAGCTGGGTATAAAACCTACAGCTACTGAGACTTCTTGTGCACCATAAAAACAAAGAATCAAACTGTGAGTCTTCTGGTTTCATGACTGCTATTTGAAGTAATAAAGTCTTTACATGGAGCTAATTAAAAAAATATTCAAACTGAAACCCTAAAGCCATTTCAAGGAGTGTTTGATCAGTTCATCTCTTTCATTTCCACCTAATGGCTACACAATCAAAAGAGAAGTGGAGGGGAAACACACGGCCCTGAAGACGCAGAGAGCTGGATCGTGTTCAAAGTGTTTGCTGCTCCTGCACGTAGGAGAACAGCACGCTCTAACCAGGACTCTGCTCCAATATTTGTCTCCTTCCCTTAACAGCAGGTTGGCAGCAACTCAGCCACAAAAATGAGCAAGGCACACACTCGCTTTGAAGTTCAGACAGAAGTCTGTTGGTACCAGCTATTTTAATTCATGCTTCAGAAAGATGAGGCAGTCGATCATCAATTTATAGTAAGCAACATGCCAGGTCACAGGTCATTTACAATCACAGTCACCTTTACTCTGCATTAAAGCCATAATTAACAGTTAATGTTTAACTAAGGCTTTAAAATTTGTTTAAGCTGCTTGCTTGCATGAAGAACTGTTGCTGCCTCTTCCCCAGCTCCCCCTTTCCTGCCTCCATCTCTAACCTGGCTGCGGGGAAGTATCATGTAGGCACCAAACACAGCAGACAAAATTTTTGTCAAAGCACGAGGAAACTGGAAAGTAAGAAGCATACACTTAAAGCATAGCTCCTGCCAGTTCTTCCCTCATTACACCCATGCTTTGAAGCAGCAGCTTCCAACAGCTTTGCACTGAGATAACCCTCAGCGAGAAGAGCACTCCTCAAGAGAAGTAATCAAGTCATCGGCATCGTGGAAGGCAGCCTGGAAGGCTGGCCTGGCTTTTACATCCCAGAGAAGTGCCTTTAAAGGACATTCAGAGAAATGTAGCCTCCACATGTCTGTTATGGGAGACAGAATGCCTTTCTTTCAACACTTCTGTTCAAATCTAAATAGGATTCTCACTGACCATGGAGAAGAAAGGAAGGAAAGTTTTGACTTGGTAATCAGAAGGATACAGTACATCTTACACCACAGCTCCACATCAGCATGCTGGAAAAGTAGATGTTACGTGCACACATTTGGAGCATAGATCAGCAAAAGAGCTAAAACCTTCTTGAACAGCAATTGTCCAAGAAGTGCTCTTCACTCAAACCCTGACAAGTCCAAAGGGAACTGCCACTCTGGAATGACAGCCTGGAGAAAAACCACTGCTACCGGGAGGTGAACAAGCTCCTTCTGAAACACACCATGTGGACCCCACGAGAGGTTACTGACAGGCTGCAGCTCTCCTGAATGGCAAGAAGAAAGCCCAGCAACAGCTAGGGTGCTATCAGCTAGCCGATAACAAGATGTGCCGGGCAATCCATCCTGATACAAGAAGAATCAGCTATTTACAACGCCAGGCTATCATGGTTTTATCTGGACAATTATTAGAGGGAACATGATGTATCGCCACCCCAGGGAGCCTGTCTCTGAGCATCTGACATCTTCAGAAAATTACCTAGTTAGGGTACCACTTATCTGCTATCTACGGAAGTGATTCTGCAGTCGGCCATACCCTCATTTCTCTCTCTAACATGTTGTTTGGGGATGTCCAGCTGTTAGTGCTTCAAGTGGAGTCACTTTTATAGCCAAGATGGCTGTGAAGCCTATCTTCAGAGTGCAGTAGCACACAAGCATGCAGATGCTCAGAGACTCCTCACATCTGAAGGCTTGAGCAGGCTCTGACTACCCCATTGCAGGTGCACCAGATGTCCAAATTCACAGATGAAGGTGCAAGGAGCAGATGTGCTACTCCTCATTTATATAACCAAGCTATATGAACTTCCATTGCCATCTGAAGATCTGCGCTTGTACACTTTTTTTCCTCAGGATGGTGGGTTTTTTGTTTTTGCAAGTCAATTTGTCATGATCATCACCTCTGCAAAGGATCCACAGCAAGTTTCAAGCACTGCTTGTATGCTAGACAGACAGCTCAGTGGCAGGATGAATTCTCCAGAGATCTTTAACAAGTCTCGACTCCAAAGACCCTGAATGCTGATGACATGCACTACCATCCTGAACCTGAGGTGATAGAAGAAGGATCTGTCAAGTCTGCTCAGATCTGTGATAGGACAAGGATACCTAAAGCAAAAAGGAAAAACAGAAAGCAGAGCTCCTTCCCAAGCATTTATTTAAAAAAAAAAGTATCTTAAAACAGCACCCAGACAAAGCAACAAAACAACTTGTTCAGAGAGCAAGAGGTCTCACAAGAGGGACAATTATGGGAAGGTGAAAGAAGGGATGAACTCTTCAACACACACTTCTGACTCAGAAAGGACTTCATCCAGCAAGTCTGGGCTGAAACTGATCCTTACAGCAGCTCCCAGTCCTTCAAGAACTCAGATAACTTTCATGTCAATAGTGCTCAGCATTCTGTCAAATCAACAAGTCCCTGATAAAGCAGGGTGGGTAGTGGGAGAGGCACATGAAGGTCATGTCTGCCCTTGCTGGAAATAACTCGCAGTTCTACAAACCAACTCACAGCAGTGCCAAGACACTCCCTGCCATCTTAAGCAAAAAGCCTTTCTGAAAGCAGCATTCCCCAAATCTGAAGCCCTCATTAGTATCTCCTGCTTCTTGGTGCTGACAACCACAAACATTGTCTTTTTGCAAAGGGCTGTTGCCACTCTGTCAGACACAGCAATCAATGCCCTGGTGCTGTTTAAGCAGTGGTGTAGCCCCTGATCCCCTGTCAGCTGCTCTGTGTCACTGCTGATGGAAAGGACACCCCATTACGGGGCTGCACTTGGTGAACAATGCTTGCAGCTCACAAGCAGGAGTACTTCCCAAAACCACAATGAACACTTTTGAGGGCACTTAGCACTTATTTTGTTAACCTCAGCTGTCTCTGTATCATCACAGCTACTACAATGCCCAGGTAGAGCATTTTAAACTCTTCCAAAGTTGTCAGTGTTTCACCACCCACTCTGTTGGAGTGGAAAGCTGGCAGGTCTCAAGACCCTGACCAGCACCAGCATCCTCTTGTAACCAGGAGAGCATCTCACCTGAAGCCTAGAGTATCAGGTCATTAGAAGTTTGCAGTTTCATTTGAACAAAGTGGAGACTGTGGAATAAGCAAAAAAAAAAACAAACCGAAAAACAAAAAAAACCCCACCACACCTATGGAAGCCCCCTCCCCCCCCCCCCCCCCCCCCCAAAAAAAAATAATAATCAGCCACCATGGCATGGCTTACACCACCATCATCTGAAGTTGTTTTTTTTTTCCCCAACTATGTGTTGAAGTTACCTTCTGTGGTGCTCCAGCTCCCCTCTGCTCTGAATGCTGCTACAGGCTCTGACGCCTCATCCCAGTGGCAGAGTCCTCAGTCCAGTGCCATGCTGAAGCAGTGAGACACAGGGACACCCACATTCAGCGACACTGACCCCAGTGTGGGTAGGATACATGGGTACACCAGCCAGGCCACAGCTGGTCCACGTCCACGTGCAGTGATTTAGATCATTGAGCGTGTCTGCTCAGGATGAGACATCACCGAAATAAGCAGGCAGTGAAAAACATCCTTCGCTCTTTGGAGGTGGCAGTGTCCTCCAAGGCCAAGAGGATATGAGATTCTTCATATAGGCATGGTTACAGTTCTCTACACTCAACACTCCTTTGAGAAACCAGACTAGAACAAGCACACAACAGTGAAGTATGGAAAAAGGCCCTTTGTTTTGCTGTATAAGGCATGATTTTTAAAATCCCCAGATTTAAGACTAAGAGAAATAGATAGGAACAAGATGCTGCTTCTGCTAGTTCAGAGAGGAAGTCTGGAGCACCCCAGATCAGCAGGACTGGCAGCCAGGCTTGCCAGTTCTGCCTGGGTTGGCAAGAGCCCCAGGAGAGCTGCTGACCACTGTCTGTAATGCTGCAAGAACCAAAAGCAGCACTGCAGACTTCCATGCTTCAGCTACCAGCACAACTAAGCTGTAACCTGATCCCGGGCATATGAGTCACAGGCACCTGCAGCAGACTCCCATCCCAAATCAGTTTGGTCCCTGCCTACTTGGGTGTAGGTTTATCCAATTTGCCTTTTTACCCATCAAGGTAACAAAACATTTTTCCTTACACTTCATATAGCTTATCTCAACTGAACGACGGGGAGTGGAGAAAGGAGACTTTCAAAATGATACTTCAGAGAAAACCTTAAAATAACCACGTGTCTCCTTGCTGCTGGAAGTGAAGGCCAGTAACTCTGAATGCTCTGAAAAACTAAAACTTTATGAAGAAAGAACTTCACATCTTACACATAGACCATTCTCTTTAAACTCTACCTGCATGATAAACCAAGTATTATCATGGGAATTAAAATACCTTTTTTACTCTCTACTGATTTGTAACAGCAGCATATTTTATCTTCCATGTGCTGGCAAAAGCTCTGAGAAATAAAAGCCCGCACAGGGGTATTCACTGGGGGCTCAGCCTGTCCTTTTGAGGGCAAGTGTGCTGGGTGGCCTCAGTGAGGCAGACAGGACCTTGAGGAGAAATGCAGCCAGGAACCCACTCCTACTGCACCTGGGAGCTTCATGTTTGAGCACACAAAGGGGAACCCTAAGCTTTAGACACTTGCTAAGTCTTAGAGAGGATGGCCCTGGGCTGGGCCCCAAGGCAGTCTTCTGATGAAGCTGGAGAACCATCACTTCACCAATGCCTTGGAGGATGGGCACAGTAGGGCACTGAGACATTGCATGGGTCCCCCTCCTTTCCATTTCACATCATCTTTTCACTTCTAAGCATGGGCCAGACCTCCCGGTCTGGGAAAAGCCACCCCTCGAGCATTCAAACCAGGGACCCAAGTCCAGTACACCTGACCGGGCAGCATGCATGTCATGGCACCCCTAAGCAGAGGTGGTGCAGTCATTTCTCCACTGACAGTTTCTACAAGAGACCAGAGCCCACCAGTCTTCCAGAGAGGTATTACTGGTACTACCACAGGCATGAACTGTGGAACTCCTCTGAAAATAAGAAAGATGCTAGAAGAGAAGAGAGCTGGAGGGAAAACAAAAAAACCCCAACGCAACAACCTTATTAAAGCTTTTCTCCTTCCTCTGCTTAGCAAGGGGAATGCGTAATTAAGTCATCCTTCAAGCCTTCCCACTCGCTCCAGCAATGCTCAGCATAAAACAGATATTTAACAATTTCCTTCGCAGCACAGGACATCTCAGTGGTACGATAATTTGCATATTCTAAAGGAGAAGTGAAATTGCCGGTTCTCTGTTGCTCGGCTTTACACAGTGGGTAGGGACAGTATCAGCAGGAGGCGCATTTTAGATCTGCTCAGTAATAAGGGAGAGCAGGAGGGGAAGGAGCAAGTTGCTGTTTACTCAAAGTCTGGAGCCTTCCCAAGGCAGGAGTTTTGACTGTTACGCACATACTTCTCAGTTTATTTGCAAGTCTCTTTCAGCTTATTAGGTCAGTTTAACTGGCAACTGCTGCTGATTTTTAAGCCCAATTATAGTCACTTCTACCTGGTGACACAGCCCCAGTTCTGCAGCCAATTCTCACCAATTAATGGCTTCAGAATTGCTAGACCCTGCTACTCGTAGCAATCTCGAGTTTGACCTCAGAGTCATAGTTTCCTGCCATAATTTCAGCATTGTTTGTTTTCACTGGAACACTTCCCTGTGCGCTCTCAACTATTGAGACCACTTCTCCTGTGTATTGAGCCGAGATACACATTAAAGGCAAGCTTTCAACTTTGGCCCACCTATAATAAAAAAAACCTCAGGGACTCATCTTTCTGGGATGGAACTATCACCAAGGACCCTCTACTAGAACCCAGACATTTCTAGGGAATTTGTCCCCACTCCTCATGATTAAGTTCTCTTATCATGAAGGACCACAGCAATACAATGACAAGAAATTCCTTTTTTTTCCTCCTGGGTCTTTCAAACAAGAACAAACAAGAAGCTCCAATAAGCCAGCAGTTCTTAGCCCATCTGTCCTGCACTTTAGGGGACACTGAGGAGGACTTTCAGCTATGCACATCCCAGGTACCCTGGCTTGACATGTCTGCACCACACAAAGTGTACAGAGGCAGGAAAATAACCGAAACCCAAAGAGGGGCAAGCATGAGACCCAAGCCACTGCGTTTGCAAGGAACTGCAGAAGGATGGATTTAAGAAAGCATTCATGCTTCTATTTCTCCCTCTGAGTATTTCCGAATTCTCCAGGAAGCATAACAAGTAGTCTTCCATTTCACCAAAGAGAAGATTTATTCTGACCTGAAACTCCATTAAGAAGGAAGAAAGTGTGTTCTGAGCAAGATGTTGTTTGTGGCAATTAGAGAAACTAGACTCTGCAGTGAGGGGGATACAGAAATACCAGGCAGAATGAAGATACTCAAGTGTGTCTGGGTTTGAGCATCATTATGCGAAACATACAACACAGCCCTGGATTATTCAGTACAAAGAAATGAAGCTTTTGTCCCTGTAACACAGCAACCGCTGCAGAACTCACCAAAAGGTATAGCAAACCCACCTGGGAAGGAGCTCTGAAGCAGGGGGATGGATGTAGCAGTGGTTCAGAAGGGAGAAAATGCCACAACTACAGCTCCAAGTCATTTAGCTGGCAAGCTGGACAACGGGTCAGGTCAACGCTTAACAAGCACCTGCCAGCTGGTATATAGGAAAGTTTTCCGTAACTGTTGGGATTCCACTGGATCATTAAACATGAGCTACAGGCAGCGTTCACGGGCCATCTACTCACTCAATGCCTAAGACAGAAAGGATGAAGCAGGCCTGCCAGACTGACCGAGTACAGCTTGTGCCCTAAACTGAACTTGTACAAAGTTGTCAGAAAACACCAAAGAATGTTCTGCCTCAAGTCTGACTAATTAGCAGTGCCTTTGATAGAGAGCAGGAGCTCCAGCTGGAACTGCTTTGCTCTTCTCTGAATACATAATGAAGTTTTTAAGCAAGATGCAGCAGCAACCAATCTCCAGCTAGCACAAGGCCCTGCCCTGCAAGAACCTCCTCCAGCAAGGGATTTTTCTTGCAATGAATTAACAGTAGATTCTTGTGTAGGTCTCCGTGATTTATGTTTGTCTGGAAGAATTATTTTATTTTTAATACTGTAACTAAAATCAACTTTGAAGAAGGTTAGCAGTCTTTTTGACTGACAGCTGTCAATCAGCTGGGTAAGGCAGGAGAATGGCAGGAAAGCACTGTACATGTGCATCAGTAGGAGTCAGTGGAGAAACTCTGACTGATGAACAGTTCAGCCCAGCTTTAAGCTTGCCTCCAGCAGAGGTTTCTCTTCTTCCCTTCCCCTTTGCACATCAGTCTCCACTAACTGAAGACATTGTTTCCCTTGCAACAGTAGCTATGTGCCATTACACCAACTGTGTGGAAATCAGCATCTTTGCAAGCTGCTTTTTGGCAAACAAGAGGTCACACAACCTTACCAGTGGAGGACCTGTCTGATGACCCAGCAGATCACCACATTCATTCAGAGTTCCCACCACAAAGCAGGGTCAACTGATGCACAGATTGACACAAGAAGCTTCCCACGGCAGGCACCGCTATGTGCTACCATCAGACACAAGACCCAAGTCCTACAGCCTTCCAAACTGCAAGTCTCTGAAATTCAGCAAGTGGAGAATCAGAGCCTCCTTGCCAAGTCCAGAGCCACGGACTTCCTGCACACATTGGCAAGACCGCTCATCAGTCTTAAATCCCCTTTCACAGCTACTTGCCTGGGGGTAGGTACCTGCTAACAGATGTGATCAGTCTCATCCTGAACCCAGGGCAGAACAACTTGTGCTCTGAGGCAGTTTAGCAACATGCCCAGCTCAGAGCGGGGCACAGGGGCAGCAGGAGGGGTGAGATCAAATCTCCTCCTCAAATACTACCTTAGCTTCCTCACAAGCACAGACAAAAGAGCCAATCTTAAAATACCAGACCTGCACCCTGCACTAGCACTGCTACTGATAGAAAGGCTGCCAATACTCATTTTCTACAAGTAGAAGAGGCACTGCCTGTATTGCATGAGAGAGAATGGCAGCAAACTCTGACAGCCCTGAGCTGGTGATGCTTTCCGACAGAAGGCTGCTGTCATTTTCCACAGCTCTCTCCCTAGAGTTTACCCCGAGGCAAGAGACCAGCGAATATTTCCACTCCCCCTTACACCCCCCCGAAGGTTTTGACAAAAAAAAAAAGAATGATCAAAGAGCCTTTGTGCATTTATAAACCCGTCAATTTTGCTAGAAGATTTAAGGCTTTAAAGAGTCCAAAACATCTATTTGAAATTTTCTATACAAACAGGTTTTTTAATATTTAAAAAAAACCCAGAAATAAAATATTTAGATTTTTCTGAAGTGAGGCCTTCCAACAGCTCCAGACAGGAGCGCTGGAGGGAAGGAGGAAATCCAATTCTTAACTTTGACAGGAACAATTTTTTTTGTTTCTTTTAATTGGCAGAGAAACAAGACTACACAGCTATTTCTCCCCCTGGCTCTGACAAGGAATAGCTGGGATGAGCAGCACAGGAAACAACAAAACCAAACTTACTCAAGTGCTGCCAGTTTCAGGTTCCTGTCCCACGCCAGCTTGCCTTGCAGGAAAGATTCCCCAAGACAACAATGCAGCAGCGTTTCATCCCACCATCCTGCCTCTTCCCCTTCGCACACTCCCATTACCTTACATTTTGCCTCCAAAATCCTCCCACACAGAAGAGAAGCAGGTTCCCCACCTGAAAACAGTTCAGACACAACAGGTTTTAGGAGACCTCAGCATTTTTCACAACTTGATTACCTTTATTTCTGGTCAGCCAGAAGAAGAGTTGAGGGGTGCAAACATTCGGCAGCACATTTCTTTCTCCTTTTCCATGTAGTCCTTGTAGCAGCTGCAAAGTAGAGCACAGCATGGCATCACGGGCTGTGAACTGACCGCCCAACCATCAGTGCCACAACCAGAAAGTACACATTATTTTTTCTATATCAATAAATTAGCCTAATGTAAGAGTGTGCTGGTAGCAAAGACACAGCTCCTCTAAGCCCTTCTTTCTGCCATGTTAGGGAAGGAGAGCTGGAAACATTGTGCCTCAACCCCAGACCTTGGGTCTCTGCTTCACTGGTGACTGTTAGCTAAGTAGATCATTTGACTTTTGGTAGCCAGATGCCTTCTACACCAGTTTTGCAAGCATATGACGATGCAGAGGAACCCCCACTTGCATCCTGTAGTCTAGTTTCATGCATCCTCATTTGTGCCACTCCTTGTGCAAGCTCCTTCAGCATCTAGCAGGAGACATCATCCAAGTGCCCTACTCCAGGATATCTACCATTGACACTGAATCTGGGCAGAGGATGGATAGGAGGCAGAAGGGATTTGTGTCCAGACTAAGTGGATGACAGGGCAGATGCTTCCTCCTCCATTCTCACTTCCCTGCCAGCATCACATTAGCATGGCAAAAGCTTCCCAGACTGCTCCATTTTAATCACTGCTCTCCAAGCACAGTGTCCTCTGCACCCTATGCTCCCACCTCACCAGCCACGAGGTCTCACTGGTGAGGAATCCCTGAGCCAGAGGGTGACTCAGTTTGGGCACTGTCCCAGGGATCAATGGCTGCCCACATGGTCAGCTTTTCTGCATCTGCTACCATATAAGGTCAAAAGCAAAGGTTTTTGTTGCAACACACCAGAAACAGCACAAGCGTGACATTGGCTAATGTGCTCTCAGCCCCCTACTATCCTAGGTGCAGAACCCCCTGGGTCCAGAACCTCAAAGTGTTTCGCTCCGTGAAATCCCAGCACAGCAAATCTCTTCTGTTAAGTCTCAGACAGATGTTGCCATAACTGTCCACACTGAGTAGATCAGGGATGCCCACCTGTGGATGCCCACAGACTGTGGATGGCACGCTCATGTGCCTACCACAGCAGGAAATCCAAGAGCCTTTCATTTGGAGGTGCAGATTCATGCCAGATATCAGAAGAACCCCATTTTGTTCTGATTTGATGCAATGCAAGCCTTCCAATAGAATTGCCAAATGCAGCAGCAGAATTTGCACCAACAAGACCACTACAGCTGGTATCAGACACGTGTTCCACAAAACCCTCAACCCGGATTCTGCCTGTTTTTCTCCAGTGAAGTGAATGCTGCCAAGAACCTGGTTCAGCTGTTAAACAGATGCTTTTCAAAGTTTTGTTTTAGACAGCAAAAGGTAGCTGTTGATTAACACACAACATTCCTTTTTGCAAAGTATAAATGTACTCAGTAAGGAAGTGAAAAGCCTCTAAGAACAAGATTTTGATTCATATTCCATTTCTGAAGCATTTGCCAGATCACATTACAAGCTTTCTCAGGCAAGGCAGTTTGGCAACATTACAGGATCTAGACTGAGGTGTGGCATAATTAACACCACCTGATAACGTTGTCTTCATCTGTTTTATACTAATTCCACTCTTTGTCATAGTAAAAGCAAAAAACCCACCAATTTTAACTGGCACTGAAGCAGAAACTCCCAGACAACAGTGGTTTAACGCGTACGCAGCTTACTGACACACACATTAGCTGTACATGCTGCTATCTCCAGAGTCAGAGCCGACAAGCCTGCCCGCTGCTTCCCCAAAGGCAGAATGCCTTGTTGCTTCCTGGCAGCACAACCTCAACATTATTAGCAAGATTTCTCTTCTACCTGCCAACATATTTTGAGTGAGTCTAAAGGAACACATGAGGCTTCTAGAATCAGGACTTCTAGCACTGTACCACAGGTCTTTGACACTACCCACATACCAAGCCTCCAAGAGCAGATAGCCAGCCATCCAGATCTACTTTATAACATGCTCACCTAGCAATTTAGTAGCTACATACCCAGAGGCAGATCAGGGTGAACAGAATTGGTTTATTTCAGATTTCCAGACCAGCAGCTAATATGGCCTTCAAGTTCTTTGTACTTCAGAAATAAGAGAACAAGTTTGAAGACTTGGTGTTGTTCACAGACTATTAAAGATCACGTGGATATATAGGACACTGATGTGCAAGGACAGCCCTCTACCAAAACATTACCTGGTGAAAGCACTCAGCCCACGAGACTGGCTCTTCCAGACACACCAACTACTCTAATAAGAGATGTTACTGCTCCCTACAAACCTTTTTGCAAATGCCTAGCAGCGACACACAAAAGAAGAGGGTTCGTATTCAAGGGCTGCTTTGTGACCTCTGAAGCTGGGGACTGCATCGCCTTCTGTGTCTGTGAGCAGTGCCAGAAGGACAGCGCACACTTTTGGGAACCAGCTAGTGCTTTTGCCAGTTTCAAAGGGAAGAAGAGAATGAGGGCAGAGACTAGCGTTAGTCATGCCCTAGCCCCACCAAAACATGACTAAAGCTGGCAGGATTGTGCTGTACTCAGCCTGCAGGCAAAGGGAAAGTTTGCCTTCAGGACTGCTCACTTATTACCTCCAAGACAGAAAGAAATTCACTTTTAACAAACATTAGTATTTGTAGCATTGTACACTGAAGCACTTGCAGTGCAGAAGAGCTGCTGTAGTTAACCAACACATCTTAAAGGGAATGAAAGTCATACTTATTAATCCAGAACATTATCAGCTTGAGCACTAGCCTACTGCATTTTCACTGGTTTTGAGGCATTTCAGCAGCCCGTCTCCCTGCCTGGTCACCTACTCACATGGAGCACAACACACACATTCCCCCAGAGAAACTGTACAGAAAGAGTGGGTGCTCTTAGCTTCTCACCTATCACATGTAACTGCTGTGTCTGCAAAATGTTTGAATCAGCTGTCCCCACACTAAGAGAAACCTTCTGCATTTTCCAAAGTCACTTACTAACCCAATTTTTGTGTTTTGTTTTTTTTAAAACATTTTAAATATTTTCGAGCGGGTGTTCCAGCCTGTTTAAGCACTCTTCCACAGGGATGGAAAAAAGTTCTCTCACCTTGCCAACTTTTTCAGCTCATTGTTAATATCGTGGTTAAAAGGCTGTATATGCTGAGCTCTGACCAGGAAATCCCGGGCTTTTTCATATTCTGTCATGCAGAGACAAGCCTGCCATTGAAAGAAGACAGATGCGTTGCAAAATAAATATAGACTCACTGCCATTCTTCAGGACTCAAACATGTGCAACCACAAACATTTCTGAGACAGATCCAGGTAGCTCAGGAATCCCCCATGAAAAGATCTGTATGACAGATTTACAGAGCGCCAGATTTTCCAAAAGGTCAGTTGCAGAGAAACCACCTCTACTGCTGCAGCAGCTTAGTAGGCCTGGCCCAGAATTTAGTGGTTCTCCTCAGTTTATTTGAGGCTCTCTCCACGGCCAGTCAGACCAGGATATTCCTTGATGTGGCTAGCAGAGGAATTTATTTTTGCCTACCTGGCCACACCTGAACAGCGCTTTGGCATTTCTTTGGTCAATCTCCAAGGCCTTCTCCCCATATGCCAAAGCTTGGGCAGGACGTTCCAGTTTCAGGTAAGTAAGCGAGAGATTCAGAAGCACCAGCAGCTTGGAAGCATCGATCTGACACTGCTCTACCTCACTGGAAGGACTGCGACCGAGGATGGAGAACGCCTGAGCAGACACGAAAAAAAAAAAAAAGAGAACTAGTGCACAACAAATCTGTTATGGAACGTGAGAAATTCATCTCATCAGCCAGCTACACCCATGTTTCCGTTTACCTAGGTCAGTTAACAATAACCAAAACTCTAAATATACTGCATGGCATCATCAGCGTGACTAGCCAGCTCAGCCATAAGACTATGGGCTTACGAACCTATCAAGGAACTTGAAAGCAGCAGAATAAAAATATTACACCCAGATTTTAAGGCCAGAGACAGAAGAGAAATCCTACAGGGAGAAAGGCAATTTAAATTATTTTTCTTACAAAGAGATACCAAGAACGCTAAATGGAGGGAAGAAAAAAATCTCACAAAACCTCACTACTTCTGAAAAAAAGAAAAAAAAAGGCAGATGCATTCCAGTTTGGGAACAACTGAGTATTTTCCTGCCCAGAAAGGTTGTGGAGTCTCCATCTTTGGAGGTGTTCAACACCTGAATGGTGTTACAGGAGAAGCTGCTACCCCTTTAACAACAGGGACAGTCCCAGGAAGCCTCCTACTGTGGCTGACCTTCCTTCAGCAGGGGGCTGGACTAGACAACCTCCACAGGTTCCTACCAGCCTCCAGTACTGTGCGATTCCCAACTGCAAGGCTGAAAGTAGAGTGCCCAGGATGCCAGCAATACCTCTGTTTCCAGACCGCAGGGATTCTAGACTACTTCTCAAAGCATTAGCCAGCACACTGCTGCAATACAAGGCCATGCTCTGTTATAACATCTCCCAGCAGAAGCTGGCCTGAAAGGCTCCAGTGCAGCAGTCAGCCACGCAAACTGCTCAGGGCTCACACAGCCGCTGAGATGTACTCTTCTGCTTTGGCTAGAGCCCACAGGGAGCAAGCCTGAAGGAAAAGAGTTCTGCCTATTTCTGCCAACCCTTCTCCTCCTTCATTTACCATTGCCGCTCACACAAAAGCAGGTGTTTAAGAGCTGTTCTTAAATAACAAACTATGCCTGGAAAATATAATTATTTGATCTCAAAATTGTACTTGTTATGGTGAGCTAGCTCTTAATAATCACTGCTTTCACAGCTTTTCACAATGGAAAATGGAAAACACATTTTTTTCTGAAGTCATACCCTTTTGTATCTGTCTTTGGCACCCTCAAACTGCTGCTTACGGTAGAGGTAGTTGCCAAACTCTCTCTCCGTGTCTGCCACTTTCAACACCTTTTGTAGCGGAAATGTATCCTGCTGCTCCTGTATAAAGAAATACCTGAATTTCAGCTGAAACAAAAGAAAACAAGCAGAGAGCTCAGACAGGACAGACCTGCACAGTCCCCTTCTATTCATAGAGCAGGAGCCAGGCCATTGCAAAGGCTCCTGCAGTGTCCAGCCAGGCTACTACCACGTGGCATCTCCGTTCACCATGCTGAAACATGCCTGGTGAATGTAGGTGAAGAGTGCTACCAACCAGGTCAGGAAGCTCACCAGGACCAAAGTGACTCCAGGGAAGGGAAAAAAAAGCAGGAATTTGTTCTTAAATCCTGCCCAACTCTCTCACCTGCTTAGCACAGAGCAGACAGTTAACACAAATGCTATTGCTGGCACAAAAGGTGAAGCTGATTGAAAGGCTCCGTTGCTCTAACGGCTCGGCATCACCCATGGTGGCTGCCTCAGGCCAGCTCTGGGACCAGCCTGACACCCATGCAAGACATGAACCCAGCAAACTAAAAAAAACCAACAATAATAAAAAAGATAAAAATCAAGGGACAGGTTTTCTCCTGGGTTTCCAAGTTTGAACCAGCTCACACAGAGAGGTCAGTTAGCCAGAAAGGGTGGGCACTGGCAAGAAGGGGAGTAAGCTCTCTTGCAACAAGCGTGGTTTGCTCGCAGGACTATGTGCAAAGTGGCCCGTGCAGCAGCAGGAGGGAATGAGGAGGGCCTCCCCCACCAGCACTGCTGCCTGTGCCCCACTCACTGACCCACAACCACAGCCCAAAACCCTTTACATGAAAAGGGGGAATTAACAGTAACACCATAACTCACCAGGAAGGAAATCGAACAGTGAAGGAGCACTTGGGACAGCAGCCAAGAAGCAGAGACAAAGGGTGGGGGCTGAGGAAGGGGCACTTGAACACTGCAGACTGAACAGGATTTTTACAGACAGCTCATTACTGTTCCTTCAGAGAAATTCCTGGAAGCTGGTGCCCTCTAGTGAAACCATGAGGTTTCTTGTAAAGCTAAAAATAAATGGAAGTCATTCCACTGACTCCAGCACATGGGAGCAAACAAAGGCAGCACCCAGCTTCTCCCTCTGCACACAGCACAAACAGAGCAAGGCATGCAGGGGCAGCATTAGAGGGCATGTGTTAGTATCAGAGTGGAGCTAGCAGCCCAGGGTCTGGATAACTGCACCTGCAATTAAGCTAAACATATGTAATACATGAGCAACAGCAACTGGAAGGAAAGACAACAAAGGTTTAGCCTCCAGATTTAAGTCTCAAACCTTGTTAAGGCAACTTACAGCAGTCAAGTCAAAGAATGTGTCAGATTCATCCGAGTCTAGGAAGTCCAGCACCTCTACTTCAAACATGACCGTGGCATTTGGGGGAATGAGAGGAGGACAGCCCTGCCGCCCATAGGCATAATCTGGCATGAAGACAAATCTTGCTACCTCTCCCTTCTTCATCGTCAGCAGGCCAATTTCCAGGCCCCCCAGTGTAATGTCTGTCACAACAAGAAATGGAAGGTCACAAGAATCACAAACCTGGAAACCCCTTCAGACTCCAAACAATGATTTCTCCTAAAGCCTGGAGGAAAAAATCCTTGGTAGCTCATATCTCAGCAACTACAATGGTCAACTGCCCCCTGTTACGGCTTATCGAGGTGGTCTGCTGTGGGACCAAGCACACAGTAAACAGCGACATCTCCTCTCAGGTGATTTAAAAACACCAAGACAAGCAGCTGCTTCAGGGCAGGCGGTGAGCACCCGGCTGCTCACTCCCACAGTCAAGAGGGGCAGAGGGTGATCGGTTCCAGATTGACCATCACCTGTGTGAAGCAGGAGGCTCCTGGACTCCATTAACAAGTTTTAAAGGTTTCAAATAACCTAAAGATACTAAACAGCGTTTAAACTGACACGTCTTAATGGGCTGGTCTTTATAACCCCGAGTCCTAGGACAAACTTTTTGGCTCAAACCTACCTTTTCCAAGTTTCATCAGCCCAGGAGACTTGCTGTAGCAGTTTGTGCAGAAGGGCTCATCCCAGTGTTCCAGGTAACCAGAGTACTTCACTGTGCAGCCCAAAGCGAGGAGTGAGGAGAAAAGCAAGAGTTTGATTTCATATCCAGTAACAGTACCATCGGAAGCACACCGCTGGGAGTTGGTTTTGCAACATCACCCTTTTATCTGCCTTTTCTTCCTTCCTTCTGCTGTAGAACAGCAGATTCAGCACAAACTACCTTGTCTTTATACCAAAAACCTGGTCACATCCAAGTAGCCAAGTGGTGTTGACTGTGTTTTTAACATCAGCACCAAATAAAACAGCTGCTTCACAGTCCTGATGCCTTTCTAATCAAGAGATGTGATTTTGTGTTCCTAAGAATTGGAATGGAACCTTCAGCTGTAGAAACTGAAATGCCCCCAACTACCTGCAGAAATACACAATAAAGCCTTTCCCAATCAAAGCTGGAGCCCTAGAAAGAGAAACGAAGGGGGAAATGCATCCCTCCAAGCTCAGCCACCCCCCAGGTAGCTGTACAGGTAACTCAAATTCTCACTCTGTTAGAAAACCCACTGTAACGGGCTTCCCTTGACATGGCACCAGGCCCTTGCACTTCAGGAACCACTTTCAGCTTCAAACTTCTTCTCTGTACTATGAGCACAGCTGGGACCTGGAAATCCTGCTCTTCTCAAGGTCACGATGCCCTTTCATTTAATCTGTCAGCCACAAGAAGTTAAACAGAGTATCCCGAGTGCTAAAATACTGATAAGGGAGAGCAGTCTCTGAAACAGAGAAACATACTACTGTATAACAGAAGCACTTTTAAGTTCTTGTTCTGATCTCATGCTGAAGTACATAGCATTCAGATTTACCACCCCACGAGCATCGCAACATTAGAGGCTCAGGGGATTTTTTACAACAGGTTGCCCTCTCCATTTCCCTTAGTGCGTACTTCAGGCCCAGCCATGCAGATCAAAGCAAGGACCTTGCACTGAGACGTAAATGACATAGAGGAGCATGAGACCCCAACTTCAGTCCACCCTTCCAAGGATTTTAGGTTTTCTTAGTCCTGATAACCACAGATTAAATTTAACAATTGCCATTTTTAAAGAAATCTGCTCAGGAGATGGTCAGTGGAGCCTGCAGGCTTGTACCCACGAAGCAGGGCACAACATTCCTGCAGAGTGCACCAAAATCCCCAGGGAGCCAGGCCGTGAGCTCGCACAGCGCTCATTGCAGGATGCCTGGCTGCTGGCATGGACCAGAGGACACAAGGCCCTGGGGAAGGTGTGAAAGCCAGGCCAGGCCCTGTGACACGGGGGTGCCCCGCCGCTGCTACGCGGCCTCCCTCAGCCCACGGGAGGAGCACGGGCACCTCGGCCCGCCCAGCACCACAGGCCCTGGAGCCCCAGCAGTACCTGCCACAGAGGCGGCCGGGGGCACGGCCGGCCCAGTGCCGGCGCGCAGCTCCTCCTTGCGCACCCCTCCATCGCCGCTCAGGTCCCGCAGGCCCCGGGCCCGCACCAGGCACTGGAAAGGGGACACGGCCGGGGCCGGGGCCTGCCCCGCCGAGTGCGGCCTCCCCTCGGGCTCGGGCCGGGCTCGGCCCCGGGCCTCGCCAGCGGCCCCGCCACCGCCCACCATCGCCCGGAGCGCCTCGCCTCGTCCCGCCCCTCGCCCTCGTCACCAATCACCGCCCACCACACGCTGCGTCTTCAGCCAATCACGCTCCGAGGAGTGACCGCGTCCCAGCACGCTGCTTAAGAACCACGCGCCGGCGCCTCTCGGCGAGGACACGCCTCTGCGCCGTTATCGGCCAATGGGCGATGGAGACGTCACGGGCTACGCAGTGCACCCTGGGGGATGTAGTCCGCGCCGCCCTCGCCTGCGCCGCGCGGTGGGGCACGAGGCCTGTGCTTCCTCCCCCCCCTCCTCCTCCTCCCCCTCCTCCCTCCCTCCCTCTCCCTCCCTCCCCCGGGCTGGGCCTGTGGGCTGGGGGACCTCGGCTTGGGTGCTCCCGTGGCTGCAGGAAAGGCCCCTTCGAGGGAGGGACATCCATGCGGCCTGTCCTCACCCGCCAGACCCCCTCGGGGAACAGGCGCCGCACCCTCCTGGTTTACTGCGGCCCAAAGACCCAACGCCTTCAGCGTGAGGCTGAGGTGGGAGCGCCGGGCTAATCCTTTAACCTCTGTCTCCGCTTCCCCCACCCCACAGCCTCTGGAGGGGTGCCCCAAGGCTGGACCCTCCTGGCTAAGAAGTCTTCCTCATCCCTAGCTTCCCCTGGGCAACACTGAGAGCGAAGGCACGGACTGGCCGCAAGTCAAGAACCAACAATAATTCCACGAGAAACCATTTTTTGCACAGTCAGACAAAAACACACATGTGCCTTGCCCCGTGCTGGAGGAGCGACGCTTTGGGTTTCCTTCTGGTCTTTTCCAAAAGAACAAAAGGTTTTCACCAAACAAGAAAAAAATACTATTTCAACCAAAAAAGAGCTTTAGTTGATAAGAAAGTGTTTTGGTGAGAACATTTCAACTGACCCAAGCAGTGCGGATGAGTAAAAGCCCAGCGGGACTCGTGGAGACTGGCCGCTCAGGGAGGCAAACACCGCCAGCTCTTATCAAGACTCCTGCCCACACGGTCACATGACGTGTGTGCCCGTACCTGCGCGGCAGGGCGGTGGGCAGCCCTTCGCAGGGCTGTGTCACTGTCCTCAGAGCAGGAGAGGAGGACAAGAGGCTGCCTGGCCTCTCCCCGGTGAGCAGGGACATCCCCGGCAGGGCTGAGGCTGCAGGAGGGGAACAGCTCAGCTCCCCGTCCTGCCAAGGGGCCACCGGTCCCGCCACCTGCCTTGTCCACCCCTCCAACAGGGTGGAAATCTTCAGCTCGATCGGGAGAAGCTGAGTGACGTCCATCAGACTTGGTGCACCGGGACGAGCAGAGCCCAAGCCGGGGCCAGGAGGAAGCAGTGCAGGGCACGTGAGTGGTGTGGCGAGCGGGAGGCTGTTATCTGGGTCTCCAGAAGGTGTTTCTGTGTGAGCAGAGGGAGCAGCTGAAGCTGGTTCCCTCATATGGAGTCCTACGGTGTCTGATGGGTCACAGGCTGACGTTCAACCTTTCCTTGATTCACCAAGCTCCTGTATCAATGCATGATAAAAGTTGAGCTCAGGTCGCAGCCTCCCCTGTCCCCGGAGAAATTACTGAGTCCCTGATTTATTTTCTTCAACTTCAGGTGATGTCTTTGACTTGCCCAGGATCTTGGCAGTTATATCCCACAGTGCCGGGAACAGCAGGGGAGGCAATGCTGCACAAATAGTTCAATAGGCTGGCCATGTGCAGCCCCAGGGCCGGTGGGAGAGGCAGGGATGTGGGTTCGTGTCTCTTGGGGGTGGTGGCCCGGAGTGTGGAGCACTGCGGGGACCAGAGACTGCAGTGCGTTTCAAGGGGGTGAGCTGCAGTCACAGCCCTGCACGCTATGCCTCAGCTTCCCAACGCTCGAATCAGTCGAATCTAGCCTCATGGGTGTGTACTGCATGGTGGTTGTCTTGTCTCCTAGATAAACGTGCTCTTTATGATTTCCTTCTGCTTTTGCTTAGATGCATCACTTGAGCTAATGCCAACGCCGGTCATGAGGATGTCCATGACTGAGACAGATCCCAAAGAGATCTGTAGGAATTCATACAGGCCAGGGTCAATACTGGAATTTTTTAGCAGAAAATCCCTCTCGGTTCTGTCTCCAGCCCTGACACACAGGCAGGTCTGCCCTGAGGTGGGCTGCAGTCTGACACAGCTGCCAGGCAAAGGCCCCAGATGGGAACAGCTTGGTGGTGACTTCTGACACCCTAGGCAGATCTAGCAGGTGTATCCAGGTGTGGTCTCACGTCTCCAGAGCCCAAACCCATCGTGGGTTAAAACAGGCATCTCAGACTTTGTGTGGAGCCTAATGATGAGTTTACAACTGTCTGCGCTGCTGCCGGGGGCGGGTGGAGGTGTCTCTCTGTTTCACTTTCCCCAAGTGCTGAGCTCCGTCTTCACGCACCTCTGCTTATCTTGCTCTTGGAACAGGACTGATCTCCCACCCATGTTTCCCTGGCCAGGTCTGCACAGGAAGGTGGCAAGATGGCTCGAAGGATGAGCATCGACGAGCTGGAGGACCAGCTCCTCTGTCCCATCTGCTTGGAGGTCTTCAAGGAGCCCCTGATGCTGCAGTGTGGGCATTCATACTGCAAGTCCTGCGTGGTGTCACTCTCTGGAGAGCTGGATGGGCAGTTCCTGTGCCCCGTGTGCCGCCAAACCGTGGACTGCAGCGCCTCGCCACCCAATGTCACGCTGGCCCGCGTCATCGAGGCGCTGCAGAGCCGGGGCGAGGCAGAGCCCACCCCAGAGTCCTGCCCAATGCACCACAACCCCCTCAGCCTCTTCTGCGAGGCCGATCAAGAGGTGATCTGCGGGCTGTGTGGCACCATTGGTGACCACCGCCAGCACAAGATCACCCCCATCTCTACCGCGTACTGCCGGATGAAGGTTGGCAGGCAGAGCCAGCTGGGGCTCCTGGGGTGGGGGTTAGGGCACCTGCAGTACTTGCTGGCCAAATGTCCCCTCTCCTTCAAGGGACAGGCTGGGAACAATGCCAGTGTGGGGAGCGTGGTCCCACAGCACAGCCAGATGTGGGGCAGGGTTCCTGGGTGGGGGGGCAGCTGTTTCCCAGGCTGAGCACGTCTCCATGTCCCCGGCTGAGAGGGCTCAGGGTTTCGGTGGCTGAACCGTGGTGGAGAGAGCCGGGGGTCAGGGAGTGTTGGCGGGGCCTTTCAAGACTGTTTCCAAATACCATCAAAAAGATTCTGGAGATAAGGGCCGAGGCGAGGTGCCACAGGAGAGCAGGGTGGCAGGGAAACAGGGGCCCCAGCCAGGCAGAGTAAACAGTTGGCGTCCCTTGCCCAGCATCACATGAAAGTCCCAGGAATGGAAAAGCACAGGGCCACCCGTCCCCTCTGCTCCTGGCACTGGAGAGATAAGAACAGGAGGCACCAGAAATGCTCCTGCCCCAGCCAGGCTCCCGGCACGGGCACTGGGAGGGTGCCACCGGCCTGGTGCTGGCTTGTGGCTCGCCACCTGCTCGCCCGGTGCAGAGCCACCACAGGGTGTGAGATATGGAAGGCTGGGAATGGGAGCAGAGACATGGTGCTCCTGGCAAGAGTACTTGATCAGCAGCATCCAGATCATGGCTGTGCTCTGAGTGCTCTCCTGCCTCTGTCAACCCTGAATCCTCTAGATCAAGAGAGTAAAGATCAGCAGGACATGCAGGACCCCAGAAAGCTTAGAGAAAGCTTAGGAGAACGTGGCTTCTCAGGGCCACGTGCTCCTTGAGTGGCTGACAAGCACTGCCTGAGATCAAGGAGGCTGCCACAGAGGTCCCTCCTACAGAGGTGCTGTCTTTTCAGGAGGAGCTGTCTATGCTGCTGACTGATGTCCACCAGTACAAGAGGAACCTGGATGAACACTTCAGCAAGCTCATCAACAACAAAAGCCGCATCGCAGTGAGTGTCATGTGCCAAGGGAGCCTGTGTCCCAGTCCTCTGTGTCCCACACAGCCCCTGGAGCAACCTCTGCTCCTGGTCTCCCCAGCTTGCCTCCTCTACTCCTCTACTTCTCTTCCCCCTTCCCTGGGATAGAAGACAGGGCTTATCTTCCACGCTGTTCCCTGAGGTTCGTGTTCTCCACGAAACATAGACCTGTTTTCGGGAAGGGTGACGTAGCCGTCTCTGGTGGCACAGCCCTGTTTTCAGAAGGAGTGAAGTAATCCTCACTGAGTGTCCTGGCAGGAGCAGCAGTCAGAGCTGGTTTGACCGAATGTCCTTGGAGGTGGGGAGATAACAGGTGGAAAGGACCCCACTCGGAGCAGGCTTCGCAGTCAGAGCAATGCCATTGGTTTCACATTGAGTTTATGCCTGGTTTAGCTGTGTGTCCATTTCCCATGCAGTAGACATCTCCAAGGGACCTCCTAGCATCCCTTCTGAGGCTAAAGCTTCCCAGTGGGGCTCCTCAGAAGGGCTCAACCCAAATGCAACTGGAGCTGCACTTTCTGCCCCTTAGCCCAGGACACAGGTTGTTCCCTGGGAGCAGAGGGATCCAGCAGCTCTTTCAAGGCTCTGACGAAGCTGGTTGGGACATCAGGAGATCAAAATCTGGGGAGAAGAGGTGTAAGACAGGGGTGCTGTCGTGGTGAGCTGCTGAGGACAGCAGGATGAAACAACACCTAGTCTGCTGTACAGAGCTGCTCTTTATTTGGAAAGCCAGTGGAGGGCAGTTGGGTGGGACACGTTGACATTGCTGGTGGCATCTCTGAAACCAAAAAGCGGGTGAAGGGGATGGAGCAAGGCAGCCCTGCACAGCCGCTTGCTGTCTCCTGGCAGAACGAGGCGGATGTCTTCAAGTGGGTGATCCGGAAGGAGTTCCAGGAGCTTCACAGGTACATCGATGAGGAGAAGGCCACCTTCCTGGAGAGCATCGAGGGGAAGGCAGCCCAGCTCATCACCTCCATTGAGTCCCAGGTCAAGCAGACATCAGATGCCCTGCAGAGGCTTAAGGAGATGCAGAGCTCTCTGGAGGCACTCAGCAACGAAAGCCAGCTTGATTTTATTCGGGTGAGTGCACTCGCTAGTGAAGGCAGTGACAGTCAGCCCTCAGCTTGCTGCTCACAGCCCTGAGCCCTGCCCTGGGCAGTGGGAACCCTCACCAAGCATAGCTGGGACACCACAAGAAGCGAGATGTAGGTACCCTCTGTCCAGCCAGGGCTTCCCCCAGTGGGAGACCTGCCCTCTATGAGAGGTGATGCCCTTAGCTCTCCCAGGAGAGGAGAGCCCTGGGCCTCCCCAGCCCCGGGTATGAGAGGAGCTGCCATTCTGTCAGGCTCCCACCACCGACTCTCTCTTTCTCTTGTGTTTTCCAGAAATATGGCTCCTCCCAGTTCAGGTGAGTGGTGGGACCCAGCAGCAAACAGCATCAATGGGGATGGCAGTGCCTCTGCACCAGGGCTAGAGGTCCCAGGCCAGTGGGCATCTCAGCATTGCTGGGGCAGCCTCGCATGGACACCGCTGTTATGATGGATAGCCACAGCCAGAGCCATGTACTCAGCCCCAGAGGAGGGCAAGAGCAGCTGGTGAGACATCAGTGGCTCCAACATACAGGGCAGCCAGGTGAGAAGAGGCCACACACCGTCCCCATCACCTGTGTCACAGCTGCCCGTGTCTTTTCAGGTCACAGCTCCCCAGCCTGCACCCTGGTGATGGCATCTTTAGCCCCGTGTCCTTCAAGCCGTGTTTCCACCAAGACGACATCAAGATGACTGTGTGGAAGCGCCTGCACCGCCGCGTCCTGCCAGGTACCGACCCGCCCCCCTGGCAGCGCGCCGGGTGCCCTGGCTCACTGGCATGTGGGATAGGCTGCCCAGCCAGCGTCACACTGCCCCGGCCTCTGTCTTGCTCTCTGCTTGTGTGCGTCTCACCCCCAGGAGAGCTCCTGGAGCAGTGTGGCTGTGTCTCATGCTGGTAGCAGCTTGCTTTGGCATAACCCTCCGGCTGCTTGAAGTTCAGCAGTGCCAGCTTGTCTGGCTGTGCCGCCCCTGGGGTTGCCCGGAGCAGGACCCCTGCCTGCTAGTGTGCCTAGAGCCTGCGTGCTTTCCTTCTAGCTCCAGAGACACTGAAGCTGGACCCAGTGACAGCGCATCCCCTCCTGGAGCTCTTCAAAGGTGACACGGTGGTGCAGTGTGGGCTCTACCAGCGCCGGGACAGCAACCCCAAGCGTTTCGACTCCAGCAACTGCATCCTCACCTGCAAGGGCTTCTCCTGTGGCCAACACTACTGGGAGGTGATTGTGGGCACCAGGAACCACTGGCGCGTGGGCATCATCAAGGGCACAGTCAGCCGCAAAGGGAAGCTCAGCAAGTCTCCCGAGAATGGCGTGTGGCTCATCGGCCTGAAGGAAGGGAAGGTCTACGAGGCCTTCAGCACCCCGCGGGCCACCCTGCCGCTGACCACCCGGCCCCAGCGCATTGGCATCTACCTGCACTACGAGAAGGGCGAGCTGACCTTCTACAATGCCGACAACCCCGACGAGCTCAGCCCCATCTATACCTTCCAGGCGGAGTTCCAGGGCCAGCTCTACCCCATCGTGGACCTGTGCTGGCCGGAGCGAGGGCCCTACTCCCCCCCCATCATCCTGCCTGTGCCCGCTGTGAGCCGGCACCCCCGGGCGCCATACAACCATCCTGCCCCAGAGGAACCCACGAAGCTGTAGCCTGGCCAGCGGGATGAGGCCGTGGCCGGGGAGGGCTGTGGCTGAGTCCCGAGGGCCCGCAGCAGAGGACAGTCAGGCTGCGTGCAGGGTTGGCCTCCCATGGAATCTGTGTCCTCCCATGGAACTGCAAAGCTTCAGCAGCACAGGAGGCTCCTTCCCCTCTCCTCTAAGAGCATAAAATGTCAGCCTTGACCTGTGAATCCCCATCCCTAATCTAGGAGGCTGACCCAAAAGCTGGCCTGTGAAGATCTCCCTATGGAAAGGAGTGCCTGCCTGAAAAAGCGCGAGCCGTGAGCGTCCGGGGTCTTTGTTGGCATGTCTTTCCTCTGAATAAATAGTTTGCGTCAGGCAAGCTGGTTGCTGGCTAACACCGGTACCGTCTCTGAGGAACCAACCCGCAGCCAGAGCTGAGCGGGCAGCCGCAGTGCTCTGCGGAAGTGCGAGGGACTGCCAGGAGCGGAAAATAGGGGCCGAAAAAGCAGCTGCAGAGAGCCGTTTGCCAGGCAGCAGAGGTCAGCCCCCGGCGGGAGGATGCCAGCCTGCCCAGGGCAGCGCCTCTTCCAGCTGCTCAGGGACGCGAGCTGGCGTGGGGAGCCATGTTCACAGCCTGCCTGGGTGGGACACTGCGCCTGGGGCCGCGGGCTGACGCAGCGTGAGGGGAGCGAGGCCGAGAACCCGGCCACAGCGGGGAGCACAGCCTGACCAGCTCGGCCACCCTGCAGGCAGCCCGGCGGCAGCTCTCCGACGGCCCCTCCCTGGGCCCACGGTGAGCCGTTGTTCCCGCTGACCACAGTCAGTCACCTGGGACCCATTCCTAGGGCTCGTCACCAAAATTCACAACCAGCCCATGCCAGCTGTGGAGAGGGCCCTTGCCCAGGGAAGTGGCTGAGTCGCCATCCCTGGAGGTATTTGAAAGCCGTTTCGTTTGGATGAGGTGCTTAGGGACATGGTGTAGTGGTGGGCTTGGTAGCGTTAGGTTTACGGTTGGACTCGATGATCTTAAAGGTCTTTTCCAACCTCTACGATTCTGTGATTCTAGGACACAAAATATACCATTACAAGGGTAAATATTTATTCCTGCGCATGAGGTGTCTCTGCCAAATTGGCGCTCCCCAATGTGGCTTTACACGGCGTTCTTACACCCTTCAAACGCTCAGGTACAACACAACCGGACTAACCACTAGCACCCACACCGCCCGTTACTAATCACAGTAAAACCGTGCAAAGCAACTCCAGTTTTGCAGCGTTCTTGCTGTTGTCTATTGATGCAGGCGTGCCTGGAGTCCCTCTTGCTCGAGTTACTGATCTGTGGCGCCGGAGGACGCTGGGAGGTTTCAAAGCCGTGTCAGAGGGGCGGGGACGCGGGCTGACCGGGGAGCCTTTGTCCCTCAGGGACAGCTCTCAGCTCCCGGGAGCGAAGTCCTGCTTTCCAGGGCCGGGCTGTCCTTTGCTTTGGCTTACTTCAGCACGACCAACACCAAAGCCTCCGGGACAAGGCCACTGCCCGCCACTGCCCGCCGCGCCGCAGCCCGGCACGGGGACTCACGCACCAACAACGCCCCAGAGGCTGCCCGGGCCGGCAGCGGCTGCCCCGGCAGGCTGCGGGCGCTGCCCTCGCGCCGCCCGCTGCTCTCCTCCCCGCTGCCGGGCGGGCCCGGCCGAGCCCTCACGCCCCGGGGGGGGGGTGGGGGGGGGAATCACCGGGGCCAGGCCCGACCCCCGCCGGCCGCCCCTTCTCCCCAGCCCGGGAGCTCCGCCCGCCCCGCCGCCGGCGCCCTGCCCGGCCCGCGGCCCTCGGGGCCGCCCCGTTCCCCGGCTCCGCCGCTCGCCCCCTGCCGGTCGGGAGGTCTCGCCGCCGGAAGTGGCGGCGGCGCACGCGGCCGGGGCCGAGGGGGGGGACATGGCGCTCTACAGCGCGGCCGCTGCCGTCCTGGAGGGGCTGGAGCGCGGCGATGGCGGGGTGAAGACGCTGGTGTACAACAGCCGCTTCCCGGTGCGGGGGCGCGGGGCCGGGCAGGGGAGGGGAGGGGCGGGGCGGGGGGCGGCCGCGGGGGGTTGGGGCCGAGGCGGGGAGGCCTGGGGGGGGCGGCGACGGCGGCGGGCGCGGGCCCCGGCCCCGGCCCCGGCCCCGGCCCCGGCCGCCCCTGACCGCCCCTGACCGCCCCGCAGCACGTCCGGCAGCTGTACGCCCTGGTGTCCGAGACGCTCCGCTACTCCCCGGTGCTGGAGAAGCTGCTGGCCGGCGCCGCGCTGCTGCAGGCCGAGAAGAAGCTGCCGCCGCAGCTGGCGAAGGTAAGGGGGGCCGCGGGCGGCCCCTCGGCGGCGGGGCCCGGGGCGGCGGGGCCGGGCTCACCCACGTCCCCGCAGGTGCTGGTGTACGACCTGCTCTTCGGCAAGGGGCTGAAGTGCGGCGGCCGCTGGAAGGCGCTGGCCCGGCGGCACCGGGCCCGGCTGGAGGCCGAGCTGGCCCGCCTGAAGGTGCAGCGGAAGGTGAGCCGCAACGAGGACCTGCTGGCCCCGGCGCAGGCAGCGAGCCCCGGAGGTGAGTGGGCCTTGGGGCCGGGTGGTCTCCCTGTGCTGGCGGCAGCGGTGGGTCGTGTCTGACCCGACCGGCTCCCCCAGCCTCCCAGGTACCGCGCTACGTCCGAGTCAACACCCTGAAGACTTGTGTGGACGATGTGATTGACTTCTTCAAGCGCCAGGGCTACTCCTACCTGGGCAAGGCAGCCAGGTAAGCGCTTCTTTCTGCCATCCCACTTTATCTGGGACGTCAGCGAGCACAGAGGGCTTGGGACGAGGTCCTGGGGGCTGGAGGGTTGTTGGTCTTGGTGCTTACAGTGTCCACGTTGGGGTCTCCGTCACTCCCCGCTCTTACTTTCTGCCTCTCTGGGTGCTGCCTGGTGACGAAGTGGAGAGGAGGTGTGGGGCGAAGGGGTTCTCAGCCGGGGTTCTCAGCCTGGGCTCTAGTGTGGGCATGGGGAAGCAGGACTGTCAGTTCATCCTCCCTGTGCCTCGTGACCAGGGTGGAGGAACTGAGGGCCCTCTCCGGGAAGAAATTCTTGTTGGATCTTCATCTCCCAGAGCTGCTGGTTTTCCCTCCGCAGACAGACTTCCATGACAACCTGCTGTACACTTCAGGACACATAATTCTGCAGGACAAGGTGGGGGAGCTGGGGAGCAGGAGGATGCAGGGGTGGGAAAACCACTGACATGGGTGGAGGGTGGGCCCCTTTCTCCATGCCAAGGGCTGGGCTTGGGCCGGCTTTGCTGCAGCACTTGAAGTCTAAGTAGAAATTGTGAATGCAGCCTCCATCTGTGGGGTTCCCCCGTGGCTTTGGTTCCGTAGCCTGTAGGTAGGGGATGAATTGCTCTGAACTGAGCTTTAAAAATGCCCCGTAGGAGCTGGGGGCCAGCAGCTGTGAGGAGCACGGGGCTGTGGGCCGGGCAGAGGCTTCCAGTGCTGGATGGCAGTGGTGGACTTGCCCATGTGTTGCTGTGCCTGCCTGTGACCCTGCAGCGTCAGCCGTGCCCTGAGGAGGGGCCAGGGGTGCTTGCTGCCCGCACCTCTCACGGGGGTTTACCCTCTTGCAGGCCAGCTGCCTCCCTGCCTTCCTCCTTGGCCCTGCTGCCGGCTCCCACGTCATCGATGCCTGCGCTGCCCCTGGGAACAAGACCAGCCACCTGGCTGCCATCCTGAAGAACAAGGGGTGAGTGCAGGTTTGTGTGCTGGGGGCGAGGAAAGGGGTGCAGGTGGCCCTGGTCCCTCTGAGCCCACAGAGAGCACAAGAAGAAGGTGGCAGGAAGAGCTGCAGCCTGTCACCCTGCCCCACTAACTCGGGCTGATGCCTGCTTCTCCCTAGGTGGGCTGGTAGCTCTGATAGTGCTGGGCCATTGGAAGGGCCTGAGGGGATGTGAAGTCACGTAGGGGTTCACTTCCCAGCCCCTGACATTGCTCTCTGCCCAACACCGGCCCTGCTCAGTACTCCTGCCTGGGGGAGCAGCTCCTGAGCTCTGCCCGCCCAGCCGACGGACGGTGTTTGGGGCTGCTGGGGCAGCCTGCTGCCGTCAGCAGGCTTCCTGGGGCCGGGTGGGATATTCATGCCTCTCTTGGGTGCTGGGCTCTGCCTTCAGCCAGATCTTTGCCTTTGACGTGGACACCAAGCGCCTGGCTACCATGAACACCATGCTGATGCGGGCTGGGGTCACTGGCTTCCAGCTGGCCCAGCAGGACTTCCTCACCGTGGATCCTGGAGACCCCAAGTACGGCAAGGTGACCTATATCCTCCTCGACCCGTCCTGCAGCGGCTCAGGTAACCTGCGGGGCTCCGGCCGCCCCACCTGGAGCTGGGCTCTGGGCACGTGGACCCCCGGGCGATGGCTGCTCTCCCCGCAGGGATGGTGAACCGGATGCCGAGGGAGGAGGCTGCCCCGAGCGCCGAGCGGCTGCAGGCACTGGCTGGCTTCCAGCGCAAGGTCTTGAGCCATGCCCTGAGCTTCCCAGCTCTCCGGCGCCTGGTCTACTCCACTTGCTCGCTGCACCGGGAGGAGAACGAGGATGTGGTGCACGCCGTGCTGCAGGAGCGGGGCTCGGCCTTCAGGTGCGCCGGCCTCGGGGGGCGCAGGGAGACGCAGCACAGGGTGCTGTGGGGCTTGGCACTGACCCTTGTCCCATGCCACAGGCTGGTGAACGCCTTCCCTTCCTGGCCCTGCCGAGGACTTGCTGCCTTCCCTGGCGCAGAGAGCTGCCTTCGCGCCTCTCCTGCAGACACGCTCACCCACGGCTTCTTTGTGGCTGTCCTGGAGCGGTGCGGGGAAGGGGCTGCTGCCCTCAGGTGAGAGGAGGGCCCGGGGGGGCTGCCTGCCTCCAGCAGCTTTTGAGGGGGACCATGGCCGGGCTCAGGGCTGCTGGGGCACCCAGGTGTTGCCTTCCTGGCATGAGGAGGAGGGAGGATGGAGGGGTCTGGCTGTAGCAGGTGTGGGAGGAGAGGGCAGGAGCCGTGGTACTGTGGTGAGTGGGGCCTCGCGTGCGTGGCTCAGGCTGTTCGCTCTTGTCCACAGCTCCCTGCCTGCAGCAGCTGAGGAGAACCCGCAGCATGGAGAGGGAAGGGAGCTAGGAGCAGCTCCCAAGAAGAGGAAGAGGAAAAAGCAGAGGGTGAAGGAGTGAAATAACATTTTTAGGACTGCACAGTGCCCAGCTGGGGCTGGCAGGGAACGCTCCTCTGCTGCCACTGCGGCCTGAACAACAGCAGAGCCCCTGAACACAAGTAAAGCTTTGTATCAGCTGCAGCCGTGGTGGAATTCTGTAACACCCTGCTCCCCTGGGACCAAGTGCCAACCCCCAGGGCCACCCTATTGCCAGGGAGGGGGAACTGCTCACCCAGGGCTGGTCCTCGCAGCCAGCCCCCAGCAGAAGGTTTGCCCCCAAAGCCAGACCTGGGCTGGGGCAGCCTTGGGAAGTCTGCCAACAGCACCAGTGTTCAGCACAACCCCCATTTCTGTACCCTGCAGGGCTGGAGTGCTCCAGCTGGATTAAGGGTGTTATTTTACCATGTCATGTCGTTCCCCCCCCCCAATCCTTACCCCAGCCTGATACGGGGTTTCAGAAAAGCCTTTGACTGTAGCAATGAAACAGATTAGTGTCTCTCTCTTCACTGTCTTTTCCAGCATGTTTGTGCAGCCTTGCCCTGAAATTGCCACTGCTCATAGTGGAGGGAAAGTGGGGGGAAAAAGAGTGAAATAATAATAATAATCCTGTCCATGGGCCTGCCTTTGAACAGGGGGAGCAAGGGCATGCAAGCCAGAGGGTGCTGGAAGGCAGCACCCTGTACCACACCAGCAAGGCCTGGCCCTGCTCAGGCCCAGGAATCAAACACAGGCAAGGCAGATGTGAACACAGTCTTTTTATTTTAAACCAGGGACATAGAAGCAAGGAGAAAGATTGCACATTCACACTAAAATCCTTATCAGCCACACCAGGAATGATCCAAGTCTTCAGTTTGAATTAAAACCCAGCCTCCCCCTGGCCACGTACGGCAGCCCAGGCACAAGGGTCTCTCCCAGCAGGGTCTGTGCAGCAGGGAAGGGATGCAGCCTGGCTCCTCACAGGGCTGGGCACTTGGGATGGACCTAAATTGGGCAGGTTCCTGGGGGGGGCAGCACCAACAGCCAGTGCTCCCCACGGTGCCTTCACCTTGTACCCTGCTCACCCCCATCTCCCTCTGCCACACAGGTCTTGATGGAGCCGACGTGGCCAAACCCCAGCCCCCAGCTCCCTCACGCCCAGAGCCACTGTCCTGCCTTGTGCCACCACCACCCGTGAGGGCTGGGGAGCTGGCGCTCTCCTGGCTCAGCACCCTGCCCAGGGTGGAGGAATCACCAAGGGGAATCACCAGGGTCAGCCCTCGCATGCACTGACCCCTTTTTAGCTGCTTTCTCAAACCCCAAGGCCACATTTGCCCAGGCTGGCTCCTCCTGCACTGGTCTGCCCTGCTCACCACCTCGGCCATGCTGGTAGGGGAAGGCTAGAAACCCCCCTGCCAGCACCGGCAGCAGGTGCCTGCCTGCACATCCTCCGCCCTCCCTCGCTAAGGGGCTGCGTCCCCTCTGCGCCGCACAGAGCCCGGTCACCTGCCCTCCTTCTGCCTGCTGGGAGAGACGCCTTGTTCCTGGCAGACAAGAAAACCACTCGTCACCGTAACGTGCAAGACCTCCTGCTCCTCATCCTCAGAGAGGATTTAAAAAAAAAAAAAAAAAAAAGGTTTAGTCACATCCACATATATCACATTTTAAAATTAAGGAGATGTTGTTACAGGCCAGGAGGAGCGCGCAGCAGCAGAGCCCACGGGACGTAGCTGCCTTTCCCCGGCACAGCTAGTTCCTGCGGGCAGAGCTGGGGCACGGGCCAGCTCCTCCCCGGGCTGCAACGGCACAGCTAAACACTACGAACAGCGCTGCGGGGTCTGGCAACCTCACTGAACCAAGCTTGAAGGAATTCAAAGGCAATTTAGCTTAAATATAAAAATAAATTTTTATTTTGTTAAAAAACGTTTAAATATTTGTTTGTGATTTTTTTTCTTTTTTTTTTTTTAATTTAGACTTCGGCAGACACACACACTCACACGGCTTGGAGAGTAAAAAACCCGGCAGCAAAGCACTCCTGGAAGTGGTGGGGAGCCTGTGGGCAGGGGTGCCCGTCCCTCACCCGGGGCAGGGTGGGGGGCAGCTCTCAGGTGACCCCCCAGCTCCAGCAGTCTCTTCCCCTAGGAGCTCCCAGGCAGGGGAAGAGCCCCACTCCTGGCTGGCTGGGAACAGGGGAGGCAGCACCGTAGCTCCTAGGAGCTGGTAAAACCCAGAAGGATGGGGATGAGCTAAAAATAAAAAACAATTTGGATTTGGGGAGGGAGGGGGAACCCATCCACTCTGGACTCCTCCCTTAGTGGCTCCAGAGCACCCGGAGGTGGAAGGGGCACCAGGAGAGAGGGGAAGGGAGGGGAGAGACTGCCAGGGCTGGAGCCCCCACACCTGGGGGTCCAAGCCCCATCCCCCCCACCCCCGCTGCCTGCCTTTCAGTCACGACGACAAAGGGACAACTCCCCCAGCGCGAGTAGCCACGCAGTGATGCTACTGTCAACACCCAATTAGCCAGGGCACGTCCCCCACAAAGGGTCGGGCGCCCCCCAAAAAAAACTCCAAACAGCAAATCCGGCATAACCAACATGCCGCCACGCACACGGTTCAGTTCTTCCTCCAAACTCGATTCAATGAGTGCACTGAAACGGGAGCACAAATAAAGCAAAACAGAGGGGCCTTTCACGAGCAGGGTGGGAGCCCACAGCCCAGCAGGGAGCAGCGAGGGCCAGGGGGGCTGCTCGGTGGCCAGGAGAGGGGTGGAAGGACCCCCATCCCCACCCCACACCTCCAGCCGAGGTCCCAGGCTACGGCGCATCCTCAGCTGGAGGTCTGATGGGAGATTAAGTCACAGCAAGGGGGTCGTCACCCAGCTGCAGAAGCCGGGCTGGTCACCTATGGCACCGAGACGCCCACACCAGGCTGGCACTAACCCCGGCTCGTGTTCTGCAGGGACGGTAATGAAGCAGAGCCCTCTGGAGGGAGCGTGTTCACCAGGCCACGGGATGAAACAACGGGGAAAGGTTTCGGGACCTGGCAAAGACGGCATCCCTCAGCAGCCTGGAACTGCAGCCGGCAGGAATGCAGCACGTCTCCAGCTGGGCTCTGAGCAGGGATGTGCGGCTCTGCCGGCTGCCGTGGGGCAGGGGGCTGACTGTCAGGGGGCTGGGGAGTAGGGCACGGGCACAGCTAGAAGAAGCAAATGGGGAAAAATTTACACGCTATGGAACATGGCGAAATAAAGTGAGGGAGGAAACGCTGCAGATATGTACAGAGGTTCATCCAGCCTTGGCTGTGGAACTGTTCAAGTAAGAAGAGTTTGGTTTATCCCGACCCACCCTGGTCGCTGCCACCCAGCACGGTCTCCAGCTGGCATCAGAGACAGGGGCCTGGCCTCATCGCCACGGGTCCTGCCACAGGGACCGCTCTAGACCGGAGCCCCCCATGCACATGCAGGGGCTCCTTGCACAGGCCAGCGGTGGGGGCCCAGCAGCACCGGAGGTTACTTTTTGCGGGTGTGCTGTCTCCGTGCCTGCAGCCGCTGGCGAGCGCCAGTCTTGGATCCTGCCCCGATGGAAAAGGCGGGGGTGGACGAACCTGGAAGCAGAAAGGTTGCTCAGGTCTCTGCAGCCTCAGTCAGAGCTGGCACAGGGGGTAGCGTAATCCCCGTCTGGGGAAATGGAAGGTTCTGCATCCCCCAGAGCCCAGCAGATACCACCCGAGCTGGCTCCCAGAGCACAGCCTGGCCCTTCCACCATCCACAGCCTCAGGGGACAACACGACCCATCAGCTCCCCAAGGGCGAAGCACCAACTCCTTCCTTACCGAAGGAAGCACCGACTCCTCCGAAGCCCGAGGCAGGAGTGCTGGGTGTCCCAAAGGAAAGGCTGCTGCTTCCGCTCCCCACTGCTCCCGGGACGGGCGTGCTTTGCCCAAAGGTGGGCGCAGGAGTTCCTGGAAAGCAACACGCCACTATGAGCCAGGGTCGGCAAAGGAAGAAGAGCCCGGCCTTCGGGAGCCGGCGACACCCGCAGGAGACACAGATCTCCCTCCGGGGCCTGAAGCACCACAGCCCCCTGGGACCAGCCTCTTCACCCGAGAAGCCCTTTTAATGCAAGAAGTTGCTCTGTCATGGTAATCCCTGGGTTCTCCTGCCAGCAGGGCAGCACAGGAGGATTTGCAGGCCAGGGAGAAACAAAGCCCTCTGTCTTTCTACATCAAGTAGGTGCTCAGCATGTGGGTTTCAGTTCTGTGGGAGGCGAGATGGCCCAGCGAGAGTGCAAAGCGGTAGGGAAAACCTCAGAGAGCAAGCAAGAAGCTACTGCAATCGCTGGCTGGCAGTGTTTCTACTCGCCAAGAAGTTTCAGATTGCTTTTAAGCACTGGCAAGACCTTGGCTTCTGCAGGGCACCTGGCTGGGCTCAGCACTCACATGGAGCCAGGGAGCTGGTGCATTCAGAGGGGCCAAGGAGCAGAATTTAAGGATTCCCCTCCACCACCGAGGGCTGGGGACCTGGACAGCGAGTGACAGAAGCACCTTTCCTTCGCATGGCAAGGCTCTGCACAGCACGAGCACCAGCCCCTCTAGGGCTGCTGAGCCTGGGGAGCTCAGCAAGATCCGGCAGGAAAGCTGCTGCCTAAATCTAGCCCTGCCCTTCACCCCCCGAGAAAGCCCGTCTGCCCCAACTCACCTCCAAACACGGGCTTGTTGTTGGGCGTGCTGGGGACAGTGAAGGCGAAGGGCGTGCTCTGATTCTGTGCACCCAGCGTGCCCTGTGTCAGGGAAGAGCCAAATGGTGTTGCTGCCGGGGCTGCCCCGCTCTGCCCAGCCCCGAAGCTGAATGCCACGGCAGGAGAGCCACTGCTCAGGGCAGGTGTGCCGATCCCAAAGGCGCTGGCGGAGGGGCCCGGCTGGGCGGTCGCCCCAAAGGTGAAAGGAGAAGGGGTGGTGCCAAAGACAGCGGTGCCGGTGCTGCTGCTTGTGGTCTGGGTGGTGGAACCGAAGCTGGTGGTGGTGGAGGTGGCTGTCCCGAAAGAGAAGACTGATGTGGTGGTCCCGAACGCCGCCTGGGTGCTGCTGGTGCCGAAGGAGCCCTGGGTGCTAGTTGTGCCAAAGGCTGGCTGAGCACCGCTGCCGAATGCTGGCTGAGCAGCGGACTGGGCCGTGGGGGCTCCAAAACTGAACGGAGGGCCAAAGCTGACGGGGCCAGCAGCGGGCTTGCTGGCGGGTGGCTGGCTCTCTGCAGCACCGGTGCTGAAGGCAGGCTGACTCGCTGTGCCGGGATATGGCAGCGGTGGCTTCGCGCTTGCGCTGAAGGAACTGCCAAAAGCTGAAACGGAGGAGCCAAACGTCAACGTTGCTTGACCTGTGGTAGCTGGGGTAGAAGAGGTCAGTGTGGTGCCCCCAAATATGCTAAAGCCCACAGTGGTGGTAGGAGCTGTCGAGTTTGAAGGTGCTTGGCCAAAGGCAGGGCCTCCTGTGACGCTGGTGGTGGCAGTGACCGTGGCTGCAGGTGGCTTTCCAAACTGGAACACAGGCCCTGGGGTGGCAAAGCTGGCTTCTGTGCTGGGAGCTGAGCTGGCCGGGCCCCCAAACAGGAAGGGCTGCGACGTGCTGGTGGATGTAGCAGCAGTGATGGTCAGGCTGGTGGTGGGGCCGGTGGAGGCGGGTGGGTTGAGTCCAAAGCTGAAGACGGGTTTAATGGTGGCATCTGTGGAGGAACTCTGTGTGGTGGCCGTCGTAGCTGCGGTGGTGAAGATGACATTAGGGAGACCTGTGAATCCTGCCAGGGTAGTTGTGGAGGCTGCTGGCAGATCTGCGGCCGAGGCTGGCTGTGATGTCGGTTTGAAGGCGAAAGGAGAGGCCGTCGCTGGAGATGAAGCGGCAGTGACGCTGCCGAAGATAGGCTTGAACATGGTGGTGGTGGAGGATGTTGAGGAAGGGCCTGAGCTCGCAGACATGGTGACTGTGGCAGAGACAACAGCTGTACAGGGTGCTGTGCTCTCGCTTTTCGGCAAAGCGCCAAAGATGGGTTTGAAGACAGGGGTCGTGGTGGGCACAGCAGCGGTCATTGTGGGCACAGCAGTGGCTGCAGTCATTGCTGGCTGGCTGGCAGGAGGGGTGTTCAGCACCCCGAAAAGGATGCTTGGCTTTGGGAAGGAGGGAGGCTTGCTGGGGGTCTGGCCCAGCTCTGTGAATGCAGGAGGTGCCAGGCTGCTGGGGGCCTGCACCCCCAAGGCAGGGGGGGCTGTAGGGGCAGGTGTGCTCAACACAGGCACAGGCTTGGTATCAGCAGAGGTGGCAGGCAGAGAACTCGACTCCAGCGATACAGCAGGAGCAGGCGGCTGCGCAGCTGATGAAGGCGGCTGGGATGCTACTGCAGCTCCAGTGGAGTCTGGAAAGGGGGAGAGAGCTTATTTAGGGACAGGGGGTCACCTACACAGACAGCCCTTCTGCCAGGCACCCACCCTGCTGCTGCAAAGGCTCCCGGAACAGCACCTGCCCCTACCAGACAGACCCAGCCCTCCACGCTTACTGCAGCTCCCAACTGGACCACGGGCTCAGTGTCCCCAAACTTGCCCTCCCAAGACCTACCTGCCAGCTCCGCTGTCAGCAGAGCATTTGAACAGAGAGATTTGCCACCTGCCTCCCACAGAGGCAATGCAGAGCTCCCACTGCGCCTGTCTTGTTCTGCCAAAATCCTGCTCTGCCGACCCTCCTTCTCCTCCTCACCTGCTGGCGTGGGCGCAGCCTGGCTGCTCTGCATCTTCTTCAGGCTGTCCAGGAGAGAGTTGGTGCTGGCCAGGGCAGGAGCTGTCGAGGCAGGCGCAGGCCCTGGGGAGGTCACAGCGAACGCCAGTGGCCTGGACACGGGTGTAGTCTCTGCAGTGGTGCTGGGGACTGCATCTACTGGGAAGGAGCAAGAAATCAGGACCCGCAACTCGCTGTAGGGCACTACCCCTTAGCAGAGCTTCTCCAGCAGGTAGAGAAACTGCGTGAACATCCCACAGCTCCGGCCCTGGGAAACCTCACCCATCACCACAGGGACTCTGGGGCATGAGCCCTCCCGAGTCTGAAGGCACTAAGAGCATCCCCAGACCCGAGGACCAGGCGGGACTGGCCCAGGAGCTTCCCCAGCCTGCGCTACACAGACACCCCACTGCCCTGTCAGCCCTGGCCCTGGGTTTCTACTCCTTGCTGTCCCCTCTGTGTTCCCAGTCTGCCCTTACCAGCCTTATCCTCCAAGACTTTGTTGAACCACTGCAACGCTGCCTTCTTCTCTGCGTCCAGGTCCTCTGACGTGATGGAGTAGCCCAGCTGAGGTGGTGGGGGCTGCCAAGAGAGAGCAGCAGCTTAGCTCCTTCTCAGGGAAGCCGGCAGAGCCTCTCTGAACATGTGGTGAAGGCTGGCCGTCGCAAGACCCGTGAAGCAGGTGGTTCTGCCACAGCACGCTACCGCGGAGCTCCGATCCCCATTCATTTTGGCCCCCGGCTTGGCGCTGAGGGCACGGCAGGCCTTCCCCAGGCCATTACCTGGTCCGGCAGCAGGCAGCACAATCACGCACAGCCCACCAGACACTGGGGCTGGGGATAGCGTCACTTCCCACTCGGCCAAGGACGGGGCCTCCTTCCTGAGGGCAGGCAGGTCAGTCTCCCCCCAGCCCTGCAGAAATTGCAGTGAGCACATTCTATCGCCAGAGGAGGGCAAAAGGGGCTGCGAGACAGCGACGTACCAGCGCCAGCTGGTCCCCCCGGCGAGACGGCAGCAACTGGATCTTCCGCTTGCGCTTCCCACTGCTCCCCGACGCGGACGGCGGGCTCAGGGAATTCTGCTTTTTCCGCGCTGGCATCTCCACCGCTACAGAAGGAGACAAGTCAGGACCAGCTCCGGGCAGAGGAGAGGTATGGCTTGTACCAACGGGGTTGTGCCTTACGACTCCTCTCTGTCTGACCCATCTCAGAGGGCAGAGCCAGGGGCACAGCTTTAAGCCGAAGACAAGGCTGCAATGCCTTGGAAGATCAGCTGGCCGCAACACCTCCCGGGGCAGTCTGCTACAAGAGCCTGCTGGGGCTCTGCAGGGCAGCAGCCCCTTCCCACCTCCACTGACGGTCCTTGCACACTGCCTACCCGAACCACAAACCACAAAAACTGCGTGAGCCACATCCAGCGCTGTGCCACGGGACCCTATCTGCGATGGGCACAAAGGATTTCCTCTCCATTTTAGCTGAGGAAGCACTGGAATAAGCTCAGCCTGGAATTTTATCAAGGTGCTACTTGTACCACAGCAGATCTTGCCTCAAGGCTGACACCTGGACCTGTGCTGGCTCGGGGGCTGGTATTTCCCCTTGCAAGCCAGCTCCCAGGCATCTGCTAGCACAGCAACACTGTCAGCACCCCTTGCTTATCACCTGGAAATCCCTTTAGGGCAGTCGCTGAGGCCAGCAGAAGTGCCAACTACCTTGGGACCAGCACATTCCTAGTTTCCAGGTGACATATCAAGCCAATCCCACCTGCAGACCTCAGCTACCTCCTGTCCCGCTGCTTCGAGCCCATCCAACCCGGGCACAGAGCTGAGGCCCACCTACGCTCACCTTTCTCTGTCTGCAGCTCCTTGTCCGATTTCACTGGAGTGGAAGCATTGGAGCGATGTAACTCCTCTTCCCTGTGCAAGTGGGAGAGCACCAGTTAGGGTCAACCCCAGGCTTGGCCCCGTCCCCAGGGAGCAGGACAAGACCGAACACGCTAAGGACTCCCACCAGCATCCCTGGTGTGTTTCTTTGCCTCTGTCAAACAACAGACCTCAGGACAACAGTCTCACCCTCACCACACCAGCCTGAAAGCAGCTCCAGGTAGAGGAGCTCCAGGTAGAGGAGCTCCAGGTAGAGGAGCTCCAGGTAGAGGAGCTCCTCCCCTCTCGGGACCCCAGCTCCATCGGGCCGCCAAGCCTGCGCACCCTCCGCAGGACAGGTCAGCCTCAGGGCAGCAGCCGGGGTCCTGGATGGGAGCTGCTGCCCCTCACAGGTCCCTGGCTCGGACCCACCCTGGTGACAGGGTGGGTGGTTGGTTTTAGTTCTGACATAAGCTCAGGTCCTTCTCTCAGCTGGGAGAGAGGAAAACAAGGGCCTGCGCTCCGAGGCAGGTGCTAAAATACAACCCTACTGTAGCTCCCATTAATTGATTTTGAGGAGATGGCAAAAATCAGGGCTTGTCTCTTCCCAACATTTCGGCAACCAGCAACCCAGGCCACACCAATGCCATAAGGCAACGTCGCCTCTGCGGCAATCTGAGCCCTTAGATCTCTAACCCGGCCTGGGAGCAGGGCAGGGATGGTGCAGCTCAGCGCTGCCGCCAGGACCACAGCGTAACAAGGCGGCAGGGACACCAATCGACGTAACAAGGGGGTTTCCACACCTTCCATACCACACCCAGCAGCCACATCTCAGAAAGGGGCCTGGACTGTCCCAGCTCCCGTGGAGAGTGGGACTCAGGCACCGGGATGGCTGGGAAAGCGACTGCTCTCTTCCCGGCTGGCATCAATGAGTGGGTGCTCACCGGGCGAGCAGCTAGTTACCTGGCTTTCTTGAGAGGCCACTCTGGTGTCTGGGAGCGGGAGGACGCTGGGCTGGACAGCGGGGACACGCTCACACCACTTCTCTTCCACAGCTGGAACACAGAGAGAGATCAGCAGTAACTCAGTATGGGGGCTGGCAGGGAGCACAGCCTGCCATCCTCCTGCTCGCCCGCAGATTAAATCCCATCTCCCAGGGCCATGGCTAACAAGCCCAGAGCCTCTCTTGCTTCAAGACCGCTTAACTCCCCTCCACATTCTGTGGAGCGCGAAGTCTGGCCACCCCAAACTGAATCCACTCTGGGAACAAGCGGCCTCCAGGCCCGTTACAGCTTGGCCGAGAGAACGGGGAGGGAGGACACTTGATGCCGGCTCTTGCCTTCATGTAGCACAGGCAGAGGCTGCCCGACTGCCTCAGACACCCTCATCTGTGTGGGGCTGCTCTGGCAGGAGCAGGCCACCTCCTCACCAGGAGCTCACAGTGGACGGATCCCACCTCAAGGATTTTAGACTCGCCCCAGCCAGAGGAAACCTTTCCCTACCAATATATCCTGGAGGAAACCTTTCCCCACACAGACCGCAGAGCTCCATTAGCCATGGCTACGTCCCACCATCACATCTGCAAGCCTGACCCAGGATGTAAGCAGTGTTTTATTATAGCTCAGCAGCTGCTGAGGGGACCTGGGCCAAAGTGGGAGTGCACGGCTCCAATACTTGCTGACTCCAGCTGAAAAAGTGGCAGTGCAGCAAAGTTATTTTCTTTTTTTCCTTTCACCTGGATCTATCCACCCTAGCAGACTGGCCAAAGCTGAGGAGGGAGGGGAAAAAACCCTCCTTCTTGCTTCGGTGTAAAACAAGCACTGCAGCAGGACAGCTCAGCCTGGGGACTCCCCCAGCAGCGTGCACCAAAGGACAAGTAACACCACTGCCTGCTGCTGCCAGCCCAGCAGCCTGCCTGACCCACAAGGAGATGAAGCCGCCTGGCTGAGCGCTGGAGACTCCCCACAGTGCTCGCTGCCAGGCACTCAGCAACATCGCTCTCTTCTTATGAGCCCAGGGTTTGAGTTACACAGGGCGATCCCAGAGGAGGGTCGAGCCACTCTGCGCCGGGCTCCGGTGCTGCCTTTGGCAGGGTGTTTCCTACCTGTGAGAGGCCCCGGCTGGAGCTGTAGGAGCTGGCGATGGCATTGCGTATGGAGCTGGGGATCCCGCCAGCGTACGTATTGTTGAGGGAGCTCATGGAAGAGGTGCGTGACCTCTTGTTTGAGCAGTCATCTGGGCAGTGCGAGACAAGGCCCCTCTTCAGAGAGCCAGGCCTAGAGGAGGTTAAAGAAGATTGTATGAGCTCCCCACCACTCTGCCCACACATCCTTTAAATGCAGGGCAGGTGGAGGAAAGCAACCCTGCTCTTTCTCACAGCGCAGAGCTTGGAAAGAGGCCTCAGCAGCAGCACAGCCCTTACGGCCACTGGCCTGCGCTGAGGGTGACAGGCTGAAGGCACAGCCACAGCCTCTCTTGCTCTCCCCTGAAGCTGGGCTCCGCAAGCAAAAGCCAAGCACCTTTTCCAGAGCCCACAGGCTTTCAGACTCTCCTCCCAGCTCACTGCAGTTGCTTTTGGCCTGATGGGCACTTACTTGGGTATGAGAGAGGCGGGGGCACCGTTGGCTACCAGCGGCTCAAACGCTGACTGCCCACTTCCACTGCTATCGTGGCGCCTGCGGGAGAGAGGGCAGAAGCCTGTGGTAGTGTGGAGGCAGCAGAGACAGGGGCTGCCCTCCCAGCCTCGGGAGAAGACCCCTCCCAGGAGGGTTCAGCACTGAGAAAGCGCAAACCTTGCTTTTTTCTTGTCACCCAATACCGAAGGACAGAGGTTTTCCCCATCCACATCCTGCTGCGGATCTTCTCTCCACCTGGTTCTGTCCTCACTGACTCTCACCCCAAGTTGCCTCCTCCCAAGCACCAGCAGCTCCACCAGCTGCCTACTGGGCAGAGTACTTTTGACGTAACAAAATCTTTGCTCAAATCCATTATTCTAAGCCAAAACATTTCAGAAAGTCTCAGCAGCTCATTACTGGAATGGACCTGAGCTCCGAAACTCAGATCTCCTACCTCTTCCTAACCAGTGCCCTGGACTGTTCGAGTCAGAAACCAAATCCCCCTTCCCACAATGATTCAGTAAAGATCTGAAGTCTGAAAGTCCTAAAGCAAACCCTGCTGCAAAGCAGAGCTGGAGGTGTACGATCAGCCCTATCAGTTAGTCCAAGCGCTTCCCTCGAGCTCAAGCACGCTGACCCCATTGCACAGGCGATCCAGCACTCTCCAGCTGACGCAGGCTCCTTTCTGCCCTCAAAGGTCACGGGATTTTCTGCCTACAAGCATTCTTCATGCTTGCCAGGCTTTAATGCCTTCAAAATTGGCTTTCGTGGCAGAGCTGGGTATTGGCATGTTAAAAAAAATAGAATAAATAAAAAACCCAAGCTGATCCTGTCTGCGCACCCATCCTGTTGTGGTCCTGCTCAGCTCTTGTGGGGCTCAGATTCACCAAGCCGAGGTAAAGGTTCAAAGGTAGAGGGAAATCCAGTGATGGAGGAGAGGACGGCATGCCCTGCCAAAGCAGAAAGGCAGCTGGCAGCTCCCTGCAAACCGCCGCTCATCCCACTGCACTCTCAGGGCCACCTCTAGCAGCAGCCCCAGCGCAGCACACAGGGCAAAGCGCCTGGGGACTGCCGAAACCGCTCTTCCGTGGTCTCTCAGCTCCCCTGCTCAAGCCCAGGCAGGCAGCCCCAGCACGTGAGGGGCAGAGGGGCACAAGGCGAACGGCCTCCATGTACACAAGTGGGGAGGAGGGGAGAACGGCAAGGCAGCGCTGTGCCTGGGCAGTTAGAAAGGTTCCAGCAGACCTTGGCACCCAGGATTTACGCCTTGTCCTTCCCAGATCACTGGCAAAGACACTGCACCCTCATTTCTTTGAGCTCAGAGCTGGAAATTGCTGACCTTGACTAACAAAAGCAGAAGATAGTCTCTCTCGTTTACCCTTGTGTTTTTACCTCCTTTTTGCTAGCTACAGCGCACGAAGGAAGCACGCAGATCTTTTAAAGCGCGATGCTTCCACCCAGGGCTGTAAGACTTGGGGATCCCGTCTCTCCTGGAAGCCTGGGGCTGACTGAAGAATAGAGACAATGACCGTACAGCAGATACCAGCATTTCCCACCACGTTTTCCCAGTCTGCAAACCCCTGTGATGACAGAAGCCACTTCCCTGGCAGGGAGCCCTGCCAGGCTTCCCCAAACCACATCCCAGCCTCTTCCAACCCCAGCAACACAGGGGAACACGCTTGACCCATGAGCTTGCCCAGACAAAAATCTAAACCACATCCCTTTGATCTCAAGGACAAAACAAAGTCTCGGAGGACTTTCCGACACAGCCCAAAGGGCTGGGTGATGGGGTGTGCTTCCTCTCTGCGGTTCACTTTCCACAGCACTTTCCCAACCCAGACTCCTGGTCACACCGGGCCTGGCGCACTCTTGGGACGCACCCCATTTGTCACCACTGAAGCGCTAGCCCCATTTACGACCTTCCCAACACACTGGCAGCAATCTGGACTGCTAGCTTATTACCTTCTCTTGCTCTCCTGATCGCTCCCAAAAGCCTGGCTCTCCTCCTCCTCCTCCTCCTCCACAGCCCTCTTCCTGCTCTCCTTGATGGCATTCAGCACGGTCTCTTTTGCACATGGGTCCAGGCTGCTGTTGGCCGGGAAGGCCACGGGCGAGATCAGCTGCTCCAGGCTGCGAGGCAAGGCAAAGGCAAGGCGTTAGGCAAGTTGGGATCCCTAGAGCGAGATCCCCCCACCCGGTGCCCCGGCTGCCCCCACGGAAGCGGGGAGAGGGCTCTCCCGCGAAGCTTCTCCAGATCTGGATCACACAATCCTTCCCCGCAGCACAGCGACGCTGGGGACAGGGACGGAGTGGTCACTGCCAGGCCGGGAGGAGAGGGCTCTCCCCAGGGGACAGCTCCGGGCAGCACAGCCGGCTGGGGGCCCGGTAACCCGTTTCCCCCCCCCGGTTCCGTCCCATCAAGGCTAAGTTCCTTCGGCGCTGCCCACGCGTGAGGCGAGGCCGCAGCGGGGCCCGGTCCCCACTCCCGTACTCACGCTGGGGAGCGGGCCAGGCCGGCGGCCGGCCGGGCGATCCTCACGGTGACGGGGCTGCGGAGCGGGCCGGCCCGGCGAGCCCAGGGCGCGCTCCTGGGCGAGCAGCCCTCCCAGCGGGCGGCGGGCAGGCCGACCGGCACGGCGCTTCGGGCCTGCGGCAGCGGGTACCGGCGGCGCGGGGCCTGCGGCGGGCAGCGCGGGGCGGCCGGCGGGGCCCTGCGGGGACAGAGGGGTCAGCGCCGCCGGGGCGCGGGGCTCCCCTCCCGCCGCCGCCCTCCCGCCCGCCCTGCCCCCCGCTTACCCGAGCCCGAGGCCGAGGCGGCGCGGCGGGGCCCTCGCGGGCCGGCCCGAGGCGGCGGCCGGGCCCCCGTTGGCGGCGGCTTTGCCGGGCGGGCGCGGCGCGGGCGGGCCGGGCCGCATCGCGCACCAGGCCCCCGCCGCGCCCAGCGCCGCCGCGCCCAGCAGCGCGCCCCGCAGCAGCAGGCAGGCCAGCGCCAGGGCCAGCGCCAGGGCCAGCGCCAGCGCCAGGGCCAGGGCCAGCGCCGCCGCGCCCCGCCGCCCCCAGCGCCCCGCGCCCGGCCCGGCCCCCGCCATCGCCGCCGCGCCGCGCCGAGCCGAGCCGAGCCGAGCCGCCCGCCAGCCGCGGCCGCCCGGCATGCACTGCGCGGGGCGGGGCGGGGCTTGCCCCGTGCTTGGGCGGGGCTTGCCGGGGCGGGCGGGGCCAGCCCCGCCCGGCGCGGCCGCGTGCCCCGCGCCCCCGGGCCCGGCCGCCGCGTCCCTGTCCCAGCCGCGGTGTCCCCGGCCCAGCCCCTCTGTGCGGCCCCACCCCGACCCGTGTGCGGCCCCGGCCCTGTCCCCCCGTCCCGAGCAGCGACCCCACCTTCATCCACGTGTCTCTGTCCCAGCCCACGTGCCCGTGTCCCCACCCCGACCCTCGGGTCTCCCCTACCCCGACCCCCGTGTCCTCCTGTCCCCAGCCCCCCGTCCCCACCCGAACCACCACGTCCCACCCACCCAGACTCCCGTTTCCCCATCCCCACTCCAAAACCCGTGTCCTCGTTGCCATCCCAGTCCCCGTCTCCCCCATGTCCCGATCCCTGTGTCCCCGTCCCTATCCTGTCCCCTACAGCCCCCCGCGCCCTTCCAGCCTCTGTGTTTCCCCGTCCCAGCCTCTACGGTCACCCGCGTGTCCCCACACGCCCCCATCCCGCCCCCATCCCTCACCACGCGTGACCCAACGATGCAGGCACCCGTGGGCAGACAGCCCCGGTCCGGCACCTGCCTGTCCCCGGCCACCACCGCGTGCAGGGGCAGCTCCCTGCGTGGCCAGCCCCTGTCCCCCTGCCCCGGCTGAAGGGTGCCACCACCAGCAGCCTGCTCTGCGGGGCAGGGCTGGGGACGAGCCACCCCACGGGGTGCCGGGGACCGTGGGAAGGCCACTCTGGCTGGCTGCGCCACTGGGTCCCCGGGGACGTGGGCACCCAGGGGAGCACTGCCTGCCCCGCTGCCTGCCAGCAGCTTCTGCAGCCCTGCTGTGTCCTGCAGAGCAGGGACCACAGCACGGATGATGGCACGGACCGTGCAGACCACGGCTGCGGGGACAGACCACGGCTGTGGGGACAGGCTGCTGCGGGGCTTTCTGCAGCCCAGGGGGGCCGGGTGGCCCTGGCCAGGGCTGGGGGAGGCTGGGTGCTGCCCAGGGCGTGAGGGCACCCTGGCAGCGTGACATCCTGCTGCAGCGTCACGCCTGGGAGGGGACGTTCCCCTGAGCATCTCCCCGTCTACGGCCCCCATGGGCCACCCAGCAGCGGGACCCCCGTGCCATGGCCCTGCCAGGGTGACCCTGCAGCACAGCCGGGGAGGGCAGGCTGGTCTGCATGGCCCCCCCCACTGCAGCGTCACCCCCCGCCCCCAGGAAGGGACAAGGTCCTGGTCCCCTCCCAAGGAACAAAAGAGGTGATGTGCAGGGTGGCCCTGGGGACAGAGCTGGGAGGGGGACATCATTGCCATGACATCACTCAAGTCACCTTGACAGCATCTCCCCAAGTTACTTTTTGGGGAGGGCGCTGAGCACACCCATCAGGGCAGAGCCCCAGGGCCCCCATGGTGACACAGGTCCCCTGCCACCCACCCCGGAGCCGGCAGGGCTGGGCTGAAGGCTTTATTGAAAAATCGAAAACACAGGACGTAGTAATTATTATTATACAATGACAAAAAAAAAATCAACCCAACCTGCAGTGGAGGGGCACCTGTCATCCCCGTCACCAGCCGCCAGCACTGGGGACTGCACGGGGGACACTTCTCCCCGCCAGTGCCCGGCCGAGATACAAAAAGGAGAATCGGTTTGGCTGAGAGTGGTGCCACTGTCCCCAAGCCCCCACTGCCACTGTGACTCCCTCGCTGCCGCCCCCCCGGCCCCGACCCGGCCTGGAGGCCTGAGGTAGTTGGGGGTACCCCACGCAGGCAAGACCCCCCCCCCCAAAAGAGCGAGGAGGGTTTGGGGGCTCCCTGTATCCTGCAGGAACGGGATGGTTGGTATTGCATCCGGAAGGGAGCCGGCGTGGGTGGGGGTACGGCCGTGGCGGGGCGTGGGGAGGCAGTGGGAGCCCCAGGGGGGGAGCCCCAAGGTCCCCAAGGACCCCCCGGCACGCTGGGGGCACGGAGCAGGTGTGTTGGCAGCAGGGCTGGCTGGGGGACGTGGGGACACCGGGTCCCTGCATGGTGGACGGTTGCGCTCTCCTGCGCGTAGGGGGTGGCAGCCCTGAGGCCATGGTGATGGCCTGGCCGGGCAGGGGGACTCAGGCGGGTCCCACTGCTTCGAGTGCCAGCCAAGGGCTGGCGGACATCAGTGGGAAAGCACCTGGTGACAGCCCAGCCACTCTGAGCGATGCCACCACTTCCTAAAGGGAGAAAGGCCAAATCCTGCACCCCCAGCACCCCGAGGGGGCTGGTCCGGCTGACTCCCCCCAAGGAAGCGGCAACTGCCTGAAGGCAGGGTGCAGGCAGCGGTGCTGCCAGGCCGGGAAGGACACCCTGGCCCTGCAAGGGGCACCGGCAGGACCATGGGGGAGGCCGTGGGGGACAGAGACATTGCTGCGCAGTTTGATGCCACCGTCCCTGCCCCAGTGAGACGAGCTGGGGGGCCCGGAGCTGGGAGACACCCCCCTGTCCTCCGAGCCCCCTGCTCCAAGGCACAAAGGTTCCCCGGCTGGTGCCAGCCCCAAGGCTGCCCCTGCCCACGGCAACGCCAACACCGACCCCCTGAGCACCGAAGAGGTGGCGAGGACACAAGGGTGGCACCAGCCCAGAGTGAGCAGGCATAGGGAGCTGCTTGCTCTGGCTTCAGGGTGCTCTGGTTTTGGGGCACCCCGGCTGCCCCACAAATCCTCTGTGCTGCTGCCCTAGAGCCACCCCCCGTCCCCAGGAGCTGGTGGCTTGTGCGGTGGCACCACAGTTGCCCAAACCCGTGCCCAGCACCTTGCGGAGGGTTTATTGCTGGCTTGAACACAGTGATCTGTCGGGGCAGGGCAGCCCAGCTCAGGAAGGGGGGGGAGGGTGGGGGCGCATTCTGGGGACCCGGGATGGGCGGGCAGGAGCTTATGGCAGCGTCCCTCCTGCTGCCAACCCCAGTCCCTCCTCACCGCCGGCTGCTCCCGGCACTGCTGCCGGCACCCTGGTCTCACCGGCCAGGTTGTCCCACGGGAACGCTCGCCCCCACCCTGCAGCGGCCAAAGGCACTCGGTGCCCCCGCCAGAGGGGGAGCACACCTAGCACCAAGCGCAGCAGCACCCCAAAAGCTGGCTCCTGACCCGGTGGCACCCCTGGGGCCCTTGGCACCACGGCAGGCTCCTTAACAGGGTGGGGATGTTTGTGCCGAGCCAGGGACCTGGTTAAGGCTGGAGAAGCAGTGAGAGGCGAAAGAAACCCGACCGCTCTCGCTCAGCCAGAGCCGGCTCAAAGAGTTCCGAAAATCTGTGCAAAAACAAAACTAAAGGGTTAAAGACACCCCCCCCCCCGAGACCCCCCCAACCCCAAGCAGCTCTAATAAATACACGTGCGGTTTGCGGCTGGCGTCAGGCCGGCAAGCCCTCGCTCCCGGCCCCGGAGTCTCGCCAGGCGGCTCTTGGTGCTCCGGCGCTGGAGGCGGCTCTTGGCGTGGGGGACGTGGAGAACATGTGCTTCGGGGTGGCTTTTGCACCGGTTTGTTGTAGATCTTCCCAAAAGGCTGCACCGAGGTGGGTCCCAGCCCGCTGTGGAGGTGTCCCCTGCGGGCTGCTTCCACCACAGGTGTTAATCTGCAGCTGGAGGGGGAGAGAAGGTAAGGGGGTGCAGAGCAACACAGTGCCCCCCAGCATCCCTCCACCCCATCCCTTTGGGACCCCAGGGCTTCGCAGGATGGTAGAGCCCCAGCAGCACCCGAGCACCCTGTCCAGGGATGATGCCGGTCCCACAGGCTCTTGCACAGGTCAAGGTCCCCGTGGCTTTGCCCACGTGTGCTGACTATCCCTGGGCTCTGCTTGTGCCAGCCGGAGTGAAACCCATGCCCGCTCGCTGCCTGGACTGCGGGCAGGTCTTCCCCATCCTACCCTGCTCCTTTCCTGAGCAGCTTCCCAGCCGGAGCAGGACTGGGATCCACTCACCGTCCTCCTCCCAGCCCTCCGCCACTCCTGCCAGCTCGTAGTGCTTCTTGCGCAGCTCCCCCAGCTTCTGCCGCTCCTTCTGCAGCTGGTTTTCCAGCTCCAGCACCCGCACCTGAAGGACATCAAACACACCATGGCCACCCTGCGCCCCAGCACGGCACCGAGGTGCTCCAGCTGGTACAGAGCCATGCGGGGCTGGGCACCTCCCTTTCACACCCGTTATCGCCCCGATACCAAGCCCAGAGACCACTGAGGTGCATCCCGTGAGTGTTCTGATGCCAAATGGTCCTGGGGAGGGGACCGAGCTCAGGTGGGCACTGCCTGTGCAGGCAGGTGAAGGCAGAGCAACCTGCGTGGGCATGCCAGGAAGGGGAATTCCCTGGGGATGCCCCGTGCCAGGTGGAGGTGGGTGCTGTGGGGCAGCCCGACGGGCATGCAGGAGCAGGGAGAGGCCTTGGGCTGTTGTGCCATGATGGGGACAGCACCAGGGGAAGCTCAAGGACACCAACTGCCTGCGGCTCCTGGGCAAACCCGGCTGTTGCCTTCATGCCTTAGGCTTTCCCTGTGAGCTGCAGGTGCCCGGGGCCAGGCAGCCGGGCAGGGTGCCCCCCCCCACCTCTCCTCCAGCCTGGGCAGCCTCTCGTTAGCCCAAACGAGGCACCAGCAGGTGTGTTTCCCAAAGCGTGGGGGAACCTCCTACCTGTGAGTCCATCTCCTGACGCTTGATCTGGGTGAGTGTCATGCTGGAGAAGTCCATGCTGTCTGTGGAGAAAGACACCACCAGCCCCCCTCAAGCTCTGCTCCCCAGCTCGGACCCCCCGGCAGCTCCCACGCCACTGGCAGAGTCTGCCACCACAGGATACGCAGGCAGCGAGGGGCAGCTGCAGGCAGAGACCACCGGGGCACGGCCAACTGAAGACGGCGAGCGTGAAAAGCAGAGGCTTCAGGGCAGGTCCATGCCCCTGCAGCCCCACGCTTACCTTTCTCCTCCACCTGTGACTTCCCGGCCTTGGTGGAGGCCACCACACCAGCCGTGGCCTGGTTGACGCCCCGGGAGGCTTGCTGGAGCTTGCAAAGGTTGGCACTGTCTTTGTCTGCCTTCACCTGCCGGGGCAGTGAGGAGGGGTGTGCTTACGCCCCACTGAGTGAGCAGAAGACCAGCCCCGCATTTTGGGGTGACCATGCGGCACCCCAGGGTCACCCCAAACCATGGCCAGGGGAGCAGCCTCGCTGCTGCCTGCTCAGGGATGGACCATCTCCCAGAGCCGAGTGCAGGCAGCAGTGGGGGGAGCTGCCGGGCAATGCAGGCAGCGGCGGGGGAGCCTCCCCGGACGCCGGGCTCCTACCTTGGAGGCTGCCACCAGCTGGGCGGTGCTGGCCGCGATCTCCCGGGAACAGACCATCAGCTCCTCAAATGTCCCCTTGCCTTGCACCACCAAATCGGCAGCATCGCTGTGGGAGGGCAGAGAGCGGCTGGAGCATCCTCCCGTCCCCTCCCTGTGGGGACAGCAGGACCCTGCCATCCTCTCCCCGCTCCGGTGAGGGTGGCACTTACACCATGACAGTGGCACCCCAGCCCACAGCCTTGGAGGCGGAGATGAGACCCTCGGTCCAGCGGGAATTCTTGGCGTAAAACTCCTTGGGGGATGCTGCGCCCTGCCGTTGAGAAAGGCATGGTCACGTGCTGGGGTCAGGGGGGTGGCAGGCCTGGGACCCCCAAACCCCAGCTCTCGGGGGAATGGAGTAAGTCAGGGTTTCATTTAGGATGTGCATGGGAGCCGGGGAGACACCGAACCTGGGAGGTCACAGGGTCCCCTAGGAGGGAAGGGAGATCAGGGACCTCCATGACACCCCAGGGACCGCAGCCAGGGTGAGACCCCAGGGCTGGGGCAGGAGCTCCTGGCAGGCGGTGTTGATGCCCCGACGGGCCGAGGCTCGGAGCAGCACGTCCCCAGCAAGTGCACGGTGAGCCCCGTCTGGCCAAGCACCTGCTGCCCCGTGCCCTGCCCACATCCCTGCCCCCGGCTCACCCGTCCGCTCTCCACAATCTCTCTCTGGAGGTCCTTGGAGGCCAGGACCAGGACGTGGATGGCCTGCATGAGGCCCGTGCAGGAGCCCAGGATCCTGCGAGACAAACCCCACTGAGCCCCACTTGTGGGGCAGGGAGACCCCACTGAGCCGTGGGGCAGCTGCTCTGCCTGTGGCACTGGGCCCCATCCTGCCTGCCCAGCTCTTTCCAGCGCCCCGGCCACTGCTCACCTCTCGTTGACTTCCAGTTTGACCCCAGTGTCACCAGCCCGTGCCTTGCTCAGCATCTCCTGGTAGAGGGGGGAGAGGCCGCGCTGAGCCCCGCACGCCATCCTGGCCTTGTGCCGGTGGTCCCAGCAGGCACGGCACCCATGGGTGCCTCACGGCATGCGGCAACCCTCACCTCGATGCGGGCGGCCGCTGTTTCGATGGCTGCCGCCGTTGCTGCCATCTCCTTGTCCACCAGGTCACCCAGCTCCTCCTGCTTGACGTCCAGCCCTTTGGGCCGCAGCTCCTGGGGATGGGACGAAAGGGACCGTCCAGGGGTGGCACAGCCCCTCCGGCGGTGCCCGCCACGGCCTGACCCCATCCCACCAGCCCTCCTGGGGCACCCACCTCCCCGATGGCACTGATCCGGCCCAGGCAGGTCATCACCAGGCTGCAGTTGGCGCCTTCCACTGTCCCCGGGTCTTGCAGGGCACTGAGGTAGCTCACGGCCTCGCTACCGCACTGCTTGCACATCTCCAGCAGACCTGCGTGGGCAGCACGAGAGGCTGAGGGTGCCGCATGCGGGGGCAGAGACGTCCAGCCCCTGCCTGCCCCAGAATTCTACCTGGCTCGGCCCCTGCCTGCCCCAGCATCCTGCCCGCCCTGGCCCCTGCCCACCGCACCTTCCTACTTGCCCCAGCATCCTGCCCACCTGGTCCCCTCCCTGCCGTGGCCCCTGCCCACCCCAGCATCCTCGGCCCCTGCCCGCCCCAGTCCCTGCCCGCCCCGCTGGGCAGCACTCACGGTCGGCGGGCTCCATGGGGGCCACGTGGGAGGTAGCGCTGCCCTGCAGCAGGGTGTCGCTGACGAGGTGGGCGAAGAGGGCCAGGCAGGGCAGCAGGGAGCCCACAGCTGCGGTGGGAGAGCGGGCACGTGCCTCAGCCCCCGTGGGCGCTGCCCACCCGGCCCACGAGTGCCGGAGCTGCCCCTTGCCCCCAGCCCAGCCCCTGCCCGGGGCTGCGGGATCTCACCTGCGCGATTGGAAAGGTATTTGCCATGTGCGTCCCGCAGCCGCTCCACGCACTCGGAGGCTGCCAGCGTCCTGGATAGGAGGCAATCTGCAGGCAGACAGCAGGCAGGACTCAAATGCGGGGCATCCCTGGGTGTGGCACAGCTGCTCTCCGCCGCTGGCACGGCCCAGAGGACAGCAGGGAGCGGGCTTTACGTGGCAGCGGGTTGGGATAATGCCAAACCGGGGAACTCGCCTGCCGAGCCAGTGCAGCCGATGTGAGCGGGATCCTCCAGGCGACTGAGGGCATCCTGCACCATCCGCTCTGCCTCCCGCGCAGTGCCCTGCAGCAGGGCAAACTGCTCCTCGGCCAGGCGCTGCCGCAGTGCCTGCTCCCCGCTCTCCTGCCGAGCCGGCGCAGGTGTCACGGCCCCCACCGTGCCGGCTGGGAATCACCCCCGCACCGCACCGCTGCCTCCAGCTCTGCTGAACCCCTGCAGCTCGGCAGGGAGGGGGATGCCGGGATGCGCCATGCCAGCGGTGCCCCCAGGGTACCTTGTCTCTCAGCTGGGTCTGCAACGTCTCCAGCTCCATCTTGCTGCTCTCCTGCTCGCGGCTGAGCGTGTCCTGCAGCTGCTGCAGCTCGGCCCGCAGGGCAGCCATCTCCTCCCCGTGCCGCTCCGCTGCCCGGCTCAGGCTGTCCCTCTCCTGCTCCAGGCCGGTGATCCGGGTGCTCTGCTCCGCTCCCGCCTGGGTGGGCACGAAACAACGGTCAGGGCTGTGCCGAGGGTGAGCCCTCTCGTTTGGGGACTTGTTCATGGTCCAGGCTTGGGCCACCCTGACCGTCCCTGCTTGGTGCATCACAGCCCATGCAGGTCGCAGCCCTGCATCACCCACTGGCCGGCAGCACCCTTGCAGCACTGATGGACTTGCCTGGGGCCAGCCCAGGCTTCCTGCGGAGCCCTTTCACTTTTATCAGTGAAAATTCACTTTTATTATGACTATCAGCATCCCGATGGAAGAGCGGATGAAGGGTGCTGGCTGCTAGCCCTGGCTCTGCCCCATCCCCATCCTGCTGCCGTGTTTCTGCCCACCCTGGGGACCAGCAGCTCCATTTTCCTGCCAGCTTCTGCCTTCTGCAATGAGCCTGGAAACCCCTGCTGTCCTCCACAGCTTTGCAGGCATGAAATACCCTCTGCCACGGCAGCAAGTCCATGCAAAGGCTTGCGATGTGATGACACGCTCCCTGCCTGGGTTTTACAGCAAGCAGATTTGCCCTGCCTGACCCTGCTCTTGCAGGGATTTTGTTCAACCATCGCTGCTGCTGGAGGCTATTGCTCCGCATGCTCTTGCACCCAGGAGCGTTAAACCCCCTGGTACGATCATTAAACCCATCTACATGTGAGGGGGAAGAAGACAGGGAGTTGGTTATCAGGCCAACGGTGGGTAATGCCTCCTGGATAGGCAACACCTTCTGCCCAAGCACCATGACAGCAGGCAGACCTCCCCTTCACCTGGGCTGCCTGTCCCAGGGCAGTGGGGGGGTTGGCGGGGGCTACCCATGGGCTCTCACCTGTGTGCTGGACTCCAGGGTGCCCTGGAGGACCTGCAGCTCCTGTCTGCTGGCTGCCAGCTCCCTCTTCAGTGTGTCCAGCACCTCTGCCTGCTCCTGAGACTGCGGGCAAGAAGAGAGGTTGCTGGCACCGGTGCCCCATAGGGCAGCCCCCTGCCCATCTCTGGCGTGTCCCCCCATCCCTACTCACCTTCCTCTGAGCCTGCTCGCTCACCCGCTGGAAGGAGTCCTCCAGCTCCTTCTTCTCCCGCTCCACGTCCCCCTGGGCCTGCCTGGCCGCCGTCACCTGCTTGGTCACCTCTGCATTCTGGCAACAGCAGAGGGAGCTCAGCGACCCCCGGTGTCGGGGGGCATGGCTGGGAAAGGGGATGCCAGGGGGGTTTCAGGGAGCCCACCTTCCGCAGCAGGTCGGCGTGGTTCTGCACCAGCTCGCTGTACTTCTCCTTCAGCTTGCTGTAGCGCTGCTCGTTGGCCTGCGCCCGCCCTGCCACGCATGCAGGGATGCTGGGTTGAACACCTGGGACCCTCACCCCGGGACTCACCCCCACCCCAGGCTGGGTGCCGGCTCTCCCTGCTCACTTTCAATCTCCGTCAGGCTCCTCTGCGCCTTCTCGGTGTCCTCCCGCTGCTTCTTCAACTCCTCCAGCTCTGCACGCAGGAACTCGCTCTCGTCCTGCGCCTGCTGCTTCAGGTGCTGCTGCTCGGCCAGCTCGGCCTCCAGCTCGCTGGCGCGACCGCGCAGCTGCACCGCGCCCCGTGCGCTCTGCAGGGACGGCAGGCAGGCAGCTCCCGGCGCCGTTTGGTGGCTGCTGGCACTGTCTGATGCCCGCCGGTACCATCCCGCGGCCACCCCGGGTAGCATCCCACAGAGCCCCAAATGCAGCAGGGTGAAGCATTGAGGATGCTGGGCAGTGGGGGTGATCCTGGCCCCTCCGGCAGGGACGCATCCCCCCACACACACCTGGGGACCTCCCGTATGGGCAGGGGCGACTGCACCAGGGATGCAGAAGCCATGAGGGACAGGGCAGGACAGACAGACAGGGTCACCGCCTTGCCCACGCGGGGACGCAGCCACCACCCCACCAGCCCCATTCCCAGTGTGAGCCGCTGGGTCTCATCCTGCCCCTGGACTGCCACATGGGTGCTCACTGCGTGACACTACTGGGTGGTTGTCACCCACCTCGGCCTTGAAGTTCTCCAGCTCCTCCTTCAGGGCTGCAATCTCCCCATAAAGCTGCTCGATTAACCGGTCCCTGGAAAGGAGAGACACCGGGTACATCCTCAGTGCCACCAGCCGCGCCGGTGCCATGGGGACGCATCCTGGGATGGGAGGCATCCCCTGGGCCACCGCAGCTGCTGTGCTGTTCCGCAGCAGCCTGGCAGGTGGCTGTGGTGCCGTGCCGGGGAGGGAGCTCCCGGTCTGATCCTGGCTGCCTCCACAGCATCACTGGGACTGCTCACTTGTCATCCTTGTTCATCCCGTTCTGGCTGTTGAAATTGAAGGGGTCACTGCTGAAAGAGCTGCCGAAGATGTCGTCAAACTTATTGTCAAACAGGCTCTGCGGGGAGAGCAGCATGGCCCTGGGGTGAACCCACCACCATTCGGGAACCCTTGTCCCCTTCATGTCCTCGGCAGCGCCACCGAGCCAGCCCACATGCTGGCAGGGCTGCTGCCTGCTCGTGCTGCCTGGGCACCAGGGCTGGATCCCCCCACTGCTCCCAGGGTGTTGAACGTGTTGAACATGTTGAAGATGGAGCATCTCTGGTCCGTCCCCACCTAACTCCCGGCGGTGGGGGGAAGATGCCCAAAGCCATGTCACCACATGCCCCTTCCCCTCCTGAAACGCTCAGCGCCTGGGGACAACCCTTGGTGGAGAGGGGAGTGAAGACCTAACGCAAGCACGTAGAGCTGAGGGGCGATGCTGGGAAGCCAAACATCTCCAGCCAGCCATCACTGGAGGGCACCAAACCATTAAGAGAAGCACCGTGAGATGAATTCAGCCTGGCTCAGACCTAGCAGCACCCATATGGGACACCCCGCACCCACATGGCCCCCTGCAGTGATGCTCCCCAGCGCCTGAGGCCGCCCCCATTGTCTCAGTCCCCACCATGGCATGGTTTTGGAGAAATAATCCTGGTTTTGGAACCGAAGGGAACCCGCCGTCCTCTCCGCAGCCCGAGGGGCACAGGCAGTGTTGCAGCAGCTCACCTGCGAGGCCGTGTCCATCTCCACCAGGTCTGTGATGGGCTCGCTGTCGGGTGAGGATGCCTCGGCGGGGATGACCACCACGGGGCTGATGTGCTCTGACAGCGCTGAGGCGCGCAGGAAATTGGGGGGGTTCTGGGGAGGGAGGGGAGCGTGGCTGGGTGGGGGAGGACCGGCACTGCCACAGGGCTTCAGGCACAGTTGGTTGAAATCCTGCCCTAGCGCTGAGCTGGCCGTGCCTGGACCCGTGGGAATGGCACCGGGACCCACAGGGATGGAGCCAGGGATGGATCCCAGAAAGGGCTAAGGGTTGGTGCAAGAGGGGATCCCCAGCCTGCCCTGGAGGGGCAGCTCCATCCCACAGGATCCCACCCAGGGAGGGAGGCAAGGATGAGCCTCAGGCCCCACAGCCCCACATTGCCACTGGCACTGGGAAGCCATCAGGTGACCCTTTTTGGGCACTCTCCCAGAGCCACTGGCCCCATTGCTGCTCCTGGCCATGGGGACAGCGAGTGTGGGGACCAGGGACGACGGGATCTCACCTCTGGCAGCTGCGGGATCTGAATCAGCCGCTTGAAGTACTGCAGGTTGCTGGAGCGGTAGAAGAGGTCCTTCAGCCTGCAAGGGGCAGGGAATGGTTAGGCATGGCTCTTGCCCAACCCAGATACCCCACCCCAAATGTGGGTAGCTCCAAGCCCTCGCCTGGCTCCAGGAGGGTGTCATCGGGCCACTGTGCTGCACACAAGGGGACAGTGGTGTGTGCTGCCACCAAACCCACGGCTGGTCCTGGGAAGACCCCATCACCAGCCTCCCACCTCTGGCAAAAACTGGCTGCTGGAGGCTTTCTCCCATAAACCCAGGACCTGATGAGCAGAGAGAAGGACCTGAAACTTGAGCAACCTGATCTAGTGGAAGATGTCCCTCTTAGTTGGACTAGATGATCTTCAAAGGTCCCTTCCAAGCCCAATCACTCTGTGAGTCTATGAAACCATGAACTGCAGCAGAATGGCTGCACTGGGTCGCACTGAGGTACAGCCACCTCTGTGCTGTCCTCACCACGGCCAAAGCTTGAAGGGACAGCTGAGGAACATCACCATTGCTCCCACTACGGCCCCAGCCATCAGCCGGTTGGGGGCTTCCTGCCTGGAGGCCACATCTGCACCATCGCTTTCAGCTCCCCGCAGGAGCATCTCCCCCAGGAGCAGGGCTACCTCCCTTCAGGATTTCCAATTTTGGGGAGGAGCGGCAGTGCCCGGCTGCACCACTCGTGGCTCCCCTCCCTTCCAGCCACCCTGGCATCCCAGTCGGTGTGTCGGCGCTGTTGATACCTGCCCCAAGGTCTCTGCCCTGGGTGGTCAGAGCCCACGGACAGCCCTGCTATCTGCTGATGCCCGTTCCTGGTGTTTTTCCCACGGGCGCTGGTTTGCAGTTTGTGACCTTAAATCGAGCTGTCCCTCAGTGCCGTGACATCCTCTCCCTGCTCTCGGAGGCCAGTTTTCATTTCAACTACCCTAAATAATCACGTACCAGCGCCCACGGCACTTCACTGTTCACTCTTTTTCAATCTCATTTAAAATACGATGAGAGGACTGGTTCCAGCACCGTGGCTGGGGGGTTACCCTGAGACACTCGCTGGTACAAAACCCGACCATTTGTGTCCTCTCCTTTGTGCAGTTCCTAATCCAGGGGAGACCTGCCCTCACATCTCATAGGATCATGGACTCGCAGGATGGTTTGGGTTGGAAGGGACCTTCAAAGAACATCTGTTCCAACCCCCCTGCCATGGGCAGGGACATCTTCCACTAGACCAGGTTGCTCAAAGATCCGTCCAGCCTGACCTTGAACACTTCCAGGGATGGGGCATCCACAGCTTCAGTGGGCAACCTGTGCCAGTGTCTCACCACCCTCATCGTAAAACATTGCTTCTTATGTCCAGCCTAACCCCACCCTCGTTCAGATTAAAACCGTTGTCTTGTGCTGAGGACCCCAGAGCTGGACGCAGTGCTCCAGGGGGGTCTCGGGAGAGGGGAGCAGAGGGGGAGCAGAGGGGGAGCATCCCCTCCCTCGACCTGCTGGCCATGCTGCTGGTGATGCAGCCCAGGAGATGCTTGGCTTTCTGGGCTGCAAGCCCACATTGCCGGCTCATGTCCCATTTGTCACCCACCACTATCCCCCAGTCCTTCTCTGCAGGGCTGCTCTCTGTCCATCTGTCCGTCCCTCCCTCCCTCCATCCCCGTCTGTGCTGGTACTGGGGATTGCCCTGACCCAGGTGCAGGACCTTGCCCTTGGCCTGGTTCAACTTCATAAGGTTCACATGGACCCACTCCTCCAGCCTGTCCAGGTCCCTCTGGGTGCCACCCCTTCCCTCCAGCGTTATCAACTGCACTGCTCAGCTTGGTGTCATCTGCATTTCTCAGGGTAGTTCCATTTTTTCCCAGAACTTTTGGAAATAAATATGTTTGCTCCCACTGCACATCACCCTGCAGCAGCTCATGGCCTCTCACGAACCCAACACCCACCTCCCGCATGCAGAAGCACCCACCCCTTTTTTCATGAAGACCCTCTCCCACTCCTCGTTTCCCTGCTGTGCCAAGCGCCAGGTCAGCCCCTCCGCTGCCTCCCTCCCCTCTCCCCGGAGCCCTTCTTATCAAGCAGCACCGTAACACTCCTCAGCCCCTGGGCACTGGCAGCATCACAGCCACCCTCATGTCCAAGGTCTCGGGTAACTGGGTGACCATGACTTGGTTCTGTCTCTCTCCTCCTACACCTTTTATCTGCTGCTTTTAAAATCTCTCTTATTGATATTTTAATCTGGGACAGACACAGGTGCCTTTACCCTTTCCTTTTCTACCTGTGTCCCTGCAGGGATGGCTTTTCCCACCCAAGAGCCATCTCTGCTCCACTGCACCACCCAGCAGCATCCCTGGCACCCACGCTCTCTGCAAGGCTCTTCATGGACCCTTCCTCATCTTTGCAATACCCAAAGGTTTCGTCCTTTGACTACCCATTTTAACAAGCTCCCCTGGCTTTGTGCAACTGGCATTTTTTTTTTTTTAAATTCAACAGAACTGGGGGGAAAATCTCTTTTCCCTGTCCCTTGCCCCAGTGCCATGACGGTGAGTCCCCCCCCAGGGCACGTGCAGATCCTCCCTCCCACAGCAGCATCTCCAACCGCCTCCATGTGCTGCATGCATTCTCCTACCCCATTGCTCCTACCAACGCATCCCTCTCCCGATGGAGCCAACGGACCCACTGCAAGCAGAAAATGCTGCTAAGGGTGCTGAGCACCCTGCTCACCCAACACCCAGCCTGGGGCATCCCTGGGGTGTCCCCACTGGCACGCCCCCACACTTGGCTTCTCAGCCCATGCCCAGATTTCCACCTCAGCACATCAACTGCAAATTGCATTTAAAACTGCAATTAAAGGGTTTAAGGGGTTTAAGTCATCGGACGTGCTGTCAGTGGCTGAACACCTCCTTAGAATTAATAACACCGTTATCTGGTAATTCAATAGCTGTGGATTAGCCAAGCAGGGCGGCTGTCCTGGAAGAAGCTCCAGGGAAAGCTGAGAGGTCAAAGCGGGCTGGATTTCAGAGCCCCCAGCAAGACCAACTCCTGCACTTCCTCCATCTCCATCGCTCGGCTGCTGAGCCCCAGCACAGGGGCTCCAGCGTCCCTCCACGCTCCCTCCGCCCTGGGAGCACCCCTGGAGCATTGCCAGCAGCAGGGAGAGCCAGCACCCCGGCTCTGGGCACTTACTTTCTGAACTGCTCCAGGAAGCGATCCCGGTGGCCCTGCAGCGTATCTGCTGGCAGACCTGGAAGAAGAGGCAAGTAGAAACATCACTGGGTGTCTCCACGCCAGGAAGGAGCACAGATCAGGGGACAATCCATTGGCACAGCCACGTGGGGATGGGTCTTTCCCAGAGATGGTCACCCTCCTCCCGGGGTCTGAACGCTCCGGGCTCAGCGTCCTGCTGCAGGAGGGGATCACATCCTCCCCAAGACACCCCCAGGGCAGGGAAAGGCAGCGAGCTGGTGTTCAGGCAGCTGCCACCATAATTCGAGGTCCTGGGGGATGTGGGTTTTGCAGCCGGTGCCTGTCCAAAGCTGGAGGGGCTCCTGGTGGGCACCATCCCTGTGGCCGAGGGGTGTTCGGCAGGGCAAGCTCCTGGGACAGCTTGGTCCCCCATCACTTGCACCTCCTTGTCCCTTGCCCTGGTGACTCCCTCCACTCCCCCAAAAACGCTGGGAAGGAGATGGGGGCGAATGGCCCAGCCTGAGCAGGGTGGTGACCCCTGGTGTCCCCCTCTGTGTCACCCCCCTGCCTGAGGCGGCGGCGCTGGGGACACTCACAGGAGTGGAGCTTGAAGAGCAGCTTGACAGTGTAGTCGTAGAGGTGGCTGCAATCCAGGATCACCTGGATGAGCGGGGCCAGGCGGCACTGCCCTGCGGCTGTCACCGACACCGAGCGTGACATGTCCAGGGAGCTGAACACTGCAGGGAAGGAGCGTGGGATCAGGCTCCGGCAGCACCGCAGGGTGCCACGCCGTGTCGGCCGTGTCCGCAAACGTCACCCAGAGCAAGAGACCCATTGGCCTTGGGGATCCAGCCTGCTGCTGCACAGCCGTTTGCTGGCTCAGCGGGAGGGGAAATTCCCACCCGGGACTCCCCCGCAGGCATGGGAACAATTCAGCCTGGCACCATGGGCTGGAGGTGCCTGGTCCTGAGCCCCAGCCAGGTTCCCGGGCAGAGCTCCCAGCCCCCCAAGGGCACGCAGCCCCTGCGCTCTGCCTGTCGCTGCTGTCCCGCTGGCACTCAGGTGTGCCAGGGAGATGCTCCAGAAACAGCTGGGAGCAGCTGACAGCACCTCACATCCACGATCCTCTGCCCATGTCGCATCACATTGCATCTTGTGCCGGGGCTGCAGATGAGCCCTGTGACACCGGGCCATGAAGGTATATCTGCTGCGGTGGGGACAGGCCAGCCTGGGGCATGGGATGCTGGGCTGCCGGAGATGTGTCTGGTGACTGTCTTCATGGCCTAGCCTTGTGGGTCTCCCACAAGCTGTGGGATGCCTGCCCTTGAAGCGTGCTGGTGCAGCAGGCAGCCTAGCAGGGTGGTCAGAGAAGACATTGGCTTCATCTCCTCCCATCCAGGGACTCCATCTCCTTCCATCCGGTGTCTCCCCTCCGACAGGCAGAAGAGCGAGAGCTCCTGGGAGCGCTCCGGGGACAGGGCTGCGCCGCACGGATGAGCCCCCCAGCACCAGCACCATCCCGCTGTGCCAACGTATGGCCATGAGATGAGGGTGCTGCTCCAGTTCTGTCGAAAAACAGCCCCGTCCCGCCAGCACCCGCAGCCTGGTGCACGCAGCAGATGAAGGCTTCTCCCAGAATTGCTTTAATTTACCCCAAACTTCATCCTGCTCGACTGTGCAGAAGTCCATGACAGTCCTGAGGGTTGAGCCTGGCTTGTTTTTACCCCTCCACGTGCTTGCGCAGGAAGGCAGGAAGAAGGCAGGGTGCCCCCACGCCTTCCCCAGCTCCAGCACCGCTGCAAACACCCACGGCAGCTTGTGTTCGCCGCTAATAAAAACCAAAACCTGTCGCAAGCCCATGAGTAAGACGAGAAGAAATTCAGCCCAGGGAGGCTGCTGAGGCAGGAGAGCCCAAAGTCTGGGCAGTGGAAGCGATGCACGTCGTGGGGAGCGGGGTAGGGTGATGTGGCCAGCCCCATGGCACTGCCGGAGGGCTGCCACGAGGCAGCATGGCACACAGGGACTTCAGCTAATAATAATTTGGGTGAAGTGCCCAGAAAAGAGATGAGCCGCGATGACCTCAGACAGATCCTTCCCAGAGGCACCCCTCAACTCAGGTCAGCCCCCGCGGACCCCCCACCCCGACCGCCGGCAGGGCAGCGCAAGGGCTCACCCATCTGGAAGAGGTTCAGCTCACACTCCAGGTAGTCAAACATCTCCACTGTCAGCTGAAAACTAGGAAAAAGGGATGAGGATGGCTGGGGAGCATCCCCATGGCCACCCATGGGCCTCGACCTGTGCCAGGTGCCACCCCAGAGGGATGAGCGGGTGCTTCAGCATGGATGCACCGGCCTTGCCCAGGGGCTCTGCCTGCTCCCAGCACCCGTGGCAGGGGTGGGGGGAAGGTGCAAGGTCCCGTCCCCGGCTCGGTCATGCTGCCAGTGAGGTTGGGCAGCGCCATGCCACACTGCCTGCATCCGCCCCCCTCCCTCACCCCCTCCCCGTGCCCCATGCTCACAAATTATTGACGTCGTTCTCCCCTGCTTCGTCAAGCTGCCGATCAGACATCTGGAGATTGCTGGGGAAGCGGGGATTCTGTGTGGGGAAACAGGAGTCGGGAAAGGGTTTCGGAGGGTCTCCTGCTCCAGCCACAGCTCTGGGAGCACCAGGGCTGCCGATCCAGCTGGCGGCCTTGGTGCAAGAGACTAATGCACCGAGGAGTGATGCTGGGGGGAAAGAAGGCTAACACGAGCTCTGCTGAGCCCCGGGTGACCACAGCATCCCCAATCCATGCTGCCCGTATTCTCCCCTGCAAGAAAAGGCAATTCTCCCTGCGCTTAGAAACCCACAGAGTGGGGAGGAGATGGGGCCGCCAGCTCGTGCACAGCATCACCAAGAGCTGGAGGGGAAGGAGCTGATATCTGCTCTGGGGGGCAAAACCTCTTCATGCTGCCTAGATGTTTTGGGGAAGGTCACATCATGGCTCCAAACCAAATTGGGGTGATGGACACAGCCTGGCTTCAGAAAACACCTCTTTCCAGCAGAGCTCAGAAAGGAAGGAAACACTGCAGGTACCAAACCTGCCCCAGTCAGTTACTGTAAGGATGAGGGCGCTCGAAGCCATGCAGGGCTTCCAAGCCCACCATGACTTCCCATTCTCCTCTTGGCAGCATGCCGTTATCTTAATGCCACAAGCATATTCTATTCTATTCTATTCTATTCTATTCTATTCTATTCTATTCTATTCTATTCTATTCTATTCTATAGCATCTGCCTAAATAATAAGCTCTGTCGATGGGAGCATGGCTTCCTGAGGCACGAGAGGGCACTTCTCCCTTTCTATAACACACGCTCCCCATCAGCCCTGGCAGCCGGCACAGCATGGAGCAGACCCAGAGCTGGCGCATCCTCTCTGAGGCCAGCCCAAAGAAGGGACCTGCCCAGCAGCACTGCTCCGGAGACTGGAAACAAGCTCCTGATGATGGGGAAAAAACCTAACCTGGGACGGTCCCCTGGGATTCCCCTAGGATGCTCCCGTGCCCAGGAGCACCCATGGCCCAAGAGGGGAGAGAAAAAATGGATTTTGGTGACTGGCATTGATTATTTCAGGTTGGGGACAGCACTGGGTGGGACAGGAAGGGACACCGGCTGGGACTGGATCTGCAGCATTCCGTGTGTAGCGATGTTTATCAAGTGGGGCAGGCGAGGGAGAGCAGAAACCCTGGGAACACTGAGGCAGCTGGGGACCAAGGGGTTTGTTCTGTGCTACCTCATCTTGATCTCCTGATAAATCTCAGGTGAGATTTATGGTCTGCGATGAACTGGGTGTTCATAAAGAAACCTCAAATCTGTGACTGTTGAAAGTTCTGCTGAGAACTCGGGTTGCGCACACTCAGCGGTGCTTAGATTAAGTTAATCATTACTTCCCCATCATTCTTAAATTTCCAGGCTGACTTGTTGCTTCCACTCCACTTTTCCTGCCCATACAAAAACCTTATTTAAGAAAGCACTAGAGCGCCTTACATCCAAACTTCAGTCCCGATCAAAGGCACGTTTCTATACACATCTATTTCACCTCTCCTTTGCTGACCATGGCAAATAATCCTCCATGCTCGCATGCCTGTCAGAGCAGGCGCTGCTCATCCTCCTCCACGCACCAACAGGGACACCTCACCAGCCCAAACCCCCGGCATCCCTCCCTGCATTCCTGGTGATGCAGAAAAGCCAGGCTCTGCTGCAGGGTTTTCCGGGGGATTTACACCTCTGTAAAATCCGGGGGATTTACACCTCTGGCCCCTGCCCTGCCTGCACCGCCTCCTGCCTGTCCCTGCTGCCTGGGCTTACTTTAGCCCTTGCCGATCTTGCCAGGGCAGTGCTGGGGATGGGCAGGAGCTGCTCCTATGGTGGGGCACGGCACAGCCCCCACAAGGCCTCCCCACTCCAGAACCCCATGGCCTCTTCCACCTCTGCCCATCTAGGATACCTGGGAGGGACATGCACCCCAAAGCTGAGTGTCTCTTACTGCTTCTTGTAGCCCCCCAGCTTCCAGCCCAGCCCAGGTGCCTCCAGGGAGCCCTGATCCACCACGAAACTGTCCATCTCCGAGGCACTGGTCCTTGGGCCACTTTTGGTCCAGGCTAACGATGGACCCTGGCAGCATGGGACATGTTTCATGGAGGCAGCAGGACAGCCATGACGGAGGAGAGAACCCGTGGGGGTGACAGCACCAGGACAATTCTGCCAGCTCCTGTCCTGCCCCATAATGTTGCCACCACTTTCATCCCAGTGCCCCATCACCTGCCTCTTGCTGCAGCCATGGGGATGGGGACAGGACGATGCTCACCTTCGTGTGAAACTCCATCTTGGTTCTCAGCAGTTTGAGGTAGATGCTGCAGAGCTGCCCGTAGCCCTCGCTCAGGTGGCCCTGGTGACACCAACAAGCTGTTGAGACCTGGGGCAGGCTGTGAAAAAGCGTTCTCCCCTTGCAGCATGAGAGACCCCTCCCTTATCTCCCCCAAAACCACAGCCAAAACCCTCCTCGCTGACACCCCGTCTTGCAGGCTGACTTGCAGCCAACGTGCCAAACTGATTTGGTCAGGACCTTCTCATCACCTTCTCTGCAGATTTCAGCACTGCTTTTGATCACCAGAGCCAAGTTCTACTGGGTTTTGTCATAAAATAGGAAGAAGGCATCTGATTTTTGTGGAAGAGGATACTGAACACAACCGGCAAACACAGCCGGGGGAGGTCACGGCCACCACGGCTCAGCCACAGCTGAGCATCTGCTCAGCCCTCGGAGCCTGGCTCCTCCTGGGTGAGACCACCGTCCAAGCCAACACCACCCCCCAGCCCAGCCGGGGCACTGGGTGCTGCTGAGGGACCCTCGGGGTGTCCCCACTGCAGTGGCTGGTGGGGTTGGTCACTTACCCACATCCTGCTCATGTCGCTCAGCTCGTTCTTGTATCTCATGGAGTCTTTCAGGACCTGGAGGAATGACGATGAAAATAAGCAGGCAGCATGGGCAGCAGGCAGAGCACCAGGGCAAGATGTGCCATACTTGGAGCCAGCAACTGGGGTAAGGAATGAGAGGTCTGGATGCATTTGCAACCCGCAGCCTGCCAGCAGTCTCATTACCCCAGCCCCAGGGCGCCTCAGCTTCCCCAGCTGCACGCGGGGCAGGAAGATCCTTGCTGATGGCTCCTGCACTGATGCTGATGCCCCGTGCCGAGCAGTTTCCTCTGGCACGGGCGCCGCAGTCGGCACTGGGGGTTGTAGCGCACAGGGGTTGTGGGCAGAGCAGCGCTGGGAAGGCTCTGGCAAAACGAGCGGGGAGGAGGCCTTGTGCCAGCCCCCGCTGAGGACTGACCCCCCAGGAGGGCACCGACCCGCCAGAATCTCGCACTGCCCCATGCAGCCCCATGGGGAAAAGGATTTGGCCCCGGGGCGGCTGCTGAGCCGAGCCTGCGGCACTCACGTTCGCGTGGCCATCCCGGAGGAGTTTGTGGAAGACGTGGCAGAACTTCCAGCAGAGCACAGCGTTGCCTGACAGTGGCAGCCGGTTCACCACCGACCAGAAGGTCTGTGCCCCCTTCTCGTGGTGCGTGCCCAGGATGCATGGTGGCGGTCCGTCAAGGAAACGCTCCTCTCCCCCTCGGCAGTGATGGACAGCAGCCACCCCAAAGCCGGCTGGTACCCACAAAGCCGAGGGGAGCCAGGCCACGGCAGGGAGCGGATAAGCTGCCAAGCCTGGGCACATGCTGTCCCCTCTCCTCCAGCCCCACACCACCGCTCCAGGAGCACTGTGTCATGCTTGGGGCTGGGGCTGTGCCTCTGTCGAGCCTTCCCAGCTGCCCTGCTGGGATGCCGGGGATCCGCTTTTAGTGGCAGCATGCTCACAAGCACCTTTGGGGATTCAGCATCCTCATCCCAGGATAGGTAACCTGCTGCAGGCATCCGCCCTCCCACGGGATGGCAGTGCCAGGAGCGCAAGGCTGGGCACCCACCAGCAAGCAAAGGCTGCGGCAGCAGGAGCAGGGATCCCGTGCTGTGCCAGAAAAACCCCAACCATCAGCAAGAGCCCCCCAGGGTCCCATCCAGCCCTCCTCAGCACCCCAGCAGCCGGCTTGCAGCACTGGCCCAGCTGCGCCAGCACCTCTCCCCATGCACGGCCTCGCCGCTGCCGCTTTTCCGGGTGGCCCCGGCCCCGCTCCCATGCTCGCTTGTCCTGCAGCCAACTTTGGAAAGGATATTTCTGGCGTGTTTCTCCTTGACAGCCACTTCCTGTGCATTAATAGCCTTATTGATGCTGACAGTCTGCAAAAGAGAAGCGGTGGAAGGGGGGGTGAGATGGGAAGGGTTCAGGCTCCCCCCCTCGGTCCCCCCCACCCGCTGGGACCCCCCGGCTCTGCCGGCACCTGTCGGTGGCTGGGTCCCATCCAGGTCCCCAGCCCCTGCTCGTGCCAGCTGGATGCTGCCCGTTGCCAGATGCCTTTCTGGGATGTGGTTGGCACTGGCCAGGTTCAGCTGCTGCCAGGACTCATTTACTCCGCATAATAACGATGCAATTAAAGCAGAGACCACAAAGGACACTCTCCTGCCCTCGGGGTGGTGGGACGGGCAGAGGGAAGGCAAATCCCTCCCCTGCCCTCAGATCACCGGCAGCAGCCGGTGGCTGCTGGGGGGGACTGAGCGGAGATGGTGTTTCGGGGGGCATGGGGAATCCGGCAGCGGGATGCCGAGACCACCACGTGCTGCAGAGCAGAGCAGGACCTGGGCTGCCTGTGCTGTCTGGCAGCAAAGGACAGGTCCCAGCTTAACTGGCACCAAAGCGGAGCGGCTCTGCAACCCCTGGTGTTCTGCCCCAGCCCACCCGCCCCGTGGCCGGACACGGCCCCAGCTGCAGGATTAGAGGGGCAGGAGACGGCCCTGCTGCCCACAGCGCAGGCAGCTGCCCTGGCTGGCACCCGCTGCCACCTCCCCACCCCGCTGCTGACTGGCACATCTCAGCTTGGCCACAGGCGCATCCAGACGCGGCACAACCTGTCCCCACCGCCCAGCGCTCCCCGGCCGATCCGATCCCGCCAGGAGCCGGCGCAACCCTGCCATGGGGCAGGCAGCGCTGCAGGCAGCCTCTCCCCAGCACAACCCTGCCCACCCTGCCCACAGGCTGCCCTTTTGCTCTCTGCCAGGAAAGGCAAGACTTGCAAAGCAGACGTCGGGGACCTTGGGAAGCCCACACTGAGGAGCCTGGGCAGAGCTAGTGCTCCATTTAGCCTCCGGAGAGGCAGCGGCAGCTGCTGGAAGCGTTTGCTGGGCAGGATTTTTAACCCTACCCCATTTTGGCCCCTCAGCAAGCTGTGCTGGCAGCGGGGGGACACTGCGGCTGATCCTACATGGGAGCGCGGTGACGCCGGTGTGGGGCTGCCCTCTCCCCAGGCTCCCGCGTTGCTTGCGGCGGCGCCGAGCGCTTGCCTGGCACCTGCTCCATGAGGATCCCGCTGCTGAGGGACGACACTGGCTGGCTCAGCACTGCCAGAAGTAGCTAATTACTGATATAAACCAATTACAGCAGCGGGATTAATCCCAGCGCCTTCCCCACTGCAATCCTTCTTGCACCCCCGCTTCCTCACCCTCTCCGAGGTGGCCCTGCCATGGCTTCATCACGACCGACCCTGGTGACTCTGTGCTGAGCAGGGCTGGGGGGGCCCACGGGCACCAGCCACAGGCACCCCACACACAGCTGGGCACGGCCCAAACCTCCCAGCGCTGAGCCTGACCCATCTCCCCAGAAAGTCCCTCTGCCACCAAAGCATCCGCCGGCCAGAGCGGGGACAACGTGCTGAAGGGCTGAGACAGCTTCTGCTCTCACCCACAGTTGCCAACTGTATCCCCATCCCAGGGCCGAGCACCCCCTTAGCTGAAACATGGGGTCTGGGTCCTGATGTCCCAGTATGAACCAGTTCTGCCGCGGGGACACTGCTGCTCTCTTTGGCTGCGCTGGCTGCTCTTGAGCAGGGCTGGTCCGTGCGGCCCCGTGGTGTTTGCAGCCCCATCCCTACAGCGCTGGCTCTGCTGGGGACCACAGCGGGTCTCCAGCTGCACCAAGCTGTTTACCATGCCCATCACCAGGTCCCTGCTTACTGGTGATCATGGAGGTCATGGAGGTGACCAGTAAGGACCATGGAGGTGACCGTGGAGGTCACCAACAAGACGCAGGAGGCTCATTTCGGAGTGGCAGGGGACCCAGATTGCCAGCTGCAGGCACAAGCATCCCGGTCCAGCAGTGGGCTGGACATGGACCAGAACCTGCATCTTAGCTTGGTTTTAAGGAGAGCTGAAAGAAACACTGGTGGTGGAGAAACTTGACCCCGATGGGCGTCCCTTCCTGAGGGGCTGGACGGAGGTGAGCAGGTTCCTAACGGAGGAGGACCAAGGGTGGGAGCCACCTCTGCAGCTCTGCCCGGCTGCACGGCCACGGCCCGTGCCATTTATGAAAATATAAAATAAAATTCAGCATTAAAAAATTCCCAACAAAATCCTTTGGAAGGCGCCTCTCTGCCAGTGGTGGAAGCCTGGAACGTGATGCCCACATCCCAACAGCTGTCGGTGACACGTGCCATGGATCCAGCTCCAGGTGCAGCTTGTCCTCCTCTGAAATCCCAGCCTGCAGCCACGACAGCACAGGCAGGCAGGATGGTCGTGACGGGCCAGCCGGCATGGCAAGGAGTGCCAGGATCGGTGTTTAAACACGTGTCCCACCTTGAAATGGGAGTCCTGGACCACAAGTAACAAGCCAAGCACAAAGCCAGAGCCAGCGAGCAGAAGCTTGTAGCCAGAGGCAGGATAGGGGCACCACTCCCCTGAAGCCGGTGGCTTCACCGTGGCACATGTCCACTCCCCTGCCCTTGAAAGACCAGACAGGGGTGGTCTCCGGAGGGAAGAGGTGCTGGGGGCCACCGCATCCCTGGGAACGCTGGAAATGGAGCTCCCAGTTTAAGTGCTGTTTCCTGCCAGCTTTTCCTGGTAAAGCAAGGACACATTTTTCCAACCAGAGAGGCCTCCAGTGACGCCCCAGAGTGGGGAGACATGGTGGGGGGATGACGGGGCTCCGGCAGCCCCTGGCTCCAGGTGGTGGCCTCCAGGCTCCTCCCTCCCCAAGCCCCCTGCTCTGAAGCACACGTGATGTCCGTGTGGACGGCAGAAAGGTCTTCCTAGGAAAAGCCGGCTCCCACATTTCTGTCCTTGCAGGTGCCACAGGCACCCCGCCTCCCCGCTGCATCCCCTGGGAGGGCAGGGCAGGCGTCCCATCCCGGGAGCTGCTTGGAGCAGGCACCGGGACTCAGGAGATGCCCAAACCGCTGCTCCACTGGCCAGCGGCTCCAGCAGCACCTGCGCAAGCAAACCGCAGGAGCGCAGGCAGCAGCGAGGGACGAAGGCTGCGAGTGTTATCTCCAAGGGACGAGCGGGGTCGGGGAGGGAGACAGTGGTGTATCCTCTGTCCATGAGTTTTGGCTGCAAAACTGGGTGAAGAAGGAGAGAAATTTGGGGCTGCCTTGAAAGAAAGCTCAGACCTCTTTGCCACGGAGATGGTCTTTCACCCTGACCCACAGGTGCTGCTTCCCAACACCATCCAGAACCTACAGCTGATGGTATTTTAATTTTAATTTAATTACGAGCTTCTACACCACAAGGGCTGTTTCCCACCTGCCAGGCCACGAGCGCATCCTTGGCAGCGCCGCTGGCCCGGCTCCGGTTTCTTGCCGATGGAGGGATGCCAGCCCCCGGTCCCCGTACCCACATGGGCGCCCAAGGGGCTCCTCTCCCGCTGCTGCTCCCCCCCAGCACTGGGAGCAGGGCAGGGGCCTATGGCGGCTGTGGGGCAGCCGAGCCCTTCCTCCAGCCCCACACCCCTCCCCGCCACCGGGAAAGGAAACCCCGGTGCTTCCTCTTGTGCAATGCTGCTGAGGCAGTGGGGCTGGGAGGGAAGCAAGAGGAGAGGCTGGCGGGGCCCCATTTGCACAACGAGAGCTGCAAGGGGGTGACACTGTCACGCCAGCCTCCCCCCGGCAGGGCCATGGGGCTGGGGTGTGGGGCAGACCTCAGCGAAGCAGCACCCGGGGCAGGGCTGGGCCGTGGGTGCTCTGCCGAGGCTGGGCGAGCTGCACTGGTGACGCTGCAAGCACTGGTAACGCTGCAAGCACCCTTAGCGTTTCAAACATCTCTCGAGCGGGGTGAGGAAACCCCACCGCCACCAGCACCGAAAGGCTCGGGGCGTTTGGGAAGGAGCAGAGTCAGGTAATACAAACCAGGGACCGTCCAACCTAATAGCTCTGCCCCAGAGCACTGGGACCTGCCCGAGCGCCTTTTCTTCCCTCCACAGCACCTAGGGGGTCCCCAGAAACCCCTGCAAGGTCTTGTGCCCGTGGCTTGACATGCTGCCACAGCCCTGTTCCGGGGCAATTTAACACCATTCCCGTGGGACTCTGGGAATCCCACTGGCAATGAGCGCTGCTGGCCCTTGGGGTGACCTGCACCATGTCCCACAGGACCCCCGTGACCCCTGACTCAGCCCAGCTCCTCTCACAAGGAGATGCGATGCCAGAGCCAAGCCACCGACAGCTCCACGCGGGGGTGACCCCCCGACTGTGGCTCACATCAACTAAAACACCTCTCCGGGTGTGCAACCGCAGGCTCCAGCCGGAGGGACAGAGGAGCCCAAAACTGCACAGAGGCACCTGGGACAGTGACAGAGGCTTTCTGAGCACTGAGAAACACTTCTCGCTTTCACATGCACATATTCACACCCTCATCCCCCTTCCAGATCTCCCCAAATTACGCCCTCAGCCTCCTCTGCATTGCAAATCTCCCATTCGGCCGAAGAGCCGAGCTCTGCTCAGGAGCCACACAGCACCTTCCCGTTTCTCCTTTCATTTCCAAAAGGAAATGAGTGTTGATTAAAGAATCCAGAGCTATTGCAAATTATTTTGAGAAACTGAGTAAGTCGCAGTGCAAATCCTCTTAGTAATGCTCCCTCATTTCTCCTTAATTCCTTTCTATAAATGGAGAGCTGGGATGGAGCATACCTCTGGAAAACCGCTCGCAATCAAGCCCTGCAGACGCAGGGGCTCTGGGGGAAGCGAGCGAGGAGGGAGACCTGACTACTACAAGCCTGGGAAAAAACCACCTATGAGCTTAATTAAAATGCAAATCCCAGCCTAGCAAAGCTTCGCTCTGGACCCGGAGGTGTGCAGGACACGAGGGTGTGGGCAGGCTTTTTGGAGGGCGCATGTCTCTCTTTAAACATCGCTCACCAACAGCAGCTAAAACCAAATCACAGCCTTGCCGGGGCTCGGGAAAGGTTTTTCTCCAGCAAAATCCCAAAGCAAAGCTGGCTGGATAACGCTGGGGGTGCTTAACGCCCCACTGGGACCAGCGAGAGCTCCTGGGGAGAGCCGGGGTGGCCGTGGCCCCCCTCCGTGGGGCTGCCGGGCGCCTGTGGCGTTTGACAGCAGCGGCAGGAGCAGGCAACAAGCCCGGCTTTGTGCCCGCCGGCAGCCGGAGGGAAAGGAAGGCAGCGAGGCCGCGCTGGCAGGGCTGGCTGGCTGCGCGGGGCCAGGTGCTGTGCCTCGTACATGCACGGATATATTTCTGTGTATAGGATAAGACGATGCTCAGCACAAATGGGGTAACTTGTAGTCTTCCTGCTCAGTCCTAAATGCTCCCTTTGAACAGGAAGCGAGAGGAGACATTAAAAAATACCTTCCCATCATTTAATCCTATTTGGCTGCCTCCACTGCTGGATCCATGAGTTTAGAAAGAAAGCGCTCCTCTCCCGCCCAGCTACGCACCGGAGCCGCTCCAGGGATGAAGCGCCTTGACCCAGGGCTGTGTGAGCATCTCCTTGAAGGTGCTGCCGCTCTTCTCGCCTCCTGCTCCCACCAGCCAAGAAATAATCCTCAAAATGGCACAAGTATCAGATTTCCCTTCACTTGGGCCGTAAAAACAACCACATTTTCCCCAAAGCAATGCTGGCCTCCAGCGTTAGAGACTCCAAAACCTCACTGCATCTGCCGGGGTTTGCTCCCAGCTGTGGCAGCTCAAGATGTACCTCTCTAGGAGGAGATGCTGATGACACCAGCTTGGATGCCAGCAGGAGAAGGAGGACCAAGGTGTACCAGAGAGACCCCTAAATCCCAAGGGACACCTGCATGGGGGCCTCGGGGGGGGTGTTTGGGGACACCTTGCCCCACACCCTGCACTGCTGCCCACCCACCGCCCCGTGGCACACGGGACACCCCAAACCAGAGTCACCAGGCATTGGCATTGTCGATGAGGCTCTTCTTGGCAGAGACCTACCCTGGCCACCACACCTGTAGCATCACTGCCTCCAGCTCTGCTCTCCTGAAGTGGGGAGGATGATGACTTCAGATCAATGTCACGCTTGGTCTACCCACTGTCAGCGCTCTCCGGCGCATGGTGAAGCCTGATGTGAGCATTATGGAGGAGCTCTTCCAGCACACACGGGGCTTCCAGGGGAGAAACCACCTGAGCCAGGCCAGGGAAGGGAGATGTGGTGTTCAGAGGTCTCCACACCACAAGGAGACATGAGAGGATGGCAGCTGCCATCCGACTGCCACCAAGGCCTTTGCCTCGTGAGCTGTAGTACCATTATCATGGTAGAAAAATGAAAATAAGTTGAAGGATACAAATTTTGAGTGTATCTGAACAGACCACCCCTCTAGCTCCCAGCTCCTCCCAAGGGCAGCAAGGTGGCATCAAAGCAGAGGTTGGGATCCACAGGATGATGCACCCATAAGCTGCCTGTGCAAGGACTTAACCCACCGCTCCTCCTGGCCTTTCCAGAGCCTCCAGCGAAAATAATGAGTTCAACACCATCACGAGAGCTGGGGCAGAATGAGACAGCGCGATCTGATCCCTCCTCCACTTTCCAGACAAGCAAAGGGAAAGAATGAAGACAACCACCCAACTGACTTGTGGTGGGTCCCAAGGATGCGAATGAGACATCCGATGCCAGGAGGGGAGAGCCGGGCTGGTCACCTGGAAGGGTTTGGTTCCACCAACGCCAGAGACAAGAGCTTGCTATGTTGAACACATCACTGCCCACTATTGGGGACCAGCACCCAAAGAGTTGGGCCACTGGATTTCTCCAGTGCCATAAACAATTTATGCAGATTAACAACTTGTCTGTATTCCTTAAACTGGATTTAAAAAACACATGTCCTTTTCCAAGACACAGATAAACCTTTGGAAAAAAAGCAGGACAGCAAGAAAACTGATTTTGGGGAGAACAGCTGGCAAAAAGTGAGGCTATAGAAGAAGCCAAACCTCACCAACGACCATCAGGGGAGTTGACGCAGTAAAACTCGGATTCCTTTGAAGCCTCCAGCTGAAATAACAGTCAAAAGAGAAGCCAGCCAAGGCTGCAGAAGAACTTGGGGTATGCTTTAGTCACCTCCAGCACAGGCCCCGGCTCCCACTGCTGGGCACTTCCAACCTGCTGCAGCCGGAGACCCTGGCACCAGACCCCAGCACAAGTGGATGGATCCGAGGAGAGGCAAAAAAACAGGAGGCTTCCCAGGACCTCTGCACCCCTCCGCAGCTCCTCCCCACAAAAAACACTCCTTACTCTTCTCAATTATTGATATGGGCACTCCCTCACTCATGCTCCACGTTGCCCAGCTGGCTCGGCCATGGCCGGAGCCTTTCCCGTGAGCTGCCCCGTTAGCCAAGCTTTTAATTTTAAGTGGGGATTTTATGCGAAGATAATCTCTTCCAGCAGCGGTGATTTCTATCTGGGGAGGCAGGATGGCTGTGTTTTCCAGGGTCAGTGGTTCAGGAAGGTCCTCCACTGCCTTCAAATAGTCCTGAAATGTTCCCAGTAGTCCTGACCGGAGTCGTCTTCTTCCCAGCAAATGCAAATATTTAGGCATTTTTTGGAACAGGAGGAAATAAAAGAGCGAGGCTGGAGGATGCGGGGAGCAGACACCAGGAGCACATCTCCGGATGTGCATGTCGGTGATCAGCTGCCATCCCAGGACCGACCTTTCCTTGGGAAGTTTTAGCCCAGCGGGAACACCCGGGGTGTGTATCGCCCTAGCAGGATGCTCCTGAATTCTGTGGAGCCGGGACACCCCGGGGATGCAGAGCCTGGTGGTGTCAAGTTAGCTTTGGTCAAAATCCTTCCTTGCAATGCCTCCCGCCGAGCGGCAGCTCCCATGAGCAGATCGGGGTGTCCCTCGCCCGTCACCCCTCCAGGACGTCTGGATCCTGCAACGGAGCTGCGAACAGCCAGGGCCGTACGGGCTCCACGCTGCACCCAAGGGACCTTCCCCGTCCCTAACCCGGCTCTGCCGGAGCACCGTGAAAAGCAAAACCTCTCTTCCCAGGTGAGCAGCGCAGGGGAGGAACATGGCTCCCTGCAGGAACGGACCCTAAACCCCCACTTTTCACCCCAAACTTGTTTCCATCCCTAATGCCCGGGTGAGGGGCTGCCCCCCGGGCCGAAGGGGCTGTGACGGCAGCACCGCGCGTGGGGACACGGGCATGTGGGGACACGGACACTCGTGGCATCACCTGAACCCAGCCGAGTCAAAGATCGGGCGAAAGCAAGTTAAAACGGGTGTGAGGGAGCAAACCCCGACCCAGGCTGCAGCAGCACGGGGGGGATGGTCAGCTTTAACCGCGAGGATGAGCCCCCGATAACCGAAGGAGGCGGCGCAGGGCTCCCGCTGCCGCCCCGAATCCATCCCCGGTTCCTCCTCATTTTACACCAGGAGGCACCCATGTCCGGGGGCTTGCAAACACCCGAAACTTCCCCGGGAAGGAGTTTCGCTGCGTCCAAACCCTTACTCCAGGAATAAACCTGGATGCCGCGCTCTGCCCCCCCCGCCCCCCGCGGTGCTGGGGGGGTCCCGGGGCGGGTCCCCGGGGGATCCCCGGCGGGGTGCGGCGATCCTCGGGGCCGCGCCACTTACCACCTTGCCCAGCTCCATGGCGGAGGGGCGGCCGCGGCCGGGGCTCCGGGCCCCGCGGGCGCCGGGTGCGGGCTCAGCGCGGCGCGGCGGTGCCCGTGGCGGCGGTGCCCATGGCGGCGGCCCCGCGGGGCGGCGGCGCTGGAAGGTTCCGCCGGGCGGCGGCGGCGGCGGAGCGGCGCGGAGCGGCGCGGCGCGGCGCGGAGCGGGGCGGGGGGGGCGCGCACCCGCGCGCGGCGCGCTCCCGCGAGGGGCGGCACAGCTGCGCTGGGGAGGGGGAGGAAGCGGGGGGCGGCCGCGCCGCGCCGCCGGAATAACAAAGGAGCCTGGCGGGGGCGCGCGTGGGGGTGGGCGCGCGTGGGGGGGCCGGCACGCCACCGCCCACGCTGAACCGCCCACCCGGGAGCGCCCCGCCGCGGCGCCCGCCCGCAGCCCGCGGGGCGGTTTCGGGGCAGAGGCGAGCGGTGGCGGAGGGGATGCCCGGTGGCAGGGCGGGCGGTGGGCTCCGCACCCCCCGGGACAGCCTGCCTGAACCCCTGCCTCGCCGCCTGCCCCCCGCTCCATCCCCTGCCCCACCGCCTGCCCCATCTCTGTGCCTGGGGGGGAAGCTACCGAGGGTCTGGCCGGTGACCCGCCCAAGGGTTTCCCTTGCCCAGGAGCCCACTCGGCTGTCGCAATCTCGGTTCCAACAACAAAAGCAATTAAACTGGCGTGGTAAATGAGTCCCCCGACCTCAGGCCACCATTCTGGGGCGGGCACGGCACGCTGACTGCCCGCGTTGCCCGCACTCCGAGCAGGGATTGCCGCCCCGCTGTGGGACAGGCAAACACCCAGGCAGGAGTATTTGGTTTTTTTCCCGGCTCCTACTGGTGCTCAAGCAGCATTTTAGCATCTTCCAACGGGAGGCACGAAAGAAACCCAAACAATTCTTCTATCGTTCTGCAACCCCAAAGCAGGGAGGAGGAAAAGCATCGCAGCTGCCCCTCGGCTGAAGGTGGAGGAGAAGCTTCACAGCCCTAAGAAAAAAATGCTGCTGCAGTGCTGGCCCTGGCCGAACATGCTAATCCCCCAGGATTACTATAGTCTAGTCGCGGCTCAGCCACTTACTCTGGCATGGTGACTTGGCCACTCTTAACAAGGTTCCGGGATCCCACATCCCTGCAGGGACTCATGGGGACAGAGCGCCGCCACCCCCGTGCTCTGCCAGCACCCAGCTCCGCACCCACCCCCCCCGCCCAATTAATCCCTGCCCTGGAGGGGGCAGCTTTTAGGGCCAAGACCCAGGTCGTGTTTTCCTCAGGTGGCTGTTAAAGCCTCTGCTGCGATTCCTGGGACAAACGGACGGACGGACAGCAGCACAGCAGGTACACAGCTCGTTGTTTTTTTGCTGGACCAAACGTGTTTTGCTGGACCAGATGGTTTTAAGCAGCAGCCAAATTCCCCTGGGAGCAGAGTCTGGGCCCTGCTCTGAGCCTGGGGGTGAGCATGAGGCAGCGCTCCGGGTGCGGGTACCCGCCCCGATCACAGGTACCTGTTCCTATCGTGGGTACCTGCCCCCATCACGGATGTCTGCCCCTGTCATGGGTACCTGCCCCATCATGGGTACCTGTCCCTATCATGGATACCTGCCCTGCCCCATCACAGGTACCTGCCCCATCATGAACACCTGCCCCTGTCATGGATACCTGCCCCTATCGTGGACATCTGCCCCTATCATGCCAGGCATGATGGGGCTCGACAGCCCCTACCACGACAGGCATGACAGCATGTGTGTGTGGCGGGAATGGTCTCTGCCGCGCTGGCCATGGGAGGCATGGCACCAACCCTGGCATCCCCGGGACAGGGCGCCCAGGCCCCGAAAGCAGAGGGGACAAACCCAGAATCGAGCACTGTGGCTGGGAAGGGGCAATGGGGTTTGTGCCCTCCCCACGGCGAAGCCCCTCGGCAAGCGATTCCCAGCCGTGCTCTCGGCATAGGAAGATGGAGCTTGGGTCCTCGCTGCACAGCCCAGCCCCCAGCCTGGTGTTCACCCTGGCTTAATGGGATCCTGGAATTAATTAATTCACCCTTGTCTGGGTTTAGCATTGCTCTGAACCCAACGCTGCAACCGCTGCTGCCTTGCTGTCCCGGGATGTCCTGCAGATGCCATCTGCGCTTCCCAGAGCACCGTCCCCAGAGGCACCAAGAAGTGTCAGCCTCCAGAGGCCACAGCCCTGCAAATTAGCACTTGGCCATCAGGTTTTAATGCCTCACGTGCATGAAGAGACCTTAAGGCAGGTATGCAAAGAGCACGCCCTGCAAGGCACAGTCAAAAACAAAGAGCATCCTCTGGAGCAAAACCCAATCCCCCCTCACCACATGCATAGGATGGATGTGACTTTTCCTACGATGCCACCTGCATATATAGCTTGTAAAATAATATGCAGGGTCCACCCTTTAGCCATATTTACTGGCAACACCCTGTAATACCATCGAAACCTGTGTGCAGCCATGCTAAGCTGCCCACCTCCCGTGTACAGGCTTTGTGCTCCCAACATCCCTCCTTAATCCCACAAATTAAGTCAGCTCATCATCATTAACCTTATTTCTCAAAATCAAGCTTTCACGCAAGCGCACCCCTGAACCAAACACCTCAGCTGGTGCTAAAGCCAGTTCAGAGAGAAGATGGTTATTGCCGTTATTGATGGTCTCCTACGGATCCTGCAGAGCTGGGATATGCAAGTGTCTGGCTGCCATGGCACGGCCACGGCCGCTGTGTGGTTCCTCACGGCTGAGCTGCTCCAGCCGGCAAAGCCCAGATTTTGGAGGCCACCAGAAAGCACATGAGGAAAAGGGAGAGAGCTCCAAGTCCACCTGGCTTCACAGCAAGGGGGGGTCTTCAGCTAGAGGGCAAAAATAAGAGCCAAGGCAGCTCTAGAAGAAAATCTGAAAATTAATTTCAAGGCAATTTCAGGAGGGTCCCTGGAGCAAAGGGAAACCCAAATTCCCCAGCAGCAGGCAAAGCTGCACTCCCCAAGCTGAAAGCACCGAGCAGAGAGTGGGGATGGCTCAGGAGGGGCCAGCGTGACCCGTGGGGACAAATCCCACCACTACAGGGATGCCTTGGGGTGAAAGGAATTTCCTTCTTGCTTTACTGAGCCCAGGGGAGTTCCCTGCTGTGGTTCACCACATCGCCGGCACACAAGAGCCGCTCCCGCACTGCACGATGCTCCCAGGTTATTCCCAGGGGCTCCTGTAAAGATGCCGAGGCACTGACCTACTGCTCTTTGCAGCTGCAAGAGCATCAGCTCTGCTTCCAGTTTCCTTCAACTGCTATAGATACAAATATGTATATATAATACTTAACTCACTCGCACAAATCCACTGACGGCTGTTCAATAAGTGAACTTGCTCTAAATCTCCGTGCCACTGTGGCAGGAGCTGGGGGGGATATATAGAGCATCCCAATCGGGTGTGCAAACCCACGCTTCATCCCAGGCTCCAGCAACCCTCTCCAGGGCTGCACCCCATCCCAGCAATTTGGGATGAGCTTGCAGAGGACCAGCCCTAGCAAGCCTCTCCGGAGCAGATGCGCTCCAGTTGGGATGGAGGGAATTACCTTGCGAATGAAGGCAGTGGGGGGGATGCGCTGAAGGTGCTGCTGAAAAACCGCAGGGCATCAAAGGCGCTGCCTCCGCCAACCCCTCCAGCTTGGGGGGTAGGAAGGGACCTCTCCCAGCAGGGAATAGGGAAGGCAAAGCAAGGGCTGCTTCCCTGGAGAAACAGGGGGGGAGGCAGCCCCACGCTTCAGCCTGTCCCCTGAGTGCCTTCATCATCCTCCTGGCTGATCAGGAGAGGCGGACAGCCCCTCCTCTCCCCCCCGGCTGTATTTAATCTCCTCTGGTGCTTCACTCCGAGACTCTTTACACCACCCTGGAAACACCCTCCATCCTCTTGCAGCTCTGTTATTCTCCTGCGAGTGGGACGGTACAGGCGTGTCGGACCACGAAGGATGAAGGAGGAGAGACACTCAGTATCTTCCCTGAGCCCACCCGAGGCTCCGCGAGCAGCTTTTAAACTCTATTTTGGCAACCAGCTCCCACTAAAATGAAGGGAATTAGGGCTAAAACGTCTCAGCAAATGTGGCCTTTTGTCATTACAGCCAGCTTGACGAGGTTCGTTGGGTAATGATCTAGAAGGCATTTTCTTTTATTGGTTTTACATTCCCTACTTCTATTTGAGCGAATCTCCGCCTGAGCTGACGCTTGGGGCAGGATGGAGCGGAAAGCCCGGGACGCTCTGCTCTGTGAAGCATTTACATCTCTCTCAAAGGTCTCCTGCCTCTTTTTTCCCCCCTACTGTTCATTTTACCAGGTCTAAAAATACTTCGAAGCCTTTTAAACCCTCTTCCCCTGCAGCCGCCTCCCTCCTTGATGACTAATAATATCTGTTGCTCCCTCTCGATCTCTCTGTATTTCCCAAGTTCTTCCCTGAGGGAAGGAACCAAACAGGAGCTGTGCTCTCAAACCACCCCTTGGATTCACAGTCTCTTAAATTCATTTTCCTCGGGGAAAGCCATTTTTTCCCAGCTGCCCAGTGTAGGAGCAGTTTAAACCCACCTCCCCACAGCAGCTCTCTTAGCTCATGATAAACTAGTCCTGCCCCATGGCTTAACCATGCAAGATGCTGCTGGAGCATCTTTCCAGCATGGGATCTCCAGGATCCCGGGGTTTTCAGAGCTCTAGGTATAAAGCAGAAGAGCAGGTTCCTTGGGAAAACCACTGAGCACTTAGAAAACTATTTATTTTCTATTTTGCAGGTTCCAGCTCTTTTCAGCATCTCTCCAGATCTGGAGCACTCGCTTGGGGGGTGTGCCTTCAAGGACTCGTTAGACTGGGTTTAGTTTCTGGTCCATGGAGCTGGGTGAGCGTCACTGGCTGTGCAAGGAGTTTGGTTTTTTAGGAGAAGGGAGTGAATGCTGGGCACCAGGGTGTATTTGTACTAGTGTGACTTAGAGGAAAAACCCACCATGCCATCACCATTTGTGGCAATGGCTTTTTTTTCCACTAAGCTGGGAGGTTAGAGCATCGTAACAGAACAGCTTTCCTGACCGATCCCCTACGCTGCTCCACGTCCTTCCAAAACAGAGCCGAGACCTGCCTCGCGCACCCTCCCCATGGCCAGCATCACACCACAGGTTATTTGGGATACAGGGATGGAGCAGCCGCATCGGCAGAAGCTGAAGGTGTCATGAGTTTCTCTGGATTCAGACACCGCAATACAGCCAAACCCCTCTGGGCTGATGCCACACCACCGCGATTTTCAGAAAGGATCCAGCAACGAACAACCTTCAGAAAACCCTCACACTCATTAACACTGATGATGTAAAAAAATATGCCCCAAATTGTCAGAGTCTTGGTGAACCAGCTGCTTTTCCGTACCAAATCTACACTCGCACGGGAAGCAGATTTAAAGGGTGTTTGGGTGCTCCGATACTTCTGGAAATCCCCCCCGGCTGACTAATGCCCAAATATCTTTGCAAATCTTGATTTAGGAAAAATATCCGCTCTGGAGCAGTGCTTAAAAAGCTCAAGGCCGTTTTCAAATCCTTGTAATGCTGCAGTTTCCTGGGCATGTGAAAGCGAGAGGAAAAAGCAGATCAGTCTGAAGCGGGCATGGGTCCAGGGCTGGCGGCTGCACCAAAGGCTTGTGCCGGCATGGAGCAGGCAGCGTGGGCAGGAGCAGGCAGCCCAGGGCTGCCGGTGAGGGGGTAATTTCAGTGGGTACTGAGCTCCCCCAGCTCCTCACTGTGGGCTGGACCAGCACGGGCAGTCGGGGAGAGAAGCCCTTCCATGTCGCCCCAAGCAGAAGATAAATGAAGAGCTCCCGGGGTGCAGAACCATGCAATCCCCGCGGGACCGATGGGCACGGGTGAAGCCAGCGCCGCTGACAGCCCCAGGCCAGGGTGCGGGCAGGAAGCCCAGCTCCATTATCCCTCCTGCCTTTACAGGAAGCCGCTTTGTTGTGTTGTCAATATACAGATTTTCTTAAAAAAAAAAAAAAAAAGCTGGGGTTCATGCTGTCATTATTGATCGTTTGTTATTTTTAGCTCCTTGTTCAATCTATGGCCATTGGTGTTACAGCAACCGCACAAGCCTCATGTAACATCACTCAGCGCCTGTGGACGGGGCTGCTCCAAGGTTAGCAGGAGCTCAGCGAGCAGCTCTGCAAAGCCAACGGAATTAAAAATGCAAGAGGGAAAGAGACACAGGATAAGCAGCATCCTCCCTGCTTGCTGCTTCACCCTCCTGCTGATGTTGCAAGAAGCCAGGCAGATCCTCCCATCCAAACCTGGAGCAGAAGAAACTCCCGTTCCCCACCTGGCGTGGAGGGCTAGGAAGCCATAGAAAGGATGACACCAAGCTGAGTGGTGCAGTCGATACGCTGGAGGGAAGGGGTGGCACCCAGAGGGACCTGGACAGGCTGGAGGAGTGGGTCCATGTGAACCTCATGAAGCTCAACCAGGCCAAGGGCAAGGTCCTGCACCTGGGTCAGGGCAATCCCCAGTACCAGCACAGACTGGGAGATGGATGGAGGGATGGATGGATGGATGGAGAGCACCCTGTGGAGAAGGACTGGGGGATAGTGGTGGGTGACAAATGGGACATGAGCCGGCAATGTGGGCTTGCAGCCCAGAAAGCCAAGCATCTCCTGGGCTGCATCACCAGCAGCATGGCCAGCAGGTCGAGGGAGGGGATGCTCCCCCTCTGCTCCCCTCTCCCGAGACCCCCCTGGAGCACCGCGTCCAGCTCTGGGGTCCCCAGCACAAGACAGACATGGACCTGGTAGAGCGGGTCCAGAGGAGGCCACCAAAATGGTCCGAGGGCTGGGACACCTCTGCTATGGAGAAAGGCTGACAGAGTTGGGGTTGTGCAGCCTGGAGAAGAGACAGCTCCGGGGAGACCTTACTGCGGCTGCTCAGTACTTAAAGGGGGCTTGTAGGAAAGAGGGAGAGAGACTTTTGACCAGGGCCTGCAGTGACAGGACAAGGGGTCTGAACGAGGGTGGGGTTAGGCTGGACATAAGAAGAAATGTTTTACGATGAGGGTGGTGAGACACTGGCACAGGTTGCCCACTGAAGCTGTGGATGCCCCATCCCTGGAAGTGTTCAAGGTCAGGCTGGACGGGGCTTCGAGCAACCTGATCTCGTGGAAGATGTCTCTGCACACAGCAGGGGGGTTGGACTGGATCATCTTTGAAGATGTTCTTCCTTGCAACCCAAACCATCCTGTGAGTCCATGATCCTATGATGGATGGGGAAGGCACCGCCTGAAGCCCTCGATCAAAAAGGACAGCCTTCAGTAGCCATGTAAGTGAATCATGGCAGTGGGATGTAAACCTGCACGCTTAACCTCAGCTAATATGTATGTGACCACGCAGATCTCTTCTGTGTCCCCTGCGGCCCCATTTGTACGTGCAGGTTATCTGGAAACCCTTCTCAACTCCAGCTGAGGCTCGGCCTTCCTTTACACACGCACAATGCATGGCTGTAGTTAGTCGCTTCCTTCTTGTAAGCCTTAACGCCGACACCACTGAGATAAGCAAAACGCCCAGAAGAAGGAAACAGGGTTAGCAAATGTCACAACTGCACTACCGAACCGTCAGCACTGTGCTCACCGCTCCCATTTTTGCCACGTTGCTACTCCCTGGGCTGCCAGCGCCCAGAGCTCCTCTGTCACCCACCTCCTTGCAAGCCCCAGAGATCTATGGGGATAAATGCCCGCAGCATCTATCCCCATCAATGGGGCCATTTACCCCCATCAATGGCCCCCAACTTTGTCCACACTTCTCCACTTTGCAGCCCCTCCGTATCTGGATCAGTGCTGTCAATGATTCAGAAGGTGGTTGATGAAACACGGCTCCCACCAATTTCCTTTTGAAGCCCTTAAGTTCTGCCCTGGAGGCTTCATGTATGGGGAGCTGGTGGCTTCACGTGGAGCACGGCTGGTGCCTGTGGGGCTGGAGACAAAGCCATGCCAAAATACCTTCAGCATCTGCCCTCGGGTGCCTTCCTCCTTCTCCCAAAGCACACTGAGCCCCCTCCCTTCGGTAGCCTCCAAACCTCTGCCTTAGGTGATCTTCAAATTGCCCCATCAGAGGAATCATTTTAATTATCTGCTTTTGTTTGTCCCTTGAATTGAAACCCGCAGACAGACCCAGTGGCAACACCATGTGCACGATGCTTCAGCTCAATGCCCAGCCAAGACTTGCACACCCACCGCCCAGGACCTTCTCACACCTCCTGAACTTTATTTCCACACAAACCCAAAAGACGGGGGAGAAGGGGGCTGAGCAGATGCTCCCAGCAGATTTGCAATGTGTACACACACGTCAGCACCTACAACAAGCCCTAAATGTTAACAGCTTCAGCACATCTGCATAATGAACGAGGAACAAACTCATCTGAAGTGAAACCACCTGATGCAATAGGTTGGGAAATGCCACAGCAAATGTTTTCCCTGTGGCTGGACCCCACCCTCTGGGGCCAGACCCCTGCCAGACCCCTGCCAGACCCTGCCTGCAGTCTGCAAAGCAGTGCTGGAGGGACACAGAGGGCAGCGGCATAAATATTTATAGGAAATAGGCAACGTATTTACAGCCCCGGGAAAGTTTCCAGCTCTGAGTATATTCATATTCAAGTGCCGCGTGGTTGCAGGGAGAGATTGGAGCAAAGCTGGCGATGCCGGCTCGCAGCAATGCCGCCTCCTCCTCCGAGCACTCCCGGAGGTTTTTCCACTTTCTTTGGCATTGCGGGTCACTTCCCAGCTCTCTCACCCCGCAGCCCGGCCGCCGAGACCTCTGCCCACCTCCCCATCTCCTGGAGAGCTGCTTCCCAGAAGTGCCGGCAAAGGGGCAGGGGGCTCATCTCCCTCCCACCAGACCCAGCGGTATCAAGGTGCCCATTTCAGTCTGGAGGGAAAACGGCAGAGCAAACGAACTGATGTCCAAATGACAGATAAAAATGACATTTTTGACTCACCACTCAGCATCCCCCCACATGTGGCGGGTGACCAGTGCCAGGATGATGCTCTGTGGCTGAAACTGCTCCCCTCTCCCCCAGCAAGGACAGAGCTCACTCCCGGTGTCCAAATCTCTGACATTGGGAAGGTTTGTCCTTTATAATTAATAAATATTGTTTTACTAAATACATAGGTTCTAAGCCTATGCATATTTAATAAATACCTAAGCCTAAGGCAACAGAAGGCTGTCAGTACTGGAGCAGGATGGAGCTCCGTGTGCATCCCTCTGGGATTTCCCAGGACTTTAGAAATGAGCGTCCAGCTTTGTTAAGCCACCAGCACGGTCCCCAAGCCCCGGTCCCCAGCAGACCTCCCCGGCACCCAGGCCACCATGCGGTGCCAGCTGTAAGCGGAGCTCAGCACCCAGCGACGGGGTGTCCGTTCCCCGTGCAGAGGAGCAGGATGGGACAGAGGAGGAACAAGGGATGTTCTCCGATGGATGTATAACTGGAAAATAAACCAGCCCCGCTCTGGTATGTGAGCTCCAAGCTTTCCTCATGCTTGGTACAAGCAGGCCACGCTCCCTGTGTTCGACACCTCTCCTGTGCCTGCAGATGCTCCCCACCGCAGGTGATGCTCCCCACAAGGAGCTCCGTGACTTTGCCGGGCTGTGAGCATCTGGCATGCCGCCTGCTTGCTGGGTGTGGAACGCGCCTGGGGAGCACATGGAGCCAGAGCAGGGATCTCTGCTGGGACACGGGGTGGAGCCCGAGGTGGAAAAAACCCCAGCGTATAAAGGAAACTGTGTTTCATGTGTTATTGCTGCCTGTCTGACGCTTACCAACAGGGGAATCGCAGGCACGATTCCGTGCTGCGAAATCCCTTCCCGAGATCTAAATATTAGTTTTTACTCATTTTCCTTGTTCGAAAACAAACACTGCTGGCTGGAGTGCATGCCAGCACACCCTTCAGCTTACCCAGCCCAAGCAGAAAGGGTTGCACTGTCCCAGTCCTGCCAGCCCCGGCACTGCGGCTGGAGAGTAACCGAGAGCGTAAAACCCAGCTCTGGGTGTGGAAAACACGCCTGTGCCTCCTGGCAGGACGGGGAAAACGGATGAGAGGCACTTGCACTGGGCACAGACGGTGAGAGGCGCCTCTGTCGGGAGCCCCTCCAGCAGCAGGAGGAGATGCCCCCATGCTGGGAGCCACTGGTGCCCCACGGCTCACCCACGTGTGATCCCACAGGGACACGGGCCGGGCTCGGGGGGTCAGGGGGCTGCACCCACCACCCCACACCCTGCCTCCTCCAGCCCCGCGAGCGGGATGATGCATCCTCCGCAGCAAGATGGAGTTAGCGGGGATGCAGTACTTGTCCCTATGGCTACAGGAGGCAGGAGAGCCCTGGACACAGCCCTGCCCGCACACTGCAGCTGCAGGCAGCAGCATAGCCCCAGCCCAGTGCAGGACAGGGAGGCAGGGCAGCTGAAGGGCTCTGCACCCTGAGGATGTCCCTGCCAGAGTTAAATAGGGCAGAGGGAAAGGCAGCCCCAGTATCTCCATGTTGTTTCAGGAAATCAGAACGTATAATCTGAGAGGGAAATCTCTGCTCTCAAAAGCAAATCACAGCATCCAGAGCATGCATGGTGCTATCACTGCCAACCGCCTCCTGCCCGCCCGATGCTGGGCATGCATTGCTGGCAGAGGGGCACATAGGACACCAAAACGATGAGGTATTGGCTCCGAGAGACAAAATGTGTGCTCCTGGCTACATATCGACAGCCGAGCTGGAACTGAAGTGCAAGCAGGCACCTTTTCCCAAACCATCAGTCACCCCCCTCTGTGATACAGCACTCACGTCGGCAAACGAGCCACGTGCAGCAGCTCAATCCCGCTCTCCCAGAGATGGCAATAAGGGGTTGTGCTGGTTTTGGCTGGGATAGAGTTAATATCTGGCTGGTGCAGCGAAGTCCTAAAGTCTTCTAAGTACTTAAAATCAAACATCCTACTAAACACACCCAATTTCATTACTTTTCAGCAATTCAGCAGTTGTCAGACACTGCCAGACCAGCCCTGCACAGGGGACTGTGGTCCTCACTGCCCCCAGGGCATCCTCCTGCAAGGGATATGCTCTGCTGGAAGGTGACAGGGCTGGCCGGCGTGACATGGGGACAAGGGCTCCCGTGTGACCAGCGTGATGTGGGGACAAGGGCTCCCGTGAAAGCTGGTGGGTGACAGCCAGCCTCTTGGACACAAAAGCCACAGGGATCAGACTCGTCTGGGCAAAGGCGGATGGATGGCTGGGCAAGGCACCAGCCCGAGGACCAAGGGAGCCGCACCCAGTGCTTCTGCAGAGAAAAACCTCCATGTTCCTAAGGCATTTGGGGAATCAGGACTTTTTTTTACATTTTTGGATAAATAAAGAAGATTGTGCTAGAAATCTACTGACTGATGTTATCAGAAACAACCCAAAGAGCCCTGAACACAGCCCTGCTGCCATGGCCAGTCCCCTGTGCTGTACCCAAGTGCTCACCAGCAAGGCACAGAGAGACAGAAATCTGCTTGGTGAGAATTAGCATGATGCTGCTACCTGGGAGAACAGCATATTGCAACTAAACACCAGGACCAGGAAAAAATGCAGGTGAGAAGTAGACGTTCCTGTACAGGAGCACCCAGGCTGCCAGGACCGCCCGGGCATCGCTGCTGCGGTGCTGTAGTCGTTATATGGGACAGCCACGTGGAAGGAGCTGAGCACCGGTCCTTCTTACCCTGTAGGGCTGGAAAAGATGGAAATACCTAGGATAAGAAGAATAAGCTCTTGCCATGGCCACACAAGCTGCTCACAGGATGCTGGTTATTTCACTGAGCAGTAAACATGCTGCTTCTCTTTGCAGGCTGGAAAGGAACAGTCCCTTGGAGGTGCTGGTATCAGATACCCAAAATTTGCTTATCATCAGAAGAAAGGAGCTGGCAGACTTCATCCTCTCTGATAGGAATCAGCAGTTCTTAGCATTTCCACAATGTCCAAAATTCCTTTTTCCTGCTGATGGGAAGAGAAGCTGGATACCTAGACAGTAATTGCTCCCAGAGCTGGTGAATGCGGCAGAAAGGGAGGAAAAAGGGTTAAAATTATAAACGGTGTAATGGACACAGCCTGGCTAATTGCCGTTTCCACGTGATGGCTGATTAGAAGAAAGAATTGGTTCAGATTTGACCTCAGATGAATTTTTCCCAGGTACGGGAATTTTTCCCAATGCAGTACAGACCATTCCCAGCAGCCATCGGTGTCCTGTCAGCCCACCCCAGCTGACGCAGCCCTGCTGCCTGAACGATGATTGCACACAAAAGGGACTGGGGAGGCCAGCAGACAAGTGGCAGCAGGGACCCGAAACGGTTCCTGCGTGATAAAAACTCTTGGAGGGGGAGATTGCAGCCATAGCATGCCCAAAATGGTATCCAAGTATTAAGGGATTAATGGGGAAGTCTAGGTAATTATACCTCTCTCCCATGGGAGAGAGGATCGGACTCGCTGGGATGCCCAGGGGAGCCTGTGCCAGCCCTCGGGCAGTGGCAGGGCAGCTCCTGCGCCCCTGCCCTGGCTTTGCACCACAGCCAAAATCCCAGCTAATTTTAAGGGGCTGAAAACCACAGGTTTTGTTTAACAAACTGTCCTCTCCTTTTTGCTACCATTTATTTGCAGCCGTGCAGCAGACAAAGCTTCGCTTCCCTCCCAGTGGGCAGAAATCGCTGAACATTTTGTCTGAGCTCTTTGCTCACCACCCAGCAGCTTTAGCAAATACCTGATCTCTTATCCACCCCCCAAACATTATTAATTTCTGCAGCTTCATCCAACACCACCAGCACACAGGGAGCTCTTCTGCCAAACCAGCTGCGCCAAGGCACAAAATCTGGGGGTTACAGAAAATACAGGCAGGGGTGAGAGACCTCATTCCCTGGGAAAGCCATCTCGCGGAGGCTCAATGGCTGGTGTGAGGGCACTGGGAATAAGGCAAAGGAGAAAGAAGACCCAGTCTGAGTGGAAAAAATGCAGGACATGGTTCCCAGCTCGGCACTTGCGGCAGTGGAACTCTTCAAAATTGGACATCTCAGCTAAAAAAATAATAAAACTGGAATGCATAAGCAGAGAGCAGCCCTATTTCTAGCTGCGACTCCTCCCTGTGTGCTTGGCCTCCCAGACGACTCAGAAACTCAAGGCGCTTCTTTCCGAGCTATAAAAAGAGCTGGAGCAGGACTGCAATAGCCAGGAAGACAAACAAGAGGGGAGCGCGTCCTCCTGTCAAGGCCAAGAGCATCTCGCCAGGAGAGGAGCGAAGCCAGGAGATGGTCTTGCTCAACCCACCTCCTCAGCTAACGTCACCTTTTGAGGTGCCCACAAGGAGGGAGGGCTGTGGGGCATGTCAGAAACTCCAGGCTGGATGCCACCCGCCGAAACTTTGGCTGTGTCACGTCCCAAGTCACCCCACCGCCTCTCACCCCTCCTGCGCAAGGAGGAGTAGTGAAGTAGTAGGAGTAGTGAAGCTTCATGCCACGCTGCGTATGACCCCCGCACCCGTCACCCCAACATAAGCCTGGGTCACTGGAGCAATGAGATGCTCTGTGCTTGGGGGGAGGCACGGGTACATCCATGGGCATCTGTGGCAGGTACCGCAGTGAGCAGAGCTGGGGCATAAAGCCTTTCCTGGGACCACGGGGAGGAATGAGCTGCACCAAAACGCAGCTCCCTGCTCCCCAGACGGGCTGCTAAAGGGGTTAAAAACCTTGCCTGACACCCGCTCCACACGTCCCAGCAGGACAGTATGGACCATGCAAGTTCCAGGTAACAGAATGAGACCATAAAATTCAGCAAATACAGAAATACCTACCTTTGCCCTCTCCAGACAAGTGTTTACCTCCGCAGAAGCAGTCAAACCTTGCTGACTCTGTCAGAACATTTCATTCCCATTTGTGAAGTGCACAAAACCTTTCTGGCTGGGAAAACACAAGGTCTCCACCAGGTCATGGACTGGGAATGGCTCCACCAGAAGAGATGATTTCTTCAATGACTTCATTGACTTATTCAATGCAGAAGTCATCATCTCTTCTGGTGGAGCCATTCCTAGTCTACATTGACTTGTTCAACACAGAAGTCAAAGTCTTCCACTGCCTCCACTTCAGCATTGCCTTAAGACAATCTTCACACACCACTAATCGGTGACGTGGGATTTTTGTTGTGAGCAGTTGTGAGGGTTGTAGAGCTGGACTGGGCGGCCCACAAGGAGCAACCTGAAGATGGCACACTTGGTGCACGCAGTAACCGTGGCTCAGGAGGAAAGGGACAACCATGATGCCCACGGACCAGCAAGGGTGAGGGCCAGCACCAGCGTGACCTGCTGGCAAGCCTACTGAGATGCAGAAGTGCTGATCAGTGCTTGATTCAATGGATTGCAGAGATTGCATTTAGTCCACACCTGGATGACCAGTGACCTTCACCAGGTGGGGGACTTGAGGGCCACATCTCGCTTGTGCAGAAGATGCAAATCGCTCTTTGCAACCACACCCAGAGCCTTCCCCTGCCCAGACGCCCAATCCCAGGTGAGCATGCTTGGTGGGAGCTGTAATCTCAGGACGTGCATCACTGGGTCGGAGAGGTCTACTGCTGAGGTCTCAGCACTCATGCCATCACCTCTTTTCTGGGGTCGCAGGCGGAGGAGGAGGGACAATTCCTGGGTGTCCCTTATGTCCAGGCACAAGCACCCCATTTATGCTTACAAAACCCTGTATTCTTGTTCACTTCCATGTGAACACGACTGGAAAACACTATTTTCCAGTGAGCATCTGCTAAATAAAATAAAAAGCGATGCCATGCAGTCTCTAGAGAGCGCTGGGCTGCTCACATGGAATAAAAGAGACAAATGGTAACAATAAATAGCAAGTCTCCAGCCCAGCCCTGGCGAGAGAAGCCTCTTCTCCCAAAGGGTCCCTTTGTTTGCTGCAACTTGCCTCTTTTCTGCACGGTAAATACTTAACTTTCTCTCCTCAGCATCAGTGCCTCAGCTGCCAGCCCAGCTCTGGCAGCACCGCGGTGCTGGCCGAGGGGCTGCACCGTCCCCCGCAGGAATTGGGTCACTTGGCAAAGCAGTGAACGTGGTGGAAAGCTGGGCGGTAAACACCAGACCACAGGAGACCCCCAAGGAGCAGAAACCTAGATGCCAACAGCCTCTGATGGAGCATTTGGGGCTGCAAGACCAAAAAACCACCTGGGAAGGACACAGGCTGATGCTGTTAAATTGGGATTTACTGCAATCACATTAAGCTGGCTATCAGTCAGACAGGCTAAAAATAGCATGTAAAATTATGAAAGTCCTGGAATAAAGTAACCACAGCTTCAGCAATCTGATCTGCAAGCATGCTTAGCAGAGTTTTGTTAGTTTGCTCAACAGCCAAGAAACAAAGAATCTTCTCCACCTCATCACTCAAAGGATGGTAGATGTGGGCAACTGAAGTCAACCTCACAACCTCAGTTTCACGACAAAGCCATAAAAAAATCCTAGTAACCTCACTATGAGCTGCATAAAGCTGAACGAGCTCTAGAGCTACCTGATTTCTCAGTAACACAGTTTTTGCAGCCACTGCACTGATGCTTTTTGCGTTGGTGGGAACAGAGAATGCAATGGCATCTGCTTGTCCAAGTGCCAAAATGGCACGGCTGGCTAAAGGCAGGGCAAGAAGGGATCAGCAAGCGTGCGCAAAGCCCCATGGGAGGGCACAGGCTCCAAGACACAGCTGATGGACATACCCACCTCAAAGCCTGCAGTGGGGACTGGGACCATCTGGGAGCATCTCTGTGCTGGACTGAAGATGTTGTTGGAAGCTATGGCCAGGACCATACCCTGCAGCAGCCACAAGGCTAAGCCTGTCCTTGTGGTACAATACCAACCACGACCACAAACAACCTACACTACGCGCTCTCCATCGGTGTGAGACTTGTCAAGCTGCAGAAATGTCCCACCAAAGAAGGGACTGAAATTCTGCAGTTACAAAGGAAGCTCCGTGTGCTAAGACACAGTTTTAATCTGAACAAGGGTAGTGTTAGGCTGAACATAGGGAAGAAATGTTTTACGATGACGGTGGTGAGGCACTGGCACAGGTTGCCCACTGAAGCTGTGGATGCCCCATCCCTGGAAGTGTTCAAGGTCAGGCTGGACGGGGCTTTGAGAAACCTGGTCTAGTGGAAGATGCCCCTGCCCATGGCAGGGGGTTGGACTGGATCATCTTTGAAGGTCCTGGTCCCTTCCAACCCAAACCACTCTGAGTCCATGATAAAATATTAAATGTCTGCATGCACCTTTGAGCAAGTGACTTCACCTTCTGCATGTAGACCAGCGATCATTTACCTTCCACTGTGATTAGCCCGGAACAGCACACAATGTATAATTAGTCCAGCCGTGGGCTGGGACTTGCATATCCGGGCTAAAATACCGGCTGCGCTGCTGGTTTCTGCTGTCACCCGGGGAACAGTCAGTCCCCAGGAAGTTTTCTTATTTAGTGACTGTGCAAAATAAATCAGCCAAGCTGGTGGCAGAGATTAGGGCCAGGATCCGGCCCTTCCTCCAGCCCTCATGCTGCTGTGTGACCCTGCCGGCTGTTGGCCCTGTGTCCCCACTGCCCCGGCGTGGGTCAGCCTCGGGTGAAAGCGGAGAGGGACCGAATCCCTTCAGGACAGAGGGGTTTTAAGTCGATTCTCCACAATCCGTGCCAGCACCCAGCCCACCAGGGCTGAGCCATGGGGCTGCCCGCAAAGCCTCCTCTCCTGCCTGCACCAGGGTGTCCCTGGGGCAGTCCTCACCAGCCCTTCCCAGCATTGCTTGCTGTGTCCTGAGTATGTTTTTTTAAACATAAGTATCAATATTCTTAATTAAATATAACTTTTTAATAAGAAAAAGAACTTTTTAAAAATTAAAGTGTCAGGTTTGTGCAAGAAAAAGTCTGCAAAGATGTGGCAACCTCTGGCTCTAACCACTGCCCCTGTTCTTGCTTGCTTTGAGTTACAAATACATCCAGTTTTCTGGCTCAGAAATACGTGTGTCTGAGGACCCAGGCGTCTGTCAAGCTCAGGATCTATGCAAAGGCTGGGGCAGTCATTTTAGCCCACCAGCCAGAAGAGCAAATGAGTTACACAGCTGGAGGCAGGCAATGGGATGAGCACGGGCATGGCATTTGGGTGCCGGGGCTCATGCCTCTGTGGCTGCATGCCGGATGGTGCTGGAACAGGCGATGCTCAGCATTGCACCTATGGGATGATGCACTGGGAGCTGCAATGGGCACCTTCTCCCCATCCTCGGTTTCTCAGTCTTCAACCAAAATTGTCCCTCCTGCAGCTTCAGCCCCTTCACTTTGGTCTCTTCAGAGGTTTTTTTCCCCTGGAAGAGCAAAGCTAGGACGAGCCACCCCCTCCTCGTGACAGGTGCCTGCTTCCCACCTGCCCTTCCCCACCATTTTCCATGGGCTCAAGGGTCACTGCCAGTGCTGGTGCAGGGGACCACACTCAGTCCAGAGTCCTCTGACGGGGAATTTGGTAAAAATAATCCGCCTGGCTGGCTGCTTCTCCCCAGCTTTGCAGGAGGATGGAGTTTAACAGGCTGAAGTTCAGACGGCAAGAGCCCCTGCGCTCATTAGCGCAGGACACGCTTGGTGGGGAGCCCTCTCCTAACTGCAGAGCCACTGAATTACAACCACCCCGGCTCACGTCGTTCATGCTGATCTGTATTTTAAAGATCAGATTTTAAAGAGCCTCCTGTGACCATCAGGGCAGCACGTGCTGAACAAGGGCAAATGGGTTTTGGGGCAGCAATGTCCCCCAGCCCTTGGCATCCCTGCCTTCCTGCTCAGCCTCTGGCGTGATTTGCAGCAAGGTCCCCCCTTGTCACCCCCCTTGTCCAAAAACATCACGTCCCCTTCTGGAGCAGCCCCCTGGACTCAGTGGCAGATGTCCCCCACATTCAGCACCAAACCTATTTATCCTGAGGCTTGGCCACTTCTGGAGTTCATCACCACATTAAAAAACTCAGTTATTTCTGCACATATTTTAAAAAAACCCAAACCCCTCCAACCCAGATTGCACTAAAGAGAAAAGCAGCCCCTAATCTGGTAAAAGACATACTATTTTCTTTCTCTGGGGACGGAAATAAGTTCCTAAGAGGGACTCGCTGAAAAGAGATGAGATGACTAATTTCTTCGCTGCTGAAGCTGTATTCAATCCCAAGCACCTCTAATTCCGATTAAAAGACAGGAGACCGAAAGCATGGGGGTTCACACAGCACAAAGCACAGGAGCTCATTTTCCTGGAGATGAAAGAGCTGTGAATTAATCCCCTGTATCACCTACTCCCCCAGGATGGGCTCAGCTGCCTTCAGCCCTCGCTCCCCGCAGCCAGGAGCTATTTTTTCCTGTTCTTGCTAGTGTCAATATGTTTCTTTAAATATCTTTTCAGAGAGGCTATATATATAGCCCCACTCTGGTGCTTTGAAAGGAGCCTCATTTCCTGTGTAAGAATTGAAGTTCTTGGCAAAGCTGCTGGCGGCTGCAGCATCCGAACCACAAAAATTGGTTTTTTCAGTAGTAAAATGGTATTTCCTCCACGACTGTGAGTCGTACCGAGCTGGGTCTGTTCTGAAACCAACGGGGCTGCTGTGGATGGGAGATACGGTGCCATATTCCCAATTATGTAAATGATGGGGAAAGGGATTAATTGCATTAATAGCAGTGGTTGGGCCCATTGCAGGGACCAGGATGGGCACAAAGCTGCTTTCCACCTGCATTTGTCTGTGAAAAATTTTGGTTCCCACATCAAAATGATTTACTAACTTTGTGCCCAATACGTTTTCTCCTTCTTCTGCACTGTCTCTACACGCCTGGTTTTTGAGAGGGCTCCTCCAGCAGCAGAGCAGGAAAGAAAACAGTTTTCCAGCCCCTGCGAAATGGTGGTGGGATGCCTCATGGGTGCTCAGGACCTTAAAAACCTTTCTGAGGAGATGTGGCATCAGCTGCGTTCAGCATGCTGCATCTCCCCGCTGGCAACGTGCTGCATCCCCCACCGGGAAGCCCTGAGCTGCAGGGTTTGACACCCCTCTGCACTACGTCAGGGACCTCTTATGATAGCGGCAGTGATGCAGACAGATCAGCAATCACCTTCTGCTGCAAATATGTCTTTCCAGGGTAACTTCTGAGTCATAAATTGCTTTTATTGCTGGTCCAGCAGCAACACACAGTCCTAAGGACCCAGTGTGCAAACATGCAAGAGAAGGTGGTGGCTGTGGGCAACACAAGCGGTCCACGTTTCTCTTTGCTACTCAGCTACTTTCTCAGAAAAAAACCACAGTCAAAGAAGATAAGTGCAAGTTTTTTAGATTTTCTGGAGAAATTTTAAACAAGAAGTGTCTTCTCCCAACACTCACCACTATTGGGATGGATGACCCTTGGCATTGTCCCCAGTGGACAAGTGCACAGGGACCCTGATGGGCACGTAACCTTGGGACAAAGCAGCACCACGTCTCCTGGCTCAAAGCCCCAGCAGACACAAGCTCTGGGGGACAAGCACGAAACTTCTGTCCCCCTCCACAGCCCCAGGCCCTGTCTCCACCAGCACTGCATGGATGTCCTCATCACTGGGACCCAGTACTGCCTCTGGACAGGGCAGTCTGCAGTGGTGTGGGGCATGATGGCACATGATGAAGCGTGGCTGGGGCACTGGAGCAACGCTCAGGACAGGGGGAAATATAGGAGAGTTATGTTGCCATCTTTGCAGCCCAGAAGACAACACGCAATCACAATATACTGTTTTCCTTCTGCCCAGAACCCACAGGGGCAGGAACAAGGACTGGAGCTCAGTGCACATCCTGCTGGGACTCCCAGGACACTTCCCCCATCTTCACTTTCTGAGCACATTTGCCCCTCTCCAGCGTTCAGTTTCCCAAAAGAGGGAAGGGGCTGGTGCAGGAGCAGCTGAGCAGAATCACGCTGGGTCAGAAAGAAGACCTTCGCACACCTTCAGCTTTCCAGGGGCCAGCTAGTGCTTGGGGATGCCATGCACCACCTCCATGAGTCTGCAATTCTGCCTGCACTGATGCCAAGCAGCGCTGGGCCTCGCTGGCCACGTCCCTGCTGGGAACAAAGGGAAATTCCCCATGGCAGTCCACGAGTGAAGAAGCAGCACAGCCTGGCATTTCACCCCAGTGTGCATCCTCCATGCCCCGCAGAAGTCTTGCATCCTTCTGACTCTGTTTTCACCCTCAAGACCTTGGCTTATCCAACTGCTGAAGATCTGGTCTTTGCCAAACTAGCCCTTGGCTGGCCAGCACAGAATGACATTTGCTCCTCGGCACCATCATGGCACAAGGATGTCTGCTGTGGACAACTGCAGCGAGGAGAAGGGGAGGGAGACCCAAGGAGGGAAGATCCCAATGCACTAACCTAAATGAGGAGGTCTTCAGACCTTCCCTGCAGAGCTCCAACACCAGGACATGCTCCTCAATACAACCAGGAGAACTCACAGGGGATGCAAACATCAGACTCAGACACCATGTGGAATACAAACATTTATCTCAACATATGGCAGAATTTTCACTTTTGGTGGTTTTTCTCCTCCCTTGGTGACCTTTGCTCTGTCCAAGGATTTATTCTACTGACATTGAGGCAATGAGCAGCAGTGAATCACAGCAAGTGAAACAAAAGGGAGACAGTCCTTGCAACACTCGTCCCCTCCACGGCAGTGATGCATCCCCTACAGCCGTGCACCTGCAGGACAGCACAACTGCAGGATTTGGTGTCCCTGTTGCTCAACGTCCTGTGAAAACTATCAGCAATGATGGAAAAAGAAAAGGGGAGCCCTTGGGTGTGCGTCAAAACCAGATGCCCGATCTCCATGGTTCTCACTGAGCGGTTCCTGCCCAGCAGGCAGCAAAGACACGCACAGCTGCACAACGGCAGGGACACTGTGTTTCACCATGTCCTCAGGTTTCTCACATTTGCATCACCAGGAAAACCGAGACACTTGACCAACCGTGGGAGAACAAAAGAGGCCACTGGGAAATGTATTCCCATGTGTCCCCAAGCCAACAGACGGATGTTGTCAGGGCAGAGACGTTGTGCAACATGATGAGCACCGCGAAAGCATCCCACCACCAGAGCTTCCCACCACCATGCGAGTGTCCCAGTACCAGAATGTCCCACCACCACGAGAGCGTCCAACCACCAGAACGTCCCACCACCAACAGTGTCCCACCACCAGACCTTCCCATCATCAGAATGGCCTACCACCGGAGCGTCCCACGATCACCAGAGCTTCGCAGGGTGCTCTTGTTTTTCCAAGCTGAGTCTCAAACCACATAAATCGGGTGGTGCAAAACCCAAGCAGGTGTTATTCAGGCTCACCAAAGGCCCATTTTGACACACTTTCTGCCTGTTTGGGCTCTTTTAGCCCAGAACAGTCTTTCTGGTGAGTGTGCTGCTGTCACAAGACAGGCAGGTTTGGAGCCGGGGAGGGAATGAGCCTGTATATGCAGAAACATGGGTAAAATCTTCATTTTAAAGGCCATTTAACAGATTAAACTTTTCTTAAGAAAAGTCACTTTCAAAAAAAAACAATCCTAAAAAACCCCAAAACCCACAAAGTTTCTATAAAAAAACCTCAGAAAGAAGAAGTTTGACAAAAACTGTGGATGACCAACATGTGGAAGATCTGAGGGGTGCCTGGCAAGTTCCCTAAAGTGGAGAGAAAGAGAGAATTATGCAAAAAAAAGGGGGGGGGGGAAAGGACTAAAAAAGGAAATTGCACAGAGCTGAACACACAGAAGAATGAAAAGCCAGGCAGGCACTGAGCTCCTAAAAACACATGCTGTGTCATTTGTCTGCAAATCGGACAAGGAAGATTAAATCCAACTAGTACGGATGTGGCAGGCAGCGTGAGGGCTTGCGGCGCTGCCGGCACGGTGTTGGGTGCCGTGTGTGCCGCTCCTCCAGCTGAGTCTGCCGCCCTCTCCGGGTCTGCCCTTCCTGGGGGAGTAGCGGCTCTCGGGGAGCATGTGGGAGCTTTGGGGATCCCACGGGGTCATTTGCTGACACACGGGACCAGGCAGGCAACTGCATGCACGAACTAGTTCCACCTCTAGTGCTATAAATAATTGATTTTTGAGGTAACTTGAGCAAGGAAGGTAAGAAGACTCCCTGTGCATAATCTCACACCCAACCTTAAATCCTGATGTTTCTCTTTCTGCAAAACAACCCCCTCAGAGCTGATCCTTGGTCTTTATTTTCATTACCGAGCCATCACCCATGTGCTGTTCCCGCTCTGGTCTCATCCAAGTCCTGCCCACCCTCCCCGCACCGCTCCCAGAGCAGCCGATCCCGCTGGCTGCCACCTCTGCCCCTCTCCTGCCTCAGTTTCCCTTCCTCTCCCATGGCAGGTCAGGATGGCACTGCTTCGCCTTTACTTTCCATCCCTGGACACAGAGCAGGGGCGAGCTGTCCCCAGCTCCTCCTGCTGCCATCCATCCCTCTTCACGCTCCCTGTGGCATGTCTGGGCATCTGCCCAGCTGCTTCCAAGCCTGTCCTTTCCCCAGACGGCCAGCTTTTTACCCCAAAGCACCCCTGCTGCCCCCCCAGCTCTGCTGCCACCTTCCCCTCTGCGCAGGACATCAAGCTGTCACTTAAAACCCAGGTGAAGGGCAGAAAGGCCCCATCCGGACACGCTGGATGCTGCTGCGGAGCAAACTATGGCCGCTTTTCAACGCGTTGGTGCCTCTTCCCCAGAGCCGCCCGCGGGGGCAGTCCCTGTCCCGTGCCCTGCCTGTGCCAGGTGTCCCCGAGCGGCACGGGAGGTCTCAGGGGGGTAACACCCAACGGGGCGACTGACCCCGCTCGCCACAGAGCTGCCCTGCGTCCCCTCCAGCCAGCGGGGGCAGAGGCTGTCGTGTCCTGAGGGCACAAGATGGAGGCCAGGGTGGAGAGGGCACTGGCCTGGGCACGACGCCTGGCTCCGGCTGGGCTTGGAGGCCAAATCCCACCAGCAACCCAAGCCAGCCCAGCAAGTGCCCCCTGGCCGGAGCCGTGTTTGTCCCCTGCCCCACAGCCAAGGCCAGAGGTGACCCCCCGGCCCCCCGCCAGCAGCCCCACCTGGGACAGCCGCTGGCGGGAGGGGGCCAGGCTGAGCAGGCCGCTGCTGGGCCCAGGCCGCCAGTGCCCCTGCACTCCACTGTCCCCAGGCACGCTGCCCGCCGGGCTCCTCCCTCACCGCCCCCCCGGGGACCCCGTCCTCTGCCCCCGTGGCAACCCACCGCCCTCCCGGGCGGGGCTGGGCTGGCTCCACCCACCCAGAACAGCCCCGCCCACTCAAGCACTCTCCACCTACCTGGAGCAGCCCCGCCCACTGGAGCCAACCCAGCTCACCTGGGCCGGCCCCACCCAGTAAAGCCCCGCCCACCCAGTAAAGCCCCGCCCAGCTGTGCTAACACCAAACTACTGGCCAACCCGAGCTAGCCCCGCCCACCCGGGCCAGCCCCGCCCCCCTGCGGCTCACATGGGCTGCCCCCGCCCATTCGAGTAAGCCACGCCCACCTGCAATAGCCCCGCCCACGTGGGCCAGCCCCACCCAATCGAACCAACTCCAGCTACCTGGCGGGCTCCGCCCCCGGCCGCCCCGCCTCCCCGGGCCGCCCCCGCCCCTCGGGCGGCATCCCCCACCCCCGGTCGGCATCACCCGCCGGGCCGGCCCTGCCCTGCGGCCCCGCCCCGTACCTGGGCACGCTCGAAACTCTCCCGCTCCGCCTCCAGGCCACCGCCGCCCGCCCGCCGGCTCAGCACCTTGGGCAGCGGGTTGGACACCTGCTTCATGGAGCTGCTCACGCGGTCCATGGCCCCGCCGCGCCCGCCGCCGCTCCGGCCCCGCCGCGCCGCGCCCTCGCCACCGCTCCGCTCCGGCGCCGCCGCTGGCTGGACCCCGCGCCATTGGCCCGCCCACCTGCCACTCATGCGTGGGCACGCCCCGCCGGCACCGCCTCCACCCGGCGGCTCCGCCCACCATCCCGCCCCTTCGCTCTCATTGGCCGGTCCCACTGCCACTCGGGAGGAGCCCCCGAGAAGGCCGGCCCCGAGCCGGCTCAGGCAGCCAGCTCACGTGACCGCCGCCGAGCTCACTGGTCTGGTCGGACGCCACTCAACGCCAGCTCCCGCCCCTCCGCGAGAGTCCCGCCCTCTGCCCCGCCTTTAGGGAACGCCCTCTTAGCACCGCCCACCTCAGCCCTGTGGTCACGCCTCCGTGCCATCGCCCTGTGATGACTGGCCTCCGCGCCTGCCTCTCACACCTCGCCGGCCCTCCCCGCGCCTCGCCCGTGCGCGGCGTGGCGCCCCCTGGCGGGGCTGGGGGGGCCGGGGCTGGGGCCGGAGCGGGGGCTCGGGCCGCCTTGCGAGGCCGCTCGGGCCCCGGCCCTGGCCGGGAAGGGCTTCGCGGTGCCCGGCCCAGCCCCGGGGCAGAGCGAGCCCCCCCGGGGCTCGGGAGACCCGGTGCCGAAGGGCTCTGAGCTGCGGCGGGAGCGGGAGCGGGCGGGCAGGCCTAGGGGGGTCCCACAGGCCTGGGCGTGCGGCCCGCACGGCTCCCGCTGCGCTGAGGCCCTGCCCCGGGCTCCCGGCCTGGCCCGGCCCGGCCCCACAGCGGGATGCGGCATCTGCTCTCCCCCGCAGCTTGGCCCAAAATATAAGCAGGCCGCGGGGGAGCACGAAGGCGTGCGGCCCTGCCGGCTCCCCGCGGGGGGTGCGGGGAGCCCTCGGCGTGCGGGTCTGCTGCGCACCGTCTCCCTCCCTCCGCTCGATCGCAGGCTCGGGTCAGCCCCCGGGTCAGCCCCTCCAAGCGCTGTGTGCTGGCTGGGCTGAGCTGAGCTGCACTCCCGGTATCCCGCTGAGCGGCATTTGTCAGGCTTTGCTCAGCCTACGGGATGGATTCGGGGCTTCGTAGTCCTGCCTGGGGCCAGGGGGAGGTCGGGAGAAGGCATCCCGGGGGTGTCGGCGTGGAGAGGGCGACCGCAGCCTGCAGGAAGGTTGTGTGGGCCTTTGCCTTTTGCGTCATCCAAGCTGTGGATGGGGAGCTCTGGAGGGGTGTGTGCTCGGGCAGGAGGCAGCTGCAGGCACAACTGGCAGAGCAGAGCAAGGAGAATAGGTCATTTCTCTGGTAGCATTGGCAGAGGGGCAAAAAAAATGGTTACAGGTGTCTGAAAAACAAGGAAAGAGAAGCAGAGGTTTTCACTTCCCCTGAACAGCTGGCAGATTGAGGGCTGAGATGCTCTTCTGCATAACCTGATCTGGGCTCATGTCTCTGGTCCCCTCACTCATCAGAGACTCGTGCTGGGCTGGTCTTTGCTCTCTCTGATCTTTGCTCTCTCTCAACCCAGTGAATTGCTGGACCCTGGCTGGCTCCTGTGGTTTTGACCAGGAATCCCATCCCACTCTGGAGGTGAATTTCCCACTGGGACCTTTGCCAGAACTTGAACATCTCCACAAAATTCGGACAAATCCGCATTTTTGCAAGGAGACTGAAACTTTCTAAGGCTGCTCCCCAGTTAATCCCCACTGATGGCAAGGGGGCTGTGCTGGGGTCATGCCAGCTGGGTTCCTGAATCCTTAAAAGCAGGTCACACAAAATCAGTGTCTTTGCTTCAGGTGGGGAGTAGCGGTGCAAAACCATCCTGTCTGCAGCTGCCAGGGGTGATGGGGCAATCTAGGAACAACTGTTTAGGATGTGGGTTGTCAGGAGCTCTTGTGCAAGCAATTCTCTCTGCATAACTCACTTTTGTGGCTTATTTTTCAGCTGAAACAATTGCCACACAAGCAGCCTCCTGTAGCTGCCCAGTGGGATGTGTGAACAGGCTGTTCGCATGGTAGACTGTACCCGACTCTGTGTCTTGGATATCACATTCACAGCTGATCGGAAATGGCCTAGACTGTGCAGCAAGGCCATCTCCCACCCCAGCTTGTCTCGACTCCCTGTCTGCCTTCTCCCTAATGTACTTTCTGGAAACCTGCCTCCTTCCTTGGGGCTGGTCCCAAAGGAGGTTTAATGGGTTTAATTCGGCCACTATTGCAGTGAGATGATTAATAATTGAAGAAATGAAGTCATTGCCAAATAGAGATGAAGGAAAGAAAGAACAGAGGAGGGCATTTGACAAAGGACAGCAAGGTCCTTGTGATCTGCCTACCTCTCCCACCCCGCCGCCTGGCTAAAAGCATCCTGTTCCTGCATGACCTCTCCAGCATGCAGCCTGCATCTGGGAGGGCTGGACCTCAACCCCAAGGGGAGGGACCACGAGGCTTTTGTTATCTGCTCCTTCCTACTGAAGAGCAGAGTCACATCTTCTTCTTCCATGGCCAGGGCTGAGTGCCCATTTTGGGACCTGGGCTGGCCAACTGGGAGACTCCTGCCTGGGCAGGAGCAGAGGAAGGCGGCTGGATGCGAGCCAGAACGGGCTGTTTCTATCGGCTGCTCCTGCCTCCTCCAAGACAGGAGCTGTAACAGGATGGAGCCAGGATCTGGCCCACAGGCAGCTGGTCAGACCACCCTGGGATGGCCCAATCCACCCAGTGGCTCTGCTGGATTGTGCTTTGGGGCTCTGGCCCACGCTTGGCTGCTCTGCAGGGATTTGGGAGGCTCCCTTCTGGTGGGACCACATGCTTCATTTTTAGGATGCTCTGCAGGAATTTGGGGGGCTGCTTTCTGGTAGGAGAGGGTGTCTTGCTTTTAGGCAGGTTGACAGATGCTCGGGAAGTGGGGAAGGCACAGGGCTGTTCCTATGTGGGGTCTGTTCCTCTGCCTCAGGTTCCATGGGGAGATGATGGAGAAAGGCTAGTGTGCAGGGCAGAGGAGAGGTGGGTTGGGCACCACTCCTCTCACCCAGCAGGTCCTTTTCAGAAGCCATGGCTGGGTTTCATCTGCTTTGTTGCTGTGTGCTCCTCTTGCTCCTGTCCAAGAGGCTGAACTGCAGCCTGGAGGCAAAGGGTGATGGGAGAGCCTGTCATGGGGGTGTCTGGCCTGTGCGGGGACAGAAACTGGCTTCCGCAGTGCTACCCACCCCAGTGCAGCTGCTTTCACATTTCTGGGACAGAAGACCTTGGTAGATGGCCTGGGCTGTGGACCATGGTCACCTTCCTTGCTTTCAGTATCTACCTGGGTTGTCTGCACCCAGGTATCTTCTGCAGGATGGAGACCAGGGATCTGCTGGGACATGGAGAGGATGGTGTGTCCCCTCTCTTCTTCCCTTCAGGCAGCCTACTGCTCAGCAGTGTGTGACACCTATCAAGCGCTGGCTCAGGCTGGGCAGGGGGGACCGGAGCTGGTCCTTCCCCCCTGCTCCGTAGGACAGCCTCCCCTTGCTGCTCATATGCTCCGAGGGTCCCGCCCGTAACAGCCCTAAAGGGGGCTGCTCCCTCTCTGCCAGGACATTGCTTCTCAGCTTGGTCTCAACCCAAAGGACCTGCAAGCAAGGGGAAAGAAGTGGCAGGAGAGGCGCCAGAAGGGACTGCAGGGGCTGAGGGCCCTGACCAGGGCTGAGGGATGCTCTTTTCCCAGGGGTGGGGGCTAGAGGCTCGCTTTCCAACCCCCCTCCCCAGCCAGAGCCGGGAGAGTCCCAGGGTGCTGCTGCAACCCTCCTCACCCTCCCATGGCCTGGCCCAGGCTCAGGGAGAGCACAGATTCCCCTTGTTTCAGCAAGAAAATAGAGGCACAGAGAGCACCACAGTCCTTCCTCTGTTATCCAGCTGGCTTCGCTGGAGCAGGCGGGCACAGGGCTCTGTGCAAAGATCCTGCTCTCTTTTCCCTGCCGGAGGTGAGCTCCGAAATGCACCCCCTTCAGACACCCCAAGGCACAGTCTCCTGAGCCCACCCGAGCAGACGAGCCGCCCCTGGAGGGCACATCTTCTGGAAAGCCACGCAAGGGGAGGGCAGTGGCCGTGACAAGCCTTCCACAAATGCAATCCTGCAACCACAAATACAACCCTGCCCTGGTGACAGGGCTGTTTGCTCAGTCCCTGGGACAAAAACATCTTATGAGCCAAAGTGCCCACCTGGTGCAGGGAGAGGGCAGGGTCTCGGGTGCAGGGTGGTGGCCCAGACCCAGCAGGAGGGTCCCTGGTAGAGCAAAGAGCACTTGGGGCAGCGCAGTGCACCAGGAAGAGCCTGCGTGTGTGTGTGTTTTCATCTTTTGATCCTGTTTTTTGAATGCTTTGTGCAAACCAGATGCTGCTGCTGAGTCCTTGTCTGCTCATGCTATCAAAGAGCCCCTGGGCTGCTATGTGGGGCGGCGGGTGGTGAAGGGAAGGGACAGTCCTGGTGCGGGAGGGCTAGCTCCCACCCGGGAGGGCGGCCAAGGCAGAGCAACTGCTTGAAAGGGATCAGGGAGAGGGTCTTGGAGAGGACTGCTTAGCTAAGGAGCGTGAGGGTCCATGGGGCCCTCACTTCTGTCCTGGGTGAGGTCTCCTGCTTGCCCAGCTTTTACAAGGAGGGATTTACATCCCCAAAACATCACCAGGTGTATTCTCTGCACTAAAGCCTCAGCAACTACCTCCACTTGTCCGAGAATTCAAAAGCAAAGCTGAGCGTGGTTTCCAGCTGGATCTACAGGAGAGGACCCAAACCCAACCTTGGGCGGCGGTTCTGCGGGGGTGGCTGCCTAGGTGAGAAGCTTGCTCCGGAGCAGGGCCTGGAGGTGGGAATTGTTTGCCATCTGCTGGAAAGCTTCCCCATTGCACGGGCAGCAGGTCCAGGTGGAGAATTGCACCGAGCCCAACCCGCAGCCCTGGGAGTGACCACCTCGAGCTGGCTGCTTGTGCCAGGAGCATGGTGGGAAAGGCTGGTCTCTTCCAAGACAGGACATGGCAAGCTTGCTTTGCTTCTGTGTTATGAGGCAGCCTTTGGCTGCCAGAACGTGATCACTGAGAAAAGGTTTTCTGTGTATGACTTGGGGTGTGCAGGGTTGTGTGTAGGACCCCTGTGCTTGCTGCAGAGGAGCGTGGGTAGTGAATGAGGCAGGGGCTGCAGGGAGGCGTGGGCTGTAGATCTGGAGAGCCAGTCTATCCCTGTCTTCCCTTTGTGATGTGGGCATAACCCAACATTCACCAGTGCGCTGTGGAGGGTTGTCTTTGTTTTCTAGATTCCTGAAATCAACGTCTGGCTTGCAGACGCCACATGTACCTCCAGCTGAAGACAACAGGAGGCAGACTTTGCAAGTACAAAGTGCCACGTAATGCCAAGTGCTCAGAAATGTCAGGTCATGGGTGTCTCAAAGCTAACACCCAAATGTTTTTCTCTTAGTTTCTCTGAACCTCAGCTGCCATAGCTAAAACAGTCACACGGTGCTATAGCTGCTCGGCAAACCCTGCTCAGCTCCAGGCAGGTTGGTGCTCGGTGCTGAGGGCGTCTTCAGGGAAACAAAGATAGATATGCGTGGCTGTAATTTGGCAAAGACAGCCTGCGTCTGTCCTTGGAAGTACTACCAAATTTCTGTGAGGGCCACATCCTGACATGGCAGCTGGCCACCTCCTGCTCTTCAGGCTCTTGGTCCAAAAGTGAGGCTTTTCTAGGTGCCCCAAATTTGTCTTGGAAAATTGCACAAACTGCAGCAATATATTTCTGCCTTGCTGTGTGCTTAGAAACTGTTGGTGTCTTTCTGCTGACATTTACCAAAAATATTCATCTGGAGGCATATCCTGATATATACATTTCAGTCCAGGGATTTCAATGCAATTTCACAAGCTACTCTATAGACCTTACAGTCCTGTAGGACCAAGTGTCTTAGGGAATCAAACATGAACAGTCCCAGAGGATGTAGACTAAGGGTCCATCTAGCCCAGCCTTAGTATCTCCAGATGTGTCCACAATAGACCCCTTGAAGAGAAAGGCAAATATCTGTGCTGCCTTCCTCGAGTGCACTCCCAGCCTCCAACCATTCTCATTTTACAAATCTTCTTAAGCTTATTGCTTTGAAATCCAAGCCCTGACTCAGACACATGGAAATTTCCTTGTCATCACCATGTCCCTTGGCGAGGAGCTCCTTATATGGAGAGTTGCTTCTTTCTGTTCGTTTTGAACCTGGCTCTTGCCAGCTTCATTTGATGGTCCATGGTTCTTGCTCTGGGAAAGACAGCAAATAATCACTATTTGACCCTCTTTCTAGGCCACTCACCATTTTTCAGACTTCAACTCCCATGCTGGAAAGTCTCGATCTCTCTGGAAAATACTTCTTCTCATCTGAGATCTTGCTTGTCTTTCTTGGAGCCGCACCACCCTGTGATCGCTGACTTCCCCCAGTCATTCTCTTTCTGTTTCCAGCTGATTTGCTCCCAGTTAAAACCAGAGTTTCCCACCTTAGTGATCTGGCAGCTCCCAGGGGCACTGTGATAATATGATCCCCCAGACATGACTCCAACCTAAGAGTCAGTGTGCTGGAGCAGGCTGCCTTCACAGCTAAGAAAAGACCTCTTGCATCCCAAATCTGTTCCAGTGATGGATCCAAAGATACCATGTGTGGTTTCTATCGAAAGCTGAAACACACCATAAGGCAGAGGTTTTAGAGACTCCATAAATAGCTACTATTTAGGATGTATGATATGGAGGAGGTTTTAGAAATCAAAATATTTAGAGATTTGCATTATTTGTCTTGGCAGGAAGGAGCAGCCAAGACTGAAATACGAAATCTTCCTTCAAGGAAGGAACCGAGTTGAGGAAAACAGTGAATAGGGGGAATAACAGAGGTGTCAAAACCTCCAAGAATTCCTTTTGCGATGAATGGAAGCAGGAAACAGCCCAGTCTATCTGAAAGAAGAGAGAATTCATTGAAAATGTCTAGGCACATTTATATTCCTGATAGAAAATATTGATTTTTCAGAATGAATCTTGACATTTCCATCAAACCCATATTTGAATATTGCAAGAACATCCAGAACATTCAGCTAAAAGCAGCTCCAAGCTGGGCTGTGTTGGTGTGAGCTGCATCAGCGAGGATGTCTCCAGCTCATTCCTCAGCCTGTTCTCCTCCTCTCAGTTTTATTCTGGTCCCTGTGTGGAGATGTGTAACAGGAACGTTAAGATTGGTCAGAACGGGGAATGTGTGCAAGTGTTGGGTCTGCAAGCACCGGTAGAAATGGCAGAAGCAGGGCTACCCGAATGGTAGACCTTGGTGGCACCTGGGTTAGCAGGTCATCAGTGCATCATGATCATCTCGTCTCTTCTCATCTCAGTCTGATCTCAGTCTCGTCTTTCCATGTGGTTTCCCAGTCTGCCGCTTGGCCAGATCCGTCTCCAAGCCTGTTTCTAGCACCCCCAGCCTCAATCTGCCGTCTGTTGCCTCAGGCAGGGGTGTCAGTCTTGGTCTGTTATCTCGGGCACGTCAAGCTGTCACGTCTCTTGTCTCAGGCAGCACGTCCGTCAGTCATGTGTGGCCAGCCCCATGGGGACAGGGGTGTGCAAGGGGGCCTGCAGTCCAGGCAGCTCCTGCCCGTACACCCTTCTCCCTGCCCAGGAGCCCAACTTCACCCGCACCTTCCCCAGCATCCCTGAGCAGCAACTTTGAAAAAAGGGTGCCAAGAGCTCCCGGAGGTGGGGTAAGCCTGGGTGCAGGGTGAGGGGAGTCGCTTATGGCTAGGCTGGAGGTGCAGCATGGCTGAATTGGGCATAGGGATGAAGGGGAGCTGCTATGTCTCTGCCCTAGATGTCCTGGGAGCACAAATGGACACACACTGCTGGAAGAGGGAGGCAGAGGGAGTGCAGAGGTGCTGTGGATTTGGGATCATGGCTCAGTGCACACCTTCCTTCCAGGCTGGCCCTGTTGCTGGTGGTGCTACCATCTCGTGCCAGGTGTGCTGCAGCCTGCCTGGCCCCTTCTTGGCAGCTCCCCAGGACAGCCACTCTCCCGAGGCTCCCTGCTAGATTAAGCTAGATACTTCAGGCCAGAAGAGCAACTCCTAACCGCTCATGGACCACTGATGGACCAGCAGCAGGCTGACATCTTCCTAGCCCCACTCTGTACAGTGTGTGGGGGTGAGTGGATCCAGCCCAGGACATTGCTGGTGGGACCTCGCGCCCCTGGGGGTGCAAGGCTTCATCCTAGCATCTGAATGGGCTCTGGAGCACAGGACAAAGGGGATTATAGAGCAGGCAGGCTCCCAGATGAATCCTGAGGTCCTTGGCTGTTCAGGGCGGGGTACCATGAGTCCTTCTCTGCCACAGGCGGGTAAAGCCTCAGCCTTGATTCGGGCTGTCTTGATTCACTCTCGCTCTGGGAGTTTAATCCCTCAGCATGATTTGGGATGGCAGCAATCCCATCAATGGGGAAAGAGAGATGCAGAGAAACAAAAGATGTGCCAAGGCCTTCACTGCTGCAAAGCTGGGCACTGAGCTATGATGGCTGCAGAGGAACTGTGGGCTGTGGGCTGAATGCGGGCTGCCTTTTTGCTGTGTGATGGGAGATGCCTGTCGCTGCTAAGGAAGCATCTTTCCAAAAGCCCCACTGGCAGCATGTGCCTTGGGGTCCCAGGGCTCTGCAGGCAAACCCTCCCTGGCTGCCCACTCCAGGCTTGTACGGGCTTCCTGCCTCCACGGCAGCAAGGCACCCACGTGTGGTCTCACCCTGGCTCAGTTTTGCTCATGCTTAGTAACACAGTGTTTTAGTGAAACAAAAGGCTGTGTGTAAAACAAATCCTGCAATGCCACCTAGCCCACACTTTCTAACAAGTTGGGCTCAGTTTTTCAAAGAGTTCGGTCTACCGAGACGTGATGGTGGTGTGCGTCATGCCCTGGAGCACTTGGGAGCCCCAGGCCTTGAATCAGCTCTCCTTCAGCCGGTCCAGGGAATCTCCTCATTTCCCTTCTAGTTCCTCCTTTGGGTTCCTACAAGGCCACCACTTTGGGCAGTGGTTTCTTTTTTTGTAATCATCCTCCTCCACAGAGGAGCTAGGTCCCTTTCTTCACTGGACCATCACGAAAGGCAGCCCGCTCATGTGGCTTTCCCGCTGTGGCTGCGGTTGTCCAGTGCCCAGACACATTCAGTAGCACCATGAAGACCTCACTCTTCCTCCACTCTCCTGAGGCTTCATCCACAAGCCTTTGCCTGGAAGTCAGCAGAGCCTTTCTGTAGGGATGTAGCATTTCCGACAGGAGTTTCTCTGCCGGCACAGTGACACCATTCGTGTCCCAAACAATATGAGCTAAACCAGCAAATCTCTTCTGTATCTGTCTGTGGCTGCTGGGACAATGACAAAGCAACATCAGGAGGATGTTGATTCTACACTGCTGGAACCAAATAATCATCTAAGCCAACTCTGCTGTGCCAACATGGTCATGAGCTTCTAAAGCTCTTTGTAAACATTACTGGCTGATTCTCATGTCCATGGGTAACGTAGTGCTATTTTAGCTGTCACTGGTATTTGTGAAACTGCAATGTAGCGACAGAACCAGTTTCCTGATGACTTGCTGCAAGCGATGGTCAAGAACAGGAGAGGAGCCCACACCTGGGGTGGCACCGTGCTCTACCCTCTGCTCTGTGTGCTCGCATACTGATGGCGCTCTGGGTCCCATGGAGAAAGCCCCTGTCTCCTTGGGGCAGTGCTGCAAGTGGGGCAGGGCACAGCTGCTGGGCAGGCAGCGGGGAGGGCTGCCTGACTTACAGACTCTCCCTGCTCCTGTCGCTGTGGGAGAAGTGCATTGTCCCCAATCTGTCTGTGATGCAGATACTCTAGGAAACATGAGTGCGTGGCAGCCACGGTCATTTTCCATTCATTGCCATCATGTGACTTCTAGGCAAGAGGTCTATCTACTGATCTTCTGAATGGTTACTTCTAGGTTGTCTACCGAGTCCTTTAGTCAGGGGAAAGGAAAAGAGAGATCATGTCCTGTTCTCTATAATTTCATGGAATCATATCATTATATAATATGCCACATCAGGGCACTACTCTCATTGGGCTCCGGGCACTTCCCTCCACAGGACTGCGCAGCACCCTTGACACAGCACTTTTTCCATTATGTCATGTCGTGTAGCAATGTTTCCGGCATGTTTCCATCCTCGCTTACTGTCTCCCCCTATAAAGGGGGCTGAACCCAGGGATCCCACATCAGGCACAGCAAGGGGCTCTCTGCAGCAGTGTAGCCTGACACCTACAATTTATCTCCACCCAACAGGAGCATGAAGACCTCCACAGCTGCCCTTGCTGTACTGTTTGTGGCTGTCCTCTGCTACCAGGTCTCCTCTTCTCCAAGTGAGTCCAAGCTCACCTGTCCGAGGAGCTCTCTCCTCTTTCTTTCTGCCGTATAAGGTCTAGTAATGCTTGGCAGCTCTTCCTTCCGTGCATCTGCTGTGGAAAAGGAGAGGCGCGTCTTGCTACTCTTTGGCTTCCTGAGAGAAGGATGGCTGTGGTGGGAGCCCGTGGTGGGAGCAGCACCTCCTCCAGTGGGGACCTTCTGGTCTTCTGACCCTGCTTCCCCCCACTGGCACTTTTCCTGGTCTGGTTTAATCAGAAAACTTAACTTCTCTTCCAGCTTCTGTCAACTTTTCTGGTCCCTGCTGCATCCAGTACAGCTCCAAACCGTTTCCCTCGAGCCGCGTGGTGATGTATGAGCGCACAGGCAGCCACTGCCCCCAGCCAGCCGTGATGTGAGTAGATCTCCTGCCCAAATCCTGGGGGACCCTGCTCCACTGAAGGGTGGCAGCACCAGAAGACCCCACATCTCACCCCATCCTGGCAAGGGAAAACACCAGGCTGGGCTCTCCTTTGTTAGGAGAACAGCCTGGAAACATCTCAGAGGCCAATCCCACATCGCAGGCAGCCCGTTTCTGGATCTCCCTATTAGATTTGAGCCAAAAGAGCTTCTGGTGGTCACCACCCTCATCCCCAGAGAGCAGGACCCAGGCAGGATGGTGTCCCAGCTGGAGTAGGCATGCTGGGGACGAAGTGGCTTAAGTGGCAGAGAGCAAGACAGTAATGACATTAATGACATTAATGACAATGTAATTACATTAAGCCAACCCCCTACCCCATATTTCCCTGGGGTTGTTCTGCAGCTATAGAGGTGTCTGGTTTGGTGGGGTTCACCAGTGGCAAGGAGCAGGTGGTCTCTCCTCTCCTCTCCTCTCCTCTCCTCTCCTCTCCTCTCCTCTCCTCTCCTCTCCTCTCCTCTCCTCTCCTCTCCTCTCCTCTCCTCTCCTCTCCTCTCCTCTCCTCTCCTCTCCTCTCCTCTCCTCTCCTCTCCTCTCCTCTCCTCTCCTCAACTGAATTTCCTTTTGCAGATTTATCACAGTCACTGGCAAGATGGTCTGTGGCAAACCTGATGATAAGTGGGTCCAGGACATCGTGAATCGCCAAAAGGACAAGGCAGACAGTGGATGAGCAACGCCCTGCTCCCTCCAAGCATCACCTCTGTGACAACCTTCTCTCATGGGCACCTCTGAGACACCTCCCTTCTTTCTTATTGCCTGTGAATTTGGCAGACTATTTAATACAGTGTTTAGCTCTTTTATTTAAGTTTATGCAACGGTATTTTTAATTTATTTGGCATTTTCAGTGAAACTTTTCATTCTAATTTGTACTGATTGTGTTGAAGTTATTTTGTGTAATAAAAAGGAGCAAAATCTGCAGCTTCTCCCACTGGCTCTCGGGATGCTTCATGGAGGCTGTGCTGGGCAGCAGCGGCTGGGAGGGGGTCCAGGCTGACGCAGGAGGTCTGCGGGGCAGCGGGGTGGCTGCACACCCCCCAGCACAGGGTGGAGCGGTGCTCATCCTGCCTGCTCCCAGCAGGGCTCTGGCAGCTGCCTGTGCCTCCTTACCCCTTGCCTGCCAGCTGTGCTTGAGCCTGCCCCGGTCAATACCCAAGCTTGTGGCTCTCTGCGGCGGGTGGGTGTCACGGGGGATGTTGCAGCGTGAGTGGCGGCGTGGTAAGGCGCGGGGGTCACCGAGCTTGGTCAGCGCCTTCAGGCAGCTTGTGAGCAGGCAGCTGGCAGGCAATGCCGGGGCTCCCGCTGCAACGAGGGGCCGCTTGGCTCAGCAAACACGAGAGACGACCCCGTCTCCTCTGCCATCGAGTGCCTGGGGTTATCTATGGGCACGGATTATTTCTGGTGCTTCCTAATTTGTCCCGCTCTCCTGGCAGGGTTTTCCTTTCGCTTCTACCCGCTGGGGCCAGAGGAAGCCCCAGCCTTTAGGGCTGGCTGCAGCTGTCGGCCAGCGCCATGCTCCTCCCCCAGCCGGTGCGGAGGCTCCCACGGCCGGTGCCGCACGGCAGCGAGGCCGTCTTCTCCTCCGGGCTTTCATGGCACTGCCGGTGCCGCCTTGCTGTGAGGCTACCGCAACTGCGCCTGCCTGCGAGCCTGCCTTTGCTGGTTGACCCTGCGGGTAAGGAAGTGCCTGGCGAGGCCGCCCGGCCGCAGAGGCCACCATGGCGCTGGTGGGTGCCCTGGAGCGGCTGCAGGAGGAGGCCATCTGCCCCATCTGCCTGGAGTACATGAGCGAGCCCGTCAGCATCGACTGCGGGCACAACTTCTGCCGGGGCTGCATCGCCAAGCACTGCCAGGAGAAGGGTCTCTGGGCCGACGGGCCCTTCTCTTGCCCACAGTGCCGGGCCTCCTGCCACCGCAGCGGCTTCCGACCCAACAGGCAGCTGGCCAACATCGTGGAGAGCATCCGGCAGCTGGGGCTGCGGGGCGGCCCGGGCACAGAGACAGAACCGGGGACCCCGCTCTGCGCCCAGCATGACGAGCGCCTCAAGCTCTTCTGCGAGGAGGACGAGGAGGCCATCTGTGTGGTGTGCCGGGAGTCCCTGCACCACCGCTCGCACACCGTGTACCCCATCGAGGAGGCCGCACAGGTGTACAAGGTAGGGGAGGTTGGGGCACCGGGGGTCCCCGTCCTGCCCTGATGCACCCTGGGCACGCTGGTGCCAGGGGGATTGGCCACCAGGACCCCACCGCCCCTCTCCCAACAGCCCTGGCAGCACCGCCAGGAAAGCAGAGGAGAAGGTGGCAGAGACGGCGACACCCACCCAGCCGCTCTCCTGCTGGCAAGAGGCTAGACCCGCTGGCTCCCAAATTATGGAGGCACCCAGGCTCACCCCTGTTGTCTGGGTGCACGGAGGCAGCCTGGCTCCCTCCGCAACCCCCCAGAGAAGGGGTGGTGGTGGGTTGCCCTGGGGACGGTTTGCCTTGGTGGAAGGGTGCACCCACACCCCATGTCCCAGTGGTGCTCCCGGCAGCACGCTGCCAGCCGCCCCGTGCCCCGGCATTGTGGCGAGCAGTCATTTTGTTCTCCAAAACCTAAACAGTGAGAAAAATATGGGTAAAACCTGAGGAGCGCGGAGAGGGTTAACACCGCGAGCAGAGTGAAGAGCGCAGCTGCTGAGTTTGGGTGCCAGGGCTGGCACCGCCTGGAACGGGGTCACTGTCCCCTGCTTGCCCGCTGGCACCAGCGGTCCCAGGGCAGAGGGGGCCCGGCCGAACTGCAGTGCTTAGTGGGTGCTGCTGGGGTGAGCTAAGCCCCTTTCTTCTCTTTTCAGGTAAAACTCCAGAAATCCCTGGAGCATCTTTTGAAGGAAGTGGAGGACATGAAGAAGCGTGAGTCAGCGGAAAGGATGAAAACCCAGGAGTGCAAGGCAGGTGCCTGGCTTAATTCTTAAAGAATCAGCTTCAGAGATATCAGCAATTATGATCTTTTCTGGGGCCGTGAATTTGGCGTAGTCCTCAGGATGGGACATGTCCCCATGTCCTGCTGTTGTATGGAGGACTGGTGCTGGAAACCAGGCTCAGTGACCGTGTGCGGCTCTATAAAAAAACTAAAAAGGTTTGCAAAGAAATACTTTGCAAAGAGCAGCACACCAGCTCCACCGAAAGCACGGGGGCTTGTGTGCCAGTTAAACAAATAGACACTGAGTATTTTTTATTTGCCTTTTGTTTTACAACATGTGCTTGAGTTACAAGCCAGGCGTGAGCCATACGGTGAGCTCTGCTTCACAGCAACAGGAACTAGAAGTGTTTTCATTTAAAAAAGAGAAGCTGAATTACTGCACCTCTGCCTGACTCCAGGCAGTCCCGGGGAGATTTGATGCCAGCAAAACAGCTGCATTTCATGTCCCTCCGGGGTGGAAGCTGGAAAGTGAAAGTAACGGCAGAAAAGGAAACGAAACTGCTGGACCGAGTTATCCAGCCCTGAGCTAGAGTTGATGATTAATCAGCTTTGGCAGGGAAAACTGGTTTCTCCTGACTCCCCTAGTTATTTGCTCAGCTCCCCTGCCTGCCTGCCGTAGCCCGGCCAAGCGGGTGGCAGGTTTTTGGGGTGCCCCTGCGTGCCCATCGTCCCCCTCGGGGCTGGGATGAGGCCGGGGATGGAGGTTGTGAAAGAGCTGTGTCACTCTCCCCCCGCCCGCCTGAGTCAGGGCTCCAGGGCCGCGGCTCAGCTGCCTCCAGCTTCCTCCCGGCCCGGTGGCTTGTTGCGCCTTTTTAGTAAAAAGGAAAAAATGTCCCTTGCGAGCGGTGGGGGGGAAGTGGCTGTGACTGTCCTGGCTTATCAAGCCTTCGTGACTCAGGTGCAAGAAATCATGTGCGTGGATAGAAATATAAATGCAGTTCAGTTTCATTTATCTTCTGCATTTTGAGGTTTCATGGTCCTAGCTAACCGCTACGTGTTTTCCTGATGCTTCAGATTTTGAGCAAAGTGCCAATTTTTAGGGCTCACGCGAAAAACCCTAAAGCACTGGCAGACCCTGCGTGTTGCTGGCTGTAGTGAGAGCTCTCAGACACCCGGGGAGTCCTCCCTGCCCCCCCCTTTCCATCCCTCCCCAGCCCTGGGGCTTCTTCCACCTCTTTCCCATTGCTGTGGGTTTTTCCAGACATGGAGTATTTCCTCCAGGCTGCCAGAGCAGCGGGTTAGCCTGAATCCAGCTGGAGGGATGAGTTGTACCACATCTAACAAAGACCTACCCTGACACCTGATGGCATCTCCTTGCAGCCCAGCAGCCCCTCCTCCAGTCCCCCCATGCTGCACCGAGGCATCATTAGACATCTGAGGTCCAGCTGAGCAGAAATGCCCAAGGCAAAGTCGTGCTGCTGGTAAATTGAGGATGTCAAGTGGGAGCTCAGGCGAGGTGAAAGCACAGCAGTTAGCCTCTGGCTGTTTTTTTTAAATAAATGCACTTATTAAAAATATACGGTGGTTTCCCAAGGCCTGATGCCGGGTTTTGGATGCCAGAGAATCTGGCTCTCTCTCAGCTGCCTGGCTAATGTTGCCTTGCTTCACCCTGTGTATCTTCTTATCGCAAGGAGACGGTGAAGAAAAAGCGGGAGAGGATTGTGAGCGAGTTCGGGAAGCTGCATCGACTGCTGGCTGATGAGGAGAAGCTGCTGCTCCAGAAGCTGGAGGAGGAGGAGAAGCGGATTCTGCTGATGATCAATGAAAACCTGGCCAGGCTGGTGGAGCAGAAGTCCTTGCTGGAGGAGCTGATCCTGGAGATAAAGGAAAAGACCCAGCAGCCGGCCGACAGGCTGCTCAAGGTCAGGCTATGCCTCCAGCCCCACTAACTCAGCCCTGATGCCTTTGCCTTCTGGGCGGGTGGCCGGGGCCAGGCTGGCTGGTGGGCGCGAGGCTCTGGAGTCCCACACCCAGAATGGTTTTTCTCTTCTCCTTCTAGGACATGAAAAGCATCCTGAGCAGGTAGGTACCCATGCTTGTTCCTCCTACCGTCCCGGCTGCCTCCAGGCTCTGAGACGTTCGTGTCTGCTCCATGCCAGTCACCCCTTGTCCTCCCTGCCCAGCGTCTGCTTTGGTCCTCCCTGGGGCTGACAAAGGAAGGACTGAGACCAGCAGGGGCTGGAGAAGAGAATCCATCCTCTTCTTCCAGGGCTCCAGAGCCAAGGTCTTGCCTGGCCTTGTGATGTGTGAGATGCCTCCCCTCCTAAGGGACATGCTGCCCAGCTGGCCTCGCTCCTTCCTTCCCAGGGACTGCCGCTCCCCGCATCATTTAGCTCTGGTCCCACCAGGCTTGCTGATAAGCAAGCGGTTATCCCTAGTGCTCTTCACAGCCAAAGAGCTCAAGGGAGGAGATGCATCTGTGAAGCCAACAGAAAGGCATTAACTGCCCCTCAGCAGGAGACTGGCTGTGCTGTGGGCTCTGGGTACAGCCCATGGGCATCGCTCTCCCTTCAGGTGCGAGGGGGTAAAGTTCCAGTCCCCCAAGGCTGTGTCCGTGACCCTGAAGGAAAACTACAGCATCCCCGAACGCTGCCTGGGCATGAGGGACATGCTGAAGAAGTTCAAAGGTAAGGGGGCTGCTTTTGTGCCAGCTCCTGGCACATTTGGCTCTGGTCCCCACCCCCCCCAACCTTGGGGCACGGGGGAATTTTTTCTACAAGCTTTGTCCAGCTGGTCCCAGTTTGTGTACTGATGAGTTCAGGCTGGTTTCATGGTGGGGAGACCTTCCTCGTTCTGGTCTTGGATGGGTTGTGAGGTGACCCTGAATCCTAGGAGCTCACTCAGGAGTTTCAGGCTCCGTGTTGCCCATGAACTCTTGCTTTCAGTGTTGGCTGTTTCTGAAGCTGTGCTGGGGGCTGCGGAGCCACCGTCATTCTGTTCCTGCTCTGCAGCCAGATGCCAAATATTTTGATGTGGTTTATGGTTAGCATGATTTTCTGTATTGCACTTCCCCACTGCTGGGCAGTGCTGAGAGCTGTGCAAAACCATGGGCAGAAGCAAATAAATGTGGGAGGTAGGAAGATCTGGAAGAGCCCGGCATCCAGGTCACAGGCACTCGCTCGTGTCTGCACCTGCAGACCCCTGAAGCCCTGTCTGTCCTTCCACCCTTCTCTCGCTCCAGTGGACGTGACTCTGGACCCTGAAACGGCACACCCTGAGCTCACCCTGTCTGAGGACCGCAAGAGCGTGCGGCGCGGGAGCAAGAAGCTGCTTCTGTCCCTCTTCGACAACCCCAAGAGGTTCAGCACTGCTCCGGTGGTGCTGGGGAGTCAGGTCTTCTTCTCAGGCCGCTGCTACTGGGAGGTGCAGGTGGGAGACAAGCCTGAGTGGGGCTTGGGGCTGTGCAGGGAGTCTGCCAGCCGGAAAGGCAACATCCTCTTCTCCCCAAACAACGGCTACTGGGTGCTGTGGCTGCAAAACGGGGGCAACTATGAGGCTCTCACCTCGCCCGTGTCCCCTCTGACCCTGAGTGTGAGACCCCGGCGCATCGGGATCTTCCTGGACTACGAAGCAGGAGAAATCTCCTTTTACAACGTGAGCGACCGCTCCCACATTTACACCTTCACTGACAAGTTTTCAGGGAACCTCCGGCCTCTCTTCTTCCTGGGTGCCTTTTTGGGGGGCAGAAATGCAGAGCCCTTGGTGATCTCCTGGGTCAGGGACACGCAGGGGACTGGGTGCATTGTCCTGTGACAGCGGCTGCCCTGGCTTCTCACCAGCGGGCAGAGACCTGGGAGCCTGACTGGCTCCTCCCGTGAGCGGTGCAGCACTGGGGAAATAGCTGTGTGCCTTGGCGAGCATCACAGCAGAGTCCCTGCGTGCTCCTGGCTGCCGGGGGTGACCCACCAAGTGTGACACCCACCGTGTGCCATGCCCGTGCTGGGAAGGGCGCTTTGAAGCGGGGACTTATGTGCCATAACCCGCTGTGCTGCCAATGGGAGCCCACTGATCACCACTGCCCTGCTGCTCATCTCACAGGCTGCTGGAGAAGGGTGCACGCCCAGCCTGCTGTGTAGTGGTGATTTTGGTGTGAATTGTACTGGAACAAGGCAATAAAGGGTTGATTTGGGGAGCCTTGTGTGGTTAACAGTGTGGTTTTGTGGTGCGGCCATCTCTGCTCGTTAGCCCCAGCTAATCTGCAACATCTCAGAGGGCAAAGGGTGCTGCTGGACCTGGTCCTCTCCGGCTCAGAGAGGGTCCTCGAGAGATGCCGCTGTGGCATCAGTGGGACACCGCAGCAAGCCAGGCACCTCCCAGGCAGGGATTTGGTAGTGGCAGCTGCCTGTGTAGTTGGCCACGCTTCAGCCTCACGGTGCTGGGGCCTGGGGTGGAGGCAAGGGGACATCTGTATGGGTGTGGGTGCTGCACTGCCTGGTGGCTCCTGGGCTGCTCTCTCTTGTCCCCTGGAAGGGAGATCACCTGCAGTTTGGTAGGTCCAGCCCCTCTGCCTCCCCTCACGAGCCCCGTGGGTGGGAAATCTCCAAGCATGGGAAGCTGTGCATTGCACACCCCAGGACGGGGACGCTTCAGGGACTGCAAAACCCAGGGAAAGAAAAATAACCCAGCCTCTGCTGATGTCTCCAAAGGTCACCTTTGGTCTCTCCATCCCCTGGGACATCCCTTCTCCTCCAGGCTGTACTGCTGCCCCAGGCTCTTGCCTCAAGCAGTCTGCCACCGTGTTGCTGGAGGAAAAGCTCTCAGGTCCTTAAGCTCAGCTGTGGCATCAGCCAGTCCTACTCATCTAAACCAAAGTGCCTGTGGTCCACAGGGCCAGGAGGCAGGAGACGCTGCCCTGGGGGCAGATGGGGCAGAGGCTATGCCAGCAGCTGTGGACTGCCAGCTGGAGCAGCTGCGGAGTGTGCCCTTCAGACAAAAATAATGAAGCTGCTTAATTTCAAGACCGATTCAATTCAACTAAAATGAGATTTGATAAAGCACGGCCTTAAATGCTCAGCACAATTTCTCTGGGGATGTCCTCAATGGTGCTTTAGGAATCTCCTAGTGAAAAATGACCTGAAATAGCAGTTCCTCTCAGCTGAGTTTTGTAGCGTTTTGGGGAGTCCCACCCTCCTCCCTTCAGCTGCAGGCTCTTTCTTTTGGAGGCTGCATCGCAGAGAGAAGAGGCCATCTAGAAGAGCCCAGTTCCAGCTTTGCCATGTCCCAGGAAGGAGGGTCTCGGTGGGCTCTGCAGCTCATGACCTCCATGGAGATCTTACAGAGGGAGTTTATGGAGCCTGAGAAGATAAGAAAGGACATGAACTTTGAGGTCTTGGCAGGGGGCTGGAAGCGGAGGCAGTTGTGGGGGGGAGTGGTGAGGACAGCCAGGGAAACCTGTTGTGCAGGGTGACAGTTGGGAAGGGACCAGGCTAAATGTCACAGAACCAGGGGCGGGAGGAGGTGGTGGGATGGAAACTGTCCAGAAAGCGAGAGTAATCTGACCATGGCAAGGTGACAGACGAGTGGCACTTGCTGTGGCGCTGGAGTGACGAAGAGTGTTTCCAGAAGAGGCAGGAGGAAGTGCAACAGTTCAGAGATCTTGCAAAGAGGGGGAAGAAATGAATGAGCAGAAAGGATGTGAACTCACCCAATGCAGCATCCAAAGTGTTCCTAGAAATCATGAATCTGCCTCACCCAGGAAGGTTAAAGGCATGAGACAGCTCTGAGTATCCAATAAAATTTTCTGTCTAGTGGACTCTGCATCACCTGCAACTAAGAAACTGCTCGGGGCAGATACCATTCTGCCCTGAGATGCGCAGACTGGTTGGCAATGGGCAGCTAGAGAAAAGCCAGGAGCACTGGGACCTGGCTTTTAGAGCTCCCTGCTGACTTAAAGCTAAAGCTGTTCCTAAAGCTATTTGCAAGCAGGTTTTCTGTTTAAGTCATGACAAGTCGAGCTTGCCCCTGTCCTCAGTAGAAATGCATTTATTGCCTGGCTGTGGCCTCCACACAGATCCTGCCCAGCAAGGACCAGGTCCTGCTCAGACCACCCGGCCCAGCCGTGAGGGATGGCTGCACGGCACAGCGCAGTCAGACCCGAGCACGTGGGTCTTCCTGCAAGCGCTCCTGCTCCCCAGCTCCAAGCAAGCTGGTGACCCTTCCATGGCATCATAAGGTTATTTATTACCTGTATGTGCCAGGCTAATCACAGTCACACCATTTCCATTTGATTTCCATATGCTGAAGGAAGATGGGCATATACATATGCATATACATATGTTTTGCAGGTACATTTTGTGTTGAGACAGTCTCTTGCTGTGGTGGGTCCCAGGACTGATCTGCTCAAGGTGTCTGGTTTTACTGAAGGCAGTAATCCCTCGGGATACCACGTCTGGCAGAGCAGCCATGGGTTGGGGTTGGGTGATCAGGGAGCTGTTTTTCTGAGCAATTGGTAGATTAATGTCACATTTTTAGGCTTTAGCTCCTGGGGCAGCTTGGGAACCCAGAGGCGCTGACTGTGTCCCCTGTTAAGGTTCTCCACAGCAAAAATTACAGACCTGCAGTTTTAGAAATGTGTTTTCTCAACAAATGTTAACATCTTTCTTTCTGTTCTACTGTAGTGGAAAATGTTTCATCATCTTAGGGGGATGTGAGTAGTCGTCTGTGTCTTTTTAAGAACTGAGCAGAAATGTTCTTTTGGGTCTTCGTGGCCACTTCTGCCTTCTGTTGGCCATTATGGGGAAGGTGATAGCCAGGCGCCATTTCTAGCATAACACTTCTGTGTCTTCCTCAGCCCTGGAAGTCAGGGATATATCGCTACTTTAGGAAAACATTAATTTTGTATGCAGCATGCAAAACCATCCACTTTTACATGCCTTTTTTGGGTGCTGGCCCCTCAGAAGAGACAAGCTCCCCCATCTTGGTGTCTCTGGGAAGAGCCGTTTTGGGTGGAGGATGGAGCCTCCCCTCCCTGCAGCGAGCCAGGGTGAGCCAGGGCCCCAGTCCCTGGGATGGTGAGGAAGGCACAGACCTGGCACTTCTGAGCACACAGGCATTTTGCCTTCAGGGAGTCTAATTCCTCTTTTAAAAAGGGAGATGTAAAAGCCATCAGACCATGAACCTTGATTGCCATCAATCTGTATCTCCATCAGCACAGCACAGCTCCTCCTTCTGTGCAATGCCAGACTCCGACCTCCAACTCCCCTGGCTGTCGTTATACCTCAAAATGCCTACAGACACACCAGGGTGATATAAACAACAAATACATAGAGATGTGCATGTATATTATAATAACAATGTTATTCTTATCATAGTAATGATTTTATCTTTGTTCACAGCTAGGCTTTCCCAGGGTGTTCATTAAAAATATTTACTTTTATATACATTGCACAAAATGTTCAGTAAATACCACACTCTGGTTTCAGGATGAGTCTCTCTTTTAGTAGTTTACAAATTCTGAAACCCTTTACACCATTACTCTTGTCTTGGTCTGAATCCAGAGGAAACCCCCTGCAAGCTACCCTCCTCTTGGGTCCCAGCCTTCCCTTTCTCTTCATCTGCTGCCTCTGGCTTAGTGCCCTCTGCATCTTGCATTCACCTGCCCCATCTCCAGTGGGTGCTCCCTGAGCACCCCGCGAGGCTGTTTCTGGGAGGGATGAGCATCATGATTAGCCCCTGATACCCATGCATGAGCACCGCGGTATCCCGGGGCTCCTCCAAGGACTGCACGGTGTGAGGGTTTTCTTGTATCACTCAGCTCTAGCACCAGGATCAGCCTCAAATAGCTGCATCAATGTATATAGCAAATACATCCCCTGCTCTGGGCAGGGTAATCCCTGGGTGCAGATTTGAGCTAATGGCGACATGGGTACTGCAGCCCCTGCCTGCCCGTCCCTGCTCCAGGCCACCTTCCTGGACTCCTCTTCTTCCTCCTTTGCAAGACGTGGCAGCTTTGAAGATCACCAGGGATGCTTTCTCCATGCGCACACTGCTGCTTGCAGGCCTTGGAGGCAGCTGCCAGCTTGCTGAAAGCTGCTGGCTGCCTTTCCCTTGCTCATGCGGGCTTCGTTCACACCTCTGTGCCCGGGGGTGTGGAATAACGAGCACGTTGTATTCCTCACATGCACTTTGAGGGCTCCTCTGAGCTGTCATGCGTAGGTGGGTGTAAGATCAAGAAAGACATGAGCAATTCAGGACTCCCTGCAGGTCCCAGAATAGTGGTGAGGAGTTAGCTGAGGTACCCAGGGTAGGTGTCTGCTGTGGGTGGCTTGAATGTGACCCGGGTTGTTAAGGACGTTGGCGCATGGGCTTGTTTGCAACAGGCTCAAACAGTGCACGGGCTGGATGGTGCTCCCCGGATGACCCTGCACTGTGTGTCCTTTGACAAGAAACCCCAAGGCTGAGGGACTGTTCCCAGTGCTACAGGGACAGATGAGGCTTCTACCCAAGAGGGACTGTGGAGGCTCAAGCCATTTTGGGATGACCCTGTTGCAGGTCTCCCCCCTTCTGTCCCCTGCTCCTGCTGTTCCCTGGAGTGAGGGCAGCTCTGGACACTCAGCTTTGTGCAAATCTCAGTCCTCAGGGTGAAGCTACCGCACTCCGGCAATCAGATACAGGGCTGGCTAGTACTCAATGGCCAAGGTGTCCTCACCTCCAGCGTGGCTGCGATGAGCCCTGCTCCCGGAGCTGGCCCTGGGGCATGCAGTGCCCAGGGAGTCAGGGCTGTGACCAAAGCCACTGCCCTCACATGCAGGAGCAGCTCCTTGTCACCAAGGCACAGCCACCTTCGTGGTGATGCCCACCTTAACCACCCAGCAATGGGCTCCCTCCCAGCAGCAACTTGGGGAAGGGGGCTCGGGTCCTGCTTGCTGGCACAGCTCTCCATTTCACTCCCCTTCCTCCTCGGATGCTATTTGAAGCTGGGTACAGTCAGCGCTGTGAGCAGGATGACTGATGGGGTGCACACCGCTCCGTGGGCTGAGGAGCTGGGGGCTGAAGTTCCTGAAGTGATGAGGCTCCTGACATAACCGATATGCTCCTTCCCCCCCAAATGCACCCACACCCCCTGGTCCCTTCCAGCCCCACCAGAGGCTCCTCTGGCTGCATGTCTCCCACCCAGCCTCTGCCCCCTGTCTTCTCATCTTCACCCCCTCCCCAGGAGCCCCCTTCCTGCCTTGCTACCCCTTGTCTCACTGATGTTCTGTCCTCCCAAATTCAGTATGTAAATGCTGTGGGGTGAGCTGAGTCTCTGACCTGAGCCTTTTTCCTTGGACTGCCCTACAGGCACCAGAGGTCCAGGCAGGAGGAACCTCATTGTTCATCCAACAGTGCATGTCCAGAGCTGGTCAGGGCAATCTAAATGCCACCAGTGGTGTGAGCTCAATCTCTTTCAGCTCCGGTGGGAGACCAGCCCCAGGGCTGCAGTGGAGATGTCTCCTTGCAGGGGCAGATCCTGCCCTGGGGCTGGGGTCTGGCAGGGTGATTGCAGGGGGACACTGCATCTCCGGACAGGCATCTCTGGACAGGCATCTCCAGAGATGGGCAGGTTTTGGAGGCAAGGAGATAAAGCACCTTTTCTTGTAAGACAGACACATCTACTAAGCCTCATGTCCCAGCTAAATGAGAGTTTAATGAAATAGTTCTAAAAATCTTGTAGTGATACATATTTTTTCCATTCTCAGCTCTGGGAATAGCTGATCCATTTTAGCTGCAGCTCTCAGAAAACTTTCTCTGAAACAGCCAGCATGTTAAATTCCAGCCCCTAAAGGTAACATTTTAATTGACCATAATGGGGCCAGCGATGGAATTTAACTAGGTGCCAGTAGTCATAATGAGTAGTGATTAAATACCTTATAAAAAGAGTGAGCCAAGCTACCTGAATGTAATCTATGCCCTTCGCACACCTCCTCCTTCAGGGTTTTTCTCTTCTTATTTCGCAAAACAGCACGTTTGGATAGAGAAAGCTTGTGGGGTTTTGACAGCATAGAAAAAGGAATAAAGAACATGTTGCCACTATTATAATTTCAGCTATTGTCATCGCAAAGAATTGTAATAGAGGCAAAGACAGAAAGTTCTTACAAAAATATTTATTTCTCAACATTTGAATTAAATATTATATCAAAAATACAATTAATTAAACACAGAAAATATAACCTGAGCATGAGTCTTCATTTAAAAAATATATCTATTAAATAATATTCTTATTTGTCTGGAGTGGAGTTATTGCATGTGATCCCTCCCCTATAAAAAATTAAATAGCAAAACACTAAAGTCAGATTCTGGAACATTTTCAATTTCCTAACTAGCTTTAAATGGCATTGAAGCATGTCCAACGGAGCCCACAGCTGGCCATGGCTTTCTTGTCCTGGCAGCCAGGGGATGCAGGGCGGCAGGGTCTGTCCCAGGACCTCAGTTCAGCTCCAGGTCATTCATGTACTGCTGGACCCAGTCCTGCTCAGGGTTGGCACAGACTTGGCGGCCCTTCTTCGTGATAAACCTGTGGGGTGCAAAGAGGTAAGTTTTCAGTGGGAGAGCAATGCGTGGAGGAGGACCCTGCCCCAAACCCAGCCTCTCCCGAGCATCAGCAGAATTTGGACATGCAGCATATCATGCCCATCACGTCAGCAGCGGTGGAGCCAGGACTGGTGCGAGCCCCCTGTGTGCTGAGCCTATGGAGCATCACCTTGCATCTCTTGGCCCCCAACCCTCCTGTCCCTGGGCCAACCTCCCTCCCCTGTCTTTTGAAAAGAGGCCTTTCCTTCTCTGGATCCTCAGCCCAAAGGGAGAGCCCACCACCGCCCTGGAGGAGAGGACTTACACAACGGCTGGCTGGGAGCACAGGCTGTTTGTCTCGTAGTACTCCACCACGAAGCTGCGGGGCAGCTGCCGGGAGGTGTAAGTGAAGCAGCAGGAAGTCGGTGGGTCGGAGCCAACTGTGAAAGGCAAAGACAGTCGTCAGCAGTGGCAAGGGATGGGGAGCAGGGGCAGAGAGCTGGGGCTGCTGACCCCCGGATCTGGGGAGTGGGGAGGACGTGGAGGAGAAAGAGAAAAGATGAAGTCTTTTTTCTTCTTCCTTTGATTCTTTCTCTTCTGGGTTCACCCTGAGCTGGTGCTGGCACAGTCCATATTGTGCTTTGAGCTATGCCTTTCCCATGGCAGGAGAGCCCCAATGGCCCTGGAGCACCTGCCAGAGGGTGGTTGGACACCAGAAGGGACCCAGGGGTGGAAGGCCTGGCAGAAGGGACCCTCTCCCAGCAGCGACATCCCTCTTGTCCCCATTTAGAGAGGAGGGGGAGAGCCCTGACTTACTCGGTGCAGAGGAGGTCTGGTAGCAGAAGGCGGCAATGAGAATGGCAAGGGCAGCCACAGAGACCTTCATGTCAGCTGAGAAGTGGTGGCCGGAGCTGAAGCAGGCAAGTGGAGCTTGAAAGCCTCTTTTCTGTCTGATGCTGAGACAGTCAGCAACTCCCTAATTTATGGGGTGAGGACGTCCATGCAGCGGCTTGCGTAGGCATGGTGGAATTTCCCCCAGAGAAGAGGCTGCTCGTGGTGTAGTCTCGTGGTGGAACAGAGCAGCAGGCCCAGCCCCGGAAAGGCAAAGCTCCTGCCTCGATTCAGAGCCTCTCCAGTGACACAGGATATGAAACAGTCACCATTGCTATTTCTGCTTCTTTCATGCATGTCCCTTAGTAAGAATTTCCCCTGCGGAGGTTCCTGCATTTGTCAACAGCCCCCTATTACCCAACCTGCCCAAGCAGCTTGGAGGTGAGAGTGCATCCTTCCAAGAGCTTTGCAAATGGGCTGAAGAGCATGGATGGGATGAGGCCAGTTGGGGAAAAGGGGGCTGAAGTCTCCTCTTCCCTGGACTGTTTCCCTCCCACATCTGCATAGCCCATGCTGCCCCAGTAGCAGGAGATTGGAGCCATCACCAGTTGGCTCCATGTCCTGTATATGCTTCACATAGTCTGAGGGGACTCAGGGCATGTCCTGCAGCCCTGACAGCACTGCAGGCACCAGCACAAGTAGTGGTGGGCATGAAACAAGAGTCCCAGAAGCTGAAGCACTTGAGTTTCCTCCTCAGTTTAAAGGAAGGAAGAGCTGAGATGGGGCGTTATTTCCTGGAGGTGCCTGCTGCACTTCAGGTCCTATAAGGAGACCCTAAATGACCAGTTCAGGTTAGACACTTAAATTTCAGTGGCTACTGATAAGTGAGGCCTATCATTGCTGGGCAAGGATATGCAGAGAGCCAAAAGAAGATGGAGACTTTGACTGTGACCCTGAAGATGAGGCAGGAGGGGCTCCAGGAGCAGGGTGAGGAAGAGTACCCTCCTTCTAAAGACCAGGAGCAGGTTAACTGGAGGACAAGGGCAGAAACTGGGATTTCTGGCAAGAAAAGAGTATCTGATCTCAGCAGAAAAGATAAAATTGTAATGACCATAGACAAGGAAGAGTGACCACGTTGTATGGGAGAGAGTAAGAGCTCACAGCTCTCCAAGGGCTGGGCAAGGGCTGCGACCAGGGATGGCTCACTGGGAAGAAGTCACCAGCCTACACACGGACTGCCATGGAGGTCTACCAAACACCTCTCTGTCCCAGAGGAGGAGAGGGAAGGCCTAGGAGGGAGGTGATGGGTGCTCTGGGAAGAGCTGAGGGCTGTCCATCCATAACAAGGTGTTCCTAGAAGGACATATCTTCCCAACAGGGAAGCAGATGCATTTCTGGGAAATGTCTCCATTTCATTATTTTCAAGACATCACCGAGTGCTGATGTCTTGGCAGATGCTGCCTGAAAGTCAATGGAAGGACTATAACGTAAAGCGGAGCAATCCAGCTGCACCACCAGCACCTTTGCACCCCTACTCCAGCTCTGGGCACTGACTCACCGTGTTTCTATTAAAGGCTCCTGGCTATTGACCCAGGCATCTTCTGTAAATAACCTGGTGTTTTCCAAATATCACTCCAGCACCGCATGGTGTGCACAGCCCTCCACCAGCCGTGGGCTGCCCTGCCTCCCCTTCTACCAGCCGCGGCAGGTTAGCTCCATGCAGGCAGAGAGGGGTCCAGAGGACAGCATGGTCCTGGACTTGCACAGAAGTCCCAGAGGTGGCCCACCCTCAAGGAGGCTCCTGCTGGGAGCCGTGGCTGGGAAGGGCAGATCTACCCCATGGAGCAACGGTGGCGCTGGCCAAGCTGAGCATCACCTCCTTCCTGGCCACACCATGGCCAAGCTGGTCCCCTCTCCCTCCTTGCCTTTGCTGTCTGCAGAGAGAGGCACCTTGCAGGCTCACCCATCAGTTCAGACACCACTCCCCCCTCCACTTGTCAGCTTGCCTGTCCACAAATATCCTGGGAGGATGAGGAGAGAGCCTGCCTCCGCAGGCAGGGCGCCCAGCCAGGCAGGAGGTGGAACCCGGCGTTCAGCTGGACGCCAGCTGGACCAGAAATCAGCTCTGAGCTAGCGTCAGCTTACTTGGCTGCTCTGTCTGGTTGCTCAGGGATTGTAACTTGTAGATGTGTGTAAGAGCGTGGTTTGCCTCTGAGCTGTTCCCTGTGATTGTACCTTCAAGCATTCATGGGTCATGTCTTGAGATCTGCCACCTACAGCCATCTGGTTCTGTCCTGCTCCCAAGGCACACGATGTGGGTAGGGCAGGCGAAATGCCATTTATGATGCAGGAATGTTCTGATAAAAAACAAGTTTCATTAAAACAGAAGAATTAGTTGGAAATCTGCATTGATTATTCAAATGTTTTCAATGAGATATTTTTCCTTTTCAGGCAGCTGAAAACCTCCATGCCTTTATACCTTTGTCGGCAAGCAGATGCCAAATTATTTTGGACTGTCAGGAACCATTTTTTAATTAATCAAAAAACATTTCCTTAGTTTAGCTGAGTCACTTAGTTTAGCCTAGATAATGTGTGTTACAGGTAAGGGCTGAAACTTTTCTACGGCTGAAAGCAAAAAATAACCCCAAAGTCAGGGTGTTTGCTTTCTAGGGGTCTGGTTTTTCCTTAGAAATCTGACTAAAGTCCCCACTCTGCCAGCTCTTTGCAGGCTGGATAGAGGTGGGAGGCTATAGCCATATCAGTGATGCCCTGGGATGTTGCAACATGCTCCTAAAAGTGTTTCCTTACCCACACCCCCGCATTCCAGTCATAATGAAATGAGAAAGTAATTTCTTCTAGCTCTTCCCCCTTTTAGAAAGAGAGGATGCTGCGTGTCTCAGATGAAGGACCATCTAACCCAGGAGGTGCTCTGAGATGGAGACATGGCCATGGAAGAGTGGCTAAAGTGGGCTGGAGCATCTCAGGGGGAATTAGGTTCATAGCACAGTAAAATGGTGGTGTAAGTTGGAAGTTTTCCCGCCGTGGCTCCAGGTGGTTTCAGGATTCATGACCCAGCCTGTGGTCTACCCTTGCCCCCACCGCTGGCAGGCAGTGCTTGGAGTGAGCAGGACAGGCCATCCGAAGCAGTCTGGCTGATGTTGCACCAATTTACATAAAGGGATAGAGCTTTTCTGCAAGCCCCCAAAAAATCCCAGGAGAAAGTGCTAAGTAAAGCAAATGCCCAAAATAAATTTGGTGATAGCAGAAATAGGGAAATTCTCGATCTTGAATGAAAGAGGAACCCTGAAAAAAATGGTGAGACTGACTGATGTAAGTTGCTATTTATAGCAGGTTTTAATGCTGAGGAGTCAGGATTCGCTCGGAAAAGGAAGTACTAAAAAATATCCTGAGTTCAGAAACTGCCTCTAGGACAAGCTCCTCTTCCACCTGCAGCAGTCTCCATCCTGCCCTGCTCAGAGCTCGGGCACCAGTGACTCTCCATCAGTGTCCAGAAATTTCACCTCCACCATTCTTCACATTTCTGGAGAAATGTTGGAATTTTTGAGATGACGCCATATCCCGGAACTGGCTCCAGTGGGAACCTGTGCCTGTGGGAGTGACTGGGACCCATCTGTTTCCACTGTGCCGGGTGAAGGGGAGAGCACGGCCATCCCGGCCGGGTGGTGTGACTGAGCTCTGGCCACCACTGGCTGTGTTGCACAAAATACCCCTTTGTGTTTCCCCAAAATCATGTCACACCAGGAAGATGTTCGTAGCTGATAAGAAAAATGTATCTTGCTAAAAGTTCAATCTTCCTCCAGCAAGGGCATTTTCTGAAAAAAATACCCTGGGGAATACTACTGCTTTCTAATGGCTGATGCTTCAAATTTTTCCTGGCTTTTCTTTTGAAACAAAGCAAACCAAAGACCATTAAGTGTACAGTATTTCAAAGTAAATTGAAGTGAAATAAAAAAGCCTCCTTGCTACACACTCCTCTCCATCCTTGGCATGAAAGGAAAAGAAAGAAACAGGCAAATCTCATTTTAGCAATTTTTGAGCCTTAGGGAAGTGGCTGTGGGGCTGTGCTTCTGGCTCGCCCCGACTGCCCTTTCCAGGGGCTGGTGCATGCCCGACCCACACCCCTCAGCATCCCTCAAACCCTGCAAATGCCTGGGAGGACCAGACAAAGTGTTTCTGCTGCGGCTGCATCCTCTGCCCTGGAGGACAGCCCACCTCACTCAGATCTTTGGTGAATCCTCCAGAAAGAGCAAGGAAGATCAGGCTGAAAATTGAGAGCTCTGCTAGGGTGAAAAACAAAACCAGTTTATAAATGAACCGACTGGGGCTTGTGTGCTCATCATAACCAAGCAAAAAGGAAAAGAAGCAAGCCACAAATCGATGGTTTTCATTTTCATTAGTGCTCCTGGAGCCCAGCTCTCCGGGAGGTTTGGGTGGGCTTGCTGCAGGTGGCCCGCAGAGCGCAGGGTGGCCAGCTGCACCCCATGGGTGCTTCGGGTATGGCCAAGCATCACGACCTTCCCCTGCTCACAGTGGGGGCTGAGAGCAGGGTTAACCTTTAAACATGTGTCAGGGCCATTGCCACAGCTGGGGGATGACTTCCTTCTGAAGACCCCATATCCACCAGTGCCTGCTTGGTCCCTCTCTTTGGGGGGGGATGCTGGCAGGGATGTGTCAGGTGTCGGTCCCCCCCCAGCACTGACGGGGGGTAGGAAACCCCACGGGAGGTGTGAGCCCCCACTCCCACAGTGAGGTGTGAGCTTTCCAGCTGCGGTGGTAACACACGGAGACTGGCAGTGGAGCTCGGAGGTTTACTAGCCTCACAATTTATTTTGGGCTCACTGCAAGGCTGCAAACCACTTCCCATGTGTGGGGGCTGTTTGTAGGTTAGGGTGCTCTGCAGTGTCTCTCTGAAGCACAGGTCCCATCCTGCTCCCTGTGATGCTGAGGCTTTTGCTACCCCAGATGGGCTTGTGCCCTTCAAAAGGGCCATTGTCCAGCTGGCCTGGCCAGCACGGGCTCTGCCTGGCACCCGCATCCCCTGGGGGAGAAGGGAGGGCTCGGGGAGCTCCGGCACCGCTCACCGGCCTGGCAAAGCTCCGCAGCCTCCCCACGCGGCCTCCTGCATCCCTCGGGGACCGTGCAGAGAGGTGCAGCTGCAGGAGGGACTTGCTGGGGACGGCTTGTGAGTGGGAGCGAAGGGGAGCTGGACTTGGTCAGAGACAAGGCTATGACCCCCCGGGGCACAGCACCTCTGCCCCAGGCAAAACCACCAGCATCTCCCAAACAGAGCACCCCACACCCCAGAGCTCGCATCCACTTGTGGGCTTATGGGCAAGAGCATCAAATGGCTAGCAGGAGTGACAGGGACAGGATAATATCCCTTTATGTGCTCCAAGGTCCTTCTGATGGTGCTAAGGTGCCAGGGCTGGGATGGTGCAGCCCCCACGGGCGAGCTGTACCCCCAGGGGAAGGCAGACAAGGCTTCCCCATCAGCCTGGGGACAGCCCTCACCATTGCCCATGAGCAAAGTACCCCGCATCCCTCTGCCCCGGGGGTATGTGCTTTGTGACCTGTGGCTCTTGGCGAGGGCAGGATTCCAGGGGGGGCTTGAAGGAGTCCCGAGGCATCTGGGCTAATCCTTGTCACCATCTATCCCAGGGGATGAAGACTCAGCACCCACTATAACATCCTTCCCTACGGTCTTCGTCTTTGAATAATTTTAGCTTTCTTTTTCTACCCTGCCTGCACCCAAACAAATCTCATGCCCCAGTCTGGGTGAGGCTAAAATTATAAAAAGTGGCTCATTTCCGGGAATAATAAAGGAAGCTCAAGAGAGGTCAGCTTATAAATACTTAAACTGCAGGAACTGTGACAGCAGAGGGCTCTGGGATTTGACAGAGAAGCGAAAACCAGTGTACAGAAACAGAAAACTGAAAACAGAAGCTGGCCTCAGAGGCCAGTGAGGGTGAAGTGCTCTTGGGGCAGCCTCGCAGGAGCATGCAGCCGGGGTTGCAGCCGGGGTTGCAGCCGGTGACTCAAAGCCAGAGTCCTGTGGCAGGGGGTCAGCAGCACAGAGAAGGGGCTGGGGAGGGAGAGGTGCCCCCTTCCAGGAGGCTTCTCGGCACTCCAGGGGAAACATCACAGCTGACGAAGGACAGTTTTGTAAGCGCTAATCGGTTTGTGCCGATGACACAATCAAGCAACCGCAGCTGCAGCAGCTCTTTGCAGACCCTCCTCCTCCAGCTCTGTCAAATTCATTAGCAGTAAATGACGGCTCCTTTCCTTCCACAGACCATCTCAGGGCTTCCAGATGGAGGACAGAGCTGCCTGATGCAGATCACATCACACCCCCATCACATCTCCCCACCACCCTTGGATGCTCCACGCAGTGAGCGAGATGGCACCGTGCGGGCCACCAGCCCTCTGGCTTGCTCCTTGCAGGTGGCAGGCTGGAGAGCAGAAGCTGTGAAGTTCCCATGAGCAAAGCTGTCTCTGGCTGGTGTTAGCCACAAAGCTGTCTTTCTGCAGCCGCAACCTTTCTCACCCAGCAATGCAGTGCTGGCAGCTGGCATTTGTCATTTCCCCGTGCACACGCTAGCATATGAGTTGCAAGCCCATAGGAACATAAAACTCCCACTGTTGGTTTCGGCATAATTTATTTTCATGGCAAAAAGCCATAATTTGGTTTTGCTTTGCAGCAATTCAACCAAAAGCTGGAGCCACTTCTTGTTCTGCCATGCACCTCTGCCCAGAGCTGCTCAGACTTACCCAGGGAAAGCAGAGCTGGTCCTGCCAGGGCTTGCTATGAATTCGGCAAAATCCAACACCTTCCCCGATACCCATGTCAGGACTTACAGAGTCTTTGGCCCCAATAAAAGCACACCCTCAGCCACTCTGGTATTGCCTCTGCCCAGCTGCAGGGTGAGCCTGCAGCCTGCCACAGCCAACAGCACCAGTGTCCTGGGTTGTAACGCAGGATGAGACCATGCAGGGAAGCAGGAGTGCAAAAGAGATTCTCCCTGGGGGGGTAAGTATGCAGAGGAGCAGATCATCACCTATGTCAGGAGCCTTGAACCTTCTTTCTGTCTCTGCCAGAGAAGAGCTGATTTGTGAAGGACGGTGTCTCCACTGCTCTCACTTGCAGCTCCAGGGTAGCCGAGCAGGGGATTTGTACTTCTGGGGATGAAAATCCAGGCTCTGGAGCCCACCCACAGGCCTGAGCATCCTCTCTGCAGTGGAGGGAGGCTCCGACTCCATCTGTACCCCAAGGCTGTGGCAGGATGTCAGGAAGTCCCAGGTCACCCCTCTCCCTGCAGAGCTGCTGCTCTGCCCTGCTCCCCAGGCAGGGGCTGCCCTGAGCCACGGCACCGCGCTGCCACCGCTCCAGCACCGGGGACCTGCCAAGGCTTGAAAGTCTCTCCTGTGCCAGGCAGGTTCTCCACCACTCATTTCTCACCTTTTTGGCCAGAAAATCCGTCTTGGACTTAAGGGATCTTTTGGAGGGAGTGGTTCAGGCTGGCAAAATGTCTCAGGTGTGGCAAACCGCCTCTTCCAGCAAACTCCTCGGTCCTCTGGGGGCTGAGGTTGGGGGTGGCAAAAGACCCTCCTGCCTGCAAAGACCCTCCAAAGCAGGGTAAGATCCTGCAATTTGATTTCTTTGTGGAGGCCTGTGGCTGTTAAGGTGACTGTGAGTAGTCTGCAAAGATGAGATGGCCGGCTTGGTGGATTAGGGCAGAGCAGTGTATGTTGTTCATTTTTGACTTTAGTAAGGCTCCCATAACATCCTCATAGGCAAACTGATGAAGTATGGATTAGATAAATGGCAGTGAGAGGGACTGAGAGCTGGCTGAACAGCTGGGCTTGGAGGGTTGTGATCCATGGTACAAAGTCCAGCTGGAGGCAGGTCGCCAGTGGGGAACTCCAGGGATCGATACTGGGGCCAGTGCTGTTTAATATCTTAATGACCTGGATGATGGGACAAAGTGCACCCTCAGCAAGTTTGAAAACACAAAGCCAGGAGGAGTGGCTCACACACCAGAGGGATGTGTTGCCATCCAGAGGGACCTTGTCAGGCTGGAGAAATGGGCTGACAAAAACCTCATGAAGTTCAACAAGTAGAGGTGGAAAGTCCTGCCCCTGGGGAGGAACACCCCCAGGCACCAGTATACGCTGGTGCCGACCAGCTGGAAAGCAATTTGGCATAAAAGGACCCGGGGCTCCTGGTGGTCACTGAGCTGGACATGAGCAGCAATGTGCCCTTGCCACAAAGAAAGCCAACAGGCTCCTGGGCTGCATTAGGAGGAGCATTGCCAGCAGGTCAAGGGAGGTGACCCTTCCCCTCTGCTCAGCACTGGTGAGGCCACTCCTGGAGTACTGGGTCCAGTTCTGGGCTCCCCAGTATGAGAGACATATGGACGTACTGGAGAGAGTCCAGCGAAGGGCCACGAAGATGATTAAGGGACAGGACCATCTCTCCTAGGAGGAGAGGCTGAGGGTGCTGGGGACTGTTCATCCTGGAGAAGAGATGGCTGAGGGGGATCTTATCAACATGTGTGTGGGGAGCAAAGTAGATGGAGTCCAACTTGTCAGTGGTGGCCAGTGACAGGGCAAGAGGCAACGGGAAATTCTATTTAAAGACCAGATAAAACTTTATTACTGAACACTGAAACAGGTTGCCCAGAGAGGTTGTGGAGTCTCCATCCCTGGAGATATTCAAAGCCCATCCGGACATGGTCCTGGGCAGCCTTCCCAGCTGATCCTGTTTTGAGCAGGGGCTGGACTGGACTATCTCCAGGTGTGCCTCCAGCCTCAGCTCCTCGCTGGTCCACATTAAGCCAAGCACTGCGGGACTGGTGGGGGCAGAGTGCTTTGGGTAGCACAGAGCCCGCAGTCCAGCCACCTCTCAACTTCATGTGCTGCAGTCCAGCAACCGTTGATAGATACTCAACACATAACAGCACAAGCATGCTTTGGAGCCTGCCTGTTTTTTTTTTTCCAGAGTTGCATAATCTTAGGCAAACATTGTGTCTTTTGCTATACAGACTCACAGGGAAAAATCCCTCCTGTAGTTCAGATAAATAGTTCTCTTTCTGGCCATGCCACTTGGCACATTTTAGTTTCCTTTTGATTTGATGAAATCGAAAATGAGCACTGAGTCAGAGCTCAACATACTTGGCTTCAGTGTGAACCATATCCCATTCTTTCTGAGTTTTTTTCCCTAATTCCCTTTGGCTGTTTCACTTTCGTGACATCCTCTGCCATCATTCTGGAATTTCCACTCAGGCTTCTCCCAGCTGCCTCCGGGACTCCTTATTAAAAGGGAGCTGAATCCAGCTGCTGCAGTCTGAGCCGCATCTGCCAAAGCTTCTGGTCCTGCTCCGACTGCCCTAACCCAACAGGAAGATGAAGGTTTCTGCAGCCGTTTTTGCTCTTCTCCTCATTGCAGCCTCTTGCTCCCAAACTTTCTCTGGCCCAGGTGAGTCCTGCTTTTTCATTTGTGAAGGAAGAACAGATCTGAGCCTTCGTTATAATTTCTCCATTGAGCTCTGCTGGCAGATAACTGGGAATTTTTCAGCATTTGTACCACTCTCCACTCTGCACTCAGATCAGCTACATGTAGGAACCCCAGAATTAGAAAATCATCCATCCATCCATCCATCCATCCATCTGCCAGCCATCCTGGGCTCAGAGTACTTATTCCTGGTTATAGTTTAGGGACTTCAGTCTCTGCCCTGGGGCTGGGGGAGGTGGGGAAATGAAGCTCTGAGCAATGACTGGGTGGGAATCTCGCCCAGTACCTGACAATACTGTTCCTGGCATTGGACCAGATGATCCCCAATGTTGATTTCAATCTTAATTATTCTCTAATTCCTCACTCCCTTCCCCACCAGCATGGTTCCCTGAGCTGATGGGCTGGCTGCTCCCAACGCACAGCCCAGCACATGCTCACGTTGTTTCTCCTTGCCTCTTTCAGTTGGACCCGACCTCCCAATCTGCTGCTTCTCTTACACACACCAGAAGCTCCCGCGGAAGCTCATCCTGCGTTATTACAGCACCAGCACCAGTTGCACCCTGCCGGCCATCGTGTAAGTATCAGTGCTGAATCCTGGGTGCAGACAAGCTGGGGCAGTGCGGGGACAGCTGCTGTGGGCTGTGCATGTGTGAGTGACCAGCTCTGCAGGGTGGCTGTGGGCACGGGGGTCTGTAGGAACAGAACAGGGTGAGGGGAACCCCAAGGGGAAAGGGCTTGCACAGGGACTGCCAGGGATGCTCTTGTGGGGATGCCCAGGGATGTTCCTGCAGGAGTTGAGGAGGCAGTGTGGGAAAAGGGAGTGGAGTAGGGGAAATCACAGCCAGCCGCTGGTTTCAGATCAGCTTAGGGCACAGGGGAGAACCTCTTGCAACACCCCAAAGCTGGGATCCAGGCTCTCCTGGGATGCAGGTCTGAGCAGAGATCTAATATGTCTCATCCCTGTTCCACAGGTTCATCACAAAGAAAGGCCGTCAGGTCTGTGCCAATCCCAGTGACACCTGGGTTCAAAGTTACCTGCAAAACTTGAAGCAGAACTGAGCAAAGCAAGATGGCAAGCGTAGCTGCTATCATGCACGAGTTGCATTATCCTGAGCTCCTGCGATGGAGCAGGACACTGGGGCAACAGGAGCTGCAGAAGCCCACGTCATCTGCAGGCGGCTCCAAGGGGCTGCTGGAAGGGCACCACGAGACACCTCGTGTTGGGGTGCTGCTACTTGCCCTTGGCTTGCATGGACCAGTCTGCAACCTCATCCCTCTGCCCTGACACTTCCACCTGTGGCCTGGGAAGGCCCATGGGACTGCACCTCTATTGTTCTTATATTATTTTAAATTATTTAAGAAATTATTATATGGGATAGGCAGTACTTTATTCTGTGGATAATAATGCTATTTATGGGAGGGTGGCTCAGAGTCTCAGTGTTGGATGATGGGTGGCCCTGGCTTACACGTGTGAAATTATGATTCTGGAGAATAAAGAATTTGGGCAAAACCTCTGCTGTGTTCCCTTTATGTGCCTCTGTGTGGTGTTCACCGGCACAAAGACAGAATGTCACCCTGAGCCTATCTGCACACTCTATATGGCATGTGATGATGGGAAATGGTTTGAGGCACAACCATAAAGTTTCCATACTGCAGACATACGAATATCCTCCAACACCTCATTCCCCCACCACATACACCCCCGCCTCCCACATCCTCTACAGAATTAAACATGTTTGTATGCACATATGAGCCTTTTACATACATGAATATGCCCTCCACACACCCCAGGCATGTCGATATGCTTGCTTGCTTGCTGCTCCCAGCCCCCCACGTCACACCCCAAACTGGTCCCTGGGCACGCTGTGTGTGCAATGGGGTGGTGATGGGACACATTGCTGTAAGGGGCAAAATCCTGCCAGAGGCTTTGGGGCGAGGAGCAGGGAGAGCAGCTCATGGTCGGGTGGGAGGAAGCAGAAGGCATGGAGCTGCTGCGGTACTGGGGCTGCCCTGGGAGCTGGCAGGTACCCAGGACTCATGAGCTGCTCGTCCACCCTCATGCTGAGGGTGCTGGGGTGCAGAGCAGGGCCAGTTCCCTGCCTGTACCCGCCCCTGCTAGCCATTTCTGCTAGCTAAGCAGCAGTGTTTCCCAGCACAGAGCCCACAGGCACCCGCACGCACGCTGTCAGTGGCCCCGTGGCGTCCCTACTCACACGTATCTGTTCCTCCACATCTCTGCCCGCCAGCCCCTCTGTGCAGCTGGGTCCTGCCAAGCCCAGCAGTGCTTCCTGGAGAGGGGCAGGGACCCCAGCTTTCTTTCTGACCACCCCAATGGGGTTTGTTCCTCACTTTCCCACCTGTAAAACAAAGGGAAGGGTTCAGCTATGCTGCAGGGGTAAAACAGCCACCAGCAAACCTTCTGCAGTCATTCCCAGGATGCAGCTTTGCATGGGAACATGAATGGGAGGGAGCAGGTCTCAAGGGTAAAAGCACAGTGCTGGGCACAGCTTGCCCATTGCAATCATGCTCAGCGCTCCTTTGCTTCTGCACACTGAGAATAAATGCTCCCAACAGCATGGTAACCCAGAGCTGGTCTGGCCTTGCTGCTATCCTGTTCCAGTTGGTATTTCTTCTTCCTAATGCAAAAAAAAAAAGCCTTTCTCTTATAGTTTCATTTTTGCTGCAGCTAAATATCAGACTTGGCAACCCTGAGACTGGGAAAGCACCTCCACGTTGTCTTGTGATTTCCCTCTAGTCTTGTGTTTTCCAGGCTGGAAAGCTGGCTGCAGGCAGGAGGGCTCATGGGGCACCCAAGGAGCAGCATCCTAGCGAAGGGCAGACCCAGCCCAGGCACCATGTTGTTTCCCAGGAGATGGTGCTGGTGATGGGGGACCATGTGGAGGGCTCCTCTCCAGCTCCATGGGGATGGCTCCTGACCACTCTGCTGGGGGGATGATTTGGAAAAGGCACAGGCTCTTGCTCACCCCTGTCAGGGTCCCCATGCTCCCCTGGAACAGCAGGGTCCTAGCAGAGAGGGTCAGGTCCAAGCAGGGACGAGGTAGATCAATATGTTTGCAAAAATCTTGTCCCACTCTATGGCCAGGGCTTGCCATTTTGGGGAAGAGACAAAATCTGCAGAGAGGTTTATCCTGAGCAGGGCTTCCCCACTGTGCCGTGAAACATGGGAGCAGAGAGTGGCCACTGCATGGTGGGGTGGATGGACAGGAGCTGCTGCCCACGGGTGGGCAAGCGAGGAGCCCGGGAAGGGGGTGCTGGGGGTCTCCTCTGCCCCTGAGGGCATCCCGATCCCCTCCCACGTGTGCTGCACACTCAGTCACCTCTTGTGCTGAGAAGCCAAGTTTGGTGCTGCAGAGGAACTGCAGGAGCCCAAAATAGTCCCTGATCTGGGGCTCCGTGCACTGCAAGGACAGATGTCATGGAGAAAGGGAAGGCTGGGGGGCGTCTGAGGTTTGCCCCAGGCCTGAGGTGCAGGGGACAGGCTGCAGAGGCAGGAGGACTCGGCGCTGCAGCCGGCTCTTCTCCGGACAGTCCCTGGCTGGGAGCCCAGGTGTGTGTAGGAATTTCCCTCTCCAGCCCCTCTGGTTTTAGTTTCCTTCCTGAAGCTCCAGGAGCAGCAGCCAAGCCAGTCTGCTCCAGGAGCCCTGCTCCCCTCTATCGCAGACCCATCTCCCCTGGCACGAGCCGGGCAACATGAGGGCAGGTCCCTCTGCGTGGGGACTGTGGCAGCCCAGCCCGGGGCTCCCGTGCCTGCCTGTGCTGCCTGGCTGTCCGTGCTGGCCCATGGGGATGGGGCTGGTGGGGGGGCAGCACCATGGTGGGAGTCTGTAAGAGCAAAGGAGAAATCGTAGCCCCAGGGGTCAAATGTGCAGGGAGCAGCCTGCTGCCAGCTCTGGGCAGGGGAGGGCAGCCAGGAGGGGACACTTGGAAAAGCTGGGACAGCTGCTGGGAAAGATACTGCTGAATCCAGGGGATGTATCAGCTGCTCTCGATGGTCCTGTCTTGAGGCTTGGGGCAGAACCAGCCCTTTCTTGCCTGCTGCACAGAAATCTGCAAGAGATGGCTCGGCTATAGATCAGTCCCTGGCCCTGACACCCTTTTCCACGTCAACTCTGACAGCCCAACGCTCCCTTTTGTGCAGGTTTCTTTGCTCTGCAAGCAGTTCAGGGACATCTGTGCTGCAAAATGGGGTGCGAACTGGGATGGGCTCCACCGTGAAACTGCATGTGGGACACGGGGCACAGACAAGCATGGAGCCAGGTATCAAGAGTCAAGATGCAAGTCAGGACTCAGCAAGGCCAAGTGGTTCACCAGCCAGATCTGAGCCAAAGGAATGAGAGTCCAGCGGAGAGCCAAGGGAAGAGTTCAGATCCCCAGTTGCCTGCTGGAAAGTGACCATCGCTCAGCCATCAGGCTTCTCGTGTGCTTACAGAGGTGGACAAAAGCCAAGCCCAGCTGCTCCCGTGGGGCCTGGCAGGTTGACTCTGCTGGACCCCATGAACCACAGGCTTTTCCTTCACTGCCTGCTGTGGCAGAAGGCACCCAGAAGGTCAGAAGACCCTCATGGTGCCATGGGCAGAGCACCTGATAGCCCGGTTCTCTCTGGTCTTTTTGAGAGCATGAACCCTGTGGCTGTCCCCTTTCTCCCAGTGAAGCTGGGAGAAGCCCTGGGAAGGGAGGTGAACCATGCAGACCTTCAGACCCAATGGCTGCATTGTCTCCCTGCTGGCCCCTGTTCCTAACCCACATCTGTAGCTGCCCCCTCCATCAGCCCCTGCAGGGCAGTTCTCACCTCCTCTTGCTCTTCGCTGTTCTTCTCAACACGAGGAGTGCAGTTGTGGTTATTTCTAGCCGACGTTGCTGAAGCACCTGCTATATTCAGGGTTGTACATCCTGATACAGCCTCTCTTTGCAGCTCTTTGATAGCTGATGGTTTGAACTTGGCCTCATGGTTCAGCCTCTTTGAGTTCTGTCTTTCTAACCTACACTGGCCATGTTCTGGCAGCTCCATGTCACTCAAGAAGCCTTTCTCCTAAACCCACCCATTTATACATCCCATCACTGGTGCTTCCCTGTGGAAAGTAGGATCTGGATGGATTAGTGCTAAGAACAAACATGGTCTGTATGTCTGCTTAGCTCCTGATGGGAACATGAAGGTCTCTCTGGTTGAACCTTGTTGCTCTCCTTGTTGCTGCCCTCTGCTCCCAATCCTGCTCTGCTGCAGTTGAATCCACCTCTGTCTTTGGGTTGGTTTTTCCACTCCTGGAGGAAGAGGGCTCATGATGGTGACCTGTAATGCCTGAGGAACAGGCATGACCTGCTCTGACTCCTTGGTCTGAAGCGTGGCCCACTGGGTGTGTTTATTCTCTGCTGGTTGTACACATCCACATTGTGTCCCCTCCTGGTCATACGGATTCAGTCCTGCACCCCAAATCTCTTCCAGCCATCCCTGACACAGCTCTGTCACAGCATGATATCACATGCACTTGGCAGAAGCCTTCCAGGAAACACGTGAAGGACTATTTCTAAACCACCAGCAGGTGCCAACAGCCAGCTGTTGTGTGGATATGGGCTCTTGCCCGTGCAGGAAGCCTTTGGCTCGGCCCCACAAATCTTTCTCCCTCTTGGGACCAAGAGTGGGACTTGTTGGGGTGTTATCTGGGACTGGCCATCACTCAGTCCTGGCAAGGAGAGATACTTTCCAGTTGCAAGGAGATGACTGAGAAGGACCTGCCCACACTGACGCTGGCATGAGCCCAGTGGAGGGAGGATGAGAGGTTGTTCCTGGTATCCTGTGGGGTGCAGCCGCCCCAGCACGGCTGAGAAACTGCTCCCAGGTGAGGTGTTTGGTGTGCAGCAGAGAAATACACAGAAGGTGCCTGCCCCAGGAGACACCAACTACACACTCTGCAGTGGCCTCTTGGGTCTGTGGTCCTTCTCTCTGCCTGCGGGAGCCAGCAGCAAGTTGAGGCAGAGCCAGGAGTCTGGCCCAGGGACCTTCTCTGGTTTCTCAGCACCTCCCCTTGGCTGGCTGCCTCCACACCAGACAATGGTCACAAAAAGGACATTCCCCAGCCCTGGTGTGACTCAGTGCAGCTCTCCAGTGGTGCATCCCTTCCCTACCACAAAGGTTTCCTCGTCCTCCCCACTTCCCAGCTTCATCACCAGGAAGAAACACCAGGTCTGCACTGACCTTGATGCCATCTGGGTGAAGGCATTTGTGAACTTTTTGGGGACACACTGAGATGGCCACCCCTGCCTAAGTCCCCCAGTGCTCTACTTCTGGCCCCTGGGAGCCCAGGGTCAGCCCCAGCTTCTTCCACTCCTCTTGCAAAGGAATGATTTTGGTGTCATGAACTGCTCACCTCTTGCTTGTCGTGGTCCTGTGGGCAGGAAAGTGGGACCTGTGGTCCCAATGGGGAGTGCTGGCCCCATCAGCCCACTTCACCCAGCCTGACTCTGCAAAGGCAAGCTCGTGCCTCAGTTTCCCCATCTGTAAGTGAGGGATAGCAATGCTTAAAAGCTTTCCATGAAGTGCTCAAGGAGCCACTGTATGAAAGCAAACCAACATGAGCACTGTTTAATTATTCTCATGTTCAGGAAGACCTGGCTGATTTTATATCACTTCCCTGCTTCCCTCCACTGCCGGGCTGTGTCCCAGGGTCCCCCTTGCCGCCTGCCACAGCAGGCTGTGCCAGAGCTGCTTTGCAGGGATGCAAAACAGAACCTTGTACCTCTCCCCTCCTGCTGAGCTACGTGCCCAGCCTGCAGAGCATTTGGGCTCCTTCGAGAGCTACTCTGGAGCATCCCTCTTCCACCTTGAGGGAAGGGGCGTTTCAGGTGTGCTGTTCATTAGCAATTTTCACCCTTATTCGGCACACATGGTTTCATGCTGTCTTTAAGGAATAAAGCCTTCTGCTTATAATGCTTGCACTGAGCTTGGACATTGATGGACATCCTCCCTGATGCACAGGCTCCCCCTTCCCATCCACCCCCAGCAGAGTGGTCCTTTTGGGACCCACAAACCCTGCTCTGCATAGCCCAGCTCCCTGGACGTGCAGGGGAAGGTGTAGGGACCCAGCCATGAGCCTGCTGTGAGCCCCAGTTCGGGATGGAGCTGGGCCCTGGCTCCCTGTGGAGCACATTGTCCCCCATCTCCTCCTGACAGGTCTTTGTTCACTCTGCAAGGCTGCTGTCAGAGTGGGCTGTGGGGTAGCACCCCTGGGCCCCAGCCCCTGTGCCTGTAAATCCCACTGACCTGACAGGGCTCTTCCCATCCCAGACCTAAGCGCTGGGATCCCTTCTTTTGCTGCATCCTCCCTCTCCCTCCTCTGCCCCTGTCCTCTGCTCCCAGCCTCCCAGCTCCCTGTCTCTTTTCTCTCTGCATCTCCTTCATGCCCCACTGCCCTCTGCACCCCAGGGTGCCCTGCACCTGCCTCTCAGCACCCACCTCCACTCCCCTACACCTTGCCTCCCCATCCCCAGGGACAGCCAACCTCTTCTGTGTGGGGCTGTGCTGCCTTGTGCCCCATCACCAAGGATCTGGGACCCCCTCCATCCCTGGGACCCTTGGGACCCCCTCCATCCCTCAGCACCCGGGCAGCACGCAGGCAGGTGCCCTGCCAGGATGCAGGGACAAGATCAGTTCAGGTTGTGGCACCAGCTCTTGGTGCAGAGACATCTCGGGGCTCCTTCTGCTGCCTGCTCTCGCTGGGAGGATGCTCTGCCAGCTCAGCCTGGCAGAGCAGGGTCCACCACGGCTGCAAAGGCCCCTTGCTGACCCTGGCTTCATGGCTGGGGCAGTCCGCTCCTCTCTGGGGACCCTCATCCTGGGCACTGAGAGCCTTCCCTGTGCCCTTGGGGTCTGCGAGGTTTCTGCACCCCTTCCCTGCACTGATGCAGGCAGCTGCTGCTGGGAATACTGTCCCAGGCTGCGGAGAGCCCCAGGAGCGGCAGGTGAGAGCTGTGGCCTTGGATCCTGCCAGAAACGGAGACTTTGAGGCAGTTAATAAGGAACTGCAATAGGAAATGCTGCTTAATAAACAGAGAGACATGTGGAGATGTGGTGATGAGCAAGGGGAGAACAGGAGACAACCTGAACATTTGCAGACCACTGTGGCACCAATGGGCTTGGGGGTGTTTTACGGACACTTTATCTCACACTGGTTTGCTTGCCCCTAATTATGTGGGAACATTTATTGCTAGCAATGAGGGGGGGCCTGAGAAATTACTCCCAGGGGTGATAAGTAGCTCATTTCATGGTAGAAAACGCACTAGGAGGTGAAGATTTGATATGCACAAGCTGACAGGTGCGGATACTCTTGGCCAAGGGGCAATACAAAAGCTTCTGAGCTTTTGCTTCAGATGGCTCTGACGAAGGCAGCCCAGAGAGCAAAGGTTCCTGTCCCCTCCCGCAGAGCTTCAGCGGCAGGGAGGTCAGACCCGGCAGTTTCATTCTCTGCCCACAAAGATAACAGCTAGTTTTAAATGCAAACCATAGGCCGAGAAAGTGCTTTTGTCAGTTTTACTTGGTGCAAGAGATCTCTTGTGCTTTTTTAAACCAAATTCAGATTTCCTTCCCAAAGCAGCTGAAGAACAGCAGGTAATTGGTGTCTGTCTTTTGCAGTAAAACACTAACAGAGCGTACCCAGAGCTGAGCACAGCTCAGGCTGCATTCCCAGGGGAGCCTGTGCTGGGGACGTGGTCCTGGCTGGCCAGCCCCTGAGCCACCCTCCTTTGAGCCCACTGCAGACATGCCGCTGCACCCCCACCCCGTGATTTCCAGACATCCCTTTGCCAAACCCACAGTGGCGAATCCAGTGGGTCCAGCTCCACCAGCTCCTGGCCTTGGCTACTGATATGATGGGGGGAACAGGCTGGGGGAGAGATCTGGCTCTGCAGCAGTGCAGAGGCTGGGAGGGAACAGCCTGGGAGGTGCTGGAGTCGTGACGGGGCTGCTGCTGCTGTGGTGCTGGGAGCAGGGAGGCGGTGCAGAAGGGAAGGTGTTTAGGGCTAAGGAGGCTGAGGCATTTCCAGCTGGGAAGTTGGGGTTCTTCCCTGCCTCTCCCAAAATGGTTGTAATGGGGTCCTATCGGCCCCGTTTTTCCAGGCAGGAGGGGAACAACCTCTTCCACAGCTGACACAGAGAGAAAAAAATCTTTATTCTTTGGCATCAGCAAGAGGCAGCATTTTGAGAACAAGACTGAACAATGAGGTTCCACAATGAGCATCCTGTAAGTAACCAGCCTACCACTTCCTCCACTAAGGAGACGGACCTTACTCACAGCATCTACCGTTCCATGGCAAAATTAATCCAGCTAACTTGGAAGTCAGCCTGGGTTTACGTGACACCACTCATACCTAATTTTGACAGACCACTTCCCATGAATAGCTCTGGGGATAAAATCCCCCTCCCATTCTAGCAGCGGAGGCACAAGGAGGTGACAGTTTAGCCACATGTCACACAGCAGGCTACACCAAGTCGGGTCTGCAGGGCCAGGAGGTCCCCAGCATCACAGCTGCCCGTAAGGGTGACTAAATTATCATGGATAAATGACACCTTTGCAAGACTAAAGGAACTTCAGGGGTCTCAAGGTGGCTCAGCAGGCCCTGGCGCTCAGCAGCAGGATTTCTAGGTCTGTGCCAAGACTCTGCTGGATGGTCTTGCAGGACTTCTCCAGGGCAGAGACCTCTCAGCTCCCAGCACTCACTGCAGCTCCAGGGCATTCACGTATTCCTTCACCCACCTGGCATCAGGGTTAGCACAGACCTCCCGGTCCTTCCTGGTGATGAACCTGTCAAGTCAGGCAGGGAAGCGTTACAGCCCCGGAGGGGGGAAAGGGACACGAGGGCCTCAGGTCACCTCCTAGGCACACGCTGACCTGCCCTGTGATCAGGGCTAGCTCCTAAGGGATCATCTCCCCTCCAGTCTCCCATCCTACAAAGCCCCAAGCATCACGGGGCTGCACAGCCTGCTAAAACCCAGAGGGCAGGGAGAGATCAAGGTCCCCTGGGAGAACCCCCCCACGGTCAGACGTTCCTGGCCACGTTCAGTGCAGAGGTGAGCCTGGATGCAGCGCATGGGCAGATGGCATATCAGGTGCAAGTCTTGCAGGTGGCACATTATGTGTGTTGGGCTCATCACCACTGGGAGGTCCTGCTAGCTACACAGGGACCTCGTTCCCACACCTTATTCCCAGCACCAGGATGGTTCAAGGAGACCAAGGAGATAACTTATTTCTCAGCTGAGGAGGATGAGTGCTCATGTGCTGCACATGGGACCCATGGTGGCTGCCCCTTTCCCTCACTTCAGGTATGGTTCCTCACACTACCATGCTCTTGGCCCTGTTGGACATGAAGCAAAGAGCCCAAAGTCTGGCAGAGCCTTTCCTCAGAGCCCAGAGCGGGAGCCGGTACTTACACAACTGCTGGCTGTGAGCACTTGCTGCTGGTGTAGAAGTAATCCTTCACATGACTCTGGGGCAGCTTTCGTAAAGTGTAGCTGAAGCAGCACACAGTTGTGTCAGCGCCAACTGGAAGAGATCACGAAAGCCAGCATGAGTCTATCAGTCCATAAACTGCACATTCCCCAGCCGAGAGCATGGGCAACCATCCCCTTAATCAGCTGTGGAGCCTTCTTCTCTTCCTATTTCCCCAGAAAGTCAGCAAGAAAATGCTGTGTACACCAAAGCTTAATTAGTCATTGCTAGGATTGCTTGTTAAATGTTTTGCACTCACTTCCAATGAAAAAAAATCTCTCAGTCACCCTGGGACCACTCCTAAAGCCCAGCAACAAAATCAGAGGAGATGAAACATGAAAACTTTGATACTTACCAGTAAAATTCATCCCTAAGATAAAAGGATGCTAGAAAGGAAGACCAGTCCCAAGAAAGCAGGAGAAGCTATTCACACAGGTTTCCAACCTTTGCAACTAACTTTGTAGCTTCAAAATTACTGCCAGTCAGAGCAAAAGTCCACCCCAAGAGAGCAGAGAGACATGCTGTACTCACTTGGAGCAGGAGAGGCCTGAGAAAAGAGGGCAGCAACGAGGATGATGGAGAGGCATGCTGCGGAGATGTTCATTATGGACAGAGATGAGCTGCAAGGGCAGAGGCAGGACCAGAGCAGATTCCTCCTGTGTCTGATGTGAGGTGCTGGCTCAGTCCTTGCTTTTTATAGGGATGGTGGCCAGTCCCGTCAGTCAGATTTCAAGGCAAACACTTGGAGTTTCCAAAGCGTAACAGAGCTGATGTCACCGCACCTTTGCCTCAGAAATGCTGAAAAAAAGGAAGCAGCAGGTCTAGGAAATACCAGAATAGCCTTTATGTGAGGTGAGGTAAGTCTGAGCAAATCGGCACCCGCATGAGAGCTATACTGACCAAGACAGGATATGAAACCACCCTTGAGCAGCAGGTTCACAGTTAGATTTACCAACATGACAGCAGTACTCATCAAACTCATCTCAGCATCCTCCCTGAAGGACCAGGAGGACCTCAACTCAGCCTCCTTTTCGAGGACTCAGGCCTTGAGGACAAAGGTGCTCAGACCCTCAAAATGGCTTGGGGACAGCGCAGGTCCAGCTGGGTGGTCCTTGCTCCCGTGGTGGGTCTGGGACATGCACAAGGTGGATGCAGTACGGGCAGCATGGGCAGCAGGCACGCTCTGAGCTCTGCTGCCTGTGCAGGCAGCAAGGATGGCTGGCACCCTGGATACTGGTTGTAGGTCTCGGCTGGCAGTCTTTGCACCATGAAACACAAAATCCTCAATGATGTGCTTCCAGTATGGAGTTCAGGACCTCCAAACCCCTCCTAACACACCCCAGCATCAGCCAGTAAGGGGAGTGCTTGCCTGGGAAGCCTGACTCGATAGTCTGACTCTGCAAATACCATCTTCTCTCAGAGACACGGGGCAAACACAAGTGCCAGCATGGGTTTGGTACAAGGTGGGATGCAGAACACAGAGCAGGAGGTTTCCCTGCCCAAGGAGTGGAGAGGGACCAGCTCTCGTGCAAACGCGGCACCCCATCCCCTTGTGCACACTCATAATCATGGGGCTCATGACGTGGTCTGCCTAGAGCCCCCAGGCACTGCCCTTGCCATGAGGCGATGGGTTCCCCAGGATGCCCCAGGGAGCATTTCCCCTTTTTTCTCCTCCCTCTTCTCTGCAACAGGCACCAAGTTTGCCAGCTCACAGCCTGTGGTTTCTCCGGGTATTTTCACGCCTGGCTCTCAGTGACAACTGCCATTCACGAGGCACCACGAGCTCATGTCCCTGGGATTTCCTCGCTCCCCCACAGCCCCTGTAATGCAGCGGGGACTGCAGGGCAGTGCCGCTGTGCTCCCACTCTCCTTCTGTCCCACCGCGCTCCATGGGTCTGCGTGGGGCCCTCAGAGACCTCCTTATGTCTGGGTGCATTGGGGCTGCTTCCCCACAGTGTCCCCTTCACCCCAATGTCCCTGCAGGTGGGCAGTGGTGCTGCAGAAGGGTCCCTGTTGCTCTGCCAGCCCAGGGCTGTGCCAGGGACCCTGCTGGGGTGGACAAAAGCCCGCGGCTTTCCCAAATCATCCTCCCAGGAGCCATCCCCGTGGGGCTGGGAGGTGGTGGTGTCCTGGGGACCCTGAGGACTCTTGCCTTCAAAAGCATGTGAAAGACCTGGAGCTGAACCGAGTGACTGGCACCACAGGGTTGTCACAAACATGCAGTGGTGGCATTTTGGGGCAGCACAGCAACACCCGAGCAGGTACTCGGGCTTTGCAAAGGACAAAAGCTCAGCTGGAATTTGCCAAAGGAAATCCCACTCTCAGAGATGGGGAGAGGGATTATTTATTGCTACTCCTGTATTGCATGTATTCCAGTATTGTAATTAGCCTGTTATTCTGGCTAATATCTGTACGTATTGCTCATGCCCCAGATCCACATAGGGGTGCACAGCAAGGCCGTGTGTCTCAGCCTCCTCTCCTTGCTACAACAGCAATTGCACTTTGTACTGAGCCCTGACCTCTCCGTGCTGCCCCAAGGCTGATCCTGGAGCTGGGACTTCTCTTTCGAAGGAGCAGTGCCTATAGAAAGTAATTTTTACATCCCCACCACCTGCCTCACCACATGGCCCCACACACTCCTGGGCTCCAACATGCAGCGCCTGGGCCGCATCTCTTCCTTGTTGCTTTTGATGGGGTGGAAATCACTCATCTCCTCGTCCTCTGCCATCACAGACGGAGACTATCCTGCTATGGGACATGCAAGTGAACTTGTTGTGATGTGCCCAGGTCTTCTGGCAGAGGAAGGAACTGTTACTGTCTATGACAAAATATCTGACAGGTCCAGATAGAGATCTAAGAAACCACAGAGTGATACTGACGTTCCCCCAACCGCAAGGCTGCCAGAGCTCACGCTCTGTTGGAGCTTGTAGAGGCAACCGAAACCATGACATCTGCATATCTTTCTGAAAGTGCAGGGTGGCTTTGCCTCAGCCCAGCACAACTCCCTCTTCCCCGCCACCCGGCATGCCCAAGGGATGGCATAATCCCGTATGACCATTGCACAGACCAGCCTTGCCCCTTACTCAGGGGTTTTGGCCCTGTGCAGGTTTTTGGAGGTATATTCTGTGGCCCTGACCCTCACAGCAGAGATGCCCGAGTGTTGCAAAGATGCCAGACCATTCATCGTGGCTCCATCCTTGCTCCAGGTCAGCTCTTGTGGGAGGGTAACACTCCTCCCTGCTCTCCTCCTCATCCTACTCTGCACTCCTCCAAAGGTACCCACTGCCTCCCTTTGCCCTCTCCTGCTCGCTGGAGTGCAGCTCCTCAGGGAAAGGTGGTGGCAAAGGCAGCAGCCAGCAGCAGCATCCACCAGGCATTGCAGAGAAACCCGGGCAGAGGCCAGGGCACCGTGGGGACAGGGGAGCTGGGTGCCAGATGTCCCACTGCGACCCCAGACCATGTCACAGAAGGGCTGCAGGGGGGACCCTGGGGACCATGCTGGGGTTTGGCCTCAGATGGAGAGGGGAGCTGCACTGGCCATTTTAGGGAGCTGCATGGGACAAGGCAAGCCACAAGGAGGTTTCCCCAGTGCACTCTGTGTGCACTGACCCCTGCAAATCAGAGAGATTTTCTCTCTGTCCATTTACTTCCTCTCCCAGCCACACACGAGCATACAAGGAGCACCGGGCCCTCTGCCGTCTTCTGTGGGAAATGTTCCTGGAGGCCTCTCATCCATCCCCATCTCAGTCACGGCTCATCCATCTGCTGAGGAGCCCTGCAGTGCTTCCTCCTGCCTGCCCGAGCCCACGGGTGGGGCTCTCCTGCCGGCACGGAGCCTGGGGCAGGCAGGGCTCCTGCCGGCACCGGGCACCCCCCGGGCTGTCATCCCCCGTGTCAGTGCTCGTTCGCCTCTGGGTCTGAACGCCGCTGCGCTGGGTGCTGCAGGGACAGGTGACAGTTGTGCTGTCGCCTTGAGCCCTGGGCTCCTCCTTGGGCTCTTTGCCCTGGGCAGGGGTCCAGGGCTCTGCAGCACCCTGTCGTGCTGCCCATGCTGGTAGAAACCATCTGGGGAGTGGGGGTCCATTTCAAGCCCCTCTCCATCTTCCTATTCAGCAGAAAGTCTCTTTTCTAGGAGGTGAGTGCAGGTGGTGGGGGAGAAGTCTAGGTTTGTTTTTGCCCCAGCCTGACTTAGCCTCTTTTTTAATTTTTCTTTTTTTTTAAAGTGAAATACGTTCTTAAGTCTTATTTTCTTAAGTGAAATGTATGGAGCCAAGGAAACAGGCTATGTGTGGTGTGCAGGACAAGGGTGGGGGGATCACGAGCATCACTGCTGCAGGATGCCTGGGCAATGCCAGCGCATTGCTGCTGCCTGTGACTCCTGCCCAGCCCCTCCAGCAGCACAGCTCCCCGAACATGCTAGCTAACAAAGACCCGCTTCCTTCTGCAGGGTAAATGAAGGCAAAAGTCTCTGCTCCCTCAGAAAGACTCTGGAAACCAGGATCACCTACTCTTTGCAGCTCCAGATGAAGTCCCAAAAGATGGCCCAACTGGCTGTTTTCCCCTAGAAAAACACGATGCAAATGTTACTGTAAAACCAGTAGGAATGGGGACTCCAGACACACTCCCTCTACCAGCACAAGGGCTCAGACCCCTGTTTTCCCCAAACAGGGAAGGCTCTGCTGACAACAATCAGCCTGCACCTACACTGTTCTGCTTCTCCTGAGGTGACTACGGGGAATCCCCAGCTGTGCACCAGGGGCTGGGGTTGTTGTGTCCATGACACTGGGTCACCTGTGCCCAGTGTGATGTCTGTCACACAAGCCTGGCAATGTATAGCAGCCCAAATGGGGTCCATACTTCATCAGCAGCAGGACTGAACCGCCCCGGTGAACCCCCAGGGGACTGCTAAGTCTTTTCTTGAACCATTGGCCATCATTGCCTTCCCCAAACTTGCCTTCAGTGGTGATCAGAAGCATAGCCACCTAGCATAGCCACCTCCTGCTTCCCAGGCCTGGCAGAGATGGGGTCCTTCTGCACAGAGGGTCTTCCCAATGCCATAGCTCTCAGAAAGGAGCAGGCATCCCTGCAAAGTCCCCCAGAAAGGCTGTGGCATCCATCCCATCTGGTCCTCTCCTTGGGCTGTGGGGCCCAAGTGTCCCTGTCCCTTCAGGGCTTGGTTGGTGGCCACCAACAGGTCCACCACCATCACCACCTCATCCCTGGTGGTCTAGTGGTCAGGATTCGGCACTCTCACTGCCGCGGCCTGGGTTCGATTCCCAGCCAGGGAAGGGGATCCGTGCAGCCACCACAGGTCCCAGCCTTTTCCTGGGTGGCTGCACTGACCTCAAGCAGCTCCTGGGGTTCAGCACGGGCTTCAGGAGCTCCCACACCCAGGGCATGGGGCTGGGTGAGGGTTGGATGAATTTTGGAGTGTGGCAGCAGCCTCCTGTCCCCCACTGCCATTAGGCTGCACCTCCCAGCAGAAAAATACCCCAGGTGGAGGGCAGCCACGAGCCTGTGATGGGCTGTAGGGAGCAGGGTGACTCAGCTGTGTGGGGTGGACATGCTATTGCAGGATTTCTGCTTGTTTTAAGGAGAGGTGCAGGGCTGGTCCCCTGAGCATGTCTTGGCCCTCTCCTAAAGGTAAGGGCTCCCTGGGAGATCAGGGCCAGGGCCAGGGTGGGAATGCAGGGTCCCTTGATGAGGGGTGACAGGTCTGGGTCTGTCTGTCCCTTCTGGGAACAGGAGGGCAGGGGCTGCCAGTAAAAGCTCCCGCTGTGAGCAGGATTTGAACCTGCGCGGGGAAACCCCATTGGATTTCAAGTCCAACGCCTTCACCGCTCGGCCATCACAGCAGCTTGCACGCAGGGTCTCCGCAGGAGCCCATGGCTGTCACCCTGCCCCAGGGGCCACAACAGGACCTGATCCCACCCTGGACGTGGGTTCTGCCATCCTGGCCCCTGCTGCACACCCAGCATGGGTACTACTGTTACTGCTGTCACCTGCCCTGCACAGAGCTAAGGCTGATATGGAAATCAGCATCCCAGCAGTGCTGGGAAAGGGAACTGGGCACCAATCACAAAATCAGTGGTGGTGACAAGGAAGAGGGAGATGGTGGGAGGTCTGTGTCCCATCTCGTCTCCTTGTATCCAACAGGAAACTTGTCCCTGGACAACCATGCCCAACCTCCTTTCCCAGCCTGGGAACATCCCAGCCTCCTCCATCCCCTTCCACCCCCCAGTATACATACATTTACCTCTGTGAAAACAGGTCCAGACTTCTCTAACTGAGGCAGTCTGACACACAGTCCAGGCAGTGTTTTGTCCTATAGCTGGCAGGATGATGTTGCAGACTTGCATGGTTTTCACCAGGTTGTTGCCTGCCTTTCGGCTTTTGGAAGACAGGATTTGGAGAATGGAAGAAAAGGTGACTGTTGAGAGGAAATCCTTACTGAGTGAGGTAGTAACCTTGGTCTCTCTTTTGGAGCAAAAAGGTCCTATTTGGAGCACAGTCCTAGAAGCACTTGCCTATCCCTGGTTTGGGATCCCAGCTGGCTCTGGGAACCCATCCTGAGATATCCAGAGCCCTCTCTGGGTTGTCAGCCCAAGAGCTGTGCAAGTGCTTCGCTATGTCACTGGCACCCCATTCCTCTCCCATGGGGATTTATCAGCAGGGAGTAGCTTGGATGGAAACCTCACCATGTAGAAACCACTCCTCCCAGCTCCCAGCCCAAAGGAGGGTCTGTCTGCACTGCCACCCTCCCTGGCCTCTGCCTTGCTGGGTAGTTTGATTTCCCTCCTCCACTGGCCAGGGAGGAGCATAGTCCTGACACTGAGTCAGGCTTGGCACAGTCCCACAGGCATGGATGGATGCCCAGGCATGGGTGGCCACCTGCTCAGATGCATCAATGTGTTGGAAACCAGGTGCTCAAACCAGCTCTGTCACTGGACACATGAGATAGTGAGTAGAGCAAGGCCAGCAAATGTGATAGAGCTAAAGAGAGGAGTGAAGGGAATACTGTCTTTGGACAATTATGGAGAGACTCAGGAGAAAGGTTAAGCTTAAATTCATCCCTTTCAGTTACTCAGGTTTCCTTCTCCTTCTTCTCGGCTCCATGTTCACGTTCAGAGCTAGGAGATACATTCCCTGGATCTCCTGAAGTGCCTGTGGGGTTCAGGTTAGGGAATGGCACAAGAGCAGAGAGCCTTCAGAGCTGGAAAGCCACTAACATCCTGATGGGCACAGTTAGTGAAGATGAGGTCTATGGTCTGGAATGAGCTGTTTCTCCTGACTCCTTTTGAGGATGAAGTACTGCACATTTGGTATCGAAAGAGCTCTGCTGAGGTGAGGTTTCGTTTCAGGGTAAGGGTTTGAACATCCTTCAGACAGGCAAATGGAGGAACCTGGAGGGACCAGACTTGCACATTACTGGAGCCCAAAAGGAGGGGCCTGGAGCGGTGCACAGTGCATATGGAAAGGAGGGGGGGACCTGGAGAGGACCTGGAGAGGACCAGAGGGGGAGCAGAGGGACCTGGAGAGCCGTGGTATCCAAACAGAGGAGCTTGGAGGGGACCAGAGCTTGAAAGAGAGGTCTGAAGGGGTTAAGGAGGGCAAAAGGTGTGGTCTGGAGAGCTCCGAAGCCCAGACCCCAGACGGAAGGGTCTGGAGGAGACTCTATCCTCAGCTGGTTCTTGCAGCCTGGCTGGACCCAGACTTTTGTTGCACTGGCCAGAATTCCCATAATATTTCTCAGAGTTGTTTTTTTTTTCTTGACTTGTGTCATCAGCAGTGAACACCTATTTTCATCTACAATTCTTGTGATATTTACAGACAAAACAATCTTGCCTAGTAGAAAGAACAGGATGTGTTTATAGAAAAGTCTTAGTTCAACAGAGAACTGACAGCTCTTCTCTTGTAATAAATGGCACTTTTCAGTATTATGCAACATAGAAAACCACAAGGTCTGTCATGAGACAGACCCTGTTCTTCAAAGAAATGTTCAGACTCTGCTTCTACTTGCAAGTTTTCAACCTTTGATCTTCCAAGTTTCAGAAAATAGCAACTGCCTTGCTTGGGTGCTGGCTTTGCTGGACCCAGCACAGAGTGGTCACCATTCATTGCTGCATCCCATTACCTGATGCAATGTCAAAGACACTTTGTCCTGACCATAAAACAGCGCTTAAGCATCTCACTGGTTGTGATACGATGGCATACGATGATCAAGAGGAGACTACTACATGTGCATTGTGAATATTAATGCATCCCTGCAAACTCTCTCTATACAGACATTCCTTCACATGGTTAAGCATTGACTCAAACCCCAAAATTTGTGCTAATTTTGTACATCTACTCATGTATTCAGCCTCTCTAGAAATTAAGCTGTAGTCCAGGGAAAAGAGTGCACTGCAGCAAATGACTCCCATGTCTCCCAGCTGGTATGGCAGGATGAAAACTACAGTGAGTATCTAAAGCTTCTTCCACTTCCTCTTTGTTTAAATAAATCTCAGGAACTTTTGAAGCCATGTATTCTCCCAGTGGCTTTCTAGGGGCCTGACAACTGCTTCTGCTTTGGTGTATGGCTGTGTCCCAGACTCCTGGATAAGATGGGAACTGGTTCCAGAGCAGGAAGACAAAGTAAACTGGAAGAATGGAGAAACCGTCCTCCTGCTTGGCATAAGCAGCAGCTGAGGTCTCCTTCTAGACCTGCCAACCCCATCCCTAGGGAAGCCATCTCCCATACTCCAGTCTGAGCATGGGGTCACAGTCTGAAAGAAAAGTGGAAGGAATGGAAGGGGGGTTTTACTAAAAGATGGGGAGGAAGGAGTTTGGTTCATGAGGAGGAGCTGAAGTTTATTATTCATGGAGAAGAGAAGGAGCTTGGTCCATGGGAAGGGGAAGAAGGGACCAGCCCCTGGGGAAGGGGAGTTGCTCACAAGGAAGAGGTGTGCTAGCTGCTGCTCAGGACAGGAGTCATGTTTGGGGCCTGCAAGCTGAGGTCTTTCCATGGATGTATATGCAGTAGGTTGTCATGGTGGAAAGTCACAGATGGCCTTCCTCAACTTTCCTGCCCTGGGAACTGTGCCTACTGTTCAGGGCAGAGTTGGGTCTGAACACCCTACCCTGCTGAGTCATGCTGAGTTGGCATAGCCCCCGCAACCGCAGGGACCACCAAGAGCACTGCAGGCAACAAGGGCAGCAAGAGTGCTCGGGCTGTCCCACAGCCCAGCCTGAGAACGCCACGGATGGTCACTCCATGGGTGTCTTTTCTGGAAAGAGGCACAAAGCAGCCTCTACTCACTGACAGCACTGCCCAGTCTGTTGGGCTCATCTATCTCTGCACGGTGGGCAGAGCCACTGTGCGCTAGCCCAGAGTACCTTGTCGTGGCTATGAAATAGTCTCGGTGGCTGATGGAGGGCTGCTCTAAGAAGGCTTCATAGCCTTGGGTGTTGATGACTGGTGAGCCTTTAAAGGAGGACTTCAAAGACAGGTAATAGTCTCACTCCTGGGCATCATGCAGCTGGAGAAACCCCTGAAGTGAACACCTCAGTGATGCTGGAAAGACCTGTGGTGCCACCTCCTGAGCATCCCTTGCTGTTGCTGTGACTCCCACACCAACACTGTGGAAGGTCCCACTGAGAGAAGTGGGACTCCCACACTGTGGGCATGGGGCCCTCAAGCACATGTGCAGCTCCTGCTGGGGGACTGAGGTTTTTTCTCAGCAAACCTCACCAGTTACCATCCCAGGCTGGAGAGTGAGACCCTCCTGGTGTTCCAATTCCCCTCCTCCAGAGCTGCTGGCTGATAGGGGTAGATTGGTCAAACCATGGGCAGAAGGACAGTGCCCTGGGTGGGAGTGCTACAGCTCTATAGTATGATGATGTAAAGAGGAAATAATCTCTTAGCCCACAGCTTCTCAGTTTTTAATTCATGTGCTTTCAACCCACATTGCTGCTCTGGGGTTGGCCCTTACATATTCCTCAGAGAACATCCAGTAGCGAGCCTGTATCCAGACCCTGGCTGTACCCTTGAGTCCATAAGAGCTATTCCAGGAAGCTGGACTACGAGCTGTGCAGAGATGAGAATATTCATCACCAGCTTTCCCCTGTGCACCATCTTCTGAAAGTCCTCTGCTGTCCAGGGGCTGTATTTCAGTGCAGCATCTGGCCTTGAGCATAGAACCAGATGGCCTTCTCCATAAAGAGTTAGAGTTACTTTTTAGTGCTGCAGCCTTCATATTTTTAAAGCTGGACAAACTGGTTTTATTAAATGTGACCCCTGAGCTGCTGGGAACTTTTCCTCCTCTACTCGCCCTACAATTTCTGTGCTGCTAACCTATCACTTCTTATTTTTTTCTGTTTTATCCTGCTCGCTCTATCTCTATACGAGCTCTGCCCTTCATCTGTAGGAGCAGAAGATGCACTGGACACAGTTTTGTAAACCCGCAGTGGTTCTTCCATGCCACTGTGCCCCGGACAAGGACAGGCTTGGCTTGTATGGGCTGTTGGCTCTCAGTAGTATGTAAATAAATCCACAGTTTGAAATATAGGAAAAATATGCCATTGGCAGGTGAAGAAGGAGCTTTGTATGTTTGAAGTTGTAGCTAAATTAAGTCCTTAATCGCTGTTAACCTTGAAACATCCTGGTTCATGCCTGGGTTTTACTAGCATAAATGTGTCTGTGTCATGAAAACGTGAAAACGGGTGCTGAAAGAGCTTGCAGGAAAATCAGAGGTGTGTCGAACAGGGAAGGGGAGGATGCTGCTTTTTGCCATTAGTATGGGAAATAAGGAATGTAATAATGAGCTCTTTCTTTTTTATGTTGCTTAAATGTAGTGATCTTGTTGCTACAGCTAATGCTTAATCACATATTTAGCAAACACCATCAGCAGTCACAAAACTAGATTTACACTAGGATTTACAGGTGAAGATCTGCAGCCTGAATAGTAATACCAAGAAGTAATATTAGTAATACCAAGAGCCTGGAAGAGAAGAAATCTGCAACTTCTAATCACTCGGGACAGAGAGGAGTTCTGACAGAGGAATCTGCTGCTTGGTAGGTTAATTAATGGATAATTAATGCCCTAGCTGCCCAGATGTCTTGAACGCTCTGCTGAAGGAACATCAGCCTTGGTGGGCAGGATATCCTGCTTTCTCTTGAAACTCAAAAGATTGCACCAAAACACCATAAATCCTAGCTGGAGGTGACATAGGACAGCTTGCCTGTGGACACGTGAAAGCCCTCGGTACTACACTTGCACCCAGGCTCGAGTAATTGGTAGGACACATGTAATGTTAATGCAACGTTTGCATGGCAGGTGACTACAATCTTGGGAGCAGCATCGGGCTACCTGCAAATGACGGTGCACCCCCTCGAAGGCAGACAGTACCAAGTACCAGGCCCTACACCAAGGGCAACTGGGGGTTCCCAGAATGTCACTGAGGCACTAATGCAATTGCAATGATACGTGTCAAAAATACAAAAGAAATAGCAAAACCACCCTTCAGGTACCTGGACTTCTGCTTATGTACATTTTGTAGGCAGACAGCTGGATGGACAAGGTAGAGTGCCTGCCAGGGTGATCAGAGTCCCTCTGAGTCTAGGGGCCAGCTTCTGCTTTTGGTTTTGAATTTCTCTTTAGGGGAGAAATACTGACATTGTATTTTCAGCTTTTGAAAACCTGACCTTCACAAAACTTTTTTTTTTCAGGTTTAAGGGTTAGGGTTAGGGTTTGTTAGCAGTTTCCTTTCTCATATTTTCCTTTAATTTATTTTGGCTTAATAAGAACTATGAAAATATTTAAACAGTAAGAAGGATTGGCTACCTAATCTTTTGAGATTTACATGGCTGATTGTCAGTAAGAATTCAGCATTGCCTTTTGTGATCAGCCTGACTGATATTCAAAGAATTAAATTATTTTGGCTACCTTCCCATTTGTCCACTGAAGTACAGCCCTTTTCCCGACTGTACAGCTGTCGTAATCCACGTTGAAATGCTTGGCTGACCCAACACCTTGTTCCTTCCTGGATATTTCAGGACAGAACCTCCCATTTTGTACCACTGGCCTGTTCTTATTTGCACAGATATAACTTTGTGATTGTCCATATTACTATGCATATGATTTTACTGGAGACAGCTCAAGCTTGCTCTGTGCAACTGCCTTGTTCTTTGTTCAGTCTCTGTCATCCACAATGATCAGCAGTTATTTTATATGCATTTCCAAACCGCTGATGATCTGGCTAGTGTTTAATTATACAAACCATGTCACTAAGCAATTTTAAATGGGACACAACTTTGGTTTTCCTGGATACAAATTTTGGCAGGTCCATCATTCAGATGTGCTGTGTTTGGACCTCCACGTACTCCGCAAATGCATGCTGGCAAAATGACCCATTTCTGGCTTCCCAGACCATCAGAGATGTCAACCAACAGGGAAAAAAAAGCCAAATTCCACCATCATCTTTTACCATTATAAAATTATGCCAATCTCTTTCACTTGCAGAAAAGAAACATATGCCTTTATTCTTTTTCCTTTTTTACTGACTTGTCAGAAAGGAAGTCAACATTTACTGAGAAAGAATGGAGAAGAGTGCACCTTTCTGCTTAATCCAGGAAAGCAAACCAGCAGATAATTTCCTCTTGGCTCAGTCTGGTCCCAGTTTCTCCCTTTTTGGCCACACCCAGGTCAGACCCAGCTAATTTCTGCCCTGGTGCAGGTGCTATAAAGGACTGGCTTGTTTCCTAGTCCTACCAGCTCTGCAGAGATGGCAGGTAAGATCAGCGCTTTTTAATTTTATATCTGCATTTGACTGTTTCGATATTTCTCGTGTGGGTATTGGTGCATTCCATGGGTGAGCCCAAGAAGATGAGGAGACAGAGCAGAGCGTTAGGAGCTGGTGGTCCTTCGCACTTCCTTCTCCCCCCATGTGTGAAATACATTTATTTTGAGAAGTGAGAAAAGGCAGCTCTCCTGCCTCAGGTAGCAATACCCTGCAAGATTGCAAGGAATAGGCAGCCTTCAATCCCTGTGAAGATGGTTGAAGCATTTCCACAGATTATAAATGTAAGATAACCTGCCCCACTGTGAGAAGTTCATTAGTTCTTCTAAATTTTGTCTGTCTTTCCTGTTCCAAACAATTAAAATGTTGACTAAATTACCTAAAAAGTATCTAATTGCAACCTTTTGGTTAAAGATCTTCTTTTGGGGAAGACACTCTACCATTGTACATAACACTGAGACCAAATGATATACATTTCTAGCGTTAATGTGAAAAAGGAACAGAAATAAGTTTCAGGGAGCATAAAGGAGACTAATAAAGGGGGTCGAAGGCTGGAGGACCAGTGCTAGACGTAGCAGATTGTTTTGCTCAGTAACAAGACTGAGAGGGACATGTGGGGTCTAACCTCCTCTACACCACCCACCTGAGAAGGACGCTCCCAAAGGCAGAAGAGCAGGACACTGCCCTCTTCCAATGCACCTTCCCAATAGTCTCCATCCCTGAAGCCTGGACTGTGCTTGGTTGCCTCCTTCTTGGCAGTTACTCAGCCCAGTTTACTGAATGTCCCACACCACAGGGATGTCCCTGTGTCCTGCCAACACCTACAGCTACAGCCCTCGCCAGCCGGAGTCCCACCTACGGACCTGATCAGAGGGGTGCTGTATTTTATTGCCAGATCCTGAAAGAAATATTCAAACCAAACCTGTCAGTCTCTCCTGATGCTTCAGTGAAGCCCTGCCCATTCAGAAGATTTATGTTGCATTTCTCTCTAGGCATAAACCCAAGAATTACTCTCTTAGGATCCATCATCACTCTCTGCTTAGCTGGAGCATTGGACTCCCCACTAAATAGTAAGTTTCTGTTTCTCATTCTGCTGTTACTGTGCTTGAAAGGGTGTGAGTCAAAAAGTCTGAGTTCCTAATTAGATATAGCTCCAATATAAAATTGAAATATCCTGTAGACTGACCCACTAACAGTGAAGTCAATGCCTAAGAAACTTCATTGTCTATTTAACCAGCAGGTCTTCCAAGCACATGATCATTTTATGACAGGGAACCTGGGTCACAGATCATATATTTGGCTTCTTCTGTGCATGTCCCTTCTTACAGAGAAGAATAGCTTCAAAAAGAAGGGTGAAAAATAACTCCCTAAAAGCCTCCCAAAGCCATCAGAGCCAATTCTGTGAAATGGATAATAAACTACCGCTTTACAGTCACTTCTTGTCCTGGGACTTTCAGGACCTCAGCAATGGGGTGAAACAGATGAGCAAGAGGAGCACAGATAAAGGTGTCCAGGTAGCACTAAACACACAGTGGAAACTGCCTGTAAAGCAAATCAGTGCACCTCAGTACCCCGCGATGGGGTAGGATGTGTAGCTCCTGGTGTACATTACAAAGTATCCTCAATTTCTGCTTTTTCTTCTTTTTCAGTAGAGGACTCGGAGGTGCTACCATACTCATCTCTTCTGAGCAGCATTAGCGAAGCTAGGCAGCTGGTAGACACAGCATATTTACATGCCCGAAAAAGGTGAGTCCTTTTTGCATGAGGGCCCAGCATTATAAGGAAATAAGAGAAAATACATGTGTGTTTCTTCTGTTTTCCAATGCATATTTATTATGGAGACACCTTTGTTCAAGGGCTCTCGCTGTCATAGTTGGAGAGAATCTTTTGCTTGTTTTGGCTGGACTCTAGTGTCCCATGCCCAGGGCCACCCTTCATCACCCGCAGCTATTGCCTCCTCCCCTACACTGCCATGGGCACCTCTCAATAGTCCACAGTGGTCACGCTGAACACACGTTGAGTCCTCTCCCAGCTGCTGAAGTTCTGCCCCTCTCTGGAAGGACAACAGTCATGAGGCAGTTGTGCAGATGAGCACCCTGTCACAAATAAGTTTCAGCAGAAGTCAAAACCCAGGTATCCCTCTGTGTATTGTTCCAAAAGGCTGGTTCCAGGCAGCAGGATGCTTTGGGGAGGAGGCTCTCTCCACCCACCCTACTGAAGGTTTTTCATTGTGCAAGAAAGAGCCATGGGGACCAGGAAGAGAAGCAACAGGACCAAGGTTGTCTCTCCAGTCACAGAACATATTTTGTGGCACACTAAATGTAAAATTTTAGCCAGTCACTGAATATAACTCAGTTTTCCACTGACCTAGCTTTTCACATGATATAACAAAATTTATCGTGACAAGGACGTAATGCAAACTTGAAATAGAGGGTCACAATGATTTGTTTGCCAAAATGTGTCTGAGATGATGGGCAAAGCTGATGAGCAGCCAGCTTGTCCTAGGTGAGCAGAGCCTGCCTGGGACCTAGCAGTGCTGTCACGTCTAAGTACACCCAGCCTAGCATGACAGAGGAGGTCTGATTTCAGATAAGGTGGGATTCTTTTATGGGATTCTTTTATGTTCAGCTTAAAGAGAAAACTAGAGGAAAAGGTTGCCAACCCAGTGGATTTCCTGAAGCACTTAAAGGACCCAGTAGGAAGAACCAGATCTGCAATCCGTGCTGCAGATTACATGGAAACTACTTTGAAACTCCTCAAAACAAAGCTGCATCTCTCTGGGAAATGGAGATTCAATGTTACAGGTAATGTGGTTTAGACCAAAATGTCTTACAAACAGCTAAGAGCAGAAAATCTACCACAGCAGGAGTATCAGAGAGCAGCTCTGCCATGATCCAAATAACTGGTGATAAAACCCTTCCCTGCAACAGCCCCAGGTGAATAGACTTTAAGCATGCTCAGAGGCAGACCAGACCACCTGGTGTTTTAATCCTCATCTTTGGCAGTGCCTGTCTTATATCTTTGATGATAAAAACAGCCTAACAATAAGTGTGATAAACCTCGGACAAAAGGCACCGAATGCCAGGAGACTCTGACCGCTGAGAACAGAAGCCCATCTTCCACTTCTGGTCCTCACACCCACCTGCCCAGGTTGTACCACTCTGCATGCTCATAATTTTGTTCCCAGTCTAGGGTAGAACATTGCTGGTGATGATGCTCCCCATATTCCCCTAGAAAGTTGTTCCATGCCAACCCAGTTTCCCTAGCCCAGAGGTGAGAGCTGATCCACAAATGGTTTAGGGACCAAAGTTACAATTCAAATCCAGATGTTATATATCCACAGGTCTGACTCAGCTGACTCAAACATTGACCTAGAATACCGAGAAGCTAAAATAAAAATGAGTAAGAGCAGATGTTATTTTGCATGGTTTCTCTTGCAGACCTACTAGACAGAAAACAGAAGGAGGTGATTTCCAAAGGAACTGGCTGTGACTATCAGATTCGTTCCATTAAATGCCCAAAGCATGACATTTACCGGACCATTACTGGGGAGTGCAACAACAGGTAGGATTTGCATGTGGACAAGGAGAGTCTCAAGTTTGTACTTTGACCCAGGATAGATGGCTTAAGGTCATTTGTGTAAGTACCTTTCAACAGGGCAAGAAGAGCGAAATGTTCATTTTAGTGGTGCCTATAACAGGTATTTCATTTCTACCTATGCCTGACAGGAAAAAGATGTAATTTCTTGAAAATCTCAGATTTGAGCCCATTGCGTTCCATGTGCTGCTTTGGATGAAGGAGGGGACTTCTTGGGAAGGGGGGAGGTGAAAAGTTGAGGAAAGCAGATTTTGGGGCTATGACAGCCAGCCTCTGATTCAGCTTGAGGCTCCAGGAATCTCCTGTAGCATGGATAATACTAATTTCCCCAGGCTGGTTCATATGAAAATATTCAGCTATCAACATATCTGTGTGGCTACTGTTGTGATGCGTAAGGATGGGAAGTAAATAAGTTAATTCTTAGCTCTTCTAGCTTCGTGTATTGTGTATCCTTAATCTAAAAAAATGAGTTATTCAGCTTTTGGCACATAGCTTCCCTCCTGGTTCAAACCTGGGATCATATATTTATTTATTTCCTTGTTAGCTTTTTTTTTTGACCAGAAGATGGCAAAATTTCTAGCCTAATACTTTGAAGTCAAAGCTCGCTATTCTGTTCTGCCAGATTTGCTGCCTGGTGTGCTAACTCCAGCCCCCAAGTCTGAGTGTGACTTGCATCTGATGTGCATCTGGCATGAAACAGATGTGCCAGATGTGAAGACATAGCACAACTCTGCATTACACGTGCAGGGAGCTCACGCTCACAGTGCTAGCATTGCAGTCAGTCTGTACCTTTACCCACAGACCCCACAGCCTTCAGCTCCCCAAGGATAGCAGTGTCCATGCTGACTTTTAGGCTCAGGGTAGGGTTGTTCTTGGGCTTGCTAATCTAGTGGGCTGCCAGAGAGATAATGAGGCACTCAGAAGCGAGTAGACTCTGTGATATGTTAACATTTTTCCAAGGATCTTGCTCAGCTTGAGATGCACACCATGAGATAGCACTTGAATATTTTGCAAAAATCTGCCTGCAAGGACAGTAATAGCAATCAAAACAAGAGTCATGGTGGTACTGGGTTCTTAATATTTGATGGAATTGCTTCAGCTATGGTGTGGCAATTGTTCTAGGGCATGCTTTTATTTCACAGCACACTGCTGTAAATTTTGGGTACACCACTCCTTTTTAAGTATAGACAGGTATTACCCAGATTTTGTGGATTTAAGAGCTTAAACACAGAAAGTTGTTGCGCACCAGCTGATATTCAGTAACTGGTTTCCCCAAAATAACCTGTGTTTCTGTGTCCTTAGGGCCACAGCTCATTGGCTCAATCAACATTATTGTTCTTCTGAACAAGTGTTGCTCAAATTCTTCTGAGCAGTATGAGGCAATATAACAAGTGGCCACAGCTGCAGATTGCAGTTTGAGAGGTTCTGTGCTGGACATGGGGAAAAACTTCCTGAAGGGGCAGCCTTGGCACAGGTACCCACAGAGGTGGAGGATCTTTGTCCTTGGAAGCTTCCAGCCCTCAGCTGGACAAAGGCATGGCCACCCTGATCATTGGCGATAGCCCTACTATGAGGCTGATCTTGTGTGGAGCAGCAGTGGAGGCAGAGGTGCTACAGAGATTTAAATGCCAAATAAAGTTAGTATAATGTCATAAGGAATCTGTTCTTAATGTCAAAAAAGTTCATTTTTCTCTGCAGTAATAATGTTGGTATTATTTACTTCTCAGTGTTTTCTGGCTATCACCTCTGTTACCAGAATAATCAGACAAGGATTAAAGGGCTGAAAAACTTTAGTCTCTACAAGCATGTTCATTTCTGAAATAATACCAGTGTTTGCTTTTCTCCTTGTGATGCTCCAGAAAGCATTCTCATCTGGGGTCCTCAAACCGCGCATTTGCTCGCTGGCTCCCAGCAGCGTATGAAGATGGAGTGTCTGTTCCCAGAGGAGCAAGTGAAGGAAAGCTGTACAATGGATTTCCACTCCCGCTGGTGAGAACTCTTATTCTTGTCCAGATAACAGTAGTGGACACGGCCCTCACTGCATCCATCAGAAATGAAACAGTGGCAACATCTAGAGTATAAATTGCTTGATCCTTTCCTCTGATCTCAGGTGCTAATTTGAAGCTTTTTTTCTACAACTGAGCTATGGCTTGGGGTGATATTTTTTGTTGGGAGACAGACATGAACAAAAAGGTTGTGAATACTTCACTAAGCAAAGCATAGACAACATAACATTTTCAGAAGTGTGCATCCCCAAGTTTGATGCAGACAGCACCACAGTGTGCTCAGATACACCAGGATGTTTATACAAACCATCAGGCTTGGGTGTTCCTCAGCCATCTTCTTGACTTTCTGGATGTGTGCACGTACATCAGTTTCAGCTGTAAAAGGCTTTCCATGAAGCTTGGCTTGGCTGAACAGCTGTGGAGTCAAGAGGGTGCTACTTATCACATCTGTTTTGATACAGCTGGGGCATGGCATGGGTCTGTTTAATGCCATAATTAACTCTTATGAGCTTATCTAAGATCATCTCATGCATGATCTCATAGTGGGTGTTATACTGAGAGGTAAATTCATGGTGGTAGAGATAGTCACACACATTTTCATTTTGATTTTCTGCAGGTTCGAAAAGTGTCAAATGAAATTGCTCGCACAGCCAACGAGGACATCACTCAAGATCAAGGGCTCTCTCTTGTCTTCATGCACTGGGGCCAGTGGGTCAACCACGACATAGACTTAAGCCCTTCCAGTGGTGCAGGAGTCAGCCCAGAGCTTCACTGCGAGAAGGATTGTGCCTTCAAGTCCCCTTGCTTCCCCATTAAGGTACCCTGACTTTCATTCCATCCCACTCTATCTTAAGACAGTAAAAATAAAACCACATGACTTTCTGAGGCATCGCTTATGTTTTTTTGCTTTAGTTTCCCCCTGATGACCCACGGATGCTGAGGTCAAACTCTTGCATGCCGTTCATCCAGTCAGCGTCCGTGTGCAATCCCAGGACGTTTACTCGTGAGCAGATCAATGCCGTCAGCTCGTTCATCGATGCCAGCACAGTGTATGGTAGCGAAGACTCTGTGGCAAAGAGTCTTAGAAATCAGACAAACCAGCTGGGTTTGATGGCTGTGAACCAGAATTTTACTGATGCGGGGCTGGAATTATTGCCCTTTGAGAACAAAACGAAAAGTGTTTGTGTTCTCACCAATGAGAGCATGAACATCCCCTGTTTTAAAGCAGGTAAGGTGCATCTGTGGAGTAGTTTTCAGTGGCCCATAAAGTCAAACAGGATCATTATGGTCAGGTGTCTGTCTCTTTTATATTTGTATGAGGTGCTGCAAGACATGATGGTGTAAGGTGAAAGAGAGGGGACCCTCCTCCAAATTAAAAAAGAATAATAATTGAACAATAATTGTTTAATTAAACACAAAAATTATTTTAATTTCCCAAAAGAGTTAGAGCAAATCATTGTCCCTTTAAAAAGTCTTTTCAAAGGTAGAAGAAATTTTCAATAGAATAACCACCAGTGTTTAAAACTTCTCAGTGACTTTTTTCCCCGTCCTACCTAGAATTCACCATTCAGTTTTCAACTCAATAAATACTAACAATTAAATGCTCTTAATCAATTTAGTTAACTCTCCCTGGTACCACATTTTAAATTTTTAATATTTCAAATATCCCAACCTACATCAGAAGACAAGTCTAGAAGTTTGTCTGAAATTTAAACAGACTGATGACTCAAAACACAGAACTTTTTAAAATGGGAAGTGATCCATCATAGGCACAACATTAAAAAAAATTATAAATGTGAAGCTTGCAAAGTCAATAATAAGAATATAGCGTGTTCCCATTGCACATTATTTTCTCATTCCCTGAACACGAGAAGAGCTCTTTGCTGAGTGAGGAGATACTCAGTGCTTCTTCCATCAGCTGTCAGAGGGTCTTCACTGCATCGCCTCCGGTTTTCTCTCAGCATCTCTGCTGAAGGCACACAGACCTCTCAGAGTTGTTTACAACATGGGTGAACTGAGACAAATTTTCAAAACCAAACATTCACAGCACTGATATAAAAGAAGATTGTATCCTTGAGGTACAAAAGGAAGGCAGACACGAGATTTTTCACAAAATGAGACATTTACAGCTGCTTCATGACCATGTGCAATATAGTTTAAATTGCCCAGAGCCTCTTCTCCAATGGTTTTGGCTAAATGGTTTGGACAGAGAATGTTTTGTCTTCACTGGAAAGAAATATCTGGCATGAATGATAACTGCTAGGAAGTTTAACCATGAGCATTACTGCCAGTAAAACTGACTATCAGTTTTTGCTCATCTGTCCTAACACAAAAACCCGCTGCTGAAATAAAAAGTAATTTACAAAATTCCTAAAATATTTTCATTTGTAGGTGACAAACGGGTAACTGAAAACCTGGGACTCTCTGCACTGCACACTGTCTTTCTACGAGAACACAACCGCCTGGTTACAGAGCTGAGGAAATTAAATCCTCACTGGGATGGAGAAAAGCTTTACCAAGAGAGTCGGAAGATTGTAGTTGCCATAAACCAGGTGCTGATCACTGCTCGCAGTTTATCATCTGCATCCTTAGGAATGGTTTTTCCTCCAGGAAAAGGAGGAAAACCATGCTTTGCAGATCTAGTGGAGTTATTTGTGGGAGTTGAAAATTGTGAGTAAAGATGGTCCATCTGAGACAGCATGGGTATCCAGAGCTTTTTTATCCATTATTTTACCAATTTATCAATTATTTATTATATTAAATAATTGTACTATATTATGCCACACTCAGGCAATTGCTACAGCTCTTTTTTCTGAAGATCTTAATGAACTCTGCTACTGGACAGACAGTCCATGTTCATGCTCTTCACTTGACTTTGATGGCATTTCTGCTACAGCTGCTGACAACTTGCTCTGCTTTTGTGCTTTTTCAGATAATAACATACAGAGATTACCTGCCACTTCTGCTGGGGGAGGAGACCAGCAAGTGGATCCCTTTCTACAGTGGCTACAATGAAAATGTGGATCCTAGAGTCTCAAATGTTTTTTCCCTGGCTTTCAGATTTGGTCATACGTCAGTAAAGCCTTTTGTGTCCCGTTTGGATGACAGTTTTCAGCCTTTGGGTTCATTCTCCCATGTCCCTCTTCATTTGACCTTTTGTGCTACGTGGAGAATTATAATGGAAGGTAAGAACGTGGAGCAGCCAGCAGTCCTGGTCTCGTCCTGAAGCAGACACTCAGGCGGAGGTGAACTGGTAAGGCACATGAGCCTAGACTCCAAAAACTGCTTTAGCTCCATTTATTTAACTGGCCTCACACAAATTACAGTGCCATTCAGCTTGGAAGGTGCTCATGACATGTCTACCCAAGGGGCTTCAGACAAATCGGTGGTCTGCTTAATGTGGAGCAGCAGGACAGTCCTGCAGAATTGTCACTAAACACAGCCTAACACTGGTTCTGCATTGTACCCAAGCAAAGGTTCCCTGCCAAAAAATTACGTGCTGTTATACTCTAACCATTGAACGTTATCAAGTACCAGCTCCCGCAGAAGCAGCCACATTGGAGCAGGATTTTGCATACAGTTCTGTAGCTTCTTTTGCACAGTTTTTCAGTGTTGTCTTCCTCAGTTGATTGCACGATAATTGCTTTCATATTCTGAACATGTCAGTAAATAACCAGAACATATAACAGATTAAACCTCCTTCTCAGGTTGCCGTACGTCTCTCAGCTCAGCGAGAGGCCCGACAGCGTGAGCATTGCACATTCACTCAAATAGTGCAACTGCTCATGCTGTTCCAGGAGGCCTGAGAGTCATGGCACCAAATGTCAGTCAACCAAAATTTAGGTCAATATCTAAGCTATTATATCCCTCTGTAATTAGTAAGCACTGCCAGAGAGTGATGCATCTAGTCTAACTGAGCTAGAACAGCATAATTGCTTCCTCGTGTTCGCCATCTCTCTTCATTACTCTAAAGGGAGTTAAGGGATCCTGCTCTTATACAGCTGGTATCTGCAGGCATGAATTTTTCCAAGGAAGACAAATGTCTCTTCCAAAATGAGTTATCTAACTAATTATGGAAAACATACCAAAATACACACTGCAGCCAATTTTCCTGTGTTTTGCTAATACCGTCTTCTTAATGGCTATGAAAAAGACTTAGACAAACGGGCATGAATTGATTCTATCATTGTATTTAATGTTTTAATAAATATTTGTCAATTAATAGCTAAGTATAAACAAAATCAATTGCAAAACCTAAACCTTGGGCAGAACCCCATGTATCAGTACATGCTGGAGACTGACAGGCTAAGGAGCGGTTCTGCAGAAAGGGACCTGGAGGTCCAGTGGGCAACAAGTGGATTTAGGGCTGCAGAAAGGAAGGTCGATGGATGGAGATGGGGAAGGGTGGGGCATCTAGTTACAAAAGGGAGGTCTCATCTACTGGCATATGCAGGTATGTACATATGCACCAGTATATGTTGAAATGGAAATACAGAGCTAGGTGAACCCCACACAGCCCAGAGTAGAAAAGACATCTAATGCAGCACTGTTTCAGCTGCACAAAATAGACCATCAAAGTTGGAACTTGGTACAAAAAGTCTTTTCCTGGTTTGCAATGAATGCAGGTGGCATTGACCCACTGATACGGGGCATGGTGGTTGATCATGCAAAACTGATGAAACAGAATCAACTGCTTATTGAGGAGCTCCAGAACCACCTTTTTGAACAGACAGAGATAATGGGTCTGGATCTGGCAGCACTGAACATGCAACGGGGAAGAGACCATGGTCTTCCAGGTAAGGAGACACAAGTCCATACGTCCTGTGAACAATACTCTTTTTTCTTCTGCTGTTTATAGTAGTTCCATGAATGTACTAAGCTTTTTCCATACCAATAGGAAGAAACAGTACCTTGATTTGAGGGCGAAGGATGGATAGACAGTCAAGCTCAGGGAAGAAAAGGTTTCTGTATTATAAAGCTCTTTTTCTGAGGGATTTAAGACAAGGACAAAAAGCTTGGAAAACAAAGATGATGGCTGGGATAATGTAATAAAGAGGGATAGAAACAATGGTGTATTGCAAAGAGAGAGCGTGTAGCGTACAGAAGGTACAGATGCAAGCAACCAAGTTCAGCTTTCACATGGACTAGACAGACCATCTGTGCTTTGCTCTTTGCCCATCAATGCTTATTTTGTGTCTTCAGACAACCCAGAGCTCTGGGCAGAAGTGGCTTGCACCCACAGGTATGATTGCGCTGGAGAAGAACGGATGCTCTTGGGTTAAGCACAACCAAATGTTGCTCTTTCCTAGGACTTTGATGATAGAAATTTTGCCTCTCAAAACTGCAGACTGGTGCATTCACCCTCAGCACTAGGTAGCTCTAACCGACAGGATGCAATAAACCTGTAGTCACATGCAAAGACAATCCAAATTGTTAGTTAAGTGTGTGCATACAAAAAGGATTTTTGAAAACATGGCATTTATTGTGACTGTCTAGACAATAATGTCTTCCAGATCCTTTAATGCCATTAGAAGAAGCTGACATTGCTCACAGGCCAAGGGGTCTGTTTAGCTCCTGAGCCTAGGCAGATGGTGGGGAGACACGGGTCCTGATCAGCTGCTGTTCCTGCTTTTGCAGGTTACAATGCCTGGAGGCGCTTCTGTGGGCTCTCCCAACCTCAAAATGTAGATGAATTGTCTGAGGTGCTAGGCAATTCCAAACTGGCCAAGAAGTTCATGGAGTTGTATGGGACACCGGACAATATTGACCTCTGGATTGGGGCAATCGCAGAGCCCTTTGTTCCCCAGGGCAGAGTTGGACCCCTCCTGGCCTGCATCATTGGCACCCAGTTCAGGAACCTGCGTGATGGGGACAGGTAGGTAGCTCTGAGAGAAAACCTTCCCCATGGCATTTATTATGGGAAAAAATGCCAACATTTCATGTGACACACTAATCCAGCCCATCTCCAACACGCCAGTGAATGCTCCCAGCAAGGCTCACAGCTTGATTTTAGCCCAGTTGCGAAAGGGCTCTTTTTTGCAATCCATTCCTACAGACTCATGCGTTTGAGGAGAACAGGCTCCAGGCCATGGGTGATCTGCAGTAGTCTCTGCCTGAGGTGACATTTGCTTTCAGGGTACAAAAGGGGAGGATTAGTCACTGCCTCCCAGCAGCTTGGTGATGCTGCGTGGAAGAGGCAGGCTCTCTGCACTGGCAGATGAGTGGCAGAATCCGGACCTGGCCACACCTGGAGACACCTCTTTCCAAAGAGGTGTGCCAGCTGCCTGATAAATCAAGATGGACCTGAGCAGAGACTCACCTTGGCCAGATTCCCATCTTGGCAAGTAACCAGCACCAAACTCCTTCAAGGAGACCGTAAGCTGCTTCTGAAAATATCATTGCAGATTCTGGTGGGAGAAACCAGGAGTTTTCACTCTGCAGCAGTTGCATGCACTGAGAAAAATCTCACTGTCGACAGTAATCTGTGACAATACTCATATCAAAAAGATACCCAGGGATGTGATCAAGGCCAACAGTTATCCTGAGAACTTTGTTGACTGCCATGAGATCGATGTGCTCGACCTCTCACCCTGGAAAGATGAGCCTGAAAGTGGCACAAAAGGTAAGCAGTTGTCTGAGGTCTGTCAAAAATAATAAATGTCCTACAAGGTCAGACTCTTGTGTGCCTAAGAAATGAAATAATTAAGGTCATCACAGTGCCTCTGCCCCCAAAAAGACCTTAACCATTCATTCAGCCCCACTCAGACACCACTGGAGGCAGACGTGCTGTTAGTCTAGTCTCCTTGCAATCCATCACCTTCATCATCCCTTAGTAGCCTGCCTCTTCCTCTTCAACTAGGTGGGAAATCCCTGAAAATCCAGTCTGTTTTGGTCCTTGTGAATGTGTCCTTCTCTAAGCACCTTATTCCAGGACAGTTGAAGCCTTCCTTCACAGGAAGAGTGTCCATGAAGAAATCAATCAGAATTAGCCAACCTCCTCCAAATTCTTACTTTGCTGCTCCAAGTCCCTGCTCTCCCCTTGCCTTCCCTAAAGCTCTAAAGCATTTTAAGGTATATCTGGAGTTGTTTTGAGACTGCATGGCCTGACACATCAGTAGTTCAATACGCATAGTCAGAGATTATGATGTGCCACATCCTGAAAGACAGTAAAACAGTGTCCTCATATATGAGATGAGGAACTAGCTGTGTCCTCCTGCTGATATATTTTTGGCATGGGCTTTCCCAGCTGGAAATAATGTAGGGAAAACAGAGACTTGCAGAAGACAGGTATGGCCTGAGCAGAATGGACTGGATTGTTTTTTTCCTTCTGGCAACCCATTTATAGATGATCACAATACCTGGGGATCACCTACTCCCTCCTTCTGCAAGGCACAGACCACAAAGCATCTCCATGCAGTTCCTGCACTGAGTTTGATTAACTACATTTGAGACAGACACTGCCGTTTAAGAAAGACAATGGCACTTGATGTAAAGGCTAAATTATGGTGACTTCACCCCGTTCTTTAGGAACAGAGTCCAACTGATGCTCACCTTCTCTCTAAACAATAGAGGCTTCCTGATTTCTTTTATTAACTTACTCTTACAGTCACTAAAATTTGCTGAGCTGCTTCCTGTGGCTCTTTTATCACCAGGCTGGGAGGAAGCTGAACTGTGTTTGTTCAGCTAACCCAGAGATAGTGAAATCACAGTTTAGCAACTGCTAAAAGTTTAAACTTCTCAAGTGCCAAGAATTTGCCCCAAAAACACTCGTCCAAAGGGCTGTCTGATGTTAGGTCACCAGCGGTACCTTTTGAAGCACTGTGGTGTCTCAGAGGTACAAGGATACAGGTGACCTGGTACTCAGTTACCCATTCACCAGAGACTATTTTAAGCTATGGAGTTAAATTAAAATGTGGGGAGAAATATTGTGTCCCGGAAAGACTTCCTGCCTCTCAGTAGCTTTTTCTGCTTCATTGACAGTTTCTAATCCTGCTCATCAGACCAGTGTTGAAATCTCCTAACGGTGGCACTGAGCTGCTCTTGGAAAACTGCTGCCTGTACATCCTGCTCAGCTGATTGCTGTCAACTGAACCTCAGCACATGATTTCTCAGAGAGGAGCTCAAGACTATGTCTACTGTTTTATTTGCTGTACTGTGATTTTTATATCATTTATTTGTAAAAGCTTCCAGTAATGTAAGTCTTCAGATGGAAGGGTAATGACATTTTATTGTCTGTTGCCCTAAAAACATGTTCGGAGGTGTGCAAGACTTGGTTAGGTGCTGGATGCTTTATGACTCTCTAAAGGCACAATCAAGACAATTTTTTTACTTCCAGTCCTGAATGGGTGTCAAATCTGGAGGCTGGTGTGCTTGCATTTCAAAATCAAATTCCTTGTCCTTTGTACCTGCTCAGAAATCAGCAAATTCATGTAATCTTTATCAAAACTTTCCTTATCTCCTCCTTGTTTTGCACAAGAGCATAAACTGTTTAGGCTGTTTCTAACTAGCAGTGAGATTTCAGTCTTTGAAGGCAGTGGAGAATGGCAGCTGCATCTTGAAGCCTAGAGACACCTTTTATTTAAATCCTATAGTGAACGTGTGTATTTGGGTGTGCTGGACAGCAATAAAATACATTGTATGCACTCATCTACATTTGGCATCAATTCTGCTATGTCAAAAGTCTCCAAAACTTTCTTTGGCTATAGTTCATAGCTAAACATATCAGCATAAAAAAGCAAACCATAAGCTGGTGGGTATGTAAACCACGAGCATTAGGGCTAAAAATTAATCATCTGGCTGGGATGATCACTCCCAAGACTGTATTAAGTCAATAAATACCAAACATCTAAAAATCATATTAAGTTTCCATCTCTCCTTGGCACAACTGGGAGGGAAGGAGGGGACTGGGAACAAGAAGGTGGCAGCCTAAGGTGGAGTCATGAGTGAAGCTTCTGAGTGGAGTAGGTGCCTCTCTGATGAGGACTAAGGAAGTAGATGCTTGGTAAAATCCCATGGCTACAGCATCTGCATGTGTGCTTTGCCATGGCAGGGGGTGCTGGCGAGTCATGCCCATCTCAGCCCAGTGCCCCATGCTGCCCGCCCATGGCCTGGGGGGCCCGCAGGAGAACCACGGGGCTGCCAGGACCCCAGGTGAGCGATGGAGCATGGGGACTGTGCTGATCCATGAGCCCCCAGCATGTGGGGAAACAGGGAAAGACTGTGGTGACCCTGGGCAGAGGAAGGCAAGATGCCATCCTCTGACACAAAGGCAAGATGCCATCCTCTGACACACAGAAGATGGCAAAACCAGGCAATATTCAGAAATCAGGAGCTGCAGCTCCCAGCGTGTATTTGGACTGAAAAATACATAGGTTGTGTTAAAAATCATGAGATTATCAGGGCATGTCAAGGATGTTAAGCAACACATTTCTGCTGTTTGCCTCTGGTTTCGGAGTCCCCTAGCATGTTCCCCTCACACTTTCAAGATCTGCCCAACCACTGAAAGCAAAATCTTGCTTTGCTTAAAAGGAAGGCTAAGAAAAATGAAGAAACCACCAACCCCTGCTGACACGTGTAAGGTCTTTAATTCCCCTCTCCCAAAGCTGCCTTGGCTTTCCCCTCTCATGGCAGAGGTACCTCCCAAGTGCAGGTACCTCACGGAAAGAGGCAGGAGACAGTGCCTTCTCCTGAGTGTGCTTCCAGGGGAACGTGGCAGCCCTCAAACCCCAGGACAGCCACTTCCTCAAGCAGGATGGCTATAGGCTCAGGGATAAATGCCTCCACCTTGTTTGTTTGGAATAGGAAAAGTTGATTATAAGATGCTCGCAGGAAGGGTCCGGCTCTGCTTGGGGTCCAGCTGGGGAGAAGTTCTCACGGTTACAGTTACAAAGAAACGTCCAGCTACCCACTGTGTGTCTATCCACGCAGGCGGTGCAGTCCTCTGGAAGGAACATGGCAACCATTTCACCACCTCCACTTACAAGCTTTTCTTCCTCTGTGGATGTTTTGCCTGTCTCTGGTGTGTCAAGGTTGCAGTCCACAGCTGTCTCCGCTTCCAGATCTTCTTGTGGTTGCCATGCCCTCTTCCTCAGGGAGAAGTCACACACACAGCTGGAGCTGGAAGATAGGCTTGCTAATGGGAAGCTGCGTTCGTCATTCCTCCTATCACCTGATAGGCGGTGAGCATGGAGTCACGGACCTGCTTGGTGAGCTTGGGAACATCGTCTGGGCCCAGGCCGAGGGTCTCCACTTCTGGCAGGATCTGGATGATGCTTTTCCCTGGAAGAGTGAGACAGGAAAGTCAGAGAGGGGGGAAGGAAATATGTGGGTGGTGTAGAAAAGCAAGACAAGATATAGCAGAGGGATCAGTACAAATGAAAGAACAAGACAGAAATGAAGGGAAATGCCCTCTTTCACACACCAACAGCTGTGCAGCAACCCAGCCATGTCCCAGATGCACACAGCAAAAACTCAAACCAGACTTCTCCTATCCACAAAGATCACAAAAATCATAAGTACAGAAACAGGTGAATCTCTCCCCAAATACATTCAATGCAATGATTCATATCAAATAAGTTTTCACAGTGGAAAGACCTCAAGGTCTGTCTGGATCATGGCCAAGAGAATGAGAAGTCTGTAATACAATACATCCAAACTGGCTGTGCTCTTATCTATGTATACCAAATTCAGCAGAGTCACTCCTTCCAGAAACACGCTTTGGGATGAGAGAATTGCACCCAAGACTCCCTTTTTGGCCAAGGTGTTGTTGTGGTTTAGCCTCAGCCGGCAGCTAAGCACCACGCAGCCGCTCGCTCACTTCCCCCCCCGGTGGGATGGGGGAGAGAATCGGAAGAGCAAAAGTAAGAAATCTCGTGGGTTGAGATAAGAACAGTTTAATAATTGGAACAAAATAATAATAATAATAATAATAATAATAATAATAATAATAATGATTTATAATGAGAAGGAAAACGAGAGAGAGAGAGAGAGAGAGTAACAAAACTCAAGGGAGGGAAAAAAAGAAAAAAAAATAAAATTATACAACCGCTCACCACCCGCCAACCGACGCCCAGCCAGTCCCTGAGCAGCGATTGCTACCCCCCGGCCAACTCCCCCAGTTTATATACTGGGCATGACATCATATGGTATGGAATAGCCCTTTGGTCAGTTCGGATCAACTATCCTGGCTGTGCCCCCTCCCATTTCTTGGGCACCTGGCAGAGCATGGGCAGCTGAAGAAAAAAAAAAAAGTCCTTGACCAATGTAAATACCGCTTAGCGACAGCCAAAACATCAGCGTGTTATCAATATTATTCTCATACTAAAATCCAAAGCACTGCACTATACCAGCTACTAGGAAGAAAATTAACTCTATCCCAGCCGAAACCAGGACAGTATCCACCCCTTATTCTATACCATTTACGTCATGCCCAGGTTCTACCCTTTCTAATACAATTAATCACCACCACTTTTCCTGTCTCTTGATATATATATATATATATGTACACACAGTTATCATTCCCTTGGTCTATGAGCCATCCTTCTAAAATGTTTATTAAGTTTATTTAGTCCATGACTTTGGGCTCCATCTGTCATAATAGTCCTTCATGGCAGAAGAGATGGTGTATGGTGCTGGATTGTTGCATGCTGAAGCCAGTTCTGGTTCCATCACCACTGCACTTTGCTTGCTTTCATCGAAGTTCATTCTTCACTAATCTGGGTGATCCTTATTGAAATACCATTGATATGGTGTATAGTAACCATAAAAGTGATGACACACAGTATTATATAGCAGTTAACATCATACCATTTAGTTCATTGGCTATTCTCACCCAAAATCAAATCCCCTTGAGGTACACATCGGACTTCCCCATCCTTTCGCATTACCCACCAAGTGCACCCAGGTCCTTGAGCAAAAGCAATCCCACGAATGGGCTTGCCTTTGCCTGAGGCAGGAGTAACCCAGACCGTCTTCCCCAGCATGTTTTTTATGTGTACTACAGGGACCTTATCCCCTTCTACAGTGCGTAAAAGTTTTGATTGGGCAGGGCCAGCTCGATTGACAGATCCTCTAGTGTTGACTAACCAGGTGGCCTTTGCTAAATGTGTATCCCAATGTTTGAACGTCCCACCACCCATTGCTCGCAGTGTAGTCTTTAACAGTCCATTGTATCGCTCAATTTTCCCAGAGGCTGGTGCATGACAGGGGATGTGATATACCCACTCAATGCCATGCTCTTTGGCCCACGTGTCTATGAGACTGTTTCGAAAATGTGTTCCGTTGTCTGACTCAATTCTTTCTGGGGTGCCATGTCGCCACAGGACTTGCTTTTCAAGGCCCAGGATAGTGTTCCGGGCGGTGGCATGGGGCACAGGATATGTTTCCAGCCATCCGGTGGTTGCTTCCACCATTGTAAGCACATAGCGCTTGCCTTGGCAGGTTTGTGGGAGCGTGATATAATCGATCTGCCAGGCCTCCCCATATTTATATTTCAGCCATCGCCCTCCGTACCACAGAGGCTTTAACCACTTGGCTTGTTTAATTGCAGCGCATGTTTCACATTCATGGATAACCTGTGCAATAGTGTCCATGGTTAAGTCCACCCCTCGATCACGAGCCCATCTCTATGTTGCAGCTCTTCCTTGATGGCCTGAGGTGTCATGGGCCCACTGGGCTATAAATAATTCACCCTTATGTTGCCAGTCCAGATCCACCTGAGACACTTCAATCTTAGCAGCCTGATCCACCTGCTGGTTGTTTTGATGTTCCTCAGTGGCCCGACTCTTGGGTACGTGAGCATCTACGTGACGTACTTTTACAATCAGGTTCTCTACCCGGGCAGCAATATCTTGCCACAATGCTGCAGCCCAGATGGGTTTGCCTCTGCGCTGCCAATTGTTCTGCTTCCATTGCTGTAACCACCCCCACAGGGCATTTGCCACCATCCATGAGTCAGTATAGAGATAGAGCACTGGCCACTTTTCTCGTTCAGCAATGTCTAAAGCCAGCTGAATGGCTTTTACTTCTGCAAATTGGCTCGATTCACCTTCTCCTTCAGCAGTTTCTACCACTTGTCGTATAGGACTCCATACAGCAGCTATCCATCTCCGATGTTTTCCTACAATACAACAGGACCCATCAGTGAACAGTGCATACTGCTTCTCATTTTCTGGTAGTTTATTGTACAGTGGGGCCTCCTCAGCATGCGTCACCTCCTCCTCTGGCGATATTCCGAAATCTTTGCCTTCTGGCCAGTCCATAATTACTTCCAAGATTCCTGGGCGATTGGGGTTTCCTATCCGAGCCCATGTTGTGTGATCAGTCCAACCCACTTACTCCACGTAGCATCAGCTGCATGATGTGCAGAGGGGACCCTCCCTTTGAACATCCAGCCCAGCACCGGCAGTCGGGGTGCCAAGAGGAGTTGTGCTTCAGTGCCAACCACTTCCAAAGCAGCTTGAACCCCTTCATATGCTGCCAATATCTCTTTTTCAGTTGGAGTATAGCGGGCCTCAGATCCTCTGTATCCCCGACTCCAAAACCCTGAGGGTCGACCTTGAGTCTCCCCTGGTGCTTTCTGCCAGAGGCTCCAGGTAGGGCCATTCTCTCCAGCTGCGGTGTAGAGCACATTTTTTACATCTTGCCCTGCCTGGATTGGCCCAAGGGCTACTGCATGAACTATCTCCTGTTTAATTTGTTCAAAGGCTTGTCGTTGCCCAGGGCCCCATTTGAAATCATTCTTCTTCCGGGTCACTTGGTAGAGAGGGCTTATGATCAGACTGTCATTTGGAATATGCATTCTCCAAAAACCCACAATGCCTAAGAAAGCTTGTGTTTCCTTTTTGCTAGTTGGTGGACACATGGCTGTTATTTTGTTAATCACATCCATTGGGATCTGACGACGTCCATCTTGCCATTTTATTCCTAAAAACTGGATCTCCTGTGCAGGTCCCTTGACCTTACTTTGTTTTATGGCAAAGCCGGCTTTCAGGAGGATCTGGACTATTTTCTTCCCTTTCTCAAAAACTTCCTCTGCTGTATTGCCCCACACGATAATGTCATCAATGTATTGCAGATGTTCTGGAGCTTCGCCCTGTTCCAGTGCAGTCTGAATCAGTCCATGGCAAATGGTAGGGCTGTGTTTCCACCCCTGGGGCAGTCGATTCCAAGTTTACTGAACGCCCCTCCAAGTGAAAGCAAACTGTGGCCTGCACTCTGCTGCCAAAGGGATCGAGAAAAACGCATTAGCAATGCCAATTGTAGCATACCATTTGGCTGCTTTTGACTCCAGTTTGTATTGCAGTTCCAGCATGTCCGGCACGGCAGCACTCAGCGGCGGCGTGACTTCATTCAGGTCACGATAGTCTACTGTCAGTCTCCACTCTCCATTAGACTTTTGCACTGGCCATATGGGACTGTTAAAAGGTGAGCGAGTCTTACTGATCACTCCTTGGCTCTCCAGTCGATGAATCAGTTTATGGACGGGAATCAGGGAGTCTTGGTTGGTGCGATATTGCCTCCGGTGCACCGTTGTGGTAGCGACTGGCACCTGTTGTTCTTTGACCCTCAGCAACCCCACAACAGAAGGGTCCTCTGAGAGACCGGGCAAGGTAGACAGCTGTTTAATTTCCTCCGTCTCCAAGGCAGCTATACCAAAAGCCCACCGGTACCCTTTTGGGTCCTTGAAATACCCTCTCCTGAGGTAGTCTATGCCAAGGATGCACAGAGCCTCAGGGCCAGTCACAATGGGGTGCTTTTGCCACTCATTCCCAGTTAGGCTCACTTCAGCCTCCAATACAGTCAGCTGTTGGGATCCCCCTGTCACTCCACAAATACAGATGGGTTCTACCCCTATATAGCTTGATGGCATTAGGGTACACTGTGCACCGGTGTCTACAAGAGCTTTATACTCCTGTGGGTCTGATGTGCCAGGCCATCGAATCCATACAGTCCAGTAAACCCGGTTGTCCCTTTCCTCCACCTGGCTGGAGGCAGGGCCCCCCTAATCCTGGTCACAATATTCATTACCCATTTCTTGTATATACAAGTCAGGAGTTTCTTCATTAAAATCAGAAGTAAGATCAGCCCTTTTACTCTGTCTGGGGAACTGTCCACTGGAAACCGGAGCAGCAATTTTCCTGGAAGAACCCCCTTTGGTGATTGTTTTTCCTTGCAACTCACGTACCGTGCCTCTAGGGTTGAGGTAGGTTTTCCATCCCACTTCCTCATGTCCTCTCCGTGGTCACGCAAGTAAAACCATAGGGTGCCCCGTGGTGTGTACCCTCTATATCCTCTCCCTTGAGCAGAGGAACGCTGACTCCTAATAGCTGAGACACTGGTCCATATAGGTGGGGAGTAGGACATATCTTCTTCAAGTCGCTGGACCTTCCGGGACAGTTTCTCCACAGCTGCGACAAGGGAGGAATAGATACTTTCTTCATATTCCTGGAGGTTACTAGCAGCTTCATTCACTGTTGGACCATCTCCGTCTCTCCAGGTCAGTATTGCCAATGAGTTGGCACACGACGGTGGTGCGTTCCGTACCAACTTCCGCCACATAGGTCTTGTGCACTGGACCTCGTCTGGATCTGTGGGTGACCGCACATCGTCCAGATCACCATAAATCACTTCCAGCACAGCTAATTCCCTCAGGTACTGGATACCTCTCTCTATGGTGGTCCATTTCCCAGGGCAGTATACAACATCTTCCTTGAAGGGATATCTTTCTTTTATAGCTGACAGGAGTTGCCTCCAGAGGCTGCGGGCTGGTTCCCCTTTTCCAATCGCTTTGTCAATGCCCCCTTCCCTAGAAATAGATCCCAGCTGCTTGGCTTCCTTACCCTCTAGTTCCAGGCTACTGGCCTCACTATCCCAGCATCGGAGCAGTCAGGTGACAATGTGCTCCCCTGGACAACGGCTGAAATCTTTTCGCATATCTCGCAGCTCACTCAGGGATAGGGATCGGGTGGTTTTTGTCTCATTTACGAGTTCTTCCTCTTCCTCTCCCTGTGATGGTCCTGCTCTTTCATCTTCCCTTTCTAAACGAGCTGACTTTCACTTCCAGGATTTATTTTTATGTATAGGGGCAACTGATACTGACACAGGTTGGTTCTCTGTCTGAACCGCAGTGCTTGTAACAGAGTTGTCCGGAGCAGCTGCAGCTGCAGTGCCTGTCGCAGGGGGGGCTGGAGCAGCCGCAGTGCCTGTCGCAGGGGTAATCGGAACAGCCGCAGTACCTGTTGCTTTGTCACCAGATCCTTGAGGGTTCTGAATAGTGTTGAACAGTGCTCGGTAGGCATGGGCCAGACCCCAGCACATTGCAGTGATTTGTGTCTCCCTAGAATTGGCAGGGTGACAGCATACTTTTTCCAAATAGTCTACTAATTTTTCAGGATTCTGCACTTGTTCAGGGGTGAAGTTCCAAAACACTGGAGGTGCCCACCATCCTAGGCATTTGCCCATGCTATCCCACACACCCTGCCACTCATAACTATCCAGCCTTGGGGCAGATCTCTGAATGATATTCTTAAATTGCTTACTAACCTTGAACAAGATCGAAACAATATTCCCAAGCAATACCAATAGAAGTATCTTAACTACCCAAGGTTGTTCAAAATACTGAAAAGTTATTGTAATGAAGGAGGAAGCATTGTAGAAGAAAGTAGTGAAGGTACAATTCTGCATTTCCTCCATAAAAAACCTCTCAGATGAAGATGTATAATTGCGAATTGTCTCCATAAGATGATACCTGACATACAATAACGGTTTCAGTACAGCACTTAGATACCAAAATAAACCCAAGGTCACTGTTTTAATAACAAATCTCACAGGCAAAACATCACCAATTAAAGCAGAGCACAGCAAACTGCAAAAACCAACACCAATCTTTAACATGTGCAGCAAAAAAATGAGCACGGTGCAGATCAGGTAAACCAATGCTAGGAACAGATGGATCAATATCACGTCCCACAACTACTAACAGATCTGAATTCCTTAAATAGCTCTGGTTAATCTGTTATTATCTCAAACCCTTCGTGCCCCACGTTGGGTGCCAAAAAAGGACTGTCGTGGTTTAGCCCCAGCTGGCAACTAAGCACCACGCAGCCGCTCGCTCACTCCCCCCCGGTGGGATGGGGGAGAGAATAGGAAGAGCAAAAGTAAGAAAACTCATGGGTTGAGATAAGAACAGTTTAATAATTGGAACAAAATAATAATAATAATAATAATAATAATAATAATAATAATAATAATAATAATGATTTATAATGAGAAGGAAAATGAGAGAGAGAGAGAGAGAGAGAGTAACAAAACTCAAGGGAGGGAAAAAAAGAAAAAAAAATAAAATTATACAACCGCTCACCACCCGCTGACCGACGCCCAGCCAGTCCCTGAGCAGCGATTGCTACCCCCCGGCCAACTCCCCCAGTTTATATACTGGGCATGACATCATATGGTATGGAATAGCCCTTTGGTCAGTTCGGATCAACTATCCTGGCTGTGCCCCCTCCCATTTCTTGGGCACCTGGCAGAGCATGGGCAGCTGAAGAAAAAAAAAAGTCCTTGACCAACATAAATACCGCTTAGCGACAGCCAAAACATCAGCGTGTTATCAATATTATTCTCATACTAAAATCCAAAGCACCGCACTATACCAGCTACTAGGAAGAAAATTAACTCTATCCCAGCCGAAACCAGGACAGGTGTGCCGTACTCCTCTTGGGAAGCACCTGAGCAATGGACTGGTGCAAACAGGAACAATATACTGGGGAGCTGCCACCATGCTCTTCTGCTCTTGCACCCAGTGGCCCTTGTTCTGGCCAGCAGAGACAAGACGCTGCCTGCACAGACACCCACCTGAGGATCCATGGAGTGTCTGTGTTATTTTTTAACTTTCTTGCATGCTTTTACATGTGTGCTAGGAAATGAGATCCAGAAATATTGGTAGCAGAGCCATGCAAGGAAGGCAGAACAGAAGTGTACAGAAGAGCTTCGCAAAAGAAGAGGGCATGCTCCCTGCCTGCACATCTTACATCCAAAGCTAGGCCTGGTATCTCAGGAGTCTACTATGCTTCACTTGGTCCTACAGAAAAAGCTGAGTGGTGACAGGGCTGTGCTGAAAAGGTAGGTCTGTTGGGGTATAACTGAATTCCAGCAAGCACCAAACTTCCTCCATGCATGACAGTGTGCACACACTGGACACAGAGCTGGGCTTTCCAGAAGCTCATCAGCATGCCCAGAGCCACTGTGGACATGGCGAGCTGTCCTGACCTGAGGATCAGCCTGCTCAACATGCAGAAATCTTGGCCACTTGTAGCACATTCTTCAGAATCAGCCCTGGCAAAAAATTGCAGATGGGAAAAGTGGGGAGGTACAGGAAAAGCTAACTGTGGTTCTTTCTCCAGCAGTGACATTCCTACCTGTTTAACAGCAATTTGGAAAAGGGCTTAGAGGTTGGCTAACCATGAACTCCCAGGGTGAGATTATTACAAAGGCAAATGTACATGCAACTGCAAATAGTCTTTCCTGAAAAGCTCAGGGAGGTTGTGGAATCTCCTTCTGTGGAGTTACTCCAAACTTGGCTGGACAAGACACAGAGCAAAGGCATCTGTCTTTGGAGTTGGTCCTGCTTAAAGCAAAAGGTTCAGCTGCTCCAGAGATGCCTTCCCACGGCATTATTCTCTGATTTCCCAGAATCCCTCTGATTCTCTGGTTGCCCATCTGAGCAGGGAAAAGATGGGGAGGAAGCGAGCTAGCAGAGCAAGGCTGACATCCCTGCTCATGCTCCTATCAACCCTCACATGGGGGAATGCTTCCAGTACCAAAGGCTTTGGTGTGTGGCCAACAGAGACAGGATAGACCCAGCAGGTGAAAGATGAGTAGAAACAGACAATGTAGTGTTTAACATTTGCACTGACTCTCTTCCCGGTGTCTGCCTGCAAGGAATGACTACACCCAGATAGAAACAGTGGGAATAATGAGAATTTCAGATGCAAATCCTCCCCTTAGGAAAGAGCAGGGCTGGCCTGGGGGAGCATGGGAAGTGGCAGAATCTCATTTTGGGGTGGGCATCAGGGAAGAAAGTGGAGGAACAGGGTGGGTTACTTTTCTCTGTTGGAATTTGAAAGATTTTTTCCGCATTTTCCTTCTGAAGCCAATGACTTAGGTATTTTTTTCCCCATAAAATGTTATCAGTGACCAGCAGAAATTTTTGTCACCATAAATGGATGGAACATGGAAAGAACAGGGTAACTGGGAGGAGGCACTCTCTCAGCATGACTTTTGCTGAGAGCTCCATGTTTGCTTTTGGTCCCCAACTCTCCATGCACCTGCAGATCCAAGGACAGTGTGGTGCGGCCAGGGGCAGGACCTGCCCCAGGACGCTGCTGCTTCTCCAGGTTCCCTCATATGGGTATTGGACAAGCTGTGACAATGGTCTAGACCGTGCTTTTGCCAAGAAAGGTTGGACCAGATGATCCTTGAGGTCCCTTCCAACCTGGTATTCTATGATTCTATGATTCTGTGATTGAAATCCAAGGGGAGAGGCAAAAGTGATGCCTGAAATCCCCCATTCCCTCCCGAGAAGACAGAAACTGCGTTGTCCGGCTGCTGTCTCCACATTGCACATGGTCCTCTGCCCACCCACCTCATGGCTCCCTCCAAGGACTGAGCTTGCATCAACACCCAGCCCGCTCTCTGCACCAAGTCATCCTCACCTGGTGTAAATCTCTTCTCCTTCGGGTTGTAGAAGTCACGGTAGGAAGAGATCACTACAGGAATAATGGGGACCTGGAGGGGAGGCAATCTACAGTGAATCTACAAATTTTCCCATCCCTCCCCCAAAACAGAACTGGTGTTCTTAGGTGAATCCTGCACCTTGCTGATAATTATCCCGGTCAGCTTCATAGTAGGCACGCAGAGGGATATTTAGATCATTTAAGTGTATCACCCAATGTTCTCGCTGTTGGTTTTTGCACTTTCATCTCTGTATTTAGGACAACAATGCATGGATTGCCAAATTAGTATGTACAGAAGCCTGTTCAGCAGAAACTCCCCCTGGGCAGGTCCAGGGCTCTTTGTCAAGGTCCCCCCACTTTTTTCCCAAGCTGAGTCATGCAGGTTTTTCACCTCTCCCAGAAACAGCCCCCTCCTGTGCTATCTGCAAGCTCCTGCCGGGTTCTTGGATGTGTGCGTGATCCAAAGGGAAGCCAGGGACCAGAAGCCACATAGCCCTGGTTGCTGGTGGACCATGGTAGGCAAATCACACCCCAAGGGTCAGGAGGAAAGTGGCTCTCACCTGGGCTTTCACAGCCAGCTGGAAAGCCCCATGTTTGAAGGGCAACATGGAGCCACCATGATTGCGAGTTCCTTCAGGGAAGATCAAGACGCAGAACTGCAGGAGAGAGAAGACATTGAGATAGAGGGACCTCCAGTTACTATTCTAAACCACTGCGCAGGTGTACTCCCCTGGGACTGATCTGTCTGCTCCTGACTATGCAGAGACATCCGCTTCCTCCACTTCAAGCACTTTATGGACACACAACACACTGAACCCACCAGAGATGGTCTTACTCTGTTCTGCCCAGTGCCCAGCCCAGGGACAAAGATCCCTTTCCAGCCACAGGTTCATGTTTTCCAGCGGCTCCTCACCAAAGAGTCCTCCCCACTCACATTTTCTTTGTGCAGGGATTGTGCCACCTCTGTCAAGGTAGTGATAGACTCTTCACTTTTCTTGCGGTCAATGAAAATGAGTCCTGAAAGCCAGCATGCTAGGCCAAAAGTGCCCATGTATAGGATCTCCTTCTTTGCAATGGGCACACAGCGACTTGGTAATATCTCTGTCATCACTGGAAGGGGACAACAAGGACAGAATAAGTTGTCACCTGCACTGAGGTTTCCTCCAGATTCTGGGCTACAGCCCTCTGCTCTGGGAGATGCCACACCTGCAGCGCTTATCCAGCTTCATAGGATCAGACACATGTTGGGAAAGGGATTCTGGGGGTCTCCAGACCAACCACCCGCTTAGAGGAGGACTATTGCTGACACTGAATGAGAGCAGCTATGACATGGCTGTGGTCAACTGACACTCTCATCCCCATTCTCTTGGAAAGGATGAAGTTGATTTAGCTTGAAAATACCTATAGGGCTCTAATAACCTGAAGAACAGCCCTGGCTTGGGGCTAGCAGGTAATGGAGTATGTAGCAGCCACTCCTGTCCCTCTGCCTGTGGTACTTGGGATTTCATACCACCCTCCCCTACAAACAACTGGGGCCAGGTGCAGAAGGCAGGATCAGCACATACCCATAAAGTCAAGGGAGGTCTGGTGATTCAACACAAGGACAAAAGGTTTCTTAGTCCTGAGGTTCTCCTTGCCCTTCACCACTATCTTGAGCCCAAAGATGTATTTGAGTGGCAGGAATGACATGCGCAAAAACCTGGAAAAGGGGAGCAGACGTAAACCAAAGAGATGCTGAAACTGGGTAAAGGAACCAAACAACATTCTTCCAAACCAGCCCATCTCATGGCAACCAGACTGCTCCTGCAGAGTAGCCTGTTTCTCCACACTCCTAGATTTGACCCATGACTTGGAGAAGAGCAACTAGTATGTCTCTTCAGCTGATCACTTCATTAGAGAAGACAAATACACCTAGTAGGTTTTCCTCAAGCTAGGTTAGACCGATGGACCAGCAACTTCAGCTACAGCAATTCTGTGGATCAGCCAAGTATTAGATAATGCCCAAATTCATAGTGCACCTGTTTGTACTCTACTTCCCTGCCCACCTTGCTGAATCATGAATACAGGCTGCCATAAACATGCCATGCACCTAACTCTGCTATTGCCCACTGTGTGGAAAGAGAGATGATTTTGCCTCTGGGTGACATTAGACTGCAATTCTGGTAGCCATATTTTAACAGATACTGGAAAAATAAAGAAAAGAATAAAAGTCAGGCACAAAAGTCAAGAACTGAAGAAAATTTCTTAAAGTCAAAGGCTGATGCTCAATTAAGAGATATGAACTCCCATTGCAGCATACAACAACGGAGTAAATCCTGCCTCTGCAGCACTTCAGGAGGCTACAAGCACTATGCTGCCATATAGCAGAATCAGCTTCTAGCCCCCATGCAACCCACACCCCAAGTTACTAATGCCCACCGCTGCTAAGCACATGCGTACACCCAGCTGCACAGCCTCTAGGTAAGTCCAGCAGCTCGTTGCAGAGGCAGTAACAGATGGAGAGAGGGGATGGGCAGCAAGGGTATGGACTCAGAGACTGCCAGACCTGGGGGCACCGGGCTGTAATTGCAGTGATGGGAACACCAGTGACAATGCAGGCGCCAGCACTGCACCGTGTTAATGTCTGCTCTTGCCTGTTCAGGTGGGCACTGGGTCAGAATAAAGTTGAGAAAGAGAAGAGCACCTGCAGAGGCTTTCTCAGCACAACTTAGAAGGGGAATGACCAGCCTTGTGGAGGAGGGAAATACAGCTCGTAAGACCAGATAGGAGAGGTTTACTAAAAAATGCAAGGTACTTTACCTGTGCATTACATCCAATTTGTTGGCATTACCTAGTTTGTTAAATTTATGTCACCTTTTACGTCCTTTCCTTCCATCATTTGTTATTCTTTCTATCAACTCAAATACTGAAACCCCCGTCCCTTCTCTGAATTACCAGGCCTGGTAACTCTCCACACCAATATACAACAACTAATTCCTCCCCTCTGCAGTGCAACTCCCAGGATGCTCCAAAATGAGCGTGAGTTGACTCTATCCATGCCCAGAGCAGAAAGAAGCCACAGACAAGTTACTTACTTTATGTTTTCCACATTACGTCCACGAGGAATACTGATAATAATAACCAGAATGCTTAGGGTGGAGAGCCACAACTTATAGAAGGTCTTCTTGCAGAAGTATCTGAATGCAGGATTCACCTGGTAAAGGACTAGAAATGCGATGAACAGAGAAGTAAGTGGGTAGTGAAGGAGCAAAAGCTCCATCCTTCCAGCCCAGAGTTAATCAGAGTAGTATTGTACAGAGCAGTAAATGAGTCACGAGCACCCGATGTTGTGCACCAGAGTTTAGATTCCCTTGATCTGCTACATGTGGGTGGTGCAAGGCTGGAATGAGATTCGGGAGCTATGCTTCAGAAAGGCTGTGTTCGCTGCTTGGAGCTAAACTAACCATGGAAAGCCGGTTTAGCAAGGGATCTCCAGCAGCACTGTGTGTAGGAGCTGGCTGGCAAGCAGAGGCAAACACGCAATAGCAAGGCTGCCTATGTGCAGGATGTGTGGGTGGCTCTGGGCTGGTAGAGAAATGACTGCTTGGAGAGACAGCCCCCCTTCAGGGGGGCTCTGTGCATAGGAATCCTGACAACTTTTAAGAAAATCTTTAATGGGAGGGAGCAGGATGTGTCAGACAGCACAGACACCAGGCTGTCTCACTCTCTGTGCAACCATTGAACTTCACCGAGAAGTGAGCTGGCTGCAACATGTCTAGGAAATCAGAAATTAGTATTATGGAGGAGAGAAAGAGAAAACCAGTGATCCTAGCAGCCAGCTCCTGCCCCATACATCTAGGCATTAGAGGGACCAAGCTGAGCAACGGGACATTCCTCAACTAGTGTGGGAAAAGTGGAAAAAGTGCCACATGTCTAGACAAAAAGATAAACAAAGCAACAGCAGCTACCTCTCATGTTTTCATGGCCAGAAGCAGGCACATGTTTAGACAGCATCTGCATACATAAGAAGTAAATCAGGAAAATACAAGTATAACCTGGGAGTGCTCCAGCTGCATTTCATCTCCTAAAACCACTGCATGAAAAGAATCTTTGCAACAAATACAATTACTAGGTTGAAAAACAAAAGCTTCATGTTTCATCATCTGCACAACAGGCCTTGCTCAAGCAGCTATCACTTAAAAGGAGTAACAATATTAAAGTCCAGCCAGGACTGAAAGCTGCAGATTCTCAAAAGGGAATAGCCCGAGGACCCATAAAACCACATTGATTGACACCTGCAACGTAAAGAATAAGATCAAATCCCCGAGAACAGTAAAATGGACAAGGCTCAGCAATATTTCATGAAGAAACTGAGGAAAGGCATGATAATAAAGAAAGGCATTGGCTGTGCTCCCTGCTCCCTTGGCTTAACCAGGGACCCGTCACCTTCTGTCTTTCATGGGAAAACTGGAGAGAAGTGACTGCAGGCCTTGCTGCTTAGCTCTCCGAAGGCTTCCCTGCAACCACAGGAGAGGGAGCCAAAGCAAAGAGCTTCGTCCACAGCCTCCTCGCCATCCCTGCATCAGCACATGGAAAAGACAAGCACCTCGTGTGCACACATTGGACCTGGGCACTGTGACCCCTCTGCACTGGAGCTGCAGAGACTTTTTGTTCCCTTTTGGAACCAGTTCATAGAGACTAGCCATGCTTTGTGCTTATCCAAGGTTTGATCCAGCAAACAGTTACTTTCCTAAAGCCCATTAACCTTCTTAATATCTCACCAGTATCAATTATGGCCTTTCACAATTGGGTGGAGGTTGATTTGACACACAACTGGTTCATCCTGACCTACCAGGAGAGAGGTTCCTAAAATGTAATGCCAGTGGCTGTCCTGCTTTCAAATCAAGCTTGCTATTGTCAGGCTTCTAGTGTGAGAGGAACATCTTACACAACTCTGCACATGAAAACTCCTCCAGAATGTCTAGGGACAGGGAAGCATGCAAATAGCAACTCATCACAAATCACTGAGAGCTTTATTTTTAAGTAACTGACAGTAATTTACAAATACTTGCATCAAGGCTGTAAGGAAATTATGTTCCTGCAGTATACAGTGTACTACCAAACAGGTACTAAGCTGTAGCAAGTTGATGACTTACCTAAAGGAACACAGCAACCCTGAAATACAGCTGATCTACAACAACACGGGACCCTGAACCTGAGGGAAAGACAGAAAAATGTCTCCAGCATAAATGGTGGTCTCCATGTGGTCAAAACAAAGCATGATCAGAGAAGGACCCACATAAGCAGATGTACAAGTGTGAGGATCTTTAGACCCTCGGTGTGGTCAGTTTATGAAAGGAGTGCTTCTCTATGGCACCACCAAACTGAGGAACAACCAACGTTGGCTGGGCATCATCGAGCTGCTCCATACAGAAAGGTAACTCCACACACTCGGAGCACTGAGGACAGACACAGTCTCAAGAAGACATCAGATATGCAAGAGTTTGAAGCTAGGCTAATGGTTATTTGGGGCTTTCAACAGCTGATAAGTATCTCTGATGAGTATGGGAAAAGGCAAGGACATAAAGAGATAATAAAAATTATGCCATTCCCAACTCACCACGGAGAGACAGTCAGCTCAGATCTAACAAAACACTTAGGCTCCAAACGCACAGATAAGAAATCTTCAGGTATAATTTCCTTCTGTTGCAAGGATCCTTAGCACCTAGATTCATCATGCTTCCATTTCAAAAGCAGTTAGATCTTGCCTAACCTGTAAGGCATTTGCAGAAACTACAGCTCTAATGACGCTCCCAGTTGCCAGTCTAAATGCATCCATGCTCAGTTGACAGCCTTTTGCCCCTAGGTCTTTGCACCCTTTTCAGAGCCTGGCCTAATTTAAGTGAATCTTAGATAGGGAGAGGAGGGGCTTGCTCATATCATGAGCTTTCATCATGCAGTTTTAATGACTCTCCTACTCACCAACTCTGCTAAGCCACACATTGGCTGGAAGAGAGAAGTGGAGGCAGGGAATGTGATGTAATCTAATGGGAAAAGGCTAAGAAAATTGTCTTGTTCACAGTAAGCAAATGAAGGCTCAGAAGAAAATGAACCGTCAATACAGCAATGCTAGAGAGAGAGAGAAGAGTTGCATAAGTTAAAGATCACAATTGACTTCTAAATGTGAAAGCAATGATTTCAGGATGAAATAAGGGGACTGGATTCTGAAATGGGAGCAATTCCCACTGGAAACTGCTGGCAGAAATAGCTCTGCTGGAACAGACTGGAACAAGCTATCAAAGGGCAAAGTGTTGGGACTGCTCAGTGCCAAGGACCACATCAGCACCCAGTCTTCAAAAGGAGAACAGTACTAAAGAGAAGTCATCCAGTGCATACAGTTACTACACAGTTAAATAGAGGCATTAACATTGATATTAAAAACTTCAGAGGGATTCCAGGGTAAATATATTAGAGACAGGTCATCAAGACTGAGGAAACTGTATTTATCAAGCTCTGGCTGCAGCTCCATGATGAATCCATGCATCACCCAGTTTTACAAGGCACAGATTAGCTTTGGATACCTACTTAGGAGCAAAGACATAGCTGGAAATTTTTGTAATGACAGAAGAAGAGTTTCTACAAGAAAATGTGTACTGACACATGAAGATTTCCATGGCATCCAGATAGCCCTGACAGAAATGTAATGTGACAGGCTAGAATAGGTTGTGCTATAGGACTTGCATCCAAGGCGGCAGTGCACAGTTCAGCCAGGTGAACTGTGGGCTGGAAAATAAATCAGTTTATCACTGTAAATCACAGAAAAATTGAGGTGGGAAGGGACCCCTGGAGGACTGCAGTCCAACCAGCTACTTAGAGCAGGGTTAACTCCAAAACCAGATTAGCTTGCTCAGGGCCTTGTCTAGGCAAGTTTGGAGAATCTCTAAAGATGGATATCCCACTAGCTCTCTGGTCCCTGTGTCCGCATTGCACCACTATCATGGGGAATAATGTTTTCTTTGTCTAACGGGAATTTCCTTTGTTGCAGCCTGTGTCTATTACTTGTTACCCTTTCACTGTGTGCCTCTGAGAACATCTGGCTTCATAGCTACTCATTAGGAAGTTGAAGACTGAAAAGAAATCACCTCCTCTGCCCTTCTCTTATCTAGACTGAGCAAATCCAGCTTCCTCAGCCTTTCTTTGTACATCATGTGCTCCAGCCCACTGCCCACCTAGGTAGGCCTCCACTCAAGTGAAGTGTAGTCATCACTGGGAGAAGGTCCTGAGCAAGGTAGACTCAGGAGGGACATCCATTCCCAGAGCTGAAACAGCTGGGGAGGCTGCAGGTGGAAAAGAAAGTGAATGAGAGGCCCCGACAGAGCTGGGAGGGAGAGCTGCATTTCTGAAGTCAGCAGCAGAGGCTGAGCAGGGCAAACGATCCCATCCTGGCTCCTGCAGGCTGTGTTCCCCATCTCAGTGGCTCCACGGCCAGGGAAGGCACTCTCCGGGCAGTCCTGTTGCAACAGCCCCCATCCGCTGTACTTGCAGTTCATGGGTTTGATTAGGCAATCAAGCTGATAAACTAGATTAAATTTTCCAAATTTCATCCTTTTCAGCTAAAATTGGAAGAATAGGTCCTCTGTGCTTAGTGCACACAGAAAGATCGTGGGTGATTTTGAGCCAGTCATTTCCTCCCCCTTAAGTTAATTGCTGAGGTCAAAAGGTAGCGAATGAATGAGACCTCCTCTGTCCCCAAGGGGCTAAACAGATGCTGGAGGTGCAGACATTAGAGTTAGATAACTAGTACTAGAAAACTAAAGCTAGGGAAACTGAGACACACATCCCCCATGTAGTCAGGCATCTCGCACCCATCAAATCTGTTGACTCCCTTGTAGCTCTCCGCGCCAGGAACTTACCCAAGAAACAGTGGGCTTCAACACACTCCTAGGGCAAGCTTGCACGCTTTCTGCCTTCAAAACATGTCCAGGCTTGCGTTTATCAGCTACACACCCGGGGCGTTACGCAGCCCCAGCATCGCCGCTCCACCCTGGCCAAGTGCTGGCAGAAGTCAGTATCTATGTCTGTTCTTTTTCTCCGAGGATCTCACAGGGACTCTTCCCATTTTGGGGGTAATAAGGAGGAGATTTTTGTCAACTGTTTGTTGGAACTAAATCCTGCACCAGCCCCTTTCTCTGAGGAATATTTCATAGTGCCACACAACAGAGGAGTATGGGTAGAGACTTCAGCAAGAAATATCTTCTTTCATTAAAAATACACAGGTTCTTGAATCTGCTTTGTCCAATATCCCCATACAAAACTTACCACCATCCGCCACTCACCTGTCATTACCCCACCTTTTACAAAGTGCAAGGAACATTTTGGCCCCAGCTTAAAATTGCAATTTAGTGATCAATGGCAGTAACACAGCAAACTACAAAGGAAGGAGAAGGTGGTTTTGATCCCTTTCAAGATAAGATATTGAGGGGACAAAGCTGGAGTAAGACTAGATTAGCTTTTACTTTCTTGTGCTTTAAGACTGTTCTTATCTTTGCCAGGACATATCCCATCACCTCTACAGCCCAGGGGTAAGTCACTCTGGCTCATGCCAGGCTGCAGAAATAACTTGTCACAGTTTTCCATCATACTAGATGATGCCTTAGGCATTCTGGGCTAAGGGCAAAAAATTATGAGAGAAGAGCTTTCTTCCATGTGGACAATTTCTTCTTTCCATATTCAAGCAAAACCTGAAACAGGGCATTTTAAACAAGTCTCCTTGGGGTGCATGATAGCTATTGCTGCTTCACTCAAAAGCACCATGAAATTAGTAGATTTTCTCTGGAAACTGAAGTACGTACTTTTTTTAAGCAAAAAAATTGGAGAGCAAGAATAAGCAGTCATTCCAATGCCCCAATCTCTTTCTATGTAGGTTGGAAACTTTGAAAGGAGGGTCCAAAACATGTTTTTGACAGTAAAGCTTACTGAAACACGGTGTATGTGAAATTGCCTAAGTTGGTTTGATTGGGAGTCAGTCTCTGACTCTTGGTTTGCTTTGTGATATTGAGCGATCTGCACAGATCTGGGACATCATTTCATGAAGTTCCTTTATTGCTGGACTCCATCTTACTGAAAAGGCTTCATGCAAACTAAATTGAGCAAATGACAGCAATCATGCCTAAACATTTCCGGCAGTAAAAGCATACACACAGTGAAAAAAAAAAAAAAAAAATCAATCTCAGCAGCTTCCCAAATCTGGGCTTCTGGGTATCCTCAATGTTCAGCATTAAAAGTCACCAGATGCTTCTTCTACAGGACGTAAAAGGCAATGTGTTGATAAAAGAGAAAAGGAGATGCCATAGTTCCCTGTTACCTTGTGTGATTTATTTCATTTCCATAGATTAAGCTGGAAAAGAGGGACCAATAACTCTGGTACTAGTCCTGATTGCTCTAAAGACCTCCAGGGATCCCTCCTTGACTACAAGATCCTACAAGTCTCACTTTTTCTGGCACCATGAAGATGGCATGTACCCTGCCACATTTGGTTGTACCCTGCCACATTTTCAAGATGATAATACCATAGCCCTCTGGAGAATATAATGAACCATCCTCATGGAAAATGGGAGCTGACTGGAGATGGAGTTGCCTGAGCTCTTAATGATTGCTGGTAGCTGCAGAGATTTGTTCCTTCTCACAGCCTGGATATCCTCATAAGAGCATAGCAGGGCCTGACCGTCAAAGCAAAGGAAAGATGATGTTTTGTTAGGAAAGAGCATGGCCCTAAGGCACTGAAGCAGCCCACCTTTCCAGGGGAGAGGCACTCTTGCCTACATCTACTTCCCAGGGATTTCAGAGAGCATTTTGGAAGAAAAGCATTAAACCCCAAGAACTTTACAAATCCTGAAGGCAGCTGAGGGAAATACTGTAAATATAGGCAAAAATTTTCCTAGCAGAAGTCAAACTCCACAGTCTCTTCCATAAAGTGGGAATCTCTCCTCAAGTGCAGAGCTGCTTTTGGTCTGACCAGGACGTGCTGACAGCCTGTTCAGAGCTGTGCAAAAGACAGACCAACTGCTAGAAAGACTAGCATCCCTGATCTGGGCATCACTGCCCATGCAGAAAAGCATGGGCATCAACAATGAAGAGCTAAACTGAAAAGTCTGTTAATCAGAAAAATCCCAGAGCAGTGCATTTAGCTTGGTCTTGCAGTGCCAATGCCGGAAAATCTGCGTGCTGGAGGAGCTACTCACAGTGGACCTGATGAAATGGAGTATCTAAACATGTGCTAGATATGTTCCTGGCACATATGTTCAGACCTGTGTTAGGCAGCTCTGTTTTAGAGCCTCGGGGTCTGGTTATCTCATGTTTGCAGGCAGGAACTGTCTGCTGTTTGAAGCTTATACCTTGGTCTGTAACTTCCTTGGTCCTCTTCGACTTCCAGGCTTTGAGGTCCAGTTTCAGGATCTGGCTGCAGCTTACAAAGCCACAAGAGTATCTGTTAGCCCAGAAGGTATGTCTTGGTACTTTAGACATGTGGGTGTTGTCACATATTATTCGTGACAAGGAGATTTTGGCCAGTGAAGAGCACTGCCAAGGAGTGAAAACCCCTCTGTTCTCCCACCAAAACCTGCAGGAGAAAGAAGACACAACAGATTTTTGCCTTCTGGCTTCTTCACATTCAAGACTCCTGCAACATTATTTCCCATTAACACCAATAACACATTTCTTTTGCCAAGAACAAATTTAAATTTCTGTTATTTAAATCAAGAGCCCTGACTCACCAGCTGCATACTTTAACTTGCTTTTCTGCCATGGACATACACTAAAGATGCAGTTGAATTAAAGCCTTGCCCTGTGTTCCCTCAAATGAGGCACAGGCACCCTCTTTCAAATAGAAAGAGGATTGTGAGGATTCTATTTCTCTTTCAAATAGAAAAGTTTGCACATACTGTACGCAGAGTGTGGTTACATCCACACGATTGCCATGCTGGAACCAGCCCTATCATTATTTTCTTTTAAAAAAATGGGTTCTTGTGTACTGCCATAAGAATAGGATTTCTATATGTGCAGTAGACTGTTTGTCTTTGAGTTCCTAATACTGGGTTTTGAGCTCATAGTAAGTCTTTCTAGGCAGAAAAGTTTCCCAGAAACACTGGTCATGATCCCATTTTCAGGCAATATTGCTAGCAAGTACAGGGACCTTGCTTCAGAAATGCAGCTTAAAATGGGGCACATACATAACTCATTTCTGCACCTGATGCCCCTGAGCAATTTCAAAGAGGAGGAGGACTTCAGGTATGTTGAAACCACAACACTGCTCAAATGATTTTGGCCGGCAAGCAAACCCCAACCCACCCATATTCTGTTGCAAGCAAAGTTCAAACGTTGCTACATGTCAGACCAGAGGGTTCCAACTCAGAACTGGGGTGGAAAGGAGAAATAGTGAAAAATCATCTCTAAGACCTCTGAGAAGTGCGTAAGACACTGCGATGGTGCAAAGCTGTGTATTGCAAACTCAGGAGACGGGAAGGGTGGACAGATGTTTGACTTCTGCAGGGCACAGCAGCCCAGAAGGAGCAGTCCCACAGGGAGGGGACAGGGTTGCTGCCAGTGCCAGGGAAGTAGCTTGCGCTGAGCTGGCACTTACCCAAGAGAGAACAATTAATCTCTTCTACTCCCTGCAAAGCCTGAAAGTGTGTTAGTCCTTCAGCAACATCCCTTGGTCTGCAGGCAAATTTTCAAAACTACCCAAAACACAAGCCACCACATCAACAGATGCTGAGCATCTACTATCAGTGCAAACCATTTAGGCTGATTAAACCTGACAGCTTTTTTTCTAATTGGTGAAATCAATCCATCTAGATCCTGGTTTTCCCACCTTTAGACCTGTACCTGTTATTCTTGTTAAGGTATTTATACGTTTCCCTTTGCTGGAGTGAGCTGCTGTTTGAACACACAGTAACATGGGCCTCCTTGAAAACACTTATCTGAAGGAGGAAAAGGGCTCAAACATTCACACTGGGTGTGAACCATCAGCATGGAGAAGGGCAATCCACTTTGCACAAGTAGTAATTGGCAGTGAATGGACTGAGAATTAAAACACTTGGTTGGAAAGGGATCTTAGCCTAGGATCTCAACCATCATCTAGACAGGGAATAAGAACATCACCAGAAAGGGAAAGAAACATTTGGAGGAGTAATGAAAAAAAGCAACAAACAACTGGAACAGTTTCCAAATCTACATAAAGAAATCTGCATAAACTCCAGTCTCCCTCTGGCCTTTGGGGTTTGAATACCCAGCTCCTCTCTTACCTGTCCCCATCAGAAACGTTCCTGAGCTGGGTGCCAATGAGACAAGCCATGAGAGGCCCAACTCTGCCTCCATTCACAATGGGCTCTGCAAGTGCCCCAATCCAAATGTCAATATTCTTTTGTGTTCCATACAGCCATATGAACTTCTTTGCCAGACCATGATTCCTCAACACTCGAGCAAGTGTCTTCAATCCAGAAGGTTGTGAGAGCCCACAGAATTGTCTCCAGGAGTTATAACCTGCAAGTAGTTGGGTATCAGAGCAGACAGATCAGTAATGTGTTTCCCCCTCCTGGAAAGATTTTTTCGTCTCTTTCCCAAAGCCAGGGCACAGGTGGGGTCCCAATATGTTTAAAACATTTTTCTAAATTTTTTTATATTTCTGTTAATGCCATTGACTTTCCACTCCTCCAGAGCCAGTTCATCCTGCATGGCATTTCAATGCTGTTTGTGGAAGGGCCATGTCTTTGCAAGCGACCTCTGCTAGTGGGAGTTGCTCCACCACCTTCCAGTGCCATTGTGCTGTTCCACTCAGCGGCCATGCAGGTGCCTGTGCACAGGCTCCAGAGCCATGGTGTCTGAAACAACCTCCTGGTGATGTGACTGAGGAACTATGGGAGACCCACGCCCCACTGAAGCTGCAGCAGGGAGCCAGAGGAGCAACACCAGGACATTCCAAATAGGAAAGGAGACCCACGTTCAGGGACCTGATCCTGCATGTGCTGTGACTGCTCTTAACCTTGTGCTGTGGGTGCTCAGAAGAAGGGTCTCGGCATGCCTAATGGCTGCCTCATCTTCACTGTGACCCAGGAACCCTAAGGGAGCTCAGGGAGCATACAGTCTCAAACACCTTCAGCTAGAGCCACAGGAGCGAGGTCCTCACAAAACTTGTTGATGTTGCCTTCATTGAAAGTGAATCTGGACAAGATGTTGATGTTACCTCTTTCTGTGCAACAGGATAGTGGCCAAGTACTTCCCCGCAGCTGGTCTCACTTGTGTCCCCATCTAGCCCCAGGGACAAGCCATCCCACACTGCAAAGAGAGCTCTACACAGCCCAAGTTACTTCAGGTGGGAGAGGGCCACCGGACTTTGCCAGCTGGACTAATTTTTCTGTACTGCAAACAGCTGAAAATCCACAGGACTACAACTGGTGCATAATTCTGCATCTTGGTGGACAGGGCACATACCCAGCAAAGGACAATCTGCAACTCAGAGTCTTATCAAATGACCACTTAAGTAGAGGAATAGTCTATGGAGCACTAATGCATCCTCCTACCTGCCAACTCAGTGAACTGTTAGGTGTGGAGATTAGATGATGCTGCAGCATACCTCTCTGCTGTGAGCAGGATGTCTAAAAACTGGGGAGAATTCAGAGAAAAAGATACAGCATATGGTGCCTGGATGACACCACTATCAAACAATTCAAGGAGACTGAGAATTTGCTTTATCCGAAAAAGAATTAGGAAGCTTTTTTGATCTTGCTATACCATCATCCCCTTCATGGGTTGTCTAACATCCAGGAGTACAGTAGCACTCGGGGGTGGGCTGAGATCCAAAGGCTAGGAGCTAAACACAAATTCACACTAGAAATACGTGTCAGTTCCACTGCAGCAGATCAGCAGTCAAAGCTATAAATTCAGGATTTGTGGTTCAGATCAGGTTCTGCACAATAGTGTTCCTAGATAAAGCATGGAAAAATCACAACCTTCTGTTGCAGCCAAGGCAGAGCAATCCTGTGACCTGACCATGCACCTGGATGTACTGCAAAGCCTCTATCTGGGCTTAAAACCTGTGAATCTAGCATGCTTTTCATCACAGTTTCAAAGTGAGCCCTATTGCATCTCCCAGGATGTTACTGACACAGCAGCTCCAGGCACTTACATCAGCCTAATAACACTGTTAGGCAATGACACACCCATGAGCTGGCTGTAAAGTCCTATCAACAATCTGTTTCTCAAGACCACCTTGTAATGCCATTACACTGTTTTTGCATCTTGCAGAGCCCTGAGAATGGTTCTGACATGCTTTTTGCCTGGGACACAGTCTTTATAGAGAAATTACGATGAGATTTTCCTCACATGTTGCTATCTGCTCTTCCAGTCATGTGTGGCTGGGCTGGACCACTACAGATCCTTGGAGACAAGCGACCGTGGACTTCTGGCCCTAATTCCACTCTTGCAAACTTGTTGCTGAACTACTTTCCCAATTTTGCCATTTGAAGAACAATACAAATGAGTCAGTTACTGAATACTTGACTCTGGTCTGTGCAATGCCCCATGTTCTTTCTGGCCATGTGCCTCCACGTGAGTCCTCCAGCTCCAGCCAGGCTCTGACTTCATTGTTCAACCTCCTATCCACTTATATGGTTGTACAGAAATGATAAAACTGCTTGGGAAAGAGTAATTTCTGCCAAGCATGGGCTGGAGAAGTTTCTCAATGTTCATTCACAAGAGTGCCTGATTTCCACTTGTTTTTCTTTGGAAGTTCTGCTCCCACAGCCAACTTACCTGGGAGGCCATGGTCTCTGCTATGCTGCATGTTAAGCGCAGATAAGTCAAACTCAATCCTTTCAACCTGCTCAGACATCCGATCCTGGAGCTCATCCACAACCATTTGCTGCTGTGTCATCAGCTTGGCCTGATTAGCCATCAGGCTCCGGAGAAAGGGGTCAATACCACCTGCAACAGCTACACAGGGACTTGTGAGCAGTGCAGGGTGGCAAGTGTGTGTGTAAGAGGCTCAGGAGAGCTGAACATAGCTTATGTTTAATTATAAGCTTCTACTACAAGAAAATCAATTTTCCTGCACTTAAAGAATTAAAAAGGAAAATACTTTTAATAATGTTCTTAGAGTCTACAGCAATTAAGCAATCAGACTGCATGCTTCATAATAAGGTGGGCTGCATTTGACTGCAGAGAACAGCTACGTTGGGAAAAATTCTAGCTGGTAGTAAAGGTCACTTAATACATTTAATGCAAACTGCTTTTAAATTTTTCTGAAGCAGGAGCTCATCCAGAGAGGGCAGAAAAGGCTGAAAGAAAGAAACTTACACTGCAGAGGTGCAAGAAAGGCTTCACCTTCTTTAATGATCCTCCAGACAGCAAAGAAGGCATTTCCGAGTTTAATTTTGGGACCTCTGGGCTTGTAATTTAGATTTAAGTGGTCAAGAGTTGGGGGAACTGAAGCATGAGCAAAACGAAAAGCCAGGGTGAAGAAATTGCATATTTGAGGATCCACAGACTCATTGTAGCCCCAGTAGTGAGGAATCAATCTCTGGAAACTGGTTGCCAACAGAAGAGGTAGGTAGTCCCTGGAGGTTATAATCTAGGGGGAAACAAGGAAAGTGTGAATCATTAATTGCTTGGCCATCAGTTTCTTTGGAAGCAAAGTTATTGTTCGTCTCTCAAACTACAGGAGCTGTCACACTGAACTTCTTTGATGGGCTTTATGTAGGGGATCTTGCTAGCACAGACGTGGAGCAGAGAGAGATTCCCCAGGGCCAACCGTTCTTTCATTTCATCAGACCTTCACCCAGCTGCTCTGGCAGTCTGATGAGGATCCTTTCTGGCACTGTTGAGTGACATTTTTGGTTATTCAGCTCCATGGTCTTGGTTCAAAGCCTCTTCTGCACCTGGCCATTGTACCATGCCACAGGTGGTGCAGCTCCAGGCACAGACACAGGCACTGTAGGCCACTGCCTGGGCTCCTGGTTTCTCCAGCCATGCATGGTGGGATCTCTACACTCTGTAGCAATGATGAGATTTGCATTAACATGCAGTGACTTGCATGAAAATACAAAGTGGACATAACTGCTCCAGGGACATCAGGAAGCACAGACACTGCTCGTGCCTGACCCACGCTCATCCTCTGCCTGTGCACTGGGATCCTCTGCCCGTTGATGCTGAGGACTTGGCACTCAGGTGTCCCCAGACATGCTCCTCCCTGCCTCAACAGCTTGGCAGGTCAGAGCAAGATGAAAGTCTGCCAAATCATCCCAAATATTCCCTCCTTGTCCTATAGGTAGAGGCCATTCCCATCAGCCAGGTAGAACTGCATTTCCTCCTCCCTCCCACCCTACATGCTTCAGAGGACAAAAAAAAAAATCAACAGTGTTGGCACAGATGACATCACCACCCACGGGCAGCTGTGCAGTCCTCCCAGAGTCTTCCAACCCTCGTCTCACGTCTCTTTGGGATATTGAGGAGGCTGCACAATATAATTTAAAAAAAATCAAATTCTCTGTCAGTAGGTGAAAATGTCTTAATTGTCTGAAAATTGCAAGAAGATGAAACCATTGGTCTAAACATGATGATGGAGGCAATGCTTTTAGTACAATTGTTTGACACTCTCTACATTGGCTTACCCAACATGTTTATTCAACAACAGTATAATATTTAAATTGAGAGGTTTTGAAAACTTGAACCTTTTGATATTCCTGCTTTTTGTTTGCTTGTTTGTTGAGCCAACTCAGAAGACAGGTTTCCAATTAGGTATGACTAAGCACTGCCTTTGGAAACCCCATGTCTTCTCTCATAGGAGCCGGCCTCTTCTGTTGGCTGTAAAACCTCATCTGGCTTTGAAGCTGGTCCTGCTCCAAAACGGAGGCTGGACAAGAGACCTTGAGAGGTCCCTTCCAAGCACAGAAATATTTCTGTGACTTCAGGATCTCATTCAGGGCAAAGTCTGTGGTGCAGCACAGTCCCGAGGGGCTCTTTGCCCCAGAGCAGTAAGGACAGAGGAATGCCGTGGCTGGTTGCACCCACCAGCACATAGGGCTTCTTGAGAGGAGGGGACTCACAACCCAGAGGAATTTTAATCCAAATCTCCAGTACCATTTTTGTCCTGTACCAAACACTGGTTAGAAACACTTTTCCTCTGATTTTTCTGTCCCCATGTTTCTCAAACAAAAATGTGGAGTTAAAAACCCATCAAGGAATTTGGAAATTTAACAGTAGAGGGGCATCAAAGATTCAGGGGGACCCCTCTGTGCTTGTTATTTCAGGTATCTCCGTGTGATTTTGCTTTGGATGAAAGGGGCTGGTGGAAAGAATTTGGCCATTTGCACCCCAAAATACTGCACCCTTTGGACTCCCCACACTAACAAAGCCCATCACGTTGATTCTGTGAGACTGCAAGACAAGGCAGCAGAGCCAGGACATACGACATGGTGGCTGGTACCTGGATCGTGGCACCCAGAATCTTTCGTGCCTCCTGGTAGAGCTTCTTTCCATTCCAGTGGGGATTTAGGCTCTTCAGGCCTCTAGCCAGGCGGTTGTGCTCCCGCATAAAGAGTGTGTGCATGCACGCCTGCTCCAGCATCTCATTTGCTCGAGAATCACCTAGGAGTATCACAAGTGAGCAAACTTGCACTGCCAGTGACCTGCTGCTTGGCTGCTTCCCACTGGAAGGAGGTGAATGTCACATTGGGAAGCATGCAGAGAGAAATTTTTAGATGTCTTGGTATCTGCATTGCGAAGAAGATGGGTAAGAAACACAGAGAAGGAGAAGGAAACCAGAGTCTGGGCCCCGAGGGCTGGAGAGCACCAGTGAAAAGCCAAATTTCTGCTGAGGCAGCAAAAGCCAAGATGCCACCATGGTTGTGCTCAGCGTCACAGAGAGATGGGGAATTTTTTTTCAAATAAGGGCTAGGAGCATTAACTTAAGGAGCTAAATACAAGTAGGTGGTCTCCAGGTTCCCATATCAGAGAGACAGTATCACAGCTCAAGAGAGAAATGAAATGGGCAGAGGGAAATCAGGATGGCCAAGGGAGCTCTGAAAGTCAGGAGGCGTCCTTCGAACCAGCTGAAACTACAGCCAAAGCAAGATGACAGTCACAATCAAGCTCTCTGGTGAGTAAAAGTAAAAGCAAAATGAATCACAACTTGAAGGAATAAATTGCAAACAGAATCACAATGAAATATTAAATCGTTCTTCACACATCTAGGGCAGGAAACCCAAGAGCAAGCAGGTGATGAGAGTATAAAGAGGCACTCAGAGAAAAGTAAATATGTCATATTTAGTCCCCTAGTCCCATAGTAAATAGAGGGATTTGCCCTTGCATTCAGCACAGAGCCCTTTTCATTTACTGTCAAAGGCTGTCTGTAAGAGACTGCGGAAGAAGAAACAAAGGAAGCACTGTGAGGTTTCCTCAAGCAGAATGCATCCACCCAGGGCTTCCAACAGAGCTCCAGCAGGAAATTGCTGAACCCTGTTAGGCAACTGCACACATAAAATTTGCCCAGTTCTCAGGGACCGGAAAAGTCACAAATAAGACACTGAATTTTCAAAGAAGCTTCTGAGCCAGCCTGAACTGTTCACTATAAATTCATTGATGTCTGTGTACCCAGGTATGGAACAGCAACTGCTCCAGCAGCCCCTAGCTGCAGAGTCCTGGGGGCTGGGAGCCCACCCTGGGAAGCATCCAATAGACCTGCCCATTCTGCTCCTCACTGGGCATCTGCCTTTGGCCACAGGTCCTGTGTGGTCCTCACCAAGGAGAGACCTGCACAGAACTGGGGAAACAGATGAAGACATGGAACAACAGATGGGACAGACGGAGAGGTGTGAGAGGCTGAAGGAAACATAAAAACACCAAGAGCTTAAAAGGAGGGCACTGGAGGATGTCACCAAGCAGAGCTCTCCCACCAGTCCCACAACCAGGTCCTGATGGTATCCAAGGGGGTATCCAACCCTGGGGATGTTGTCAGAGGAGCTTGGACCAGATATGCAGGGGGCCAAGGGAATAGAAATCAGCTCCACAGCTGATGAGATCTGTTGTGCTCTCAAGCTTTCTCCAGTAGTACCATGAGCAGCCCAGCATGGCCAGAGCCAGCAGGAGTTAGCCAGGAGGTCCTGCTCACTGAAAGAAAAGGATCAGGGAGCGAGACACTAACTCACAAGGTGTATCAGAAGCATCACTCTCTGGGGTCCTGCAGGCTTGTGGCAACATCCTGGTCCTCACCAGCAGGGGCCAGGGAGACGGGAGCAATGCTCAGGGCTCCAGAGGTTAGTTATTTTGTCTCTGTGTGCTGGGGACAGGAGAAGACAGCAAATGGTAGCAGATGGGAAGGCTGTGGTGGCTGTGCAGTGTTTTGGCTGGAGGGGAGGCATGGCTTTGGGAGGCTGTGCCCAGGACAAAAGGAGTTGTTTTGCTTTGAAGAAGTGGTCAAGAGGATACCAAAAGCGTGACAAAGGATAAATGGAGCAGGAGGCTGCCTTGATGGACTGAAGGCCTGTGCTGATGTCCTGGCCAGCATGCTGCCAATGCACCTCCAGCCTTCACAGTGGTGGGGACACATCTTAAAAGGTCACCTTGGTCTGTGGCCAGCCTCATTCTCAGTCCAGCGGGGATCTAAGCTCCTCTCACAGTGCAGCAGATGCACTGATGTGCAACAGTACAGGCAAATGTATCATGGAGGTGACCCAGCCCAGCACCAACACACCTGTACCCATCCTGACAGAAGAGAGAAAGCCACAAAATGACAAGTATGGACAAGCCATTGCCTTCAGGACAGTCTGCTATTGCTGCGTTTGCTCGGCTCCATCATGGCACTGGTTCCCAGGTCACCTCCAGCAGCCCCATGTGCTCTCTGGGCCCTACACCAGAGCTGCTGAGCACAGATGGGACAGCTTCACTCCAGGTTTATAGTCACAAAGAAGACTTGGAGAGGGTGAAGACCTTTCTCCTACCTAGAACAGCCTGTCTCAGTTTTTCATGATGTTTTGCTATGCTCCATTTTCTACTTAAATAAGAAAAACAAACTATTAAAGAAATGAATTGGAGCTGGTGGAATTGTTTGCTGTGGATTTCAGGGTTAGGTGTGCCAGCACCCAACTTACCTGCAAGAAAGCAAGGGATTCTAGCTCCCCCCGCTGACTCTAAGACAGGGGTCCTTCTACATGCTGTCAAAGGGCAGGTATGCCCTCCCCCTATCAGTGACATTCCAGTTAACAGCCAGCAAGCCCAGCTGGCTGGTCTGATCCCTCAGTTTGTTGGCGAAAGGCACTTCACTGCCATACACCACGCTGCCATCAAGAAAGGAGGTGAGCACGTTGATCTGATCTCTAATTGCTCTGCCACTGGTACAAGCAGGAGCTGAGCAGACAAAAGGAAGGCAATCTATCTCTTGTGTTTTTAATTCGTGGGTCATTGGGTGGGATCTGCAGAAAGATAAAAGAATAATTCATCACCAGTTCAGGGGTGCAGAAACTGCACTGTGATACTACAGCATAAGAAAAGCCAGCAAGGAGCTATTTCAAAGACAGTCCTCATGCTAGATAGCATGGAGATCAGTCATAAATCCCAGATATGAAGGGTCAGATTGACAGCAGAGATGCTATTTTAGGAGTCCAAGTCCCAAATATGCATGAAAGCCCGGAGATGCCTGTATTTCCATAAAGTCCTATGGATACCTAAACTTTTTCCCCTGGATATACACATATCAGATTGAATCTTTAAAGCTCAGAGGTTCCTATCTCATGTTGGAGTCCAGTGTCCGTATCTACATTGTGGACAGTTGTCATCCAGAACTTGTGACCCTGCCTGCATTCTCAATTGCATGTTGGGCAAACACTCAGTGATGCTCCATCCCTTCACAGTTTTCCTTGAAAGGAAATACAGGTACATGGGAGAGCCAGAGCTGCAGTATATCTTCAAAGGCAGGAGAGCAGGGCTGCAGGGTGGACATGTACATCATTGAGCGTTTACTGGAGCGAAGACTGCAATGCAACTATCGTGCTAATGTCTTAGCCACTATTGAGAGATGCTCATCACTTCCTGGCCCCATGCACTACTGAGCATTTAACCATCAAATGGGCATGGATTTGCTGGGGTATTGACACCCATCAGCTCCTGTCTGTGACACATTTACTATAATCCAGGCATCACCCATGTTGCCTTTGCACCATACCTCTGAAGCAAAGCCATATCGTTGAGGGAGATGGGTAAATGGTTGGAAATGGGGGAAAAACAGGCTGTGACTGTGCATGACATCTGGGGACAGCCCCTGGGACCCAGCACCACCACCTTACAGAGAGCAGTCTGACCCCCTTGGCCTGCTCAGGGAGGATGTCCCTCCGTGGCCAAGGACCAGGAGAGCCACCAACATCTCCTGGTTGGAAGGTAGATACCCTCTCCCCCTCTTCCCTTCAAGAAGAAGGCTGGCTGTACCTTGATGGGAAAGCAAGGGGGCTGCTTGGCACAGCTGGTGTGACAGTCCACTTTGCCACTGAAGGTGACTCTGTCTGGGGTGTCCGGACTGAAATCCAGGTCGTGGTCAATAAACGGGCCCCACTGCATGAACATGAGTGATCTCTGCTGGTCCATCCCGCTGCCCAGGGGGGAAGCAGACAATCTCGTTTGACACTTTTTGAACCTGCAGGGGATGAAGGCAGAACATGCAAGTTAGGAAATGACTTGTATGAATGGGTGCATCAATTCGTAGGGTCACGAGCAAAAATTCACAAGGCATTCCTTATACTTCACAGAAAAAAACTCAAATGTCTGTCTGAGTTGAAAGGCATTACTGAGTGCCCCCTTTGCTGAGCATTGCATTGTTCTGGCTCTAGCCAGGTTTCTGAGCCTCTAGGCCAAGAGTATCCCTTGATGGACATATGGAAGCAGCTAAGCAAGAGCCATACTGAATAGCCTGGGAAAGGGAGGCAAAAGATTTTAAAAGACCTCTTTGAAATAGAAGTATGGGGAAAAAATAGTCTTTGGGAATTTCTGAAAGTTACCTCAGTAAACTCCTTCTAGCAGGACACTCTCCCAAAGTCCTCTTCCCTTCTCATCCCTTCTCTATCCATGACAATTCCTCCACCAGTTCTTCCTTCATCTATTACTACAGAAAAAGTGGTCAAAACTCTGCTCAAGTCCTGACACTGTGCTGTAGAGCAGAGTTAGGAAGTACAATGAAAGCACGAGCATAAGACACACAACCCAGAAAATCGCAGAGCTCATTAGTGCTGTTGTTGCACCAAGCCCAAGCGACCAGAAACCACATCACAGTTGTCCCTGCTCCCGTCCAGGCACCACGAGAGCCACACGCACCCCTACAGATCACCCCACCCATGGACCCACACACAGAATTTCTAGTTCGATATTTTTTATTCTGGGGATTCAGTTGTTCATTTTATCCTCTGGCATATTGCTTTTCAGGAGACAATCAGCTTCTGCAAACCAAATCAAAAAAGGTGAGTAAATTACTTTGGCTTAAATGCACTTAATTTAAAAGAACACATTGCATAATTCTTTCTTTATCCCATGCTTCTGCAGTAATCAGATTAATTTTCCTTTGCTTTTCCTGAAACCATGGGAGTTAGAAAGCATTTCTGTTAGATCACCCTGGAGATTCTCATATGATCAACCTGAAGTTGGTGAATTTAATTTCCTCCTCCTGACCACCACCACGCCAGTTGGTGGACGTGCACTTTGACGCCTGTGATCTATCCAAGGACTGGCAATCCCTAAGCCCTGATAGTGCATTTTCAGGTGACCGTTACAAACGTTACCAGTGGAAAGGGGAATCCAGAGAAACGCTTTCCTTCTGTCTACCTATGGGGGACTGACACACCATCCTCATATTCTGCTGGCAACCCTCTGACCAGGGCCCTGTTTGAAGCTCCTAGTGATGGGTTTCTCCTGTCAGAGTGAATGGAAGAACAGCAAACTATTAGTGTCATTAGGATCATGGCAGGGCCAAGAGCTCATGGATGTGGAGAGAGACAGGAACCTTGAAATGGGACCACACAGCGATGTACAACAGTCGGGGAGCTGCTGCAGCCCTATGGGTTTGGTGCTATCAATAAGCCTCAGGTTTAATAATAATAACAACAACAATAATAATAATACACACCAAACCTCAGCTTCTCCCAGGCAAGAACTCGGGTTGCTGGTGACTCCTTGGGTCATCCAGCCTGAAGAAGGTCCCTCGACCTCAGAAAACACAGGTGAAAGCTTAACGTCAGGGAAAAGGGGCAGAGACTTATTTCCGTTCATTTAATGGTATTACCAGTGATCTTTAATAGAAATGGGGTGATTTGGATTGTGAGTGTTACTATGCTGTAATTGGACTAAGTGGTTTTTACAGTTTGATTAGACTGTTAAAGCCTTAATTAGACTAATAATATATTTAATTTTGGAGTGCATGCGTAAGATGTGTTCTCTGGTTGCCTGTCATACACCATGGGTGTAACACTGCCTAGGGCCAAGTAGTGGAGGGACACAGAACACAGGGTACGGCTGAGCCTACCTTCTCCAGGGCTTCAGGTGTGATGGACCTGTCCTCATCCCAGAGCCCAGATCCCCCTCCTGAGCGAAGACACTGCTGTCTGAAAATGGAAGGAGGCAGGTAGCTCTCTCCGTACTTCTTATACAGATACCTGAAGGCTAAAGCATCCCCCAGGCACGTAGAGCTGTCTGAAATCCTTCCTCTGCCTGAGGCGCTCCCAGGAGATGCTCTGCCTGCCAGGTTCTTGGTAACAGGGGAGGGATAGGGAATGCTCTTATACTGTCCCTTTTAAAAAACTCCACTGTTTAGCAGAGCTTCCCTTGTCTCTCATATTACAGTCATGCCCCTCCATTTGTACAACCATGGGACATGCAGAAGGTGCTCTCTCCCAGCCCGTGTGCCAGAGTTCCTCCTAGGCACAATGTGGGGCAGGGAGACGGCCAGATCATGCCCCAGGATGGGTTTGGGTCAGGAAGCCCTTTGAGACCCTGCAAAGAGGCAGAGCCAGACAAAGCCCAGGAGAAAGAAGAAAGATGCAGCCTGATGGCAGAGACCCTGATGACAGAGACCCAGAGTCAGTCCCCAACACAGAGCTATTCACATTTTGGCCAAAGAGCTAGTTCATGTACAGCACCAAGAACCCTCGAAGCAAGACTGTAATTAAAAGCTCCACACATCTAGGAAACAACACTGTGGGGTGTTAAACCCTAAAGAAGGCATACTACATGGATCATCCTTGGGGATGTGGGTCTAGTTCTACTGATGGAGGACCCATCCATCCATCCTCCTGTTGACACAGCCCCCTCACCTGTGGTTGCACTCACCAGTGATCGTTCAGTAGCGGCGAGAAGCGTCACAATTTATTTTCTTACCCTGCTGGTCACATCCACTTGCCTTGAAAATCATCCCCAGCTGAGCTGGTGTCAGCAAGGTAACAACAGAGAATAAACATGCAGGAACATACTGGCCCTGCTGGGTTTGTGGTGCCTCCCAGGCTCAGGAAAAAGTTTTCCTTCTTGTACCCTTGAAATGGTTTCTTATCACAGTATCATCCAGAAGAGCACAAGGGGCTGTCATTTAAGGTCTTCCTGCTCAAAGATGTGCTGAGGATGCTCTCTAGAGCAGCAGATTGCTTTTTCTGGTTTGGAAAGCATTAAACCCAACAAAGTTGTGGTCAAACCTAATTTATAATTACGTGTTAGACCTGTGCAGCAGTGGAATGATTTTCTAGCATTAGTAATCCTTTTTCCTTCCTCTCCTCTCCCTTTCTATCTCCACCATAAATTGCTAACAGCTACAGTCATCCCAGTGGTGTGTTACAAGCTTTTTCCCCCTGTGAAGCAGCCACCAGTGTGTATCACCACTGTTCAGAGCTGCCTGGAGAAGAAACCATCAGGTGGCTGGGCAGCACAAGGGGATGCTGGCTTTGCATTTCCACCGTGTAGACTTCCCCATGCATGGGACGTAAGTGGCCGAGTTCAACCAACAAAGCCTTCTTGGCTATTGCTGCTAGCACATCACGTCTCGAGTTCCTTGGAGGTTTCCTAGTCACTGCTGCCACCAACAGTTTGGGTCACAGCACGGTTTAAGAAGCCACTGCTGCCTCCTGGGCAGGTGGATGAGAGGTGGCAGCCGGGTGGTCTGGCAAGTCTCTGGGGCCGTGCTGGAGCATCACTCCAGGATGGAGAAACTAGAGCCCAGCACAGTCAGCCCTGCCTCCCTCTTCCCACTCACCCCGTGCTGGAGCGATGCTGGAGCCCTCCATGACGTGCGTCATGGCCTGTCAGTGCTTTGCTGTAGTGCTGGGGATCCCCAGGAGTTCATCTTTATATGGCAGGAGCCCTCCCTGTGCCTCCCTGACCTGTTTCTCTTGCTGCCCCTAATTTGCCTTCTGCTCTCAGCAAACTGGTCTTGCCGGGAGGCCAGGACTGCCACCTCATGGAAGACATTGCTCCTTCAAGACACATGCAGAAAAGTCCTTTCACGTTGCTCTGTTCTCATTCTCTATTTGTGCCTTTCTCCAGCATCCTGTTCCCAATGCAGAGCAATCTGGCAGTGACTTTGACTGCTGCTAGCTGAAGTCTGGCAGAAAAACTACTTACCTTGGGTTTGAGCTATTGTGAGTCACATCTTTTGTGTTTGCTCATTCCCTACTCGAGCAAAAGAATATCACCTAGCAAAGCCTTACAGGCTTTGACCCATTGGTACATTAACCACTATATTGCAGAAAGAACCAGGGAAGTGCACAAAGCACTTTCATTAACTGATAAACCCCCAAATAATTTTTTTAAGATGGAAAGAGAGCACAGAAAAATACCTCAGCTTTGCTTCACTGCAGTCGCATGGGAGGGATCTGAGTCGTGGCCCATCATAACCCCCTTTCATTCCCTCCTCCCAAGCCCCACAAAGCCCCAGTGACCAAGCCCCATATTTTCTTCCTCTGCCTTCCTCCCAGCAAAGTGAGATCCCTACCTGTGACATTGAAGACCCCCCTCACAGCCCATCGCAGCTTCTCCTTGAGGAGGGTCAGGGTGGTTTCCATGTAATCTGCAGCCCAAATGGCAGCCCAAGTCCCTGCCACTGGCTGTGTGAAATATCCCAGAAGCTCTATTAGGGTCAAGGCATCATTCTGCAGGTGCTCCTTTATGCTGCAAGGGAGAATAAAACAAAATCTGCAGGACTGAAATGGGGCAAAGCCAAGAGTTCTGCAGGTTACACACCTGAGCATCGGGCACCCCAGCTCTCCTGGCGTGTTGCTAGTCTGAATTGCAAACAAAGGCAGAGTCATCTGCTTCTCTGCACAGTAGCTGGAAGAGACCAGGTTTGCTCCTGCCACCCTCAGCAAAGGAGCAGAGTGAGTTGGAGGAAGGGAATCTCTTAAATTGCCCAGCTCCCCCTGCCAGAAGACAAATCTTAGGCCTTTACATCCTTGAGGCAACCAAACCTCACTCAACTGTTATTTGGCTCATCAATGTCTGCAGGTGCCAGTCTGCATCCAGAGGTCCCAAACGTCTCCAGTTACCCTGTCCTAATGCTGCTGGAGCCTCCTCTTGGATGGAGGGGTCTCTAAGCCAGCAAGGGCTTTCAGAGGATGGCTACTGAAGGAGGATATGTATGGGCTGGTAGGAAGCCGTACACTCCCAAACCGTGGTGGCAAAAGCTGGGCAGTCCTGTCAGATCCCACAACATGTCCTCACTGCAGCCTACAGCAGTTTGCTCCCTCCATGGGAGGGAAACACTAGAAATCAGCAGGAGCCTGTGCTGGCTCCAGTCCTCCTTGGAGTACCCCTGAGGGATGAAACAGAGCCAAGCAATACTGAGCTGGGAGGAATGGCATGCATGGAGGAGGACAGAGTTACAGCTCTTAGTGACCCAACAGACTGGAGACATGGTGTAAAAACAGGGTGAAGGCAGGCAAAATGCTGGCTTACGGCTCACTGTGCTCCCAGAGGACCTCACACCCTTGCTCGCTCTGCCAGAGCGAGGAGGAAAAGCCAGTGATGCTGCAGTGCAGGCAGGGCACGCAGCATATGCCAGCAGCCGAGCCCAGCCCCGACTCTCACCAGTTGCGTGTGTGCTTGTAGGCTGCATCCACCAGCTGCTTGGCCTCGTCCACGCTGCTCAGGAGCGACGCGTCTGACAGCCCCTCTGGCAGACCTTGGTAAGGGAAAGGCTCCCACACGGGAGCATCCCTGTGCTGCAGTGGGGTTCTCTTCATGCCTCCAGCACCCAGGGATATCAGCGCAGCAGTGCTGGAAGTAATTGCTGCTGCTTGGTCTCTAGAGAGTAGAGACCTCTCTAGAGGTCTCTAGAGAGAGAGATCTGTATATACATATATTCCTCAGGGGAGTCTGAGGGAGGCACTCCTGGGCACGAAAAGGGGATCTCCATCAGTGGAGACTTCAGATAGCCACTGTGAGAGATGTAGGCATCATCCCTCCTGCCGTTTCACAGGAGAGCAGTTGCTATTTCTTCAAGATATTTTGCAACCCCATTTAATGTGATTCATCTTATTTCTATGCCTCCAGCCATAGTTGCCTTCAGAGAGCCTGCACAGATACCACTGGCTGCCATGACAAGCTCTTAATAGAGCCCAGCATTAAGAGCTCTCGTCTGCTGTTTTTTCTCGTCACTGTCTTTACTCCCCCACTTTTTATCCTAGGTTGGTAATAGCCACTTTGCCAATACACCTATGGTGAGTTTGGGTCCTTCGCCATAGCACTGACTGTCCAAAGCTCATATATACTCCCCTACACCTCAAGACAGAAGGATACACAGCCCAGTTTCCCCGCTGCTTTCCCCAGTCCATCCTGCAACCTCCTGCCACCCTCACTGCTCCCCCTCCTGCTCAGGGGAGCTCCCAAAAGTTAATTGCTTCCCCATCATCTGCTGGCTGCGGGTCGCAGAACAGGAGGGGACAGCCCCTGGTGAGCTTCTCTGAGTGAGAGCATTTTGCTACAGCTTCTAGGGAAGAAGAAAACTTCAGAAATCAGCATGAAGGGGATACATGTCTCCAAATTCTCCCCAGGTTCTTTAAAATATCTTTCCTGATCAACCCAGAGTTCACCTCCTTGACAATCTTGGTGGGAAAGATTATTGCCTAGACCACCATTTGAGAAAAATGAAAGGTCAGCATGTGCTTTCCATAGGGATTTTACCTTGTAAATTAACAGGCAGAGGTCTCTATATGTTTTGGAGCAGTGATTCAGGGCTGGAAGAGAACCAAGTGACTGCCCCATCCCCAAACTCCACAGCCCCTGGTAGCTCAAATTCACCAAACGCTGCAGCAGCTGAAGCAAGTTAACTTCAGAAAGAGGCAATAATTCATTCCTCACTTTGAGAGCAGGAACCAGCCCCCCCGAGAAGAGGGGAGTTCAGTTTTCAGCCTCCATAAAGAACAGCATGAATGCAGTAAGGGAGCTGCCCCTGCCGGCACTGCAGCCCCCAGGGCTGAACCACGCTCTCCCGGCAGAGGCTGCGCTCGCTGCTTTGCACAGCGTGCAGGGAGGGAGACCGTTGTAGCGTGGGGATGGAGCGGTTCTGAGAACTGACCTCTCCTTTAATGTGATTTTAAGAAATCAGCTAGGATGTTAACTGATAAAAACATGAAACAGCCGGGATTGCTGCCACAGTAGATACCGACTGACTATGCTCCTTCTGACACCTCTTCAGGACTTTGCTGATTACAATAGAATAGTTCAGGCTCTTCTAGACTTAACTTCATCTTTCCTACCCAGAAAAGCCTGTGATCTGCAAAACCTAAGGAAAGGACAATACCATAGGAAGAAGATACAGATGCCTGGAACAGGCTGAGGATCACCAGCAACCCCAGGAAGATTTCTGCCTTCGTCTCTGCAAAGACACGCAAGAAGTGAAGAAAACCAAGAGTCTGTGGATCTCACCATGCACTGGAAAGGTCGGTGCCAACACTGCTGATGGGACGTGTTAAGGGAGCTCACGAGGTGTCCCCTTCCCAAGGCAATGCTCCACAAGAGCGAGTGTGCTGCCTGGGAGGTCCTTGCAGTGGCACATGGAAAGGGAGCTGCCTCCTGTCCCGGGGACCTCAGGCACTGGTGGGAACAAACTGCTTTGGGACTATGGGGGCAACACAAAAGGGAGCAGGGGGCTGAACACAGTGCCAGCGCTGCAGGCAGGCACCTTGCCAGGGAGCCTGGGCAGCAACACTGAGTGTGCAGGGAGAGTTGGTGCATGGGGTTAGAAGAGCTGGAGGGGACGAGGGATCAGCCAGGGCAGCATGGGAGGTCCTCTACACATAGACATTTGGGATGTTTTTGCTCAAAGCTGGCCCACTCACCTCCCAAGGCTGCTCCAAAGCAATCAGCTCTATAAGAATGAGGCCAGAACTGTGGGCTGTGCCTACTGCACGTTGCTTAGCACCCACCATGGAGCTGCCAGCAAAGGTAGCCCAGAGTCCACCCTAAAATGCCAAGCTAAACCCATGTGGAGGAGCCCCTGGCAACAGCAACAGTGTGGTCCAGCCACATCCTCGCTGTGCTCCAGCTGTGCTTGGTGCCTGGCAGAGAGTGGCTCTGCCAGCCTTGGAGCAAGGGGGAAGCCATCACACAAGCAGTGGGAAGTGCAGACCTCAGCTGGATGCTCCAAATACAGCCCCAGTCCCCCACCCACAGTACAGAAAAAAGTACTCCACAAGAGCAAAAGCAAGCGTGCAATGGGTCAGGCCCAAGACCTGCGGTCTTCTGCTGTCCTCACCACGGCCCCCTCCACACCTGCACTCTTATCTGTTGCAGGGTGTTATCTTCAGCGGGCGCCCCAGCGGGGCTGACCCACGGGGCTTGGAAACTCCCCCTCGGGTGCATGAGGCCAAGGCAGTGCAGCACCCACCTCCCACCCCAGCTCCCTAGCAAGGAGGCTCCTGTGCACCCACCTGGATACGCAGCCTGATGCTCAAGCAGAGCTTCCCGTTTTTTTTTTTTTGGGGGGGGGAGATGTAAGACAGCACTTTGCCATGGTTTGAGAGTCTTCACTCCTTCTGGGGATGTCTTACAGGGACAGGGTTCCTTCCCCCATGTTGCTCTTCATCCTTTGCTGTTCTTAAAGGTCGAAAAAGATGTCTTCATACCCACCTATGGAGGCACCAGCTCTAAAGGGTGTCTGCTCTGCTCAGCACTCCCCATGCTGCCCTGCCCCATGTCCTTGTTGTGGTCTGAAAGGGTCCACGAATGCTGCTCCTTGTGCACTTCCCTGCATAGACAGGAGCAGCAGGAGGAGGCACCTGACTGATGGTTTGAACAGTATTCACCAACCTCCAGCTGCCGATCTTGAGCACAGGGCAGCTCAGGTAGGGTCTCACCCTTGCCCAGGCTGTCATTGCACTGGGAACTCATCTGGCAAAGCACCACCTCTTTCCCTGGCCAAAGCCCCTCTCCCTCTCTGAGTGCAAATCTAGCTGATGGAGAAATCCTTGCCCTGTTACAGCTGTGCCGATAAGGCAGGGCAGTGGGATACTGCTGGATCAGGCGAACGATGTGCTTGAACAAGCTGGTGTACAGAGAAGCAAAGGAGCTGCTCACCAGCACTGCTCCTCAGCTCGCTCCTAACTAATTATGCATTGCAATTGTGTTTTTCCTTCTGTAAGAGAAACTCCTTGGTTTAGCAGCACAGAGTGAGAGGACCCAAGTCTCTGCCAGTGTTCCCCTGGGGTAGGTTAAATGCATGTCTATCAGCTGAACTCTTCCCTGCGTGGGGCACTCCAGGAACTGCAGTGGTTGTACAGTGCCTCTAGCAGCGACTCTGCAGGTGTCCCCGTCCCCGAAGCAGAGCCGTACCTTTTGACACACTGTCTTGGTCCTTCAGTGCTTTAAAGAAAATCTGCAAAGCAAATTGCAAACCTTGCAGTGAGTCACGAGTGAGGCTGCACCTGGAGCACAGGTCCTGAGACAGGTTTTGACAAACTGGAGGGAAGTCACCTAGAGCACAGGACATACGAGAAAGCTGGGTTTGGTCAGCCTGGAGGGGACAAGGCTCAGGGGAACCTCACTGTTGGCTGCAACTGTCTCATGGGAGGGCTACAGAGCAGATAGAGAGCAGATAGAGTCGTTTCCAAAGCGCACAGTGAAAGGACAAGAGGCAATGGGCATGTGGTGCTGCAGAGGAAATTCCCAATAGATGTAAGAAAAACACCCATGAGAGTGGCACAGTGCTGGGACGGGGCCCACAAAAGGGGTGGGATCTGCATCCTTGGAGAAAGCGCTCACTTGAACAAGACCCTGAGCAACCTCCCCTGGCCTTCAAGGTAGCCCTGCTGTGGGCAGGGGGGGACCAAAGACTCAGAAGGTGCCCCCACCCCACACCTTTCTGTGATCCTGTGAGCTCAGCGTATTTGAGACAGAAGCAAAGCATCTGCCTGAGCTGCCACCACCACCAGCTGCCTGCACAACGGCAAGCACAGCACTGCTCTTGTGCAAAGGGGAAGAGCTGGCAGATTTTCAAAGCCGTTATCTGTGTGCTTCCTCTGCTGTATCACGCAGCTCACTGGTTAGAAGAGGATAAGGATTTTTCAAAAGCTAGTGAGATAGTTCGTGCATATCTGTGCTGATAATTACATTTCACAATTAGGAACTTACTTAATTGTTCCCAAAACTGCTTCAGAAAAAATGGAAGTGGGAGGTTTTGAGAGATGCTTTGGCTCTTGAATGTTCACTTTCCCCGGAGACCGCGACCCTGCTCCCAGAAAACGGTGTATGGGAAAGGCCATGTATCTGGGTGAGCCTTCTGCTGAGCATCAAAGCAAGTGCCAAGCCCTCGTGCTCACCACCTTCAGCAGCAAAGGAGAGACCATGTGCTGCTCCTCTAGAGTAAGGAAACAAGAATATGTCGATGCAAGCAATAGCGCATCAGAGCAGAGACGTGCCATCAACACCTAGGATACAGCACAGCAATTAAAGGCAGAAGGTGCAAAGCAGAACATCTAGATTATATTTGCATTTTACCTTATTTTTTTTGTTTCTTGTAGCCTTTTGCGTTTAGCTACCAAAGCCTGGTCTTAAACCTTTCTCAAGAAGACTTCTCTCAGCTTTGCTGTAAAACCTGCCTGGTGTTGGGGAACCAATTGAATTAGGGTGACTTTGCTAAATGATGAATCTGTGTCGATCACAGTAAAATTTGCCAGGAGGCAGCCCAGCACATGCCTGGGGAGCAGAGAGGCAACATGCACCTTCGGGTCACAAGGGCTCGGCTGAGGGAGGAAGGAAGCATGGGGAGCGAGGGAGCCATCCTGCAGGCACCGGCTGCAGACACAGCCTCCAGCTCTGGGCAGACCCCAAAACGTTACAGCCGCTGCTTTTCTTCCTAAGGGTTTTGTTCTTTAGTTCATCCCCTGATGAAGTGATAAAAGCCACGACAGACAGTTTCTTTCAAAAGACCTTAAACAACTCACTTAGGAAACTCCAGCTGGTAAATTTGGTTAGAACAGCAACCAACTTCCTCCGTGGCAGGGCAAGCTGAAGATAAATTACTGGGTCGCTGATGACTTTCATAGCTTAAGTCTGCTTCAGAAGTCATGGAAACTCCTTCCAGCACTCACAGCTGCAGCAACTTTATTACTTCAAAACTTTCAGCCTGTTCTTGCCCTGACTCCTGTCTGCCACAGGAGACAGTGGTTCACTGCAATATCAAGATCCTCCTGAAAAATTTCTCTCTAAGGTGCAGCAGCTTCCCAACGAAGTCCCTCCTGTCAGGGGAACCTGCAAAATCCCCAGAAAAGCCCACACTGACTTTCGCCACCTTGGCTGAATTCCCAGAGGACCAAGGTACAGAACTACCACTCCACACAACTGACCCAACATTTACATGCCAGTGGCCTTGGCAGAGCCCCACGTAACACCACGGATCACAGTTTCAAGTGCCCACATTTCCACTGATGGGACTATGAGGTATCAACTACTCAGAGTTGTAAGAGCAAGGTGCAGAGCCAAGACCTGTGGTCTGACCTCAGAGCTTTTGGGGTTTCCTTATTTTTCCCTCTTTTAGACAAAGTATATTGAAACATAAAGAATATCATCCAGCTGAACTGTTCCAGCAGGATGAGAGGGGAAAAACACCTTTTTTCTCCTTTCTTGGGGTCAGATGCCGCAGACAGCACCTTTGCTCAGTTCCAGATGTCTTCTAGGCAAACAGGCAGAAAAACTGCAACTCTTAACAAGACTGGAGGAAAGCTCAGTCTGTCTCCAGCATCTCCACCCCTCTCTTGCCAGATCAGAGAGACCACACAGGGTTGAGGCCCTGCAGAACTGAGCAGCTACAGCAGGTCCACACAGGAGGACTGGACATCGAGTAGCCCAAGACTCACGTGTCTGCCATGGTGGCACTACAAAAATCAACACCAATAATAATGGCATTTTTGATAATACACATTTAGACTTTTGCACAGGGCAGCAGTCCTCAGAACAACCCCAAACTGGTAGACACAGAGGCAGCAAAGCCTCTTCTCTAGGCACAGCACTGGTTCAGAGCTCCTAGCAGTAGGCTGTTACTCTCTTGGGTAAGAAACATGGGAGAAGACCCTTGCAACAACCACTGAGCAGCTGCTGGTGGTACTTGGACAAGTCCTGCTGGCTGGACAGGACCAGTCAGTGCTGGCACAAGATGCACCTGGACTCTCTGGAAGTTGCATCAGATGTTTAGGAGGCCTGCAAGTGGACTGTGGATTCCACCTACAAAATATTTGTGGTGGGGCCGGTCTCTACTGGGGCCATTTGTTCTGACAAAGCAGATTTATCGTGTCAGTCTATCACCCGAGCACAGCAGTGGCTGTGCCAGAAGACACAGTAACTGCAGAGAGTTGGTCTAACCCAGCCAACCTGCCCTGTCAGCACAGCATGAAAACAAGCCAACATCTGCAAGGGACAGCAGATCTTCTCCATAGGT